>NW_024412396.1:70318663-70449180 GCF_014898765.1 Herpailurus yagouaroundi
AGTCCGTAAATGTTGAGTCTCTTCCCATAGATACTTCAGACACCCCGTGTCCCCCCAGAGCAGTGCTGGGGGTGAGTGTACTTTGCTGCAGTTCTGTGTCCTTGGCATCCTATGGATCTGCTCTTTGAGAGGCCTGCATCCTTTCTGCGTGCCATAGTTATGGAGAGGAGGCCTCCTCACTTTCTGCTTAGAGTCCAAACACCACAGCATTTTCTGTCAAAAGTTCTGACTTCCTGTAAAAAAATCAACTCAAGATACTGCTCTACTTAAAATGCCTCGATATGTTTCCTTTTTATTGAGGATAAAGTGCAGAATAATTACTTATAGCCTGCAAAGCCCTGTTTGGAGGCATCCCTGCCTATCTTACCTCAATTTGCCCCAATTCTCCATAGCATATGTATGCCCTGCAGGCCTAAAGTCACCAATGGGACAGGGAACATGAAGGCTTTGTTTACTTCTAAGAGCCTAGCACGCTGCCTGCAACACAGTAGATTATGTTGGTTAGTAGGGTCCCTGTCTCTCTTTTTTATCAGGAAATTTGAAGTTAGTTTATCCCAAGATTGGTTTGTCAGCTCAGTGAAATCTCCAGGAACCCACTATGCCCCATCCTTCGTCTCCACCATGGTTAGCATGATGGCTTTGCATGCCTAGGCTTGTTGCCTCATGGTTCCAAGATGGCTGCCACAGCTCTCAGTGTCATATCCCCGCATAAGCACGGCCAAAGGTAGAGAAGAAGGGCTGACTAGGGTGAGAAATGGCTCTCCTCATGAGCCCCTCTCCTTTCATCAAGGAAGAATCCTCCTTCCCAAAAGCCATTCAGTAGATTTCTCTTTATGTCTTATGATCTATAATTGGGTAACTTGCCGCTCCTAGCCACAAGGGTGGCTGGAGATAAGTGAGGCAAAAGGGGTTGGGAGTAAATGCAGGCAAACCAGTCACCAGTGTCTGATGTAGGGTGCTCAGAAATATGGGGGTTGTATGAGCAAGTGATGCATTTGTCTGAAGACACTAGTATTGAGCACAATCTGTTGAGTCACTCATGTCCAACCCTGAGGCCAATCCTTTATCTCCCTTTGACATCTGAAGGTCCAAAGTCACAGAATTAGTGAAGTGCTGATATGTGACCCAGTCTGCCTGCTGTCATTTCATGAACGCAGCATCCCTGTAAGATACCTTAGCAATAGGAGGCTGAGATCCCACCGTCAGGTTGAAACTCACTGTGGTCAGACTCTCTCAGAGCTACCAGCCTCGGCTGAAGCAAATGGACACTTGTGAGACAGAAACTCCAAGCTCTGCAACAGCTCAGGGTTTCCGTTCAGAGCTGCTTCTTTCATTATTATTAGTCAGTTATAACATATTTCTGGCACCAGCCAACGACTTATTAAATGCAACTCACTGGGGTTGCTCGTGCAATTTATGTTTTTAATTTTGTAAATAGTGCAGAGTTGCTATGGTCCAAAGAGGGGTGTGGGCTTAGACATAAGCAAATATAGCTTTTGGTTACGTCATGCCATAGCTGAAAAATATGGCTTTGTTCATCAAATGATGGTGCTGACAGCTGCATTGCAATGGCCATTGAATTATATCCACTCACATAAAGGGAGAGATAAAAGGCATCAGTAATGTGTGGCATATGACATGCACACACATGTACACGCACCCAGGAGGCACAAATGTGAGCCCCCTGACACGCTCGGAGCCACACATTCCAATACAAACACAGTCATGCCCAGAAATCTGGCTCTCTTCTGTCATCTTACGGAATCCCCTTCACTTCCTTTTTTTTCTGCTACTGACAAGATTTTGGCCAGTATGATTTCAATTTGAGTGCCGTCTTCCAAGCCACAGATGTAAGTAAGAAGAGAATAAAGCAAGATATAATTGTCTATCATAACTATAATAATTAGAAAACAACAAGGCCTTAGATCTCTTATCACACTGTTAGATAAGATTTTGTTAGGTATTTTATCCCCTTGTGGATTGTCAATAGTGAAATACGAGGTCTTGGCACACTGTTGTGAGGACGGGGGTGGACGGGATTTGAGTGGGGTGGTGGGAAGGCCCTTGTTTAACGTGACTGTGGTAGATTCCTTGCAACAATACACACATTTCTTCCTTTTGTCAGCAATCTGCGTGCTTTGCGGCATAACTTCACCTCACCCTCGCATTCTTCGATTGGGATTGTCTGTTCTACTCCTGCACTCAGACTTCTGGAGTTGTCTGTGACTGGTTTTGGACAATGGGATGTTGGGAAATTAAAAGCAAGCCCAGACTTTTCAAAAAGCTCTTGCCCACTTCTGCTTCCTCTCTTCCTCCTCTGCAATCACCATGAGATCATGGCCGGGCCAACCTTCTAGGGCAGAGCCAGGATGCTCCAGTTGTCCTGGCCAAGGCCAACCTAAACCAGCTGACAGCTGGCTGACCCCAACCTGCAGCTGACGGCCGATGCTTGAGTGAGCCCAGCTGAGATCCGAAGCCACCCAGCTGCCCCATAGAATTGAGAACAACAATAAACGTTATTTCAAATCACTGAGTTCAGGGGCAGATTTGACAATCATTGACTGGGAAACATAGCTGGCTATAGACCTGGGCTTAATTACCCAAACTCCTGATTTCAAAAAAGTGATTTTCCCCCAACACTCCAGTTTTACAGAAGGAGACACTGAGGTGAGGTGAAATTGAGCCATTTAATGCCATACAGGCAGGTAAAAGCACTGTTGTTCATTTTAAAGACTGACTTAATAATTCAAGAGTATATTCTAAGAATAGCACCTTCTTTTCAGCACGAGATGATGGGTCCACATCTCTATGGCATGTGGAACTCAGGAGGAGCTTACTAAATCCACCATGCGTGGATGGCAGCGTGATGTTGCCACCAGGTCCCCTACCCCATCAGATGGCTTTCTATCTAAGCCATATCCTCCCAGGCTCACCTTTCCCACCCCCAATGCCTACTCTCTACAGCAGCGGTGAGGAGCCTCTGACCCATATCCTCCACCCCTGATAGTCAAGCCAGCCCTGCTGCCCCTCTCCAGTCATTCGTGGATCCTTCTTCCGCAATGTCTGAGTAGAAGCCCTTGTCACTTCACCTGGTCTCCACCATGTGCAGGGTACTCATCAGGCCCAGAAGTGGGGAGATGATATAACTCGACCCTCATCCTTCTCAAGAATGCAGCCCACCATTCCAGTTGTGATGGTTCAGCCCTGATTCAGGTCTCAAGCCCACCTCCCTCCTGTCAGTTTCCTTCTATACCCTGTGCATCAGGAAAGGTCACTTTTAACTCCTAGACGTAACCCAAATGCTAGACCTCAGTACATGGTCTTCTCCGCCCAAGGACTCCCTACTTGTAACTGTCTGTGTTCAACCCATATGCTAATATCTATCAGCAGAACAGAAGTGAATCCAGTATTTCTATCTTTTCCCAGCAAGCTATGCCCTTATGCTCCCCCCAAATCCCCCCAAGGTGTCATTGGGACGCCTTGGTGCACACACCATTGTTTCACACTTTCATCATTTGTTATTATGATAATTACACTTGCCTTGTACTCGAGGGAATCAAGAGTTGGAGACCTTGTCTGTAGCCAATATCATGATCCGGCATTGGGTACAGTTAGGAATGAAATACTGAACTGTTGACATCCTAAGTCAGGGTCCTTAACTCTACATCAGGTCATTTGCTATTTGCAAATGAGTTGACACCAGGCCACCTCCGGGAGTTTAAACAAGAGTGGTCCTTACTGGGATGAAGGAAAGCCTTTTCTGTGAAGTTTGTGGCCAGACACTGAGCCTCTGCAACCACAGTCTGGCCAGGTCTCACTGGCTTTGCTGGATTTTTATCACTGCCAGCCGTCCTCTCCCTGACTCTGAGGCCATTTCTATTCTCTGAAATCTGAATCAAAACAGAACACAATGAAACAGTGAACTTTTGTCTCTTACTTGACACCCTTTTCTCTCCTGCCCCCCACAGATCAAGCCACTGGTTCCCCAGAAACTGAGATAAGATTCTATTTTTTTTTACCTGCACTCCACATACGTAGCTGCATTTCCCAAACATTTCAGAACAGCCTGAAATTCGTAGCTTCTACAGGCCTTCCAGCCTGGTGAGTGCATGTGCATACAGGGCTCCAGGCAATGTATGTTACCATTTGATGAAGTATATATTTAGAATGCTTAATATGCGTATTAATTAACTCATAAATAGCAGTGACTTTTTAAGAGCAATTCCATTCCATTGTTTAAAAGGCATCTTTGCAAATTCTGAAGATAAATCACAGTGACACATGCTTTCCTTTAATTCCATATGCCGGAAACAAGTCCTGCCATATCATGGAATGATGACTGTCCAGATTTCAGATTTGCATCACATGAATGCAAAGCATCAGCCCTCTCACACAATGTCCTTTTTATCTTGTGGCGCAACTTTCCAAGCACCCAGATGCAGAGATTTTTATATATTGAATTCAAGTGCAAGCAGACTTTAAGGCCATGTTAGAAAGCAAGGAGTTCTTGGGGTGCCTGGGTGGCTCAGTTAGTTAGCTGTCTGGCTCTTGATTCCGGCTCAGGTCATGATCTCACAGTTGTGAGATCGAGGCCCATGTCAGGCTCCATGCTGAGTGTGGAGCCTGCCTGGGATCCTCTGTTCCTCTCCCATTGCCTTTCTCTCAAAAAAAAAAAAAAAAAAAATGAAAAAGAAAACAGTTCTTGAACCCCAAACACAATCCTAACCTCTTTCATATACGTCATATTTATTTCTCTTGTTTAATTAAAAAACTATCAGGAAGATCTTATATTCTCATTTAACTCACACAAGAACTGGGTCTCAGAAGCTCAAGTGACCTGCATATAGCCATGTGTCTTGCTGGTAGAATATTCAAGATTCAAACACAGCACAATGCAATTCTAAAGACCATGTTGTTTCTATGCCAGTGAGTTGACTGTAATGAATGCTTTGAAAGAAAGATATCTCAAAGACGGAGAAGCCTGTATCTGAGAGAATGAATTCTCTAGGGGAACAGAATCAGTAGGACATACACACACACACACACACACACACACACACACACATACACACTTACTTATTTCAAGAAACAGGTACATACGGTGATGGATGCTGGCAGGTCTGAAATTTGTAAGGCCGGCTGATGGTCTGGAAACTCAAGCATCATTTTCCTCTAGGGGAACCTTAGGTTTTGCTCTTAAGGCCTTTGCCGGATTAGAGGAGGCCTATCTACATTATCAAGGATAATCTCCTTTACTTAAAGTCAACCAATTGCAGGCATTAATGACATCTACAAAATATCTCCATAGCAACACCTAGATTAGTGTTTGTATAAATAACTAGGTGTTCTGGTCCTACCTACCAAGTTAACGCATAAAACCAAGCAGGGCCCCAATGTTTAAGCCTAAATTCCTGACCCTCATAATAAGTTCCTGCAGCTTTGTGATAAGCCCAGAAAGACCAAAATTCTATCTGGTCACCCTCTATGGAAAACCTGCAAATAAACAAGTCCTAAACAGCTTTATTTATACATTTAACTATTTTAATGAGGAATTCTTTGAGTATCTACTTAGCCCTGCACCGGTCTTGATGGAAAAAAGGAGGTCAGGGAATATAGAATTAAAAAACATTCTCTGCTTGCAGATAAATCTGTTTAATTGAAGAGATAAGAAAGCCATCTTGGAGAAAAGTTGCTTGTATTTTTTTTTTTTTTAGTTGAGTCTTATGGTCATATCATCAGTGAATGAAATTTGCAATTTACTTGTATTTTAATAATTTTTTGGAGATTTCTTTTATTGCCTAGTAACTGTTCAAATATTGAGGGGGTTCACTGAGTGTGTAAAAAATGTATCTTGGTCTCTTGAATATATATATTCATAAGTATCTATATGTGTGTGTAGGTGTGTTCATATACACTACACATACATTTTATACACACACACACACACACACACATATTATATATCTGTGGGTGTTTGATATAGCATCTTAATTGTGGTAATTCAATATGGTATTTCCATATTTATTTATCTCTACTTCTATATCTGAAAAATATTAGCATTTCCTACTATGAGTATATATTTGTCAATTTCTCCTTCCATCCCTAACAGGATTGCTTTACATTTTTTGGACCTATCCTATTAGCTGTATAAAAGTTTATGCTTATTATATCTTCTTGGCATAGTGTATCTTTTAATTATAAGAAATATCCCACTCTGTCCTTTTAACACTTTTCATCTTGAATTTTTTAACCTATATTAATATCACTATAAAATACATTGTATTTTTATCTGAAATATGTTTTTCACACTCTTCTTTTGAAACACTTTGTGCTCCTTTGTTTTAACTGCATGAAGTATTAACAGTAAGTCAAACTTTGTTTTTGTACTTCGTTTTTTATTTTAACTCGGTCCTGTCTCTCTGTTTCTGGAGGTAAATTTAATTTATTCACATCTCTTGTCATTACTGATAGATTTTGAATTGCTTCTCTTTCCATTTTCTTTGGAGTACATTTAGTTATCTCTTTTTGGTTTTTATTTCTTGTATTTTATGATTTTTCCCACATAAAATCTCCTCTACAAAGAATGGCTTATCGTTGTAATGGGCATATGTACACACATGCACACACATTTGCCTATATTTTGTGTGTATATCTTATGTCCTAGTTAAACAAATAATTCAGAGAAGGATAAGATATAAACCTTGAAGTCTGCTGGTACCAATAGGACTGGGTTCCATATATGAACCTGAGGAGTGATGAGTTCTCTGGAATTTATGTGATATCGTTTGCATTAATGGCCCAAATTCTTTATCCTTTCTGTATCCATACCCCTTGCAATGTTACTTTTGAGATCCTCCCATTAACAGTTGGGGTATGTTTCAACCACATGACTTATTTTGACTAATGGGATGTCAGCATTTGTGATACAAGCAAAGATCTGAAAAAGTGCTTGTATATTTATGCTTCTTTTTTTTCTCCTTGGCTTTAATCATGAGAACACGTCCAATTAGATGTCCAATCCAATCTGATGAAAATGATACATGTGGGGCAAAGTTTTACCATTTGTCCCAGGTGAAGTTGTTCAGAAGGAGCCAAGAGCCAGTTTGGCATTGAAGAAGCCTAGCAAAGACTAGAATAACTCTCCAGGACTAGAGTCTTGAGAATAACTTGGACAGTAAAAAGACCATCAGCTAGATAAATACTTATTTTATCAGAGTAAGAGTTTCTAGAGTGGTTGGCTACAGAGCATTTCTGTGGCAATTGATAACTGCTGTAGCAGGTATGCAAGAAAGTGAATTTGTCATGAGCTTGTAAAAAGATCAGTGTCTCTAAGAATATCAAAAAGCAACATTCAAAATACTAAAAATGAACTTAGATAACATTATGGTTTCTTGAGATCAATTATAAAGGTAAAATGAGACTTCTTTACATACAAAAGGATGGGAATATGTTTTTAAACCCCACAATGCCCTATATGGTTAATTTTCACAACCCAATATTTTCATTTCAAGTTGCATAAGGCAGATATTGTACTTTATTTCAAAATAGAATGTATTTTTGAAATTTTAACTTAAAAAATAATGTGGTCTTAGAAAGAAAATTTCAGATCTTAATTGCAGGAATTACTTGGAAGTCATAACTTGGGAGTAAATTCAGAATTTCCACATCCTATCAATGCCATACTTGATTCAGTAATACTGAAGGAACCTCAGGTAATGAATTATGTATTTATCAATTCACTCAATAAACATTGACTGAGAACCTACAAAGGATTAATAATTCCATTGATGCCAGGTTTTTACCTTGATATAAACTATACCTTCTCCAAGCACTTACTTCACAATTTGGGCCGAGAGTTATGTGATTCAGGGAAGCTTCATCTGGATTTACCCTCTGTTCCTGTCCAAGACTTCTGTCTGGAGACATCATCTGCCTCCTTGCATTTGTAAGTGTTGCTACATCATCCAGGAACCTGCTCTACTATGTCTCAGAACACTGCTGATCTCTTTTCAAAATCTCTTCAATGGAAGCTTCTCACTAATCACTTTCTCCTGTGGATTTCATCTATGCCTAACATATATTTCTATTGTTCAAATATCTTAACAACGAAATATGTTTCTTTTCATCTATCTAACACTAGTCTATTAGCTTCTTAGAAAAAGGAACTATAGAATGTATGCCTTAAAAAACAACCGCAAAAAGTAGGTGGTTAATAATTTTTTGATAAGCTGAACATTTACCATTGTGTGCTAAGCTATGAGATGTAGAATCTCTAAAACTTTCTCCCCTGTAACTAAACTTGTTTTCTGTTCCTTTACAAAGTCATGGAGGGAAAACTGAAGAGACAATAAGGTCTCTTTCTGTGGATCCCAATCTAACCTCGCCTAGCCAAAGCTTCACAAACAGAAGTTCCTACAGAAATGAGACATTGGGAGAGCATGGTGTGGATATACCTCACATACTTCTTAATTTCTAAGTAACAATTTTTTTTGCAAAGGACAAAAGTATACTTTTGTATACATATATACTTTTGTGTATATATATATACACACATACACACACATATATACATACATAAGTATATATATACATATATATATTCATATTCTCACAAAATAGTAACATGCTATACAATGTGTATATATTTTAACTACAATATACTATATATAATACATACACACACACATATATATAGTACATTGTACACACACACACTGTATATTATGTTACCATTTGTTGATAGTAGATAATTTCAAGATTTTTTAATTTATTAGAATACAAATAATAATAATAGAATAGACTAATAGAATGCTCTTCTGGGGGGAAAAAGTTGATGGGAATCTCCCAATGACCCACAGTTAGAGAGAACGATGGTGTTTCAGCACCACGGACAGTGGTACACACGCTCTGGTGTTACTAAGACTAAATATGGCATCTGTAGCTCCAAGTTAAATTTGCTGCTGTGGTAGAGGATGACCACCACTCCAGGAGGAGAAAGGAAAGATAACCTTCACACCAGGGCAACTTGACTTCCATATCAAAGGCAGCATACCTCTAAAGCAGAGAGCCTGTGTCTACAAAGCAGACACCTGATTGTGTGTGCTGTTGTAGCCAAATAGCAAGGAAAACCCAATCACTCGCAGAATCCCCCTTTTTTTTTTTTTAAATTAGCAGGGACTGGTTAGCTATAAGGCCTACACTTAGACCTTAAAGTAAACAGTGGATTCCAAATAGTATCCACACAATGAGGAAGTGCTGCACAATATCTCTGTGGAAGAAGCTAACTCGGTGAAAACCTAAGTCATAAAGCGACTCTAGAAGAGTTCAGAGGAGGAAGAGAGCAGCTAGAGGTGAAGGCCTGGGTGAAGGGTGAATAAATTGCAGGATATGAGCTGGGTGCCAATTCCTGGCAGTATGGCATTTGAGGGAGCCCCTGGCCACGCACATAACGCATGGCATAGCATGTGGCATCATAGCAAAAGGTGGAAGCAGAGGTGCTTACCCCTAAGGCGAATGACTTACTCGACCTAGCTCATCTTTCCTTTCAACTTAATTTGGACTAAGTCCTTAAATTCTACCCCATGCTTTTCTCACCTCCTTGGATAACCTTCCTAGAACATGGCTAGATTTACCCACTTCAACCTAATCAGCTTTCCTACTGCTGGTAGTTAATCCATTCATGTACGTACTCAACAAATGTTTATTTAGCACCTAATAGATGCCTGAATCTCTTCCATTCCCTAAAAGACCTCTCAAACCACTCGATTGTCTTGTTCATTGTTCATTCATCTATTAAACCCAATAATTGTTTTGAGCACTGGTGTTAAGTGCTATCTCAGGCCCAAGGTTACAAAGATGAAGGAGACATAAGCTGTGTCATCAAGAGCTTACAGTTGAGTAGGTGAGACAAGTATGGAAAAGCCATCACACCACAGTGTGACAAATCACTCAATAAGGAAAGGGTACTATGGGGACACAGAGGGAAGAACAATTACCACCAGTGAGGATTCTGGAAGGTGCTTCAACCTCAAACATATATAGAACATTTCACATATGGTCAAAATTATTCTGGGCATGTTCACTCTTTAATCCTCACAAAGGCTCTACGAGGTTGACGAAGAAAAAGGGAAACTGAGACTCACAATGTTTCACTCCCATGCCCAAGTCATGCAAGTGGCGAAGCTGGGACTCAACTCCATTGCATTTAGAATTAGTCTTTTCAATTCAGTCTGGCCCCCTTCCAAAAGGCTCCAGAGGGGGTGGCATTTGAGTAGAGCCTTTGGAAAGAACAAGTGGGACTTTGTCATGGTGCCACCTGTGAAGTGGCAGAGATGATGAGCAAACGAAGCCAGGTGAGGAGCAGCCCCTGGCTGCCACCCTCAGGGGATGTCTAGCTATTTCTGTGATGAGGACCCATTTGCCCCAGGGCGGTTTCCGTGGCAGCATGAACCCCCCTGATGCCCTGACCCATCTTTGCCTGTCTCATTCTTCTTCGTAATTGGACCGGCTGCTGCTCGCTGCTTACCTGATTAGTGGGTTCACTAACCCAGCAGAAATGGGATCTAAGAGGATTAAAATGTGAAAAAAAAAAGATAATACAAATGGAAAACAGCAGCTTCTCCAGCCGAGCTTTGGATTAGAAGTTGAGAAAGTGAATCAGAAAATTAAAAAATATGAAGGACAAGGTTAAAATGGTGATTGGGAGGAGTCCTTTTGTAGCCAAGCGTCCTTGCATGCTATTGTTTCTGTCTTGTGTAAGTTCTCCAGGGAAAAGTACAAATGCCTTTGCGTGGCTTTCAGGGGCCACCTAAGATCTGGGTACAGCCTTGCTTTCTGATCTTATTCCCCACAATCTCCCTTCCCTGTGTAGATCTCCTCATTTATCATCTTTGAGTCTTTGCTCCCACAGGTTTCCTTCCCCAAATTCATGTCTCTGCTATCATTACGTCCCCAATTTCTTCTCTTCCCTCTCCCTGAAATGCAGCCTCCTTTCAAAGTCTTCCACCATTTCTCTGTGGGAGCCATCTCCCTCCCGAAGCCTGTTGCACATTGTCTATCTTGTCAATTACTTAGCACTTTGCTGCCTGCAAAGAATGCAACTTATACATTTTCTCCCTTGGTGGGCTGTGAGCACAGAGGGCTGGAACAACACGCTCCTCCATGAAAATGACCTTATACTGGCATTTACAAAAGTCTCTTTGTATGAATGGGGCAGGGGGGGAGGGTGGTGGTGGTGAATGAACCAGTGCATCAAGCACAACAGTGAATCCTCTAAGCATTGCTTGATTATGTTGCTTCCTGGCTTAAAGCCCCTCTGGGCACTCTAACCTCCAAGGATGAGGCTGAAACACAGCATCCCTAAGGAACTAGCCTCACGTCTCTCCCCCCACCTCCTGTGCCATGCCCCCTCCCCAGCCACCCTTCTCTGGGCGCTCCTAGGCCCCATGTGAGCACGCCAAAAGCACTCCACATGCTTGATTTGCATCCTGCCAAACTCTGCCTGAAATCACATTTCCCAACTCATCTTCCCCTCCTCTTTTCATGGAAAATTATACTCATTCCTTACGATTCAGTTTAATTATCACATTTTCTCCCAAAGCCCTCCTGGATACCTCCAGGGCTAGTAATCCCTTCTTTTGTCATGCTCTTTGCCCAAATATCCATTTTAGCAGTTTAAGACAGCATCAGAATTTCTGCTGTTTTGTTTTACGTGTGTTTCTGTTGTTCGCATTCTACATATCTGTTGCCCACGCTTACAATGGGCTCTTGCAGGGCAAAGGCTCAGTAATTTTCCATCATGGTGATGGTTACCATTGATTAAGCTTTTACTGTGTGGTAGGCCTGGTCCTCACACACGTGATCTCATACGATCGCCATAGTAGGGACACTAGGATGGCATCATGCACGTGCACATGAACGCTCATCCACATTGACCTAGACTCACAGTCTGTGCTTGTAAGCATGGCATTGCAGCGTCTGCCTTTGTGACTTTCATCAGTACAGACCTGGGTGGAGGGATGTCCTTGCCGCTCACCACATATTCAGAGTGGAAGAACAGACATAATAAACTAATTCAACCCTTCCTAGCACTTACCACGCACCAAGTGCCCTGCTGAGGGCTTTATAAACATTACCACATGAAATCCCCCTAATATCTCAACAAGGAAAATGCTATTATTTCTGTCACTTTAGAGATGAGGAGACCAAGGCTCGGAGGAGGCTAATTAATTTTTCCAATGTCATGTGCTACGAAGGACAAAGTCCAGACCCAGACTCTGGTCTTCAGACTTGAGAACTGAGATTTTTACCCCTTCGTCAACCCATCTGGGTTGCAATTTGGTTTTGCCCGATTGTTGAAAAATTCTAACTAAACATTTAGGAGATTTCATAAGGCAATCACAACCTCAAATGAGGTCCCCCAGAAGCTCGGCTGATGGCCACCTAGGCCATCCACCAGAGGAGAGGAACCCCTGTCTCAGCCTGAGTATCCCATCCCATTGCTAAGAGAACCTTCACCCAACAGAAAAGAGTTTGCCCACCTGCTCCCATCCCCAAGAGGAAGGTTAAGACTGCCCATCTGCTTGTGTGCCCTGAGCAAATTCAAAATACAGATACGGGGCCAGGAGATACCATGCAGGCCTGTAAAACTTCTGTGAAATTATACTGATATTAAGCTATTCTCATCAGCTCAGAGAGATACACTTGGGGGAAGACCCAGTGATCACGTTGCTTAACTTCACTTAAAGTCCTCTAACCTGAGTTGTCTCATCCATGTAATGGAGCTAAAAAAAAAAAAAAAAAATACCCATATGAAGAATTTGCTGTGAATCAGACAGTGCATGTGGAAGTATTTTCTGGGCCACCAAATGCTCTCCGAACCTTGTTCTCCTTATTTTTTTGGTCAAAGTTATTTTTAACTGGAGAAAACCAGAGCCCCAAATATCTGTCCTTCTGAAGCCCCTGCCTTCCCATAAAGACCTTTATGGGAAAATTATTTCAGCCAAAAAGACCAAAAAGACCAGTGAGTTTGGTATATTACAGATAGAAGGTCAATGGGTCTGGACCCTAAGAAACAAAAAAGAGATTTAGGAAAGAATGTCAGAGAAAGGTTTGGACCAGAACAAACACAACACCTCAGTCCGAGGAAGGAAGTTGGAGTGTATTTGTCTTGCATTGGGAAGTCACTGGGGAGGGCAGAGGGTGTAGGGACATGATGTGGATGTTAGAAGACATCTTAGGGGTCATGAAGAGAAAGGACTGGAGGATGTCAACAGTGATGGCAGAGGGGTGGTTTGCGGTCAATATACATCTGGGTGAGGTAAGATGGTGGCCAGGAGTAGGAATTGACAGGGACATGGTGGGAAAGTGGTGGCATTCTAGATGTAGGTTGGAAGCAGAGCCAACTACGCTTCCTTTCTCAGTATACCCAGGTGAAAGCTTAATTAATTCTCTCTGGAAAACCAAAGATTGAAGGATTACTGCCTTCTGCAGTGCTGGAAAGTGAGGCTGAGGCTCCTTGTCCCTGATGAACTCATTTGAGAGCACAAATAACTTCATTATATATTGTTATATATCAGAGCCATGGTGTGGAAAGGGCTTTGGAGAGCCCATATCCAGTATCTTCATTTATTCCTTAGACATTTAAGGCCAAGTCCTGGGGGGAAACTTTCCCATGTAGTAGGGTAGAGACCAGCCTGAGACGGAAAGAGATCCCAGGTCTTCTAATTGCTGGCCCAATACTTGTTCTCTGATGCCAACAAAGGAGAATGAACACTAACACCTATGAACATCCCCAATGTTCTAGACTTTGCGCTGACCAAGCTATGTATGCTCACCATTCACTCCATACACTGAGCATCTACAACATCCCTGTTTAGTTCCATGTGCTAAAAAATACCAGAACACCCTGGTGAGCAAGACTGGCTTTGCTCCTGCCCTCACTGAGCTTTCAGAGAAACGTTTGCTTCTTGATCAATGGGGTCATGCAGGATCGTTATTAGGACCCTTTGCTGTAACAGATGCTAAAGGACTACAGACACAGAACAATTCAGATGCTTACCCATTCTCTACTGTATGCAGTGCCCAGTTCTGGGCTCCAAGCCAGAAACTGCTGTTAAGATCAAAGAGAAGTTTGTGCAAGGTACCCGGTCAGCTTCCCAGAGCTCTGTTCATGTAAGGAGAATAACAGGATACTTTCTATCCTGCCCTCAGCTTTGTAGTCCAGGGCAACTAAGTCAGCCTTAAGCTCTTCTGTGTTCAAATACAGAGAAATCAGAAGGACCTTGGATTTGCACTTAAGACCATTTAGGATGTCCAAGCACAGAAAGGCCAAAGACTGAGTGATGCGGAGAAGGAGAGTGGCAAGGAAGAAATGAGGGGGGCAGGACGTGGAAGTACGAGAAAAAGAGAGAGCCGCATCAGTCAGAGAATGTATTCAATGTGAAAAAGGAAGAAAGGTAATTTGAGAACTCCAGCCTCCATCTGCTCAGACTCTGAGGATAAAGGCAAAGAGGGATTAATGACCTGAGGGGCCATGGCAGGGCCTCCTCAACGCCCACAAGTGCACGCAGGATAGAAATACCATTTATTAGCCCCATGCATGGTAATTATATTTAATACTGACCCTGATTCCTTTTGTCCACAGGAAATAATGAAAGCTGCTCTGTTTGAGTTTGAGGGCCTTAGCGACCCATAAGCAGCTCCTACTTCTGTCTTAGGCTGGCAGTCAAATAGGACAAAGGAGAGCCATAGGCATGAACATTCAGGTTTTGTAAGAGATGTTTCTGAAATCACATAATCCAGTGTGGAAAGAAGGTGTGGATAGTGCACAGTCCTGGACAGGGACCCAGACCCTGACTCAGTCCTTCAATATCTAAGTGACCTTGGGCAAGATTGTGAATGCCGTGAACTTCTGTTTTCTCTCTGATATTTCTTTCTTTCTTTCTTTCTTTCTTTCTTTCTTTCTTTCTTTCTTTCTTCTTTGTTTGTTTCTTTCTTTCTTTCTGTCTTTTTTGTAATTTTTTTCTTGTTAGCTGTTTTTTATTTATTTAATTTAATTTAATCTTTTAAATTTACATCCAAATTAGTTAGCATCTAGCGCAACAATGATTTCAGGAGTAGATTCCTTAGTGCCCCTTCCCCATTTAGCCCATCCCCCCTCCCACCACCCCTCCCGTAACCCTCAGTTTGTTCTCCATATTTAAGAGTCTCTTCTGTTTTGTCCCCCTCCCTGATTTTATATTATTTTTGTTTCCCTTCCTTATGTTCATCTGTTTTATCTCTTAAAGTCCTCATATGAGTGAAGTCATATAATTTTTGTCTTTCTCTGACTAATTTCACTTAGCATAATACCCTCCAGTTCCATCCACGTAGTAGCAAATGGCAAGATTTCATTCTTTTTGATTGCCGAGTAATATTCCATTGTATTATATACCACATCTTCTTTATCCATTCATCCATTGATGGACATTTGGACTCTTTCCATACTTTGGCTATTGTTGATAGTGCTGCTATAAACATGGGGGTGCATGTGTCCCTTCGAAACAGCACACTTGTATCCCTTGGATAAATACCTAGTAGTGCAATTGCTGGGTTGTAGAGCAATCTACATATTCAATGCAATCCCTATCAAAATAACATCAGCATTCTTCACAGAGCTAGAACAAATAATCCTAAAATTTGTAGAGAACCAGAAAAGACCCCGAATAGGCAAAGCAATCTTGAAAAAGAAAGCCAAAGCAGGAGGCATCACAATCCCAGAATTCAAGCTATACTACAAAGCTGTAATCATCAAGACAGTATGGTACTGGCACAAGAACAGACACTCAGATCAATGGAACAGAATAGAGAACCTAGAAAATGACCCACAAATGTATGGCCAATTAATCTTTGACAAAACAGGAAAGAATATCCAATGGAATAAAGACAGTCTCTTTAGTAAGTGGTTCTGGGAAAACTGGAGAGTGGCATGCAGAAGAATGAACCTGGACCACTTTCTTACACCAGACACAAAAATAAACTCAAAAATGGATGAAAGACTTAAACACAAGACAGGAAGCCATCAAAATCCTCTAGGAGAAAGCATGCAAAAACCTCTTTGACCTTGGCTGCAGCAACTTCTTACTCAACACATCTCCAGAGGCAAAGGAAGCAAAAGCAAAAATGAACTATTGGGAACTCATCAAAATAAAAAGCTTCTGCACAGTGAAGGAAACAATCAGCAAAACTAAAAGGCAACCGACAGAATGGGAGAAAGTATTTGCAAATGACATATCAGATAAAAGGTTAGTATCCAAAATCTATAAAGAACTTATGAAACTCAACACCCAAAAAACAAATTATCCAGTGAAGAAATGGGCAAAAAACATGAATAGACACTTCTCCAAAGAAGACATCCAGATGGCCAACTGACACATGAAAAAATGCCCAACATCACTCATCATCAGGGAAATACAAATCATAACCACAATGAGATACTACCTCACATCTGTCAGAATGGCTAACATTAACAACCCAGGCAACAACAGATGTTGGCGAGGATGCGGAGACAAAGGATCTCTTTTGCACTGTTGGTGGGAATGCCAGCTGGTGCAACCACTCTGGAAAACAGTATGGAGGTTCCTCAAAAAATTAAAAATGGAACTACCTTACAACGCAGCGATTGCACTCCTAGGTATTTCTCCAAGGGATACAGGTGTGCTGTTTCGAAAGAACATACGCACCCTGATGTTTATAGCAGCACTATCTGATATTTCTAACACAACACCAACTTCATTGGGCTCTCAAGACCTTTAAATGAGATGCTGCATGGGGAAGCAGTTAAAAACATTCCTGGCACCTGAAGAACCATCCATGGATCCCAAAGTCCCTTACTTGAAACCCCTGGAGGTGTAGACTTTAGAATTCTTCAGATTTGGGAAAGATAATGTGGTGTAGCTATCATACATCATGTAGCAACCTCTTTCAGGACTCCAGAGAGTCCTCCTCCCCCGTCACCTTACCATGCTTCTCTCCTCCCAGTATTTATCACCCACTGACACAGAACCACTTGTTTGCATAAGCATCTGCTGGGAATGTGAGGTCACAGGGGCACGGATTTTGCCTCTTGTCAACACTTTTTCCCTCTGTGCCTAGACAGAGATTGGAACACAAAATATGTTCCATAAATATAGACCCAAAGATCAATAATACATGTTGGCTCTAACCTACTGTAAAATGAAAATGCTGGAGGTTGAAAATGAATCTAATACGCCTAACCTACCAAACACCCTAGCTTACCCTGGCATACCTTAAACTTGCTCAGAACATTTACATTAGCCTACAACCTGGCAGGATCATCTAGCAGAAAGCCTATTTTATAATAAAGTGTTGACTTTCTCGTGTAATTTATTGAATACAGTACTGAAAGTGACGGTGTAGGTTGGTGACCCTCATTATCGTGTGGCAGAGTGGGAGCTGGCACTCGCTGCCACGGCCCAGCATCACAAGAGAGGTTGCACTGCCTGTCACTAGCCCGGGGAGAAGATCAAAATGCGAAATTCGAAGGACAGTTTCTACTACATGTATCACTTGCGCAGCATCGTAAAGTCGGAAAGTCAGAAGTTTAACCCCCATAGGTTGGAGACCATCTGTAAAGCATTCTTAAAATGACAAAAGTATCGAGAGGAAAAGCTTTTAGTGAGGACCAGGGCTTAGAGACTGGGCAGATGGAAGCACAAGGGAGGTAGGTGGGTGTTGGTTATAAAAGTCAACTACAGCGATCCTTGTGGTGCTGGTGACACCCGTAATAAAATCGTGAAGAATTAAATACACGCAAGACTGCCAGACTGGTGGACAACTTCAGTGCCAATACTTTGGCTGTGATGTTATATGATAGCTTCACAAACTATTGCCACGAGTGTGTGGGGTGAGGAACAGGGTAAAGCCTACAGTGCCTTCCTTTGTATTGGTTTTCATAGCTGTTTCCGAATCTGAAATTCTCTCAACAAAACTCTTCATTGCAAAGAAATAAATTAGAAGGATGAAGGAGTAGTGAACATTTTCACCTTCGGCGAAGCTGATCTGGGTCATCTGTTCTATTTTCAGCGGTCCCAAGGCATTTCCTCCACTGCATCTTTGCTCACGGAAGACCAGGACGGGGTCATCTATCCTCGAGTGTGGGTCATTGCAGCCAGGAGCTCAGCCTGACTCAAAGGGCAAGGTCACCGTTTCCCCCATTTCTCTCCACCCCAAGTGCTCACAGCCTTGAATTTGAAGAGTTTTAAGCTAAAAAAAAAGATGGCAATTTTGCTTCAATGTTTTCTAATTTTGCTATAACTGCTACCAGCTGTGGGCTAATGTAGACCATATTCCGTGAGGTATCCTAAAGCCTTTTCATGTTTTCGAGTTGCCCAAGAGTTGACATGGTTAAAGACGGGGTGAGGGGAATGGTGAAAGCGGAGCTGATGGCCCGTGCTGGTTTTCAAAGCTGTGCTGTTTCTCATTCTAGCGTCTTCGGTTGCTGGAGGTGAGCAGGTTTCTGGCTCTGAGTCCGAAGCACAAGGAAGGACTTGGCAGGACCCTGTTTTCTGCTGCCTCTGCAGTCGGCTGTAGGCAATATCCAGATTTGAGCTGTGGGAAGCTTCCATCGGGTGCTCTCATTAACCTTGGCCAATCTTCCTGCATTACGTTGGAAATGTGATAAACACACCAGGCCCAAGGAGAGAGAAAGGGAGAGAGGCAGGGAAGGGACCTAGTTGTGCCAGAATCTCCAAATGCGCACGGTTCTGCCTTATAGTCATTCACTCACTTCACCAGAAACCCGCCGAGGGCCACTCTCCAGAGGTTTCAACCTGCCTCTGAGTGGCTTCTCGCTCTGTGTTCACATTCATTTTAGGGGCACATGACACTCTTCTCCTGTGTCTCCAATTGACCTCCAATTAACATCACGACCGGGCCAGCATGGTACAAATCAAACAGGTCTTTCCTGCCATTTCACCCGGAGAGCTGCTTGGTGCCTTGACTCTCCAGGCCCTCAGGAGGCAGCAGATGCCCTCAGCACCCTTGCTTGCCACAGTGGGCCAAGAGGAGGGCAGGCAGGTCCACCCCCACTGCGCCCCTGGACCTGGATTGAACTGCCCAGGGCCCAGTGTGAGGTGGGAGTCCTAGGCAACAGCCACACCAAGGCAGGGACAAGGCAGGATGTGGCCCCACCCTCCCGCCGTTTCTCCAATCCCATCCTCCTTCCCTTTCCAAGTCCTACTGGCCTCCTTCCGTTCACCACACCTCCACCTGCGTATGTACCCCCTGCCTGTCCCCTCTCACTCTCCCCTTCCTTCTCCTTCATCTCCCCCGAGTCCCCCAGTGCCCCTCTGCCTCTGTGTGGCCTCCCTCCTTTTTCTCGGTCTCTGAGCTTATGTTCTGCCTCCATTCATGGTGTCAGCCTTGCCTGTCTCCCTGCTCCTTCTCTGCATCCCCACACCTCCCCCCCACACACTCCCCGCTGCGCCCTTTCCCACTAGGCAAGGCAGGGCCTTTCATCCACAGGGGTCTGACCTCTGCACAGTGTTGGCTTTGTCCTGGGGGTTCTGAGCCAAATGGAGGTAGGCATGACTGTTGCTCTGGGCCAAGCCCTGCCCCCTTCCCCCAGCCCCACACTGCTCTGATACATTTGAGTCCAGCCCCCTCAGCCTTCACATCCAAGGGAGATCAAGAACCAACGAACAAAATGGAGAGATATTAATCCTTCCTTTGTTTTTACTATTATTATCTTTAAGGAACATCAAGTCCCTGCTGCAGGATTTCTGAGTGGAGGATTGGCCCAACAATTCTCCCAAAGAACACATGTCTTGGAACACGCGTTAAATGAACCAAAAGGTAATGCCCCATCCAATTACACATTTCCTAATGAGTCAGACTCTTTGTACTGGATAAGGGAAGTCACTGGCCTTAGCCCCAGTTGTACAAGGTCGGTGATATTTTTAACATCAGTTGGAGTGAAATAAAATAAATACTATATTTGGGCCAGAGGTCATAGTGGAGAAAGTTGAAAACCACAATTGTCACAGAAGAAGGGATAGGACTTGATGGAGGTTTTCAGGACTGCTCTCCCCGGCCCACTCTGATGACAGCTGGAGAAATGGGGTGATCCAGGACATCACGCTCACAAGAGACAATGACAAAATGGAACATGGCCAGAGGAATGTGGCTGGGGAAAAGAGATTCTTTAATCACCTCCGTAAGGGGATCATTGATTGAACAAGACTGTTCAGCCAGCTTAAAGGGGCCTAATAACAAATTATCTCAAGACCTAAGAAAGCACCATGAGGAAGTGAGAACAGGCTTATCCTGAGTAAGTCAACGAAATCAGTTCATCAACCCATTCTACAAGTAGTTATCAAAAACTTTCCCCCATGGTAAGCATGAAACTCTGCACTGGGGAATCAGTGGAAGATAGAACACAAAGTCTTTGTCCTCATTCAGCTTCAAGCTTCCAGAGAAAGATCCCATGAGAAAATTCCAGCTCCGAAGGGCACAGGGAGGACTGGGATCTCATGGCATGGAGCAGAGATCAGAGGGAGACAGGTTTTACTCAACCCAGGAAGCAGTGCTCTGAAAGTCAGAGGTGACTAAAGATTCATGGAGCAGCCACGTGAAGCCTTGAGCTTCCCATATTGGAGGTGTGTGCACAGTAGCTGAATCTTCCATGATAGGGGCCACTAAGTGGGTAGAATCCCTAGGCCCTGAGGTTGGACTGGACACACTTGAAGATCCACTCCAATTCCACTAACTTTTGAAAATCGGTGAGTAAAATCGCTGATATCAGTGTATATGTTCTAATAAAATACCTGTCTTTATTTTTATTATTATTTTTTTTTTAAATTTTTTTTCCAACGTTTATTTATTTTTGGGACAGAGAGAGACAGAGCATGAACGGGGGAGGGGCAGAGAAAGAGGGAGACACAGAATCGGAAACAGGCTCCAGGCTCTGAGCCATCAGCCCAGAGCCCGACGCGGGGCTCAAACTCACGGACGGCGAGATCGTGACCTGGCTGAAGTCGGACGCTTAACCGACTGCGCCACCCAGGCGCCCCAAAATACCTGTCTTTAACGGTGCTTATCAGCTGGGCAGTATGGATGAGACGAACGAGGCTGGATCCAGCCTCAGACAGATCTATGTGTGTTGAACACTGGCCACCACTGGCTCTGTGAGTCTGTACAGATGCCTTAGCTTCAGTATCGTAACACAGGGAAGGCAAATCTGCCAACTTTGTGATAATTAAACAAGATACGGATCCATGGACAATCTCTTGGATGGTCCATGTCACATAATACACATTTGGTGAAGGATGGTTATTAGGATTTGTCATTAGTATTACTATGGTCTCGATCATAAAGTCCCAGTGTCACAAAAATATAGGGTTATGGATTGTTAAATTGGCATTACTATAGAGTGGAAAATCTATAGTAACAAAAAATTTCCCATTCACAGTGTAAAGATTATGTTAAAAATCTCAGAATAAAACCAATATGAAATGTCCAAGAATTATATGTAAAATACCAGGCAGTTGTCCGGATTGTTGAGAGAGAGAGAGAGAGAGAGAGAGAGAGAGAGAGAGAGATGTGTGTAAATGGAGAGAAAGTCTCCTGATTAGAAGACTAAATAGTGTAAAGATGGCAGGATTCTCCAATTGAATCTACAAAAGTAATACAATCTCAATGAAAATCCCAATGGAACCTTTCATGGAACTTGACAAGATAGCACTAAAATTCATCAGAAAAAAGAATGTACAGGAGTAGTCAAAGAAAAAAATTTTAATTAAGGATAATGGGAGGAATAAGCTACCCTGCCCATGGCATAAACATGGCTATAAAGCTGTAATAATTAAAAGTACCAAGAAGACACGCTTGAAGAAATGAAAGAGAAGAGAGCTCAGAACTAGTGAATCCCACATGTGTCTAGGAATAAAATGCATAAAGAAGAGAACATTTCAAATCAATGGAAGAAGGAAGCCTTCTCCAAAGAATGAAGGCATTTGTTATCTATTTGGAGAAAAGAAGTAATTAAATGCGTTCCTCTTAATAGATCCCAAAATAAAGTATAGAAGGAGTTGCTCATTCACTTTAGAAATATTTATTCCACATCTATGTGTTGACGCCTCGCTAGGCACCGGGGTACAGAGTGGTGAATGGTCCCATAAAGAGACCCACGCCCCCGAATTAATGGCTCTTTCGGTTGGGAGCTAGACAACAGAGAAAGTAATGAAGATATCAGGACAATTGGGAGAAGCGCTAGGAAGGGAACAAACACGTTTCTGTGACAAAGAAGGGGGGGAGGGGTGGCACTTAATTACACGTCTCTCGCAGAGAAGGACTTTTAGTTGAAGTGCAGGGTGGAAGAGGCCAAAAACAGGAAAGGGCTTGGTGTGTTCTAGAAGCTGAAGGGAGCCACTTGGCTTGTGTATATGGCCCCTGAAGGCAGGAATGTCAGGAGATTAAATCGGAAGGGTATCTAAAGTCGGACTAGGAATCTAAGCATCAAAGAAGAACATAGAGCAAAACCTGCCTAACTATTCCACGGAGAGGTGGGGAGGGTCTTTCTAAGAAGGAGGTAAAACCTAAATACTCTGTCATCACTACTGTGACAATAGTACCATCATATGCCACCACTAAACTGCTACTCCTGTTGCCACTGCTATGCTGTTAATACTAACTACTACCCTTCTGGATGACAGAATTCACCATAAAAATCTCTTGAAGAATGGGGAACATCTTTGCAACATGTCGTCAGATTGATAGCATTAACGGCAAATTCCGGACACTGATAGGTGCTTTATGAAAGCTGATGAAACACAACCCCGAGAGGTAAATACCATTATTGCCCCCATCGCCTCGATGTGGAAATGGAAAGACAGACCAGAGAAGGAACTTGCCCAGGGTCGTACAAACGGGCAGAGGAAGCAGAACTCAACCCAGCCTCCCTGGTCCCAGCCTCTGTTACCATCTCTGCTCTCTGACATGCTCTGTGGTCTTGCCCACGTCACCTTTTCGTGTGACTAATTCAAAATGAACGAAGCTCAAGTTTTCATCCGGCAAGGCTGACGGGAACCCAGCGTGACGATCCCCTCCGTGTTACTTTTATGGAACATGAGCATGGCCCTGGGAGACAGAGGTCTAGGCATCCGTGCAGGTCGGGTGCTGCAGCCCAGTCTCCAGCCAGTCTGCGTGGTCCAGCCCCATGGCAGGGGACCTCTGGCTCGCGCCCTCCTGCTGCACCACGCGAGGACTCAGGCCTCACTGGCTCCAAGGCTGGCATCCTTCCCCCCCGCACCCCCCGCCCCAGGTCTTCCCACATCAGAGAGGCTGCTTTTTCTCCAGCTCACGTTCTTACCACAGAGGTGCCTGTAACCCCGTCCTGGGAGAATTTTCCTTTTCCTTCTCAAGTTGAGCTTTTCTCCTCTTCAGTTCTCAGAACATCAAACCTTTGATCCCCTGCCCCATCAGACAAACCCGGCTTAATTGCCTCAGTGGGCCCAGACATAGAAATCAAAGACCTGTTTAGGGAGGGCACCCACCACCTGGCATGGTTTCCTCCCCAGGCTTCCCAGCCATAGGATTAGGGAGAGCCTGGACGCCGAGAGCAGAACCTGGCATTCTGCCTGGTGGAAGGAGGGGCGGGGGTGGGCGCAGGATTTGGGGAAATACCTGTCATTTCCTTACAGAGAACCTCTAGGTAAGAAAAACAAAAGAGCTATTGTCTCAATAGACGATGTTTGCCACATTAACATCTAAGTAAATTGTAGGAACTCTTTATACACACATACAGACTTAACAAGAAAGGGACAAGTGAGAGAAAAGGGGAACACGTTCTCAAGTTCGAAGTTACTCCAGGAAAAAGAACCAGAAATAACTAATAAATCCACAAAAGGGTAGAGAGGCTTACTATTAAGCAGGAGTGGAAATTTTTTTTAAATCGAGATACAATTGCCCTGATTGGTAAACCATTTTTTTTTAATTTTTTTTTCAACGTTTTTTTATTTATTTTTGGGACAGAGAGAGACAGAGCATGAACGGGGGAGGGGCAGAGAGAGAGGGAGACACAGAATCGGAAGCAGGCTCCAGGCTCCGAGCCGTCAGCCCAGAGCCCGACGCGGGGCTCGAACTCACGGACCGCGAGATCGTGACCTGAGCTGAAGTCGGACGCTTAACCGACTGCACCACCCAGGCGCCCCGGTAAACCGTTTTTTTAAAATGTAACTGGGGCACCTGGGTGGCTCAGTTGCTTGAGCGTCCAACTCTTGATTGTGGCTCAAGTCGTGATCCCAGGGTCGTGAGATTGGGGCTCAATCTGGGCTCTGTGCGGATCATGGAGCCTGCTTAAGATCCTCGCTTTTTTCTCTCTCTGCCTCTCCCCTGCTCGCTCTCTCTCTCCCTCCCTCTCTCTCTCTCTTTCTCTCTCAAACAAAATTAAAAAAAAAAATGTATTTGGCAAAAGTGGTGAAGAAGCTGGGGTTTTTGACCAAAATTGATTGCAGGAAAAACTGATACAATTTTGAGAAAGTCATTTGGCTTTTCTATAACAATTAAAAAGACGCAGTCTTTTGAGCCAGCAAGTATATTTTTAGGACCCTACAGGTAATCATACGTTTGAACAAGTACATATAAAAATAATATGCAACTTGTCACAAACTCACGTAACATAAAATATGTATCTGGAGGATAGCATCAGCAATGTTTGTCAAGTAGCAAAACTTAGAAAGCTGGAGAATGGTTAATTCAATCCAAACCAAGAAAATTCTTTGCTGCCATTAAAAAGTGTGCTTCATGGCCACTGACGTAGAAAGAAGTCTATGTTATATTATTAAGTGTAAAAAGCAATGTAAATGAAAATATGTATGAGTGGGAAGCCCAATTTAGCATTGATATATTTATATATATGTAAGTATATGTATATAATCTTTATTTATCTATCTGTATCTCTAAACACATAAATTATACATTATATATTACATTAACATGTAGATATACATTCATTCAATTAAAACACATCCAAGTATGTGCTTATATGTTCAGACTAAAGACAGGCCGACATTTATTCTATGTTTCTTTCTTCTTTCATTTATGCAATCATTATTACTTTTTAACCTTAAAAATGTTCAAAACAGTCTTCCCAGTTCCCCTGTGTGGAGAGCTGCCCACATGCTCTTTCCCTCTGCCTGTCAATTTATCACACACGTACGTGTGTGCTCTGTCATCACACAACGGCCCCCTGAAGACCTCCAAGGGTGGAAGTCATATCTTCATGAGGCAACCCTTCCCATCTCACCCAGCTGCCCTGCAAGTAAGCTCCTCCCTTTCAGTCTCTGGAAACATGACTTAGGGAAGGTGAGGCAGGCCTCGATTCGGGACAGGCTGCCCATGCCAACTTACTCTAGTAAAGATACAGTTGTCTCAGATTGGGAAATAACCACCAGAGGTTGGTGGGTTTTGCTTCTGGAACTCTGCTTGGAAATTCCTAACCTCCTCTGTGTCTCGCCTTTGGGCAGGTGTGCATCGTCCTGTGTGCCAAATCCCAGAGCTCCCTGCTCATCGGGTCCATTAGCACACCGGGCAGTGGGCTTCCTGAGTGACGATTGTAAAGCACTGTCACCATCAGAAGGGCTATTTATCATTCTGTGGACAGTGGTTCTCCCTGTACCATGTAGCTGCTGGAAGGATCTTTCCCAAACCGACAGCTCACCCCAATTCCTGTTCCCTCAGTACCTGCTGGACAAAAAGCTCCCTTGGCTTGGCCTTCCATTGTGGTGCCTCTGCTCTCATGCCCAACCTCGCCTTCAGCCCCTGCTGCAAAGGCAGCTGACATTCAGGTAGGCAGGCTCCTTCCCTGGAGTCTTCCTGTGTGCTGTCTTTCTGTGTGCAGTGCACAACTCCTACAGCATGCTCAGTTCACGCCCATCCTGTTTGTTTAAGACTCAGCTGAAACTCCATCCCTTCTGGAAGGTTTCCCAGGCCCCAGCATCTCCAGAGCAGGTTGGAGGCCCTCCTTTGTGGCCCCCAGGACCCCATCCTGTCACCAGGCCATTGTCAGTCTCAACCACAAGATTGAGATCCATGAGGATGAAGCCCCGTCTTCTTCTTCCCCCATCCAGCCTGGCGATCATGCCTGAAACACCTTTGTGGAATATATGAGTGAGTGAATGAATGAATGAACAAGTGAATGAAAAAAACATGAACTTGGTCTTAAGGAAATATCCATGGAGGTCAGACACAAGCTATTAGAATCATGCAGCACCTTTATAATTCCAGACATCCCAAAGCTTGCACCCCCTGAAGCACAGGAAGCCACAGATGGGAAGTTGTCACTGGGAAAAAATAACCAAGTTACTTTCTCTCCCATCCCTGTCACCTTTACCCTTTCTCAAGTTTACTTCTTGGGGTCCCGCTTTAACCAAGTCTTAGGCACCAACCTTACTCGAGATACTTGGGATCTTCCATGAATCTGTTGATTTCACTCTTGATCACATTTCTGCCTCTTCAGGTCTTGGATTGGACAGGATGCACAGCAACACAGTGCTGTTACATCCCACCTACAGCCTGTGGTCCTGGGGCCACCACATTCCACGTTCCTGGGCTTGTTGAATGTATCTCATGTGGTTTCCTCCTGACAGAGGAAAACAGAACAGAAAACCAGAAAATAAAACAAACCAAGAAGTGTCTTCATCAGTCACCGTCTTCATGAAAATCACAGTGCGTGGAGATCAGAGATCAGAAAATAGAAGCAAGTAGCAAAAAGGGAAGTGTGGACAAGGAGGCACAGAGAACTCACTCCAACCTGGAAAAGCCACATGAGCTAGATCTTCAGCAAGAGGAGAAGGACAAGAATTGCGGAATTGCAAGTGGAGGGAAGGGACCACACGGCACGGGGGCCGGGGTTGGGGGGAGTGGGTAGAGACAGAGAGACATATGAAGGGTGTGAAACAAGCAGGGCTACTGGGAGACTCCATGTGGTTAGAGGGTAGGGTAGAAAACGTGGTGGGCCAAAAATGAGTCCAGAAAGGTGCCGGATGGAGATAGGCATTGGGTGGTCATCCATGGGATCTGGACAGTAACCTTTTTTAGAAATAAGCTGGAAGGGATTAAATGTTAGCCAACCAAACTGAACGTCATTCAGATTCGGCAATGTGCCGTTGCCAAATAATAGACATGACCCTGAATAGTTACCAGAGTAAGAATAAGGAGCTCAGTATCAATAGGACAAACAGTCAGAGACCCGTGGGACGATATTTGCCCTAAGCACCGGGCTGGCCCACATTTCTTGGCACAAGCTTTCCTGAACATTCCAACAAGGGAATCTACCTTTTGAGATCCTGCACTTTAGAAGTAATACGGATTGTGACTCCAGGTTAAAGATGTTACCAAATTCCCTGTGATCATCATTATCCCATGCATAAATAGATACAGAGCACAAAATAATTTTCACATTGAGATGAATTTTTAAAGTAACGTTTTGGGTAAAATGACATAATCTTCACATCATTTAGCCTATGACCCTTTACTGTGTTTGATTTTATGATTCCAAATTTCTCTTTTTTAGTGAATTGCTCAATTGCCTCTGTGAAAGGATTTTAAAACCTAAATTCCCAAAACATCAATTAAATCATGTCTAATAACTATCTCTTTTATATTTACAAATACATTTGTTTTTCTTCCCCTTGAATTCAGCCCCTGCTTTGGTGGATTGGTCTATTAGGTACTCACCACTAGAGTAAGACACAACGTTAACACATAGGAGAACATATGTTTTGGAATCCCCAGCTGATTACTCTCCTTTGTTGTACAGAGAAAGAATTGTGGCATTCGATGTGCAATTAAAAACAGGCTTCCCATATATGATGCCAACGTTCCATATTCAATAGAAACAAAAACGCACTTTGTCAAGCGCTTTAAATTTGGGATTCAATTGGGATGTACATTCTATAGTGCCCAGTCCAACACAGGATTTACTGGAAGTTATCAAAACAATTTTTAAGAATTACTTTTGGTCACTTACAAAATAAGCCTCCCGAAGATCTGCTTGGCCAGCGGCAGGTAGAGTTCGCCTAAAAAGGAAAAGCTTTGCTTACGAAATTATAAACCACGGAAGAGTTCAGGTAAGCCTGTATCAACATGTCGCTCTGCCAAACTTTCCACTGGGGTGAATCCCTGGGTCTTCCGTGGGGGTACGGAAAGTACCTCCTCTGAGATGGCTTCAGAGGAAGCTGACCCTGTCAAGTGAGGGAAGCCCGCTGAACAAAGCATCTCAATCTCAAAAGCACAAGCAAGAACTTCCCCAGGGCCAGACCCCCAAACAGCCCAAACCCCAATGCAGAAGTGCCCAGAAATGAAGACACACGTGCCCTGCGTGGGGCACATTCCGAGCAGTGATTCCTCGCTCCTAGACTTGCATCAAGGTCCACTCCGTTTGCAGGACTAGTGAGCAGGTGTCTCAACGACCTAGCAACACCCCAAAGAGCTAAGGCTGAAAATACAAGAACCAAGGGCATCCCTGGAGAGTGTCTCCCCCTTCTTCCTGTGCCTTTCTGGAAAGGATGGCTCCCAGGGCCGGAACTGTAGAGGTGACCCCGACGTCTCCATGCCTTGGAACACAGTGGGGCGGCATTTGGGTTCACTGTCCAGCTAGCCCACAATTTTTCTGAGCCTCGGCTTCCTTGTCTGGAAAACAGGAATAAGAACAACTTCTGGAGAGGGTTCTGACGAGTCACGGAGGAGAAGAAAGATTTGTGAGAAACTACGCCATGAATTATAAAACACTGTTGGGATGCGAATGTCATGATTATTTATAAGGACCCAAGAATTGTCCCAAGACGCATATTTCTGCATCTCAATTCTTGCGTCTCTTCTTTGGGACCCCTCATCTCCCCCTGAATGCCTCCCTTTGCGGGGATACAGCCTCCCCTGCTGGCCTCTAAATTAGTGCATCTTCTTACCACTGCCCCTGAGATTTTCAATTCCTTTAATCCAATGAAATAAGAAGTTCAGGCCATCATCTTCAAAGAATAAGAATAAAATTTGGGGACCAAAATTATACCCACTGGGATTGCTTCTGTAGAAATACTTTGGAATTCCTTTTCATGCCCTGTTAAATAATTTAAATGTTTCTTTTCTGCATTCAATGTTAGTTATTTAAACCCTAGTCCTAAGCTCCATTAGCAACCTTATTAGCACAAAACTTTCTCTGCCAGTTGGATTAGTTTTATAGATTTTTGCATAGAAGGAATGCAAATACAAGTGAGTGGCCATGGTTAATGTCCTACAGTCCTAGGAAATAGGTTAAATTCAAGTTGACATGATTAATCTCACTCCAGCTAATAGCATATTACCATAGATGCCCTCCATTTGCATTAGGAGCTGTTAGCGCATCAACTTGTAGATGTAGACTACATTTTGTCCTTTTTGTAGACTCCAGCAGATTTGCGTTGTACCCTAACCTACAATTCCATCCCAGAATGGAAGTGAGAAGAGACGTTATGTTGATGAGTCGGTTATTTCCTAATTAAGCATAAAGGCAGATTTGTAAAATGTTAAGACTGGAAGAGAATTGGGATCATCCTGTAGGTAATGCCAAAAGGCCCAAACGGCTGGGGTTTTCAGCCATTTGCTCCAGCCTCTCGGCCCAGTCTCCAGCCACTCAGACTTTATACTCCCCTGTACTTCCTCTGTGATAAACCTGGAAGAGGGAGAAGCTGCCAGTGAAAGCCAAAAGTCGGGAGAGACATCGGGAAAGGAGACAAGAGAGCAGAGAGCTCGTGGAGCCCAGTCTCAGGGGCCGGGGAGAACTGGGACGTGCCGCATTGGCTGCCACGGGAAAGAACAAACCACATGCCACAGGGACAGTCCTGAAGGCCGAGCTGAGTAGAGCAGGATCGTGTAGATGCAGGCAGTGTAGATGCAGGCAGGATCGTCTGGGGCTGCAGACAACCCCGCTTGGATGCAGTGGGATCTAAGAGTTGAGAAAATGACAGGCCATCATCAGAGGCAAGATGAGGGTTGACACTGCTTGGACCAGACCAGGGGTGCAATGACCAAGCAAAACGAGGGACCCATGGAGAATGGTCAACACAGAGCCTGTGCGGCTCTTGTCTTTTCAAGACAACTCTGGGTTGCACAAACTTCTCAACAGCCTGGGCCTGCTCCTTCAAGAGGCCCAGGCTTTGCTTTTCTACCTGAGAGAACACCTGCCAAGGAGGCACCCTCCCTGTCTCCATGCTGGGTCTTATTACCACCATCAGCAGCATCTTGCTTGGGGGCATCATTGTGCGAGTGGGGCCCCGAATGTTCTTCACTTCAAGTTACATTAGTTTCTGTGTCTCTGCTCAGCTCTTGCCCCATTCTTCCCGATTACACACATTTTCACGGAGGCCGTCTGCCCAGGAGGAGGTGACTTCCGTTGAAGCAAATGGAGCCCTAGGATAGAAGAACTAAAAATCGCTCCTGGTGTTTATGTCTTTGCTAGGCCTAGAACAAAGTGTGGCCCCATAGGGTAGCTCTACTCAGACCTTTCAACATGTTCTTTATCTAAACAAGGAGGCTGGGATGACAGGGGGACAGCTGGGTCGTGAGTTGGCAGGAAGGCAAGGGAATGCGGAGCCCTTGAGGCAAGACCCAGGTGGGGATGCTCGCCAGGCTGTGGACCCCGATGGGGGTGGGTTGTGTGCCAGTGCACAGTCAGGGTCTCCAGGGCCTCAGGACCACATGCACAGGTGGAGGGACGAAGAGCAGGAAGGTGGCTTGGAAGTCACAGGGAGCATCTGTTTTCACTTGGGTACCCTGGAGGCAGAGTCCCAGGGGGATGGAGGAGTTCAGCAGTGAGGTCAGTGAGAGAGCCAAAGGCCAATCAGGAGAGGGACAGGGGCCCGGGCATGGCGACCAGGTGTGGCAGACCCTGGGATGCCCCACCTACGTGCCTGTAGGTGACATTCTCCAGCTTCTGGGCGTGCTGTGAGCCCTTCCAGAATGGCCTCAGCTGCCAAGAGCCATGTCGCCCAAAGCTCCAGCTTTCTTGGGCTGACTCCTACCCAGCGGCCGGTCAAAGGGAGAGTCGGACAAGACAACTCCATGGGCCTTGCTGGCTCCAGAGCCACAGTTGTCCAGGGATCCGCATGGCGGCTGGCCCTTCCCCTCTGCCCACTCGTGTCTCCTCCTCTCCCCAATAACGATCTTCGAGTTGCTTCCCAAAAGCCCATCCTGCAACAGATATAAGGAAGAAGTGCCTTTGAATGGGGGTTCCCTGAGCAAAGGGCACCCTGCTAAGCGCTTGCTGTACTCCGGCCTGAGTGCTTTTCCAGCAACCCTGTGGATGGGCAGAGCTCTGGATCCTCCTGACTAAGGAGGGAGCAGACACCGGTCAAACACCTGACACAGGGCAGAGTGAGGGCTGTAGCTCCAGAGAAACTCCCAGAAGCCCACAAGTGTGAACTGGGGACAAACCGATGGCTTTGCAGCATGCAGATCTCGCTAATCTTCTGGAGAAGACTTGCACTTGATGCTAGGGTGCTATCTGGAACCCTCGATTTGAACTCTAATTCTCCCTGTGACTAACTGGGCAACGTTTGGCGGGGGGCAGAGGACACAGCACGAGTGGGGAGGGGGTTGCAATTGTTACAAAACCTTTCAGAGCTGTGGTTTCTCGCCTGATAAAACAGGGTTTAGATCTACTTTAGAGTTTTCCAAGGACTAAGCTTTAAGAGTGCATTGAAACAGGCAGTGTGATGAAAGTTTCAGCACAAGTGATGAATAAATGGCAGTTTCCCATTTCTCCCTGTTTCCAGCTCTCTCCCACCCCCACCCAGGGGCTGCTGCTTGGTGGGGTCCTAGGATGCCTGCTTGCAGCTGAGCAAGGCTGGGCTGTCCCCAGGAGCCCCACCACCTGCCTTCAGTGTCATGTCCCATTTTCGTCCCTGAAGAGCATTCCCAGCCCTGACCCCTCCCACTCCCAGAAGGGAGGAAAAGGAGTCCCAGGCAGAGCCACCTGCCTCCCACCAGCCCCTCCCCCCATATTCAATGGGCCACCCCAACCTCCCCGCAGCTGCCCAGCCTCTCCCACCCAGAGACAAAGGCTCTGTCTCTGCAGCTGCCAGGGATGACCCCTCCGCCTCCTTCTGCCTGGGCCTGGCTACAGGCCACCCCGAGGACCCGTCAGGTCTTATGTAGTGAAAGTTAATGCACCTTGAAAGAAAGGTGATTTCCTCCCCAGAGTGCAGCAGGGAAGGGAAGGCCAGATGTGGGGAAGCAGCCAGCCTCCCGCCTCCTCTCCCAGGGACCGATGCCATATTCAGAGCCAGCTCCAAACTCCCGCGGAAGATGGCCACGGGCGGGCCACCATCCACCCAGAGCATGCCGGGGACGAGGCCGTGTCCATTCGTGGTCTCTCCATCAGAGGAGCCCCAAGACCATGTCCTGCTGCATGGAGGGGTCCGCAATCCTCTTCGTAGACCCCTGCAGCAATTTATCCAGGATGCAGAAGGACAGAGGAGGCTGGAAAGACCCAGGCCCTTCTCAGCAGCAAGTGCAGGACCAGATGGCTCGCCGAGCCCCCCTGGCAAGATCCTGTGCACCCCGGGTTGAGGGGCAGGCAGAAAAGGGTAGCAGTTCTCAGAGCCCTGTCTTCAGGCTGCCGGACCACATGACATCCCACTTCATTCTCCCGCAGGTTACAAAGTGCCTGCTTCCAGAGCAAGGAAGCCAGGCTTGGAGAGGACGTGACTGGCCTCAGACCCCACACGGCCACCCTTTTTACCACATGCCTTCCTTTTGCACGGGGTTCTCCTCCGAAGGACGTCGTTCGGCCAATGTCCAAATTAACTTGAGCACATCCCCGCAGCAATCCCATTTTAGGGAGGAGAAAACTGAGGCCCAGACTGTTCAGGAGACACCCCAACGTCATACGTGGGCAACCCGGCTCAAAGGCTACACTAAGGGGGAGTGAGTGGGGCACCTGGCTTGTCTCCTGCCTGCGCCAGGTCCTGGCCTTGCAGCACGGAGTGGGGCAGAGAGGCAAGCCCTCCTGGCTGTCAGGAGTTCGTCCTCCACCAGAAGAGTGAATGTCCTCCCCGCCCTGGACCACGCCCCAGGCCCGGTCCTCGGCATTATCTCACTGCCTCCCACGACAACCCTTTAAAATGTAGACACTGGTCTTCTCCCACCTCACACAGAGAGTTCTGGAGTCTAGAAGGGTCCGTCAGTGACCAGGATCCTCAGCCAATTAGTGCCAGAGCAAGGATTCTATTCCAGTTCGTCCGGCCTGGAGCTGGGATCTTACTCACCAGCCCACAGCTCAGCCCTTCATCCATCCTGCTTTTCCCCCCTTCCCCTCCCTCTCCTCTTTCTCCCTCCTTCTCTGTTATCTCCCTTCCCTCCTTCTCTCTCCCTTTCATTATGGAAAGAATGCTCTGTGGGAAAGAGAAGCCACGAGCCCCGCTGATAACTCACGGGCTGTATTGGAATTATTTTCTGTACCACAGTCAGTAGCCTGAATGGATCTCTCCTTAATGTCAGTGTGAAAAAAAATCACAGAATGAAGTTGTTTTCTGTAGGCTTGTTGTAAATCAACGATCAGAAATAACCTTTGTGCTGTTAGGGCGCTAAGTAAATTATGGTTTTAACATGATGAAATACTATGCAGTGCTTAAAAATAATGGCTATAATGCGTCGACAGTGGTGTTCTCAAGGCTGTGAATACCTTGGGGATTGGTGGGTTGTTGTTGTCTTTTTTAAATGTTGCATTTTCTGAATTTCCTACAACAAGCATGCATTAATTTTGTAATCAGAAAAAAAAAAGGACCAATAAGCCAAAAATGTAATGGTTATAAGGCTTAATAAATATGAACTCAGAAAAAAAAATGTTCTTATGACTGTTCCTAGCAAACAGGGCAGAATGTCTTCAAATATGATGAGCATCTGGCCACCCAGTGGAACATCAAGTGAACCAGCTGGAGCTAACATGGGGTAGATGGAGAGAAAAACAAAAAAAACCAAAAAACAAAACAGCAGATGTGGAGGTTAGGACAAGCCTGCAGCCACGGTCCTGTCTCCCAGCCTAAGGGGCCAAAGGAGACGATACTGCTTCCAGAACATTTTATCCAAAGCCACCACACCAAGGGTGGCTGGTCCTCCAACATCACCCACAACACTCCTTGGCTGAAGGCTGAATAAATGAATCAGTGAGTGTGTGAATGTCACTTCCCCCTTTCCTTCCTGTGAAAAGCTTGCAGATCTAAGAGCCTTCAAAGTCAAGTATCAGAAACGGATGTCACCTTTCAACCAACTGTGACCAACTCTGAAAAACAATAGTGATCAAGACACATGCAAGTACCTCCTGGCCTTACGATACACTCTGAAATTAGTGCTTGCCTGCAATGAGCACTTTTACCATGGATCTCGAAGCCATGAACCAACCAGAGAGTGAGCCAATCTTTTGGGAAATAGTAGTGAACTCCCGCAGGGCACAAGCGAGCAACTCAAGGTGTCTGAGAGACACGTGTGTGTCCACGGGAAACTCGTCTGTAACGTGGGAGTAACATGGGCAGAAATTTCTTCCTTCAAATTCGACCTCGTCTACAAAGTGATGGCCAGATGCCCACTGAGGCTGTGTGACCTTGCCTGGGTTACTGAGACCCCTGTGACTCAGTCTGGACACCTGTAAAGTTCACATAGTGAGAAGAACAGTGCCTGCCTTGTGGAGTTGCCATCGGTGTTGAACGAGATAACGAACGCGAAGCCAGCACCCGGCGTGGGACCTAGTCACCCGTCAATGTGTTTAAACATTGAAGCTGGTTGGATGTTTTCATAATAACCGTGATTCTAACATCAGTATAGACCAGGCACTAACCAGGCGCTTCACTTATTTTATGCTGAATTTTTTTACAACAGTGCTATTGGGGGTATGTCATTATTCCCATTCCACAGAGGACAAAACCAAGGTGCAGGGGGTCTGGAATTCACCGAGATTACATAGCAGCTCAATGGGAGACTCAGGAGAAGACACACAGTGAGCGCCAGAACCAAGATATGAAACCAGGTGCGGCTGGGATCATTGTAGCCGGTGATGTAAATGTTCGACAACAATCAGTGAACTAGAATGCAAACGTAGATAAGCACTGAAGAAGCTCCCAGCCTCGTATAGAAGGTGAGGTGTTCTAACAAACAGCTGTATGGCAGAAATTACAAAGAATGTGTCCAGAACACCGAGGGGCTTGGTGGGGAGACGATGAGCTTGAATTGGGATGATGGCTTCAACAGCAGGTACAGGGAACTAGGGCCCAGAGGGAGGATAGGGTTTTAGGTGAGGTAAGAAAGGGGAGTCCAGGGCACCTGGATGGCTCAGTCAGTTGAGCATCCAACCTTGGTTTCGGCTCAAGTCATGAGCCCAGGGTTTGTTTGAGCCCCGCATTGGGCTCTATCCTGACAGTGTGGAGGCTGTTTGGAATTCTCTCTCTCTCCCTCTCTGCCCCTCCCTAGCGCCCTCTCTCTCTCTCTCTCTCTCTCACACACACACATTAAAGAAACTTAAAAAAATAAAAGAAAGGGGACACAGGAGATGGATGCTGAGAGCTCCGGACCTCTGAAGCCTGATGGATGTTTTACCCTCTGAGGGAAAGCAGGGGAGGTTGAAAGGAGGGAGTGGAGTCAGACAACAAGGGCCTTTGAAAGGCTGGCTAATCAGCTTGGACCCCATGCTAAAGGTGACAGCGATCCCCTGCAGGCCCAAGCATCATCGGGGTGTGGGCGGACTTGCTGGGGACAGTGGAGACCAGGGAGCCACGCCAGAGACTTGATACAGCCTTCTTGAGCTGAACCGTCTGCCGGGGTGGAGACGTGGGAAAGGAGGAAGCCCTGTTGAAGGTCAGGGGCAGTAAGAGGAAACATCAAGATCCATCAGCTGATCATAAGGGGCCTCTGAAGCCCCCATCGCCACATCTGGAGGGGCTCTGTCGCCTCAGCATCTCCGTGCACCGTGGCATCTGGGTCTATTTCAGGAAACTGGATTTGTAGCTCCATGAGCCAGTAAGCAACCTGCGGCACAGGCAGCCTCAGCGGCAAAATGTGGCCGGGCCTGGTGGCCTGAGGTTCTGCGGGCTGCACAGGTGTGCACAGCCCAACAGGAGATGTCCCTGCGGGGACTCGTTCAGGGATGGTCACGGACTCGGCCACTTGTTTGCTTTCTCTTGCATCGGGTGTGCGGTGCTCCTTCGTCGGTCGGCTGTTGTTCACTTGTGGTGCTCTCACACCCTCCTCGTGTGCACGCGCCCTGTCTCCTCCAGCTCCCCAGTCCTCCCTCAGAGACTCGCTTGCTTACCTATGACTTCATGGTTACGGACACGGGCTCTGGAGCCTGGCTGCCTGGTTTCAAACCCCGCCTTGGTCCCTTTGTGCACGCAGTTAAGGTGCTTGGGTTCCTCCTTTGTAAAATGGGGAAGGTGGTAGATGTTGACTCACAGATACCGTAAGCATGAAATGAGATAAAACATGTCAAGTGCATGCCAGGTCCTCAGTAAATGCTAGCCTCATTATTCTCAGGTTCCAACTCACAGCCCATCTGAACTTCACTACTGTAGGGGAGACAGGGATGAAACTCAGGTCCTGCCCATGACAAAGGTCCAATCTGGTAGAGAAGCTAAACCAAGGAGCTACATCAGCACAGAAAGGCACAGAGTGAGAGCCATTTTAGGAGAGAGGATGGGCAGAGGAAGAGGTAGGGAGGCAGAAGGCAGGAAGAGGGAGGCTGCATAAGGGTCGAGGAGGGAGCGCTGCCTGAGGCCAGTGAATGAGGATGGGGACGGGATTTGGAGCACCAGCTCTGGCACTGGATGAGGCCCAGTTGAGATCAGATCGCAGGAAAGGTTGGTAGAGTTCCAATGAAGCTAAGAGGAAGCAATGTTGAGCCAGTTGGCTATTGCTGGGTAATAAACACCCCCAAACTCAGAATGGCTTCAAACAACAACTGTTTATTATTACCCATCAGGCAGGTCAGCTGACAGTTCTACTTACCTGAGCCAGGCTTGGCTGATGCTGGGTGGGCTGGCTCATGATGGTCAGCTGACAGTCTAGGCTGGGTTTGGCTGATCCAGAACAGTCTCTCTCACATGTCTGGCTGTGGGCTTGAGCGATAGGTGTGCATGGGTGACTGGCCTTTCATCATCCAGCTGGCTAGCTTGAGCTGACTCCGAGAGAACAAGTAGAAACATGAAAGGCCTCTTGGCTCAGAACTAACACAGGATCCTATCCTATCGATCAGTGTGAATACCAGCCTAGATTCAAGGGATGGAGAAATCGGCTCCCCCTTTCACAGGGTCATGGATGCAAGGAAGGGAACAGTTGGTGCCAGTTTTGCTAGCTATCTACCCCAGGTGTACTGGATCCCTGAGTGGGGCTCAAGGACCATTAACCAAGTCTCATGAAGAACGTGCGTGAGTGCACTAGCTCAGGGCATGCTGTGCAGTCAGAGTCAGAAGTGAGCTGCTCAAGGCTGAGGCATTTAACACACCAAAGCCAACAGCATGGTGCACCACTTTTTCAGCCCCTCAAGGGTCTTGGATACCAACACCCAGATTCCCAGATTAGATATGGTGGGCACTAAGAATCCCATGTGTTTTTTTTTTTTTGTTTTTTTTTTTTCAACGTTTATTTATTTTTTTAGGGACAGAGAGAGACAGAGCATGAACGGAGGAGGGGCAGAGAGAGAGGGAGACACAGAATCGGAAACAGGCTCCAGGCTCTGAGCCATCAGCCCAGAGCCTGACACGGGGCTCGAACTCACGGACCGCGAGATCCTGGCTGAAGTCAGACGCTTAACCGACTGCGCCACCCAGGCGCCCCTTGAATCCCATGTTTTAAAAACAACAACAACAACAACAACAACAACAACAACCAGAAGGTTTCCTTTTCAAGAAACACATCCCGTGTTGGCCAATGAGGTCTGAGTTTGAACTGCAAGAATGCCTTCCTCACTCCATGGCACTGAGTTAGTGGTTTCATTAACCTCTCCAAATTTCAGTTTCCTAATCTGTAAAGTGCTGATAGGACCATCCAGGAGGCAAGACTGTTGTGGGGATTCAGTGGGATATTGCATGGAGAAGGACTATAATATAGAAGGTTCTGGAAAATGGGTTCCCTTTTGTCATTTCCCCTGCTGAGGAAGACTAGTTTAAATTACACAAAGAAGCTCCAAATTTTTATTTTGTTCTCCCAAAGAGGATGTGAAATATTGATTCCAATGCTATCAGACCCTGAAAAGATTCTTTTTGTTTCAATGACATTACCCTATCCCTGCACTTGACCCTATAGTTTAGCTGCACCATTTCCTTTACTGTTGAAGAGATTTGGGGGCACTGTGATCTGCCCATTACTTTTGTAGACCAACGCCTGGTGAACACCTGGAGCTGTTCTCCTCAAGCCTGATCCAGTCACATGGAACTATTCAGTGTCTTCCGTGCACACCCTACTTGGTGTATATTCCTGCACCATCTCACTGTGCCCAACACAGTTCACCCCCTAGCTTTTCATTCTCCACCTTGACTGAATGATGGCCTTGTAGAGCGCACACCCAACTTTGATTCACTGAGAAAAACAGATGACCTTCTTTCTCCCTTACTCGTGGCTGCAATTTCCTTTAAGATTAGCCCTGTGTCTTATGCACTATCTCCCGTCTCCCAGAACCTAGAAATGCACGTGGTGCACAGCAGATAGTCAATAAGTACTTTCATGCGAATAAAGTATTGAAAATCAACACAGGTTTCCTAACCCACAAGTGTCTTATTGGAATTCCAATCACTGTAATTGTTTTTTGTCCTTAAAATTTCATGCCTCATCTGCCATGATCTGATAGAGTCTAGTACATTGCTTTTAATTTGTTTATATTATGCATCAATAATTCCTTAAGATAGGATACAGAGATATTCTGATACCCTAAGGAAAACAAAGGAATAAAGAATACAAAACCAGTACAACAAACAAGTTTTGGAAAGGAAAAGGAAACAAAAAGAAAGCAGGGTAAATAGAAATTAAGAGCATTGGTAAATATAACAATACCAATAATTACAATAAATGTGAATGGGTGAAATCCCCCTGTGAAAAGATAGAGATTTTCTCACTGAGTTTTTTTTTAAGAAAGAAAATTTAAGAAAAATCCCGCTATGTTATGTTTATGAGACATGCCCCTAAAACAAAATGACACAGAAAGCCTGAAAACAGACAGATGGAGAAAGAGAAACTAGCAAATGCTTAAATAAAAGAGGTGAAGAAAAATGTATATCAGACAGCACAATAATCCAAATCAAAAGTATTAAATAAGACAAAATGGGATTTCAATATTATTAAATATTACACTCTATCAAGAAGAGTATTCACACATTTAGTAACAAAACTCCAACTACCTAAAACAAAACCTGTTGGAAATGCAAAGGAAAACTAATAAGCCCACCATCATAATAGAAGATTTTAACACATCCCTCTCAGATCAAATGTCACGTCAAGTAAACAAAAATAGCTAAAAATACAGAAAACTTGAACATATCGTTAACATGTGGTGCCAAACAGAAAATACAAGTCTTTTCAAACTCTTCTGACACAGACAACAAAGTTGAGGGTGGACGGTGTGACAAAGCAGATATGAATACGTACACAAATCAGAAAATAGGAAGAAAAATATCTGACCACAACATTTCTTTTAAATAACAATAGAAAAGAAGCAAACGAAAATGTTATACATTTAATTTAAAAAAATCCTTCTATGTGTCTCTTGAGTTAAAGAAGACATTAAAGCAGTAAAAAATTACATTTTAGAAATAAACAAAAATTTTAAGGCTGCATAATAAATCTGAAGAGATATGGTCAAAAAGATATGTTCAAAATAAAAAATGCCCAGTTATAACTGCACTTACTATAAGATAAAGACTGGAAAAAGGTGAATTGAGATTTTTCTTACTTCAAATGTTAAAAATATAATGAGCTGAATCTAAATAAATTAAAAGTAAGGAATAAATCAATTTTACAGCAGAAGTACCCTACCTAGGAAACAAACAAAAATGAAGGTATAATCAATAACACCAAAAATGGATTATAGGAAAATACCAATAAAATAGCTAAATGGTTTATCTGGAAATCCAAAATGAAGAGAAAAGAAGATACAAATAAGCAACTGCAGGAATAAGAGATTATACAGAATCAGAGAACAATTTTTAAATGAGATTATATGCTATTTTAATTTAATACATTTGAAATTTTAATGTGATGGATAATTACCAAGGAAAATACAAATTGCAAAATCAATTCAGGAAGTGAAAGGAATTATCAAGAGATTTAAAAAGTAGTAAAAAAAATCTCTCAGAGCTTGTCTTTCATCAAAATTAAAACTTTTTCATTTTTCTCCTTGCAAAACAGTGAAGGAAATGAAACAGTGATTGACAGACAGGGAGAAAATATTCTCAATACACATATCTGATAAATGACTGATATCCAGAATATACAAAGAACTCTTACCACTAACTATTAAGAAGACAAAAAAAAAAAAAAAAAAGAAGAAGAAGAAAAGAAAAAAAAGGAACACAGGAAAGCAAAAGATTTTTGAAAAACAGTCAAAGAATATTTATCAGTGGATTATAACAAACATATGCAAAGTGTTTAATATCATTGCTTATAAAGGAAATGCTAAAAACCATAATGGCATATCCCTACATACCTAACACGGCTAAAGGTAGAACTGTCTAACACTACCAATTGTCGGCAAGAAGGGGGAACACTGAAATTTGCATGCATTGCTGATGGAAATGCAAAATGTGGAAAACTTTCGACAACGGTGTGGCAATTTCATCTAAAGTAAAGCATCCACTTGCCATAAGAGATAGCAATTGTACTCCTGGGTATTTGCCCCAAAGAATAAAACATGTGCACACAAAACTATACCAACGTCTATAGCAGTTTTATCTGTAATAATAAAACTGGCAAAAACCCACGTGCCCATCAACAGGTAAATGGATAAACAAATTGTGATATATCCACGCAGTGAACTAATATTCAGCAATGAAAACGAAACAAAACAAACAAAAACTACTGATACAAGCAATGGCAGTGATGAATTTCAAACATATGCTAAGTGAAAGAAATCAGACGTAAATGAATACATCTTTTATTATTCCATGTACGTGAAATTCTTTAAAATGTAAAACAAAGCTAAAATGAGTGAAAAGAGAGCAGTGGATGGGAATGGCCAAGTGTTCAGGGTCTAACTACCAGAGGGTACGGAGAAAGACTTTCCGGGGTGAAGGAAAGTTATGTCTTAATTTTTATCTTGATTGTATTGTTGCTCACGTGAGTATTGACATATTTCGAGACTCAGTGAACAAAGTCTATCGTATATTGAAGGCTAGAAGTCATAATGGAAAAACTGGCACATATAACTACATCAAAATGAAAATTCATTTAGAATAAAAGCATTTACAAAATGAAAAGCAAAATTTAAAAGTAAAAGTAATATTTGCAATAAACAGAGCAGATTATCAATAGCCATATATATAAAGAGCTCCTACAAGTCAATAAGAAAAGTAAGATATTCGTTTCCAGTCAGAAATGCTGTAATAACTAACATTTCCACCAGCAGTGTAAAATAGTAGCTGATTGACCATATGTTCTCCAGCAATGAATACCATCAGTCTCTTAACACCGCTAATCATTTGGGCAAAATGAAACAAACAAAACACACAACTCAAGACTTTTCATGTTATTTTCCTAATGACTAGTCAATTGATTACATATTTTCATGTTTATGGACACTTGTGAGTCTTCTATTGCCAACTGCCTGTGTATGTTTATATCCTGTGTCCATTCTTTTCATGGGTATGGTTTACTTCTTTCTATTGAGGAACAACAAACAAAGGCATAAAAAAAATGAAGTGTCCACCAAGAGGTAAATGAATGATGCTGCATCCATATAGCGTGTGATGTAGTTGGTAAAAATGATGGATGGTAGATGTCCACGGGGAAAGATCAGTACAATAAGTAAGGCAAGAAGATACAGTACAATTGTTAAAGGAGGGCCCAGTTTATACCAAAAAGTCCGTATTTTCTGGGACGCTTTGGTGGTCTAATCGGATAAGTGTCCAACTCTCGGTTTCGGCTCGGGTCATGATCTCACGGTTGTGAGATCGAGCCCCGTGTCAGGCTCTGCGCTGACAGCACGGAGCCTGCTTGGGACTCTCTCTTTCCCTCCCTCTTCCCCCTCTTCCCTGCTTGTGTGCACGTTCTCTCTCAAAAGAAATGAGAAAACATTTTTTAAAAATTAAAGGTCCCTATTTTCATTCAAATTTATTTGTGCGAAAGAATTGAAGAACCATGCAAAAGATTAGTTATGAGAACTTATATTTATTAAGGACTTAGTTCCGCCATCAATCCTGTGACGTGGGAAATAGTATGATTCCCATTTCCAGCTCAGACCTGGGGTTGAGGACGACCCCACAGCAGGTGCATGGAGGAGTGGGGCTGAGACGCAGGCAGCCTGTGCTAGACTGCACCCTCTCGCAACTCGAAAAGAGCTGACTTCTGGGACAGCTGAAGGATTCATTCGCCTTAGTGTATGAATTTTTAAAATAGGAATATATTTGTGAAGTGGATATCTTTTTCAAAAATACATCAAAATAAGGGTGCCCGGGTGGCTCAGTCAGTTAAGTGTCTGACTCTTGATTTTGGCTCAGGTCACGATCTCGTGGTTCGTGAGACCTGTGCTGTCAGTGCAGAGCCTGCTTGGGATTCTCTCCCTTCCTCTCTCTCTTCCCCTTCCCTCCTCATGCTCTCTCTCTCTATATATATATAGATATATATAGATATAAATATAAATAAATATATATAAATTTAAATATTTATAAAATATTAAATATATAAATATTTATATAAATAAATAAATATTAATACTTATTTAAATATTTATTTGAATTTTAAAAATTATTTAAATATTAACATGTATTTAAATAAATAAATATTAAATATATTAAACAAATACATGTTTAAATATATAAATATATAAATAAAAATAAACATATATAATATATACAATAATATATAATATATATAAATAAATAAATATAAATATATAAATAAAAATAAATAAAAATATATAAATATAAATATATATAAATATATATATATATATAATCTAAATAAAAAAGGGGCACCTGGTCGGCTGCAGAGGCCAGAGCATTCCAGACGCCTGAGGAAAGGTGTCGTATAACACTCCAGAGGAACAGAAACAGGTGTGAATGCCAGGGTTTAGGCCAGGAAAGAGGAGCTTCCGAGGGATCTTAAAGCCCTCTTAAAACACACGTGGAGCTGTGTTTGGAGGGGCTCTTTGTAATCCCAGGTGGCAGACTCAGGGCCACGGGGTGGAAAGCCCACGGAGCAGATGGGACCATGACACAGGGCCAACCAGGTTCAGTTTGGACCCACCAAAAATGCAAGTGTGCTCCCCTGAAGGTAATGTGACTGCCGACACAGGACCAGAAAAAGGGAAGTCGCTTAGCCCAGAGCTGCCTGGAGGTCTGAGTTATCAGAAGACGGCTTCAGGAGACATGATGTCTGAAGCCCCTTCCAGGCCTGGAAGCCTATGGCCACCATGTGGGAAGATGTTCTCTCCAACCGCCACTCAATTCACATTCGTGAGTAGTGGGTTCAGGCGCAAAAATTCAAAATAACTCTTCTCAATGGAATGCTGCCGATTAGGAAGAATCACAATACTCGTGAAACCTCAGAAGAGTTGCTCCCAAAGCGGTCATGGCTACTGTCCATCGGCTGGTAGGTGTGCTCGGGCACGTGGGGGCCTTGTCGTCTTGCAATTTCCCTCACAGCGCCAGTGTTTATGTAACCACAGGCTGCTGACCCCATCGGGGCCCTTAACACATCACAGTCTTCAAGAAGTAGTTGGATGTTTATGGCAAAACGGTAAGTTTGTTCAGATGCTTACTCACTGGTCAGGGCTGATTGCCCAAATCGGTCTGGTGCCCTTGACACACTACAAAAAGAAATAGTAGGCATTCTAAAACGACAAAACGTACTACTAATCCATAAGTCACTGCAGTGATTCAATTCTGATGTTCTAAGCAAGAAAGCACCAATAACGACCATTTACAAGTTAATAAAACCAAACCCTACCCATTTGCTTCCCAAATGTGGAAAGTTGAACAAATCAATACCAGGATTGGGGACAAAATGTCAATAGAGAAACAATCAAACATCCGATTGTTTTGGGGTGGATGTTACCCAGGACACCAAATTTTGAGTGGCAACATTTCAAGTGGAGAATGTAGTAACAAAACCATAAAGTATTACTGGGACTGAATCAAATTCCTTCAACAAACTCTCGTAAATCAAATGTGTAGAATCTATATTTTATCCAGTCCTCTCTATCCCCATCAGATTTCTCTCTGTGATCCTATCAGTCACTCATCCACACATCTCCCCTTCCCAATTCCCCCAAGATGGCTCCGTGGTGCCAGGAAGGTGTCTCCTACTTCTTGACCACTGAAGTCCTTGAGGGGACAAGATCTTATTCAACTTTGCAATTACCCAGTTCTTTGCACAGAGTAGTACTTAATAAATGCGTATTACAATTTTTAAAAATATATATATAATTCAAAGGGGGACAGAAAGAGAACAAGAAAAAAATCGGAGGTCTCAGTGAACCAGACTGAGTGAGGAGCCGTTTTTATTATAAGACCTAATTCATAATGAGTCCACACACTCCCTCAAATATATAAACTGATTTCATCACCTCAAGCTGGAAATTCAAACCAGATTAAAAAAAAAAACAAAAACTGAAAACAAACTTCAGCCTAACCAGTGACTTCACCAGTATATTTAGTCAAAATTGCTGAATCACCAGACTCCCAGAAACAGTGCCTCCAGCTCCAAGCCCCTCTGCAGATCCAATGAAAAATAAAGTTATTCTTTTTTGAAGCAACAATGGGTATCTGTGTTCTGGAGCTCACATCTTCCTTCTCATCCAGGCTCCATCACTTACTACCTGGGGGACCTTACGAAAATCACTTAACTCTTTGTTCCTCAGGATTCTTAACTGTTAAAAAAGAAAAAGGAAGAGTGGCTGACAACATTCCCTGTATCGCACAATGAACGTCTTCGTAACAATAGTTCCCAAATAAGTGAATATCTACTCTGAAAAAGTGACAGATCTCAACATCTCTCATGCCATCCCTCATGCACAAAAATTCATCAAGACCGATGAGAGATGGAAACATACGTGAAAGCTGTAACACGCATATATATATACATAGATATATATATACATCCATACACACACATATATAAATATATATATTGCATGTGTTATATATATATATGTGTATACACACACACACACACACACACACACACACACACACACACGACCCAACCATCAGTACTCACAAATAATAAGGAAATTGTACAATTCAACGATAAAAAATTGAGCAAAAGACTTGAACATAACTTTCACCAACGAAAGATACACAAATGACCAGTAGGCCCATGAAAAAGCATTCAATGCTATTGGGCATCAGAGAAATACAAATAAAAACCACAGTGAGACACTACAAGCCCATTAGAGTGGTGAGGTTAAAAAGACTGACAACATCAAAGCTTAGTGAGGGTGTGGAACACGCAGAATGCTCAGCCACCATTGGTGCAAGTATAAAATGGCACACAACTTTGGGAAACTGCCTCGCAATTTCTTATGAATTAATCACATACTACCTGTCTTAGTCTGCTCAGGCTACCGCAATAAATCGTCATAGACTAGGTGTTTTATTTCTTACAGGTCTGAAGGCTGGGAAGTCCAAGATCAAAGTGCTGGTTGCTTCAATGTCTGACGAGGACCTTCTTCCTGGTTTGCAAATAGTTGCTTTCTTGCTGTATCCTCACGTGGCAGAGATAGAGAGAGAGAATCATCTCTCCTGTGCCTCTGCTTATAAAGGCATTAATCCCATAACCTAATTATCCCCCAAAGGCCCCACCTCCAAATGCCATTACAATGGGGATTAAGTTTTTTTGAATTGGGGGTGGGAGGCCCCAAACATTCCATTTGTAGCACTACTCAATAACTAAGCAACACCACCCTACATATTTACCCAACAGAGATTTACAGAATGAATTGTGTCCCTCTTTAATTCAGAATAGCCAAAACTGTAAATAGCCGGTTTTGGAAATGTCCATCAACGGGAAAACAGATGAACAAATTGTCCTCTCCTAATGCAATGAATTCTGACTCAGCAATAAAACAAAACAGAACAGATCAACCACTGACACACAAATGATGAATCCCAGAAGCATCATACTGAGTGAAAGAATACAGACACAAAGGAGCACACACTGTATGATTCTGTTTTCCTGGAAGTGTCCATCAGACAAGTACTACCTGTGGGAAAAGAAACCAAACCAGTGATGGCTACATCACATGGTAGATGTATTCTTAACCGTTTTTAGGGAAGCTCCGTACTATCTGTCATGATGCTCATACCAATCTACATTCCCACCCACAGCGTACCAGGGGTTCCCTTCTCTCCACATTCTTGCCAGTACTTGTGACTTTGGGCCTTTTTCTGTTTGTTTTGGAAATATACATTTGGAAATATACATTTGTTTTGGAAATATACATTTCAACACACAATGTTACGTTAGTTTCAGGAGTACAGCACAGGGATTCGACAGTCTGTATGTTACGCTGTGCTCACCACCATAGTCATTCGGACGGGGTGGGGGTGGTGGTGAGGCAGTACCTCCCTGCAGTTTTCATTTTCATTTCCTTGGTGATTAGTGATGGTGGACACTTTTTCATATTCTCGTTGGTCATTTGTATGTCTATTCGGGGGGCGCCTGGGTGGCTCAATCGTTTGGGCGTCGACTTCAGCTCAGGTCGTGATCTCAGTTTGTGAGTTCGAGCCCCGCGTTGGGCTCTGTGCTGACAGCTCGGAGCCTGGAGCCTGCTTCGGATTCTGTCTCTGTCCCTCCCCGACTCACGCTCTCTCTGTGTCTCAGAGATAAACATTTAAAAAAAATAAAATAAAAAAGAAATAAAAAAAAAAAAAAGGAATGTCTATTCGGGTCCTTTGCCTATTTTAAAAATCAGGTTATTTGTTCCAAAGGAAATGAAATCAGTATCTCAAGACATCTGTCTTCCCACTTTCACGGCAGCGTGATTCACAACGGTCAAGACATGCAAACAACCTGAGTAATGGTCAACAGATGAATGGAAGAAGAAAATTTGATGTGTGTGTGTATACATGCGTGTACGATACATATATTTGATGGTATATATATACATAAAATGGCATACTACTCAGCCTTAAAAAAGAAAGAAATCCTGACATTTGTAACAATATCTAGGATGGCCCTAGATGACATTATGTTAAGCAAAACAAGCGAGACACAGAAAGGCAAATACTGCACGATCCCACTTACGTGCAGAATCTGAAATAGCCAAACTCCTACAAGCAGAGAGGAGAATGGTAGTTGCCAAGGGCTGCGGGGGATGGAGAGCTATTAGTCAAAAGTACACAGTTTTAGCCACGCAAGATGAATAAACTCTGGAAATCTGAGGTGCCACACGGGGACTCTAGGTGACCACGCTATGGGGTATACTTGAAATTTGCAAAGAGTGTAGACCTCATGTACTCTCATAACACTTGTGCACACACACGCAAAGGTAACTATAAGAGGTGATACATGGGTTAATGAACTTGATCATGATAATTATCTCACAATGTAAATATATATCAATGTACACATCTATATCAAACATCACATCGTACGCCTTAAATATATGCAATTTTCATTTGCCAGTAGTACCTCAATAAAACTGAAGAAATATATAAACGGAGGTTGCTGAGAGGGAGGGGCTTAGCAGAATTTTCCTGGGAAGAGAGTTTCTCCGAGTGATAGGACTATCCAATAACCCGCTCACGATGCAGGTTACACAAGCACGTCCATTGGTCAAAACTCACGGAACTTTACACTTAAGATTTAGACATGTTACTGTATGTAATTATATTCAATTTAAAAAAAAATGAGAACTAAAACTCTTCTTAATGACCTACTTCTCAGTATCGTGGAGAGGATCAAAAGAGCTTCTGCCTGTAAACAGGGTAAGGTAAGGGTGTCCGGGGTAGAACATACACTAAATCAATCAGGTCTTTCATACACTGGCGGAGGCTAGTAAATTCCAACAATTCAGTAAATTCAGTAAATACAAAGTACAGTAGGCTGTCTGTGAAAATGATCGTTTTCAGCAACGTTTATTCCTCCTAAAGACCATGATAAAGTCAGAACACACGGTTCGAGAATTCCGATTCAGCTACCAATCCAGGCCTGTAAACTCCGTGCCAGTGTTCTGAGAATCCCAGGTGGGGACCAGGTGAGCAGCCTGTGGGGCTGGCTTAATTCAATTGTCCGAGTTATTAACTTTGTTTCTAAAGGGATTTGAGTCCTGATGGAGCTCCGTGGGCAGCTCATTTCAGTTTGCAACTGGTTGAAAGTATACATCTGCTATTTCTCCATTTTGTAATATCAGAGAACCAGGGAGACTTTAATTAATCCTTTCTGCCATCATGTCTAAAAGCTAAAAGACATTTTAATGAGAAGGCAGAGGCAGCAGGAAAAAAAAAATCAGTAATAAAATAAATAAATAAATAAAATCATGAGGCTAATAAGCAGCCCCACGGATAGAGGCATTCAGCTCAATAAAATAAAAGATGAATTTATTTGACTCATGCAAATAGAGAGAAAATGAGGCACTTGCACAGTGCGCAGACCGGCTATGAATGGATGAGTAATGTCAGAGTGTCAGACCTTTGGTCGTAAACTCCCAGGCGCCAACAGTGGTCATGCCCGATTTAATGAAAAAACAAATGAAATGCTACATATTACTGTTTGCTTCCCCCCGTCAAATGAGTTGTCTGAATATTTTATTCAGTTAGGAAGGCTTTTTTTATATATATATGTATGAAAGATAATTAAATATTGTATAAAAGAAGTGGGTTACATGACATTATTTCGGGGGGCAGTGGTGAGGCTGGGGGAAAGGCAGGTGAGCTACTGTGCTTTCAAAAGTGAAATTACAATCATGCCACGGCGTGAGTGACAGCTTCCCACGTGCCCAGCACTGTGCGAATTAACCCATCAAAGGTGGGATTCAATTGCAGGCATTGTGGTGGGCATTGAGATACACAAAAATAGAGCTAGGTGCCAGGAGACATCATAGTCTCAATAGGAAATTAAGACAGCATAAAGCCTTGTGCATAGCGGGTGTTCAAAGTGCTTATTGAATGAATAAGTGATTGAACAGAAATAAGTAGTGAAATAAATACGTTAAGCTCGAGAATAAGAGCATGAGACTCTTAGGTGCCACAGGACCGTTTTCTGAGCTTAGCACATACCCAGTAAGATCTCTCTACTTGGGGAAGGTGGTTTGAGAGAACAGAAAGAGGGCAGGCTTTGGGTCAGGGTTTCCCAGTCTCAGCACTATTGACCTTTTGAGCCGAATGATTCTTTGCTGTGGGGCACTGACCTGCGCATCGCAGGGTGTTTACCAGTGTCCCTGGCCCCACCCACAGAGGCGGGTAAAATGCCTACCAGTGAGTAGTGACAACCAAAAAGGTCTCCGGACATTGCCAAATGTTAGTGTTCCCTGAGGGTGCATACTGACCCTGGCTGAGGACCACTGAGTTAGATAAACCCAGACCTTACTCCACATTCTGTCATGTATGAGTCTTTTGACATGGGCGAGTCACTTCCTCTCTTCCAATTTCAATTTCTTCCTCCCGCTAGTGAGCCAACTCTGTTTCTATAAGTGTAATGGACTGAATCATTAACTCCAACCTTTCGTCTTTCTCTGTATCCTCAACCCTTGATTTGAGCTTGGTCATGTGACTTGCTTTGGCCAAGTCGAGTCAATAAGGCATCTCATCTTGTTTCCACTGGCTCTCTTGTGCCCCTGCCATCCCCTTCACGGGAACAAGCCCCAGCTAGCCTGCTGGTCTACGAAGGATGCAGACCCGGACGTACAGAGCTGTAGCCTGAAGGAGAGCTACCCGAGAGTCCCTGCAGACAGACAGGAATACTTGTCATTTTTTTGCCATTGGAGACCAGGAGAATTTGTGATGCTGCATTATCACAGCAAGGCTAACGTATACGGTAGCAATCACTCTTTACAGAACCAGTCACTTTCCAGAGAATCAACACATGTTACGTGCCTTCTTTCACCCTCCTTTCTACTGCCTTCGAATATGGAATGTGCCTGATTTCCCTCTAGCTCCAAGTATGGTCCAGTATTCACACAGGAATATTTTCTTCCATCAATTGTAGGATGATGAAAATAACACTGGCAATAATACCCGCAAGCATTGACAATCAAAGTTAGAAACTGATTTCCTGAGGGCTCCCGGGTGACTCAGTTGGTTGAGCGTCTGACTCTTGATTTCGGCTCAAGTCATGATCTCACAGTTTGTGGGTTTGAGTCCCGTGTTCCGGCCCTGTGCTGTCAGCACACAGTCTCTCCTTCTCTCTCCGTCCCTCCCCTGCTTGTGCTCTCTTTTTCTCAAAATAAATAAATTAATTTTAAAAAATGATTTCCTACCTCCTACAAGGCAACTGTACCTTGGCACGCACTTGTTTCTGAAAATAAGACTTAATTTACGACGTATTCAATCACTGAAAACAGATGCATGTTAGAAGAATGTGTTCTGTCCGCGTTCAAGGTCCCCGTTGGAAACCAAAAGTGTAAAATTCACACGGAGCTCTGTGAATAATTGTGTCAACCCTACAGATGTTACACAGAAACAATCCCTTTCTCGTAGATTTCTGAAGGAGTTTTACGCCCCTGGTCCTAGTAGTGTCCCAACTCTGGAGGAAATTTTGGCTTCAGTGCTGCCATTACAGTGCTTTTGCTAATGTGGCCTCCTAGCCTTCTCTCCCCGGCTGGCCATCCAAGATGGTTTTCCAAGAAAAGGCTGTAGGATGTGACTGAGCCTTCATTCATTCATCAAACGTTTATGGGAACCTTGTATATGGCAAGAACTGTTATAGGCTCTGGAGATATGCGAATGAATCACACAGCACGTCTGCCTTCAGGATCTCATGAGTCCATAGGAAGGAAGCCCAAGAAAATCACAACACATTAGGATGAAATATGAAAGATGTCAATATTCTAATTCCTAGATCCTGTGAACATGGTAACTTACATGGCAAAAGGGACTTTTCAGATATGACTGAGTTAAAGATACTGAGAAGGGGACATGATCTTGGATCATCTTGGCAGGCCCACTGTAATCACAGGGGCTGTTATAAGAAGGAGACAGGAGAGTCAGAGTCAGAAAAGGAGACGTGGCCACAGAAGTAGAGGTCGTAGTGAGGTAGTCATGAGTCAAGGAATCCAGTTATTCTCCAGAAGCTGCACAAGGCAGAGAACAGATTGTCTCCTAGAACTTCCAGAAGAATGCATCTTGGTGGTGATTTGTGACAGTCGCAATAAGAAACGAACACATGGGAGAGATACATGGCGAGATCCTGACGTATACTGGAGGGGTTAAGGAGGGCTTCCAGCCAGAGATAATGAGGAAACAGAAGGATGTAAAAGAAAACAGGAGAAGGGCATCTCACGCAGAGGGATCGGTATGGAAGAAAGCCTGGAGGAGGGGAAAATATTTTTAAAAACCTGATTTGTTATGCCCAGGATGTGGCACATGGCAACACTCAGGATTTATTGAATTACTTTATTAAGACGTGTATGTACATGTGTAACTCATAGTTACGTAAGGCCGAATGTGTACAAAAGAGAACAATGCTAAATCCAAATTAAGGGGCCAACAAAGGCCCCATGGGGGATCAGTACTGGAGCTGAACCAGGGAAAATGAGGAGGGATTCAAGGAGCTGGCCCTTTATCCCATGGGCTGTGGGAAGCTTGGAAAGTTTTGAAAAGGGGTGTGACCCTTTGAAAGGTTGAGTCACGGAGCAGTCACTGTGGTATGTAGACTAAAGAGAGGTAATGTCCAAGGCGGGTGACCAGTGAGGTGGTTGTTGCAACAGCATAGGTAAGAAGAGTCAAGGCTTCTCACTCCTACCAAGGATGGGGTCTGTCCACACCGCTGTTCATTCAACAGTCCCTGCACTCAATGGTGTACCTTGGCACACAGTGGCCCTCGTGGCATGGCCTCTTTCCACCTCCCACTCTTCCATACCCTCACACCCTACATTCCATGCCTGGGAGGGTTACAGATTCACGTCTCTGTGCCCAAACAACCATTTACGAACCAAGTCGATAAAGTATCTTGTTATATTATAAACCTGTTTCCTTTTCTGTCTACCTGCCTACAAGATGGAGTGTCTGAGAGAGGAATCTTAATGCCTGTTGCCTTCACCTTGAGTACCAGAACTTTGTTTTTTAAGAATTGATATGTAACATTGTATTGGCTTAGAGTGGACAACAGAACGATTCATTCGATATATATTTTTGTGAAACAATTGCCATAATGGGTTTAATTAACATCCTTCACCTTGCAGTTGTGATGCTTTTCTTGTGATTAAAACATTTAGGATTTACTCTCTTAGCAACTTTCAAATATACAGTATTGTTAACTATAGTTGCCATGCTGTACGTCTACATATCTTGTTTGTCTTATAAATGGAAGTTTGTACCTTTTCACCCATTTTCCCCACCCCACCACCACTCTGGAAACCAGAAATCTGTTCTCTGTAGCTATGAATCTGTTTTTCATTCCACACATAAGTGAGATCATATAGTTTTTGCCTTTCTCTATCTGACTTATTTCACTCAGCATGATGCTCTCAAGGTTTATAAAATTTGTCACAAATGGCAGGATTTTCTTCTTCTTTGATGGCTAAATAATGTTTCATTCTACATGTTAGTATATATCTTATATATAACACACATTCACATATAATATATTATATGTAATGGGATATTATTATACCATAATAATAATTATTATAGGATATTTTTGTATGGCTAAACTATTAACTAATTATATATATGTATATATATATATTATGTAATATAATATACTCTTTATCCGTTTACCTATCAATGGACACTTAGGTTGTTTCCATATTTTTCCTACTGTAAATTATGCCACAATGAACACAGGTATACAGATAACTCTTCACAATAGCGGTTTTGTTTCCCCAAATATATACTTATAATCAGAATTCCAGGATCACATGGTAGTTCTATTTTTAATTTTTCAGGAAGCCCTGTACTGTTTTCCACAGTGGCTGTACCAATTTACGTTCCCATCAACAGCGCGCGAGAGCTCCCTTTTCCCCATGTCCTTGCCAATACTTGTTGTCTCTTATCTTTTTGATGATAGTCATCCAGGCAGGTGTGAGGTTATCTCTCATTATAGTTTTGATTGGATAAGCAGAATCTCAACATCCTAAAATAATTATCTTAATTTTTACCACTTGCTGAAGATTTTCTATTGGCCAGGCATGAAACCAGACAGTTCCAAGGGGACAGGAGCTTCGTCGACCTTGTTCAGTGTTTTACCCCCAGTACCTGGCATGGCGTTGGCAACAATCAACTCCTTACAGTAGTGGGGACTGGCCAGACTAAACTTTGGTTACAAGCAAATCACCACATCTCCTCGACTTCACATTGCAAAGATTACCGTCTCACTCAAGTTGTATTCCCAACACAAATCAGTAGGGGTTACGGGTTAAACTGACCTTCCAAAAGGTATGTTGAGGTCCTATCCCTGGTACCTGTGAAATAGGTATTATTTGGAAATAGTGTCTTTGCAGATAAAATCAGGTTAAGATGAAGTCATTAGGATGGACCCTAGTCCAACTTGCTTGGAGTCCTTGTAAGAAGAGAAGGGCACATGTGATGACAGAGGCAGAGACAACATGGCCGCACGCCCAGGCACACCAAGGCCACCACCAGGAGCTGGGAAGAGACGAGGAAGGAGTCTACCAAGGGTCCGAGAGGAACATAGCCCTGCTGACACCTTGCTTCCAAACTTCTAGCCTCCAGAACTGTGAGGGAAGAAACTTCTGTTACTTTAAGCCACCCACCCGGTGGTACTTTGTTAGGGCAACCTCAGGAAACAATACACCTGCGACCACACAGTGATACAGGGACCTAGGCTGACCACGTCTGCCCCCCATCATAGACACACCACCTGGAAAAGGTGACCACCCAGGTGACTGAGAGGGACCAAAAGAGAGAGAAGACTCCCTTCCTCTCACATTCCTATTAGCCAGAATCCTGGGGCAGTTGCCCAACTCACCTCCAAGGGTGCCCGATAAATAGAAAGAGACACATGGAGACCCGAACACTAATGGTCTCTGCCATGATGTGGAGTAAATATTTGTTGAGTAATTAAATATATCCCACTTCCATTTGGACCCCACACCGACCCCGTTGTGTTTAGGACTCTATCTACTACCACATGGCATTAATAAGGAAACTGTGACACTCAGAGATTAAGCAACTTCTCCACCGTCACACAGCACACACTTGCCTAATGGGGGAAAGACCAGAGTTCACATCCAGGACGACCAACTCTGAAGTCTGTGTTCCGATCTCTCAGTAAATGAGTTCTGAAGGAACAAAAATAGAGCCCTTAAAGTCAGGTAACCTTGTAGTACATCACTTAAAGGTGTTCCCCAGGCAAATAGCTTAAATGTTTCAAAGTGTAGAAGGTTTTCCTTCCAATTAAGATGTGCCTTGCGACTAAAACTCCCTTCTGTATGCTCAGAGATGGTCTCTTCACCGCCATCTGAATTTAAAACAGGCTATTTGGCACACCTCCATTTTATTGCCATTAATTGAGTCATTTTGGGCGGGGGGATCCATAGCCTTTGAGAGGAGTTGTATTTCTGACGGGGAACAGAATGAGACCTGCAGTTCAGAGACCACAGTTTGGGCTCCTCCTGGATCTCGGGAAGGCACTTGCCGTGTTCAATGTGCCGCTCTTTGGGTGAGATATTTTAATTCGAGTGGGAGCGGCCAATGTAAACGTCTCCTGGTCAGTGAAGACGTGCCACCGGAACCTGGCAAAGTTGGCCACATCGCCACCCTTTCTGCGACTTGACAAAAGAAAACCGGCCCGGCAGAGGCTGAAGAAACCAGGTTTGCAACTTAATGCTGATTTTGCCCAGAAGTAATTAGTTCATTAACTGTGAGCCCACAAGCTCATTAAAGGGGGGAGGTGGATGATGCAAATCAGTGGCCTGTGTAAGTCCATCAAAAATGAGAGGGAGCTGGAAATGGTCTGGCTCAAACATCCTGTCCAACACCTTCATTAAACAGAGAGGTTCTAAAAGCCTGGAGTCCCTGGAGGTCAGCGGCATTTAAAGGCACCAGCTATGCTGTAAAGTAGGGAAGGTGGATGGGAATAGAAAAGGCAGAGGGAACCATTTGTGGAGTGCTTTCCAGTGAGTGGGCCTCATGCTAGGCATTTCTACTTTCAGGATCTAGCACAATGCCCACAGCAGCAATCTCAGAGCTTTTTACACTGGGGGATAGAGGCTCAGAATATTTATGACTTGCCAAAGGTCTCAGTGAGTCATTGGCAGAGCTGGCATCCAGACCTGTGTCTTTATGAACCCCCTAAACCAATGCTTTTTCTATTACATTAATAAATTATCAAGCCCGACTTGGAGATTCAGTCACATGACCAACTCCGGTCCCTTTATCATCTAATCTCAGAACACATTTGGAAGCATTCCTGGTCAGTGCTATATCGAGCTGCAGTTTGCAAATGTTTATTTACAGGGGATTAATTAACTTTGCTATTTGCAAGTACTGAACTTAGGGAAAATTGGCTTTCTCTCAGAGTAGGTGCGGTGACATTCCAAAGGCCCTCATTCCCATGTTCGAAATGTCAAAATTCTTCTAGGCCAAGCATCAAAGAAGAAAGGGCACATGGTATGATGGGCAAAAAGAATGGCCTGCAGGGCTCAGAAAATGTGGGCAGGTCCTATGGCTTCAAGTCCCTGCCTGTCCCTGGTGGCCATGGGACCCTGGGCAAGACCAGTTATTTCTCTGAGCACCAGTTCTCTCAGTAAGAGAAACAAGGAACACAGTGGGGTCCCTGAAGCCCTGTCTCATTCTCAGCACCTCTGAGAAGAGTCCAGGAGTATGGTTCATCATCTACAGCATGAGCCCAAGTGGGGATCTTGGTGGAAGATGGCAGATCAAGTTAAGGAGTCAGGAAGGACAGCCTTCCGTTTCTTAGTCCCTAGCCTGTGCACACCTACCTCAGAAGAGACACCCCAAATGGGAAAGGGGCAGAGTTGCCCTGCAAGGATACATCCCAGTACGGGGCGGTTCTGTTCCAAGATAGCACAAAGGTGGCCATGAGGCTGAGGAAAGAAAGTCTCCCTCCGTGATGAGAACAGATGGTCTTTCAGTCCTAAGAGGCCAGGCCTAGCTAGTGAAGCATGTGGGTGACCCAGGACACAGAAAGAGGACACAGAGGAAGGAATAGACAGGACTCCAATGTCAAGCACTACCCAAGAGTGACATGACCCTTATAGCACTTACAGAATACCCATACCTTCTTCCACTCATTCATATGCCCATGTTTTCACTCACTCATCCATCCATTCATCCATGAATCCACTCATTCACCCATCCATTCATTCATTTGCAGCTGGTCTATATTGAGGTCCATGTTAAGCTCAGGAGATACAGTGGTGTGTGAGGTAAAGCACAGTGCTGTCATCACAGAAGGTATAGTGTGTTGGGATCCAGTCTTCTTTTTAGAGAACACTGTGCCCAAAAGGAATATTCGAGGGTTCAGCATGACATTGGTTGAGGGTAGAATCAGACCCTTCAAGCGTCATGGTAAAAGTGATTCTAGTCCCCTCTGCCTCGTATGACTCCATGGGGTATTAAAAGACCCATGGATCTGGAGAATTGAAACCTCAGATTTGGTTTTACCCCATTTTTAACTGAATATCTTTGAGAACTCACACTCACCTCCCAAATCGCAATGGCAATGCCTTCCAAGTCTATTCCATAGAGTGAGAAGCAAATGAGAAAAAGTAGGCAAAAGTTTATGAACCATTAGTTTACGAGCCATGATGAATCCCCTGGGTGACTGTTAAGTCCACAATCATGACTGATGCGGGACTGCTCTTGGTGGAATTTCCAGAACCTGTAAGATCCAGGGTGTCCGCTTCACTGTGGCTGGGCAGTATTCCAGGTCTGGGTTCCATCAGGCCAGGCACTGGCCTAGCAGCAGGGGACAGATGCCATGCAGGGAGACACACAAGCTGAGCCTGCACTGGGGGACTCGCTCTACTCAGGAAAAGCAATGGCAGGCAGCCATTGATACCAAGGCCCACAGAAGGCCTGGATCCAAAGTCTGGTCACAGGGTCAGATGCTGAAGATCCCAGAGCAAGTCATAAAACAGGGCTCAAGGTGGGAGAAGTCGCTAAGGACCCATGGGTCACCATGGACGGATTTAGAAGACTGGAAGCTACCCTGCCTGCAGGCTGGAGCCAGAGGTCAAGTTGGACTGGTGACTCCATCATGGCCCAGATCTGGATCAGATGTCTTGGATTCTCCATTCCCAGGCACAGGCTTCATGTCCAGTGACTGACTGATGAGACCGTTTCCTGATAAGTGCCGCGTTAGTAGGGATTGCACTTGGACATCCCGTTCAGTGGGGTCCGTTTTCCCAGACACTGGGTGAGAGCTGGAGCCATGTGAGTTTCCATACACCCCGCACAGCCCATCTAACAGCCCAGGTTGCCTGTAACATGAATCCTGTCCCCCAAAGGGCGCAACCTGTGAGTGCCACCTGGGCAAACACCAAGCTCCTTTGTGAAGCTCAGAGTGGCATTCCCGGGAAGCTCAACTTTCCGGGGGAGGCCAGCCCTTGCCAACCTTTTCCCAGACCCTGACTCTGCTACCATCCTCGTTGCTGGTCCCTAGCAGTGTCTCTGCAGCCCCAAGATGTGAAAACAAAGACTTGCTGGCCATGTCTCTCTTCTCCATTCCCCTCCAAGGACTCAGAGGAGTGATACATCTTGCCCTTGCAGCCATGGTCAGTGCAAAAAGAAAGAAGCAAAGAATAGATGACCCATGCTTGGGGCGGAGGGGTGAATTATTTACGAAACATAGATAGAGCCTTCAGTTGAGTCTAGGGCTGGGCAAAGTGTTAGCGATTCTTTTGTTCTCGCAGCTGGCCTTTGGAATTGCACAGAGCCGGTGCAGTAAATAATACCGCTATTGTCTGCCTGTGTCAGAGACAGACAGAAGGTACATTTGGCCTGCGTCCAAGCTCCGCAAGGGCCACTCATTGTCACAGTGTCCAATTACCGCTGGCTTGACTATAAAATGCACTTCTTTTTTTTTTTTCTGAGCTAATTTAAGAATGGGCAGTCTTAATGGCCCCTTCACAAAGAGGGGGTTTGCTGCATCTTTCAGTGGGGGAAAATAAAGTTATGTTCAGAACAGAAACCAAACCGGTGTTGGGTGGAGGTTGTCCAAACAGCGATCCAAGGATAGAAAAGTAAACTGTGTTTGGGTTGCCCTTTCAGAAGAAGTAGAAAAACATAAAATCCGCTCAGGTCTGAGTGTTCCTGCAGAATATATTCGGGATGTCAAGGAAGATTTAATAAGGAGCAAAGACGACTCAAAGACCAACAGCCCGGGACGTTTCGCGCAGGCAGCCACAGGACATGGGGGAAACGCTAGCCCATCTCTGAGCGAGTGGATGACAGTGACAGTGAGGACAATGGCAGGACGTAGCAGCTCACACATTCCTACTGTCTGCCAGGTGCTGCAGTAGGCATTTTTTTTCTCTAATGTTCCCAACCCTCCTACAGGACTTGACAGATACTTCACAGATGAGGAGAAACCGAGGTTCACATAGATCAAATGACTCACATGGCACCGTGCGCTTGGTGAACAGGTTACAGGATGGGAGAATTTGTCTGACTTCAGATTGTGTGCTTCTCTGAAGCATCTGAAAATATTTTCTCGGGCGTCCACAGGCTCCCAGCTTTGCAGGCTACGCTGAATGTCCAAGGACATGTTTTTACGTCCAGCGCTGGTCAGGGACCTTCTGATATTCACCAGCCACCCAGCGATGGTCTGCAAACGGGAGCATCCCTTAGAAAAAAAGCTGCTGAGAATCCGGGCAGTGCCTCACGATGGAGCAGCTCTCGAGAGGTAGGATTCATCCCGGAGTTTGGAGGCTCTGGTCACTGGAGGCCATCGTTTCTGCCTGGATGTGTCCTTGGCAATCCTCACATCCAGTGACATCAACTTACAGTGCCTCTGAGGTCAGTGATTTTCAATAATCGCCCTTGCTTACCACTTCTCCAACAGGAAAACATTAATTTGTGCTTTAGATAAAGAAAGGATGGGGAAAGGGGGCTATTACATTAAAAAAGGGGGAAAAAAAGGACTTCAAAGACCTCTTTCTCCAGCACCAAATCTGCCACTCGCGCACTGAAATGTCAGAAAAATAAACCCGGGATTTATGTCTGAGAATTCTAGAGAGCAGCACCCAACCTTCCTCTCTCTCTCTCCTTGCAGAGGGAAAATCAGATGCTTCTTTCAGGTATATTCACTCCAAATTTCAGAGGGTTTTTAAATACACGTGTTCCCGACACAGCAGAGTTATCAATCAAAATGTTAAATCCTTGATGGGCGCGGTGATGAGGGGTTCGAACACTATTCCTTTCATCTCCTGGTGTCTCACTGAGGGCTTCATTTGGAAAGAGACCAAAAAGCCACATTGGGGTAACGAGGAGGGATAAAAAGGAAGAACCGTCTGTTCCGATTTGCCGATCAGCAACCTGGAGAACACAGCACGTCGTCTGTCAAGGAAAATGAGGACATTTTTTCGGGCCTCTTTGAATCCTGAAAAGATACACATGCTTTGGGAAGAGAAAAGTGATATCTCCGTTCTTAAGGCAAACTTTTCAAAGAGCTGAAGGCTGGGTGGAGCCAGCGCGGATCCTCTGACTTGCCGCCTGTGGGCTGTCTGATATCTTAGAGCAGGGGAGAAAGTTGAAGACATTGATCTTCTAAATGACGGCTGTGGATGGGCGTCTGCACAGAGCACTGCGCAGTGACTGACGGAGGGCTGAGGGGGCTATGTTGGTTCACTACCTGGAAAGCCGGCCAGATTCGCTGGGGGTTTATTTTCCACATTTCCCTAAAAGCACCAGGACCCATTTCTGCCTCTCCTTCATCCCATCATAACCCCACAGGCTTTTCCAAAACGTCCCTGTAAGTTCAACTTGGGCCCTATTATGTTTATTTTAATTAATTATTCTTATCCCTAGAGAGTCAGGAAGATCCCTTAATTCTATGCCAAAGTAGGTCAGGGTATCTTGGTTTGCCCCGAAGAATCCCTACATGTATCTTTCCTTCAACAAAAGCCATTCCTTCTACAAAAGTTTTGGGCACCCAACATACACTTGGTTCTGAGGATGGCTGGATCGACAAGACAGGCATCTACCTCCTGGAAACACTATGCAAAGAAGAGGGGCTATCATATGAACGAGTGATAATATACTTTCACAAAGGACAGTGACAGGGTGTTCATCACAGGCGCCAGCGGAGGCCTCCCTACATCAGACTTGAAAGGTAATCGGAAGTCACCTAAAGTGAAAGCAGAGCTCGTGTGGGTGAAGGTGTATGTGTGTTGGGGAGGGAGGCACAAAAATGCCTCCTATGAAACACTGTATTTATTCTTTGTAAACACAGCCCTGATTAAGTCACAGCCCCTCATGACAAGCCCATCATGCCAATATTATAATTTAGATCCTTAATTGTTCCATTCAAGGCCCAACCATGTTTTCCTCCTTTGCCCAATATCCCCCCAATACATTCCTGCGAATATCATGGCATGGTCTGGTCACACCAGATGCCTCGCCAATCACAGAGCTTGCCTGCTCCTAAATATTTCATATTCTGTTACTTTAATCTGGGATGTTCTCTACACTCACTTCCCCTAGCCATCAACATCCTCCTCACTCACATAGGGTAGGACTTTCTTCAGGTCTTGGTTTCAGAATAGATCTGCTCATGAGGAGTGTGTGTGTGTGTGTGTGTGTGTGTGTGTGTGTGTGTGTTTGCAGAAAAGTTGCAAAGCTAATACAGAGAGTTCCCAAAAATCCTTCACTCAATTTTCCCTATGATTAGCATCTTACATTACAAACTCATGGGCTATTGGCAGGCCTCAGAAGGCCCACTTCCAATTACCAAGTCATGTAGTTGCAGGCAGGACCCAAGTTTCTCACCCCGTGAGACTTTCCATCGGCTACCTGAGTGTCCTTCTGACAGAGTGGATGGCTTCCCTGCCACCTGGACTACCCGTTCTACGGCAGGTGGCCTCTCCCATAACAAGGGATGAGACAAAGGGAGAGGGAACCCAAGGTGCAAGCGGCAGACTTTTTATAGCTTTCTAACTTCCCATCATGCCTGATGCATTCCATTTCACGCAAAGGAGTCACAGTCCAGCCCACGCACACGGGGAAGAGAACTATTCACCTCTTCAGGTGATCTGACACCCCCTGGAAGAGTATCAAGGGACACGAGGACACATCTTTAAAACAACCATGCTGTCTTTGGTGGTGTAGGCAAACACGATCCATGTTTCATAAATACAAATTAGGCATCTCCTGTACTCCAGGAATTATATCGAGAGAGGATCATAGGACCTGGTGTAGCAGTAGCACCAAGCAAAGGTTTGAAGAAGCACCCGTAACATTCCATTCATGTTAAAGTGGAACAAATACCAAGTGATGAAAGCCTAAGGCCTTTGCTCTGAATGACACCAAAGTCACATGCACTGAAAACGCCAACTCAAGCCTGTGTGAGGTCTACTGAGGTAACTCCAAGACCTTTGCAATTCTAGACCCAAGGCTGGTGAACGTAGTCTCCAAGGGCCAGAGAGTGGATATTGTCAGCTTTGTGGGCCATACAGTCTCTGTCACAGCTACCCACCTCTGCCACTGCCGTGCAAGAGCAGCCACAGACAAAACATAAATAGAAGATTATGTTGTGTGCCAATAAAACTTTATTTACAAAAACAAATGGTTCCCTGTGTGCCATGGTTTGTCTACTCTACTGTTCTAGCCTCTGAACTTCTCAAAGCTGTTAGATGGTAAACCCCTTGAGAGAAGGGGCTGTGTCTTTTTTTCAGCTTTACATCCCTACACCCAGCGCAGCTCACTAATGAGTAAGCGGACACGAACGTGGTGCAAGAATGAACAAATGAACTGATACCCCAGGTAACATTAAAGGATAGATTCAGTGCAGGAAATTTTTTTACCTGCAACTGTGAAGCTGTATGTTTGAAGTCTAAAGCACCTTCTGAACAACTTCAGTTCACTAACTCCTCTGTCCGTCTTACCTGCAACAACCCGCAGGCCACCCTCGAAGGCAAAAGCCTACTTGCAACAAAGACCTGTCATGTCTAAATTATTGACACAATAGACCATTGTAACTCCTTTGGACTCATTAGGCTTAATTATGTCAAGGTCTCATTGAGGACTCTTTAAATCCGAAGATTCGTGAGATAATAAAATATAATAGCTCCTTCGGAGCCATAAAGGTCTCTTTATGTCATGGGCTATTTGGAGATTCAATATTCCATAAGATTAATATCACAATATTGTAAAAATGACAACAATTACCACACCCTCAGTGTCTACCAAGTGTAATTTAATCATCAAGATTTAGATAGGCCCACTTCTCACTCACTCTTGGGGTCTTTGTCAAGGAGGAAAGGTGAAGGATTATGTGGCTTCACTGTTAGCCACTTTCTTATCACACCTGCTCCCTGGTATTCAGATCCTTCTGCTTCTGGTACAGTTCCATGCCATCTTGGAACGTTCTGGTACAAAGTTCCTCTGCTTCTCACCTGGGGGAGTCATGCCCAGGTGAGACTTTTGTCTTTGCCATCCTCTCTCTCTCTGTGTTTAGGTTCCAGACATGCAGTAGGTCATAAGTCACTGTAAGAGAACCAACAACCTTAGATAAGAAATTGTCAATAGTGGTCATTTTCCAAGGCGAGCTCAGAAAATGCTGATAATAAACTAACTGAAATCGTGTGTTTTTTGCAATGAAAGAGGCAGAAAAGAGAACTGCCACATTATCTAAGAGACAAAATGGACAAATAATAAAATTCAGGGATAAGTGATTGCTTACCCTTCAAAAACTATTACATTCTTGAGAAAAGATAAATGTAACAATAGGTAGATTGGGGAGTAGGTGGCTAACTCTGGCATTTGAAACTTAAAGTATGTTCAATTATAAAAAGCGTAGAAGCTTTACAATAAATATCTAAAAAGAAGGAACAGGAAAGTCACCTGTGACGTCCCCACCGCAACAAAACTGTCGGTATTAGGCGAGGTGGATTGTAAGATTACAAGGTGGTCCTCATAACTCTGCCTTCAGGTTCACACCCTTGTCTAATTCCCTCTTGCTGTCAAATACAGACACAATCTGCAGTCAGAATATACTTATCACTAGAATACGGCAAAGACACTTTGTGGCACTCCCATAATTATGTTACGTTACATGCTAAAGGTGAGGAGATGCCATGCCTATGATTACATCATATTCTATGACAAAGGTGATGGGATGTCATTCCTATTATCACATTACTTTATATAAGACTCTGTTTTCCAGATGCTGCCCTGGAAAACAGTGTGGAGGTTCCTCAAAAAACTAAAACTAGATCTACCCTACGACCCAGCAGTAGCACTGCTAGGAATTTACCCAAGGGATCCAGGAGTGCTGATGCAGAGGGGCACTTGTACTCCAGTGTTTATAGCGGCACTTTCAACAATAGCCAAATTATGGAAAGAGCCTAAAAGTCCATCAACTGATGAATGGATAAAGAAATTACGGTTTATATATACAATGGAATACTACATGGCAATGAGAAAGAACGAAATCTGGCCTTTTGTGCAACGTGGATGGAACGGGAGAGTGTTATGCTAAGTGAAATAAGTCATACAGAGAAAGACAGATACCATATGTTTTCACTCTTATGTGGATACTGAAAAAGTTAACGGAAGTCCATGGGGGAGGGGAAGGGAAAAAAAAAAGGTTAGAGAGGGAGGGAGCCAAAACATAAGAGACTCTTAAAAACTGAGAACAAACTGAGGGTTGATGGGGGGTGGGAGGGAGCAGAGGGTGGGTGAGGGGCATTGAGGAGGGCACCTGTTGGGATGCACATTGGGTGTTGTATGGAAACCAATTTGACAATAAATTCCATATTTTAAAAAAAGACTCTGTTTTACTACATTTACTTTAGAGTTCTTCTCTCCTTGCTGGCTTTGAAAACACAACCAACTATGAGCCCTTTGGCCCCAAGACAATGACTGCTACCAATTATCTGAGTGAGCTTTGAAACAGATCGTTCTCCAGATGACAATCTACCCCTACCCAAAACCCAGACTGCAGGGGACCACACTAAGCGGTGCCTGGACTCCTGACCCATAGGCCTGGTGAGATAATAAGTGTATATGGAGTTTTAAGCCACTAAGTTTACAGTAAGTCGTTACACTGCAATAAACATACTAATGTACCAAGAAATGTTGGTTCCTATTGTTTTCATCTGAAAATTAGAATCATGGTGCCACAACTTATTTCACACCTTGCTCTTTTATGCAAAGTTAGATCTTATGACATTGCATTTTGCTTTAGAATATAAATTCCATGAGGACAAGGACATTGTCTGTCTTGTATACATACTATTATATCCAAATGCCTACCGCAATGCCCCGGTATTTAACAAAGTGAACAATAAACATCTGTTGAGTTAGCAAATGAATAAATACAATTATTTTTATAGCATTGCTGATATTTCAAAATATTGATATACCATAGTTCACTTAACTAATAAACAGTTGATTTGCTTCTAATTAATTTGGTAGTTATATGTGACATGATAAATGTATTCACTCATATAATATAAGCCACTTGGGTATTATATCCTTAGGATATGTACCAAAAGTATTATTAACTTCCCTGAGAACAAAATTTGTTTTTGTAATCAGTCGTATCCCTAACATTTAGCATAATGCCTAATATGTGATAGATCCTTAAAAACATATGCTGAATGAATAAATAAGATTTTCCTCTTGTTCTTAATTAATATGGCTCACATGTTTTTAGTCTGCATTTATTTATACATTATTAAAATAATTTATCAGTGTCGTGATCAGTGTGTGAGAATGTAATTATACTGTATTTCTCCCCCCATTCAGCATTAAAATTTTAAAAAAAAGTCAATTAATAGACAAAAAAATCCATAGTTATTTTACTTTATATTTTTTGGTTACTGGGAAGTCTTAGCGTTTATCTTTATGCTTCTTTACAAATTAAATTTCCTCTTTGGTGAATGGTCTTCTATGTTGTTTACTCATTTATATATTGAGATTTCAATGTTTTGTTGATTGATTTTCACAAACTTTTTGTGTAATACTGACATGGTCTGCCATGTTTGCACAAATATATTTGTTTCTTGGCACTTTGAAGGATTTTGGATACTGATGATAGGACAGAACTTAATAGGCTTAATATCTCCTAAAATGTACGCTTTTTTAATTTCTTCAATATTGCTTATGAACGTAGTAGTAGAGCTTCAAGACACATGAACCAAAATCTCATAAAATTGAAAGTAGAAATAGATATATCCACAATCATAGTTGGAATATTTAACACTGATACCTAGGTAGCAGATCAAATAAGCTGATAAAAATTTGATATGCATATAGAAGGCTTGAATAACACTACTATTTTGTTTTCATTAGCAACTATAGAACATTCCATTCAACAATAGCAGAATACACTTTTTCCCCCAGATTATCGTGAAACATCCACAGTTATATTCTGGGTCATAAAACAGGTCTCCATAAATTTATACGTTATTGTCTCATCACAAAGGAATCAAATTTAAAACATTACCAGAAAAATACCTTGAAACAATTCAAGCAATTGAAAATTGAGCAAAAACACTTCTAAATAAACCATGGATGAAAAAGAAATGATAATAATTAGAAAATATTTTTTAAATACTAAAATAAATTAAATTAAAACAGAGCACATCAATGCTTTGGGGATGAAGCTCAAAGAGTTCTTAGACGAAAATCTGTAGTATATTTACATACTTACATTAGAAAAAAGATTTAAAATTAGCATCCTAAGTTTGCATAGTAAGAAGGTAGAAAAAGAAGGAAGAATTAGGAGGGAAAAAACAAATAAGGTAAAATAAGAAATAATAGAAGAGCAAAAATCAATGACATAAAATGCAGAAAAAATAAAGTAAATCCTTGAAACAAAAATTACTTTAAAAAATCAATAAAAATTGAGAAAACTCCAGCTTTGATTAAGAAAACAAGAGAGAAAGAGGGCACAGATGAAAGGACAAGTTTCAGCAATGAAAAAGGAGAACTTATTACAGATACAACAGATATTTAAAAAGATGATAAAAGGATATTATGAACAATATTACACCAAGAAATTTGATTACTTAGATTAAATTGACAAATATCTTAAGAAACACAAATTACCAAAACTGACCCAAGATGAAATAGAAAATACAAATAGTCTTATATCTATTAAAAAATTTAAATTTATGGAGCACCTGGGTGACACAGTCATTTAAGCATCTGACTCTTGATTTTGGCTCAAATCATGATCTCATGGTTCTTGGGATCAAGCCCCACATTGGGGTCTGTGCTGACAGCATGGAGCCTGCTTGGGATTATCTCTCTCCCTCTCTCTCTGCCCCTGCCCCATTCATTCTCTCTCTCTCCAGATAACTGAACATTATAAAAAATTTAAATTTATAATTAGAAACTACCCCCCACACAAAATGTTGTGACCCAGATGGGTTCACTGAGTTATTATATTACACACATAATGAAGAAATGTTGTAAATGTACTTACATTCCTCCAGAAAAATAAAGTAAGGGAGAAAACATCCAAATTCATTTAATAGGGTTATGTTAACTTAGTGACCTCAATCAAACAAAAACTACAAAATAAAACTACAGATCAATCTCTTTTGATTGTAAATAAAATAACCCTTCACAAAATGTCAGTAAATCTGTTTACATGAATACGTCTGCACACACACTAACATAAATAGAATATAATGTGCATACTGATATATATCAATATACGTATAAAATAGTATAATTATTTTATACTATTACATTATATTATATATATGTATATAAATTAACTACATAAATTATGGCAAAATACAGTAAGTCCAAAGAATGCAATATTGGCTTAACATTAAAATCAAAGAGGGAAATTCTTTGATGAAGAATTTTAAAATATGATCATCTCATTAAATGCAGAAAAACACTTGTGAAGATTCAATATCCATCCAGGGTAAAAACTCTCCTAGAGTTTTTAGGAAACTAGCCATAGAAGGGAATATTCTCAGGGCACCTGGATGGCTCAGTCAGTTAAGCATCCGACTTCAGCTCAGGTCATGATCTCACGGTTCATGGGTTCGAGCATCGCTTCGGGCTCTGTGCTGATAGCTGAACCCTGGAGCCTGCTTCAGATTCTGTGTCTCCCTCTCTTTCTTCCCTCCCCCCACTCATGCTCTCTCTCTGTCTCTCAAAAAATGAATAAACGTTAACTTTTTTTTTTTTTAAAAGAAGGGAATATGCTCAACTCAATAAAGGGCATCTATAGCTAAGATTATACTTAATCATATAAGATTGAATATTTTTACCCTATCATAATGAGATTCCCGCTCTCATTATTTCTAATAACATTTGTAGCCAGTGCAATAATGGAAGAAAAAGAACTAAAATGCATACATACTGGAAAGGAAAACATTAAGTTGTCTTTATTTGAAAACATCAAAATGTACATAGAAATCCTAAGGGATTGACCAAAAAATGTGTTTTTCCTAAGACTAACAAGGGAGTCCAGGAAGGTTAATATACAAAAATTAATTTTTCTTTACAATAACAATAATGAGAAATTGAAATAAAAATAATATTCTTGATAGCATTTCAAATTACAAAATAACTAGAGATAAATTTAAGAAAACACATGGAAACCCTGTACACTAAAAATTAAATACTACTGAGAAGAAAGTAGACATAAATAAACCAAAAACTACACTATGCTGATAACAATGTTCTCTTCCAATTGATTTATAGACTCAGCACAAATCCAAGCAAAATCCCAGCAGGTTATTTTGTAGAAATTTGTAAGCTATGTCTAATATTTAAATGGAAGTATCACAGACATAGAATAGACAGCAAATTTTGAAAAAGACACTGTCAGATGACTGATATGCTTGATTCTAAGACTTGTTATAAAGATACAGAAGTCAAGATAATGTGCTATTGGAATGAGAAGAATGTTTGAAAAATATACCTAAACAATTCAATGGGGAAAAATTCTCATCAACAAAGCATGGGGAAATATATGGATATTCTCTTGAAGTTATACACTTTTGCACACAAAAATGAACTTAAAATGGATTTACAGCTAAACATAAAAGCTAAAATTATCAATGTTCTAGAAGAAAACTTTATGACCTTGGGTTTGAAGAAGACTACCTAGAGGTAACACAATATACATAAACTATAAAGAAACAATAGTTAGACTTCATTATAATTAAAACCTTCAGTGCTTCAAAAGGCACTACTAAGGAAAAGACAAACCATACACGAGAAGAAACTACTTTATTTTTTTTTTAAGTTTATTTATTTTTGAGAGAGAGAGAGAACGCGAGCAGGAGAAGGTTCGAAAGAGAAGGAGATGCAGAATCTGAAACAGGCTGCAGATTCCAAGCTCTCAGCACAGAGCCCGTTGCAGGCCCGAACCCATGAACAGTGAGTGAGATCATGACCTGAGCCGAAGTCTACCACTTAACCAACTGAGCCACCTAGGCACCCCCTAAACTACTTTGAATATGCATATTTGACAGAAGATTCATGTCCAGAATATACAAAGAACACTTAAAACTCATAACAACAATAACAAAAAAACAACACAAAGTTTAAATATCTGCAGAAGATTGGGGCGCCTGGGTGGCTCCGTCACTTAAGCATCTGACTTTTGAATTCAGCTCAGGTCATGATCTTATGGTGGTGAGGTTAAACCTCATGTCAGGCTCAGCAGAGTATGGAGCCTGCTTGAGATTCTCTTTCTCCCTCTTTCTCTACCCCTCCCCTGCTCTCTCTCTCTCTCTCTCAAAATAAATATATAAACTTTAAAAAAATATGCAGAAGATTTAAATAGACATTTCACTGAAGAAGATGCACAAATAAACAGTGGAAAATACACAAATACACAGATACATAAATAAGTACAGGAAAACAGTGCTCAACATTATTAGCTGTGAATTAAAACTGCATTGAGACACTACTACGTACCCACTAAAATGTTAAAATTTACATGATAAACCAAGAGTTGATGAAGATGTGGTATAACTGAAATTCTGACATAGTGCTGATGGGAATATAAAATGTCGTGAATGCTTTGGGAAAAATTTTGAGTTTGGTATAAATTTTAAACTACTGTTACTACAAGAAAAGAAGACATATGTCTACACAAGATTATATACAGAAATAGTCATAGCAGATGTATTCATCATGGCTCCAAATTTGAGTCCGTTCCAATGTTCATTAACAGATGTATGGGTAAATGTATTATGTTATGTGCACACAGTGAAATACTACTCAGAAATAAAAAGGAATAAATTACTAAGATGTGTAGCAGTGTGAGTGAATCTTAAAATCATTCTGCTGAGCACACACAAAAAAATTAAGCACAAAAGTCTCTATGACACAGGCTCTGCCATTCAAGGAGCACAAGTTCTCACAGGGAAGATCAACTTGTAGGTAGATTGAAGACCAGGCCAAAATGATGAATAAAACAGAGACACCCAGAACATTTCTGACAAAGGTGCTGAGTTGACCTGGCCTTAAGCTGAGTGTTGAAGCTTGGGGAAGTCTGTCAGTGAGGAAAAGAACGGAGCCCTTCCCTGTAGAGAGGAGCATGGAGGTATGTCAAGCATCTTTAACGATTCCTGGTCTCTGCCCACTTCCTTCCCACGCCTTATCCCATTATGCACCGTGCTGGGGGCACCCAAAGATGCCAAGAGCTTCCCCACTTCCAGGCCTTCCTACCTCTGGCTCCTTCACTCTCGAACAAACATGAGACAAGAATTTAACATCCACCAAGTGCTTTCATCCATCTAAACTGGAATGGCTAGCAAAGGCTCCTGGTCTTATGAAGCTCACATTTTAGTGGAGAGAGATACGAAAAAATCTCTAAGTAAACACATAAGCACAATAATTTCAGGTAGACGTAAGTGGTATGAAGAAAGTAACAACAGAGTAGGCATTCGTAGGCATTACCTCCGTATGACTACTGAGCACGTGAGAAGTGGCGGCCTGAGCTGAGATGTGCTGAAGGCACAAAATGCACTCTAGATATCAAAGTCTTAGTATGAAAAGCATGAAAATATCTCATTAATATTTTTATACTGATTACGTGTTGAAATGATAACATTTGGGGCATATTGAGTCAAATTCAATATTAAAAATTAATTTCAGCTATTTCTTTTTACTTTTTTTAACATGACTACAGAAAACATTTAATTATGTCCGTGGATCGTATTCTATTTCTACTGCACAGTATGATTCTAGAAGAATGGTTAGGAGACACCTCTGCCTAGACAGTACTCTTCCCCAGGCTTTTCCTAGCTAACTCCCGCCTATCCTTCAGATTTCATGCTCAAAAAGATATTGATTAATTTTCTGTCTCTTCTTCCGTTTTCAGGACGCTCTGTGGACACAGGGACTGTTGGAGGCTGGAAGTTCTGTGTACTTGGAGACTAAGCCAAGAGAAGACTGACTTTAAGACCATTAGAATATGAAACTGGATAGCAACAGGGAAAAATTGTAGGGTCTTCTGCAGGGGAACAGGATCAGCAAGGCACGGTCACAGAAGCGTGATGTTAATAAATAACCATCATTAGAGTAAGGGAGGAAGTGTGGCTGGGAGACCTTGTACGTTCTAATGGAGCTTGTCAGGTAACGGTAGGTTCTCCCCCCAACCGCTGTGCATCCCGGCTTGGAAAGTAGATGCCAGTCAGAATTTGCCTCCAGAATTCCAATGCATTCAGGCTGTGTCTTCGAATCTACTTAGTGCTCACCTGTTATTAATGTTCCACTGTTACAAAGAAAAGAACCAGTTGTTAGATATCCTCTGTATTTTTCTGAAGGTTTGAAATGTTTCACGATAAAAGTGATACATAGGTAGATAGATAAGATTGGATGGATAGATGATGATAGATAGATATAGATATAGGTAGATGATAGATAGATGACAGATGATAGATAGATAGATAGATGATAGATAGATAGATGATAGATAGATGATAGATAGATAGATAAAGAATAGATAGAAATAAACATAAAACTACAAAGGCTCTCTCAGAATGATAATTCTACCCCGCATGAGATGACCTCCCCATATTATCATAAGCTCTCCCACTTGATGCATTAGGTCCTCATTGATTTTTCATGCACAGTTTTCCTAGGGCCGCTTGCAAATGTAGAAATAATACAATAGTCCTTAAAATATGGAAAATTATGTTCAGGTGCCACGCTCCTGCTATCACTCCCAACGCTGGTACACTTGAATCAATTATCTGTTATTCTTTTATGTTCATCTCTCCAACTGAGAAACATCTGTATCCCAATCACCGATGGGCTGACCCATTTTCTGATCAAATTTGTCTTCCTTATGGCACCATTAAGTAGGAAAAATAAAATCAACATCAAGGGTCTCACCTCCTCACAATCTCACACTCACATATTACAGGGTATTTATATCTTGCATCAGGAATAGCATAACCCAGATGTGCTGGTTCTTTAATGCACACAGGAATTTCTGGGATGACATAATCGTATGGCTTTTCAGTGTCTGTTTACACTGTCAAATACAGAGAGAAAGTTTGGAAGTTGCAACACCAGAGAAAGAATGTTAGGCCAAACCGAATCTTCTCATCCTTACAATACCCTACATATATGACTATTAGAAATCCTCTGTGCTATGTTCCCACCACTACGCCTTCTCAAACACTTTAACCTCCAACTGGAAAACTTTATCTGCCCATAAGTACACCTGAAAAACCCCATTCAGTCTTCACAGATCAGCTTAGATGTGGCGTGTGATCTGAGAATTCTCCATTTCACAGGAGAAATGATTGGCCACATCTGAATGTTCGTGTGCTCATTTAGCATTTGGTTTCTAAATCGTGTGTAATGCTGTCAGGTTTCAAGGTTATTATTGTAATGGTTATTTCTAGCATGGCCCATGTCGCCTGCCCAGGAGCCAGACTACACAGGCTCAAAGTCTAGCTCATCACACACTAGGCGGGAGATGTCTGTACGTTACAGAACGGCTCTTTGCTCTCATTTCTGTGGTGCCTGTGGAAATGGAAACAATAGGGCCAGTCTTGCTGGGTTATTATGGAGATTAAATTAGTTACTATTTTAATATTTTAAAAATGCTTACAATAGGCTCTGGAACATAGTTTTTATCTAAACTTAAAAAAAATCTTACATGCCTATATCTATTCCTACCCTGGAACACCCTTAAAGGGAGGAGACATACCTTATATAGCTCTGTCTCCTTCATACCTAGCACTGGGCCAGTTGGGGTGGTAGATGGGAGAGATAGGTGATGGAGATTAAGGGTTGCACTCGTGATGGTGAGCACCAAGTGAAGTATGGAAGTGTTGATTCACTAAGTTATGCACCTGAAACTAATATTACACTGTACGTTAACTAACTGGAATTTAACTGTAAAAAATAGTAAAAAGAGGGAATAATAATTTAAAAAAACCACGTCTCTATCAGTTTCTATAATTGACTGCTGCTACGTGCCCCAAGTGAAGGGGACAAATCACTATGAAAAACTTTAAAAAGGTGACATACAAATACAATAAGGTAATAAATAATGCAGTCACAGCCAACAATTATATTTGAGATTATTATAAGCCAGTTACATTTACAGTTGACTCTTGAACAGCATGGGGCTGGGGCATCGACCCCCAGACAGTCGAAAATTCATGTGTAACTTTTGGCTCCCAGAAATTCAGCCACTAAGAGCCTACTGTTGACCGGAATCCTTCTTGGTAACATAAACAATCGATTGACACATGTTTTGTATGTTTCCTGTATTAGATGCCATATTCTTATAACCAAGTAAACTAGAGAAAAGGATACGTTTTTAAGAAAATCATAAGGAAAAGAAAATACATTTGCCGTAAAAAAAATCTGTGAATAAGTGGACCCATAGAGTTCAACCTGTGTTGTTGAAGGGTCAACCGAATATAATTTCCTCCTCACTTCGCGAAGAGTGTCGACATTACTCCCACTGCAAGGAAACAGAGGCACAGGCTAGTAAAGACCACCAGAAAACAGAGTCCTCATTACATCCCCGCCCTTGTGCTTGCCTGCAGGACTGCAAACATTATAATTCCAGCACAGTGGTATTCCATTTCCACTTGGATTCCCAGGCGCCTCTTCAGGACTGTCTCCTGGGTAGTTGTCTCTATTTCAACTTCAGATGAGATTTGGGTTGTGATTTTCATACTAGGCTATGATGTTCTAGGCAGTTACTTGACTGACTTGTGAGAGGCACTGACTCAGGCATGCACCGGACACGGTCACTGAATTAATTTATTGAATTTTATGTCATGGCTTAAAAACAACACTGCTTTCATTGTGTTCGCAACTCTGTACGTCAGCGAGATGTCCCAGTGGCTTGCCAAGCTGTCTCGTGCTTCCCTGGCAGAGGGGCAGGTTGGGCGGAGGTTGGATGACCTGGGGTGGCATTTTTCACATGCCTGACAATTGGCAGCCCGTTGGCCGGGGCCTCGGCTGACTGTCAGCTGGGACGTCCTGGCTCTCCTCGGTGTGGCCTCCCCTCATCCAGCAGTCCAGCTCAGACTCATCCATGTGGTGCTCTCAGGGATCCAGGGGCAGCACAAGAGAAGTCAGCTCCGGCGTGCTTTAAAGTCACTGTTCCTGTCACATTTCCTACTCAGCAGTCCTACTGGCCAAGGCAAGTCCCAGAGTGTTGTGGGAAATGACCATCCCAGATCACAGACAGAGAGAAGGTGCAGATCAGCTCTTCTGGATTATGTGAACCAATAAATGAGAAGGCGACATCGTAGTGGTTCTGTGAAATTTGAGATGATGGATTTATAACCCCTGGAAAATCCCAAATACAAAATCTAACAGCACACCTAAAGGAGCTAGAAGCAGAACAGCAAAGATACCCCAAGGCCCACAGAAGAAGAGAAATAATAAAGATTAGAGAAGAAATAAACAATATAGGATCCAAAACAACAACAACAACAAAAACCCAATAGAACAGAAACTAAGAGCTGATTTTTGAAAAAAAAAAAAAATTGATAAACCCCTAGCCAGACCTCTCTAAAAGAAAAGAGAGATGACCCAAATACATAAAATCACAAATGAAAATGGATTTATCACAACCAATCCCTCCGAAATACGAACAATTATCAGAGAATACTATGAAAAATGATATGCCGACAAACTGGACAACGTGGAAGAAATGGACAAATTCCTAGACACCCACGCGCTACCAAATCTCAAACGGGAAGAAATAGAACATTTGAACAGACCCCTAACTAGTGAAGAAATTTGAATCGGTTATCAAAAATCTCCCAACAAAAAAGAGTCCTGGGCCAGATGGCTTCCCAGGGGAATTCTACCAGACATTTAAAGCAGAGTTCATACCTATCCTCCTCAAGCTGTTCCAAAAAATAGAAACAGAAGGAAAGCTTCTGGACTCATTCTATGAAGCCAGCATTACCTTGATTCCCAAACCAGACAGAGACCCTTCAATGTAGATGAGTCATCTTAATGACTGATCTACAGGAGTTTTTCCAAAGTTTTTATTTTAATCCCAACTGTGGTGTAACATGTGTCATTTTCTAAAATTATTGATGCCTGTTTCACTTGTTTCTTATAAAACTAAAATAATACATTTTTCTAAAGTCATTTGTATGTGAAAAGAATAGAAAAGCAACTTGAGCCTGATTATCAAACTACACAATTTTTTTCTTTCAATCTGCCCAAATTAGCCTATCTTCTTCGTCAGAAGTGGCATCGGGCAGGTCAAACCCACGCACTAGGGTGTTCATTCGTGAATGTGTTTTGTTTTCTTATTTGGAACACACAATTCCAAGATTAAACTGGCATTTATTTCTCTGTCCCGAATGTGCGAATCCCTAACCTGACATTTCTGGGCTATGCCCTGGGAGGCGAGCTGGACATTGGAAACTGTGTTTTTGATGCATACCATGAAAGCTGAGATCTAAGTAACTTAATAATAACGATACTACAGGTATTAACCGACCTATGCAAAATCATGCAAATTTATGGAAATGTGCAAAGGCCCACAGGCCCTGGCCTCCATGCGTTCCTGCTGTGGGCAAGCAAAATTCTGAATCAAAAAGGAAACTGTGTCCAGAGTTACAGAGTCAGCCAGGTGATGCTGAGTCCTCAAACATATTCTTTCCAAAAGGTCACACCTGATGTCATCCAACCTCCACAGCACATTTCCTAGGGATTCATTGTTTATGTTCCCTTTTTTAAATTGTGGAAACTGAGGCGCAAACTGGTTATTGACTAAGATCACGCAGCTGGAGAGTAACACATCTGCTCTGCTTCTCTGGAGTGTGATTTCTGCGCTAGATTTGACCTTCCTTTCAATCTACATCCACAGTAGTCAGCGAAGTGATTTTGCTCCGACAGAAATGTGTTAATTTATTCAATAAATATTTATTGAGCATTTACCATGTACCAGGTACATTACACTTACGAGAAACTTAAACTGGCAGGCACGTTTGTACGTAGGAATTCGTATTGCCGTGTTATTTATAATAACAGAAAAGAAAAGCTGTCTAAATTGCACAATAGGGAACCATTACATAAATTCTCTTCTCAGCCTCGAATGCTGACGTTTGTGAAGAAGATCCAATGACGTAGAGCAGGGATCAGAAAATTCACCTGCCATTTGTTTCCTTATACATAAAATTGTATTGGAATGTAGCCATGCTCATTCATTCGTGACTCCTCACTCCTGCAAGGGTAGAATCCAGTGTTTGTAGCACAGACACCAAAGACTGAGATCCTTACTCTCGGCCAACCCCTGATAAAGATGTTTATGAGATGATGGGTGAGAAGTACAGAACTCACAGAGGAAACACGCTAACGGATGCTATGACATCTCATCCCTGCTAGTTTTGATCTGCTCACCAGCCTACTCAGAGCCACAGTGACTCATCACCAGGACTGCTTCCTGTGCTCCAACCACCGCCCAGGAGCTGGGCACTGAGGGCTAGAGATAAATCAGCCAACCCTGAGTCAGCCAACCCTGCCTTCGAGGAGTGCACAGCCGAATCAGGTGCTGTGAAATATGATTTAGGAGCAAATGGAATCGACACCACATTCATCCAATGGGGAGAGGAGAAACCAGAACATCGGAAAGAGCACGCTTTCCCATAAATATCTTCAAGAATGGATCCCAGTGACAGAATTCTAAGGAGGAAGCATAAAAGCAAAAGTAGAGAATATTTTACGTGCCTCTATCAGAAAATGATTAAACCAAAAAGACAACAATAGTGAAGAATAAGATGATTAGAACAAAATGTAATATGCTTACAAGACTGTTTTTATGTGCATATAAACATGAGTATGTACACATTTGTATGCACACATACACACACATAAATGTACACACGTGTATAAATGTATACACAAATAAATAACCCTATGCCTATATGTAGAACTAGAGAACATCCATTCTTTTCTAAATTATATGGGATGTTCATATATATTAGGCTACAAAACACATACATAGTAATAAATGTGTATGTGTATATATATATGTAGACATATACATATATATACACACACATTCACATAGATTAGTTTACATGTAAAGCACGTATATGTCAATGCACATACATAAGAATATATACTAATATATTTAAAAGAATCTATATTACGCAGTCCAAATTCTCTGACTACAATGCAATTAAATTTAAAAAATCAACAACAGTGGAGTTAATGCCACTTTCCCCTAACATGCTTGAAAATACGATGGGCTAAAAAGGGAATCAGAGTTAAAATTATTTAAAATCTATGTATATTTAGAATGAGTTAGAAACAAATGTGTTGCATATCAAAAGCTACGTGATGAAGCCAAACCAATATTTAGAGACAAAGGTCGAGCTGAATTTATTTAAAACAATAACAATTTTAAATAAATTAAGATAATTAAAAATCTGTAAGAAACTTATTAAAATTAATAAGAGAATTAAGCAAAGTTGTTAGATAGAAGACCAACATTAAACTACATTCTTATTTACCAATAATATCCAATTATAATTGGATATAATTGCCAAGTTGTTATTTAAGGTTAGAAGAAGACCCAAATAAAATTTTATGGTCAGGTTCAGGGCACCTGGGTGGCTCAGTCAGTTAAGCATCCAACTCTTGATTTCCACTCAGGTCATGATCTCAGGGTTCATGGGATCAAGCCTCGAGTCTGGTTCTGCGCTGTCCATCCCCAGCTCGTTCTCTCTCTCTCTCTTTCTCTCTCTCTCTCTCCCTTTCAAAATAAATAAATAAACTTTTAAAATAAACAGTCATATTCTTAGAAGAATTAATATCAACGAAGACGCCAATTTCCTAGAAGTTACTCTGTTATTTCAATGCAGTTATGGTCCAAAATGTTTACTTTGCCAGGGAACTTGCCTTGAAGTTATAAAGTTAACATGAAAGAACAAAGAATCAATCCAAGTGGAAAGTGGAGACAGTTTTAAAGAAAATAAGACTGGGTACCTGTCCTACCAGGTATCAAGATGTATTATAAATATATGGTAATTAAAATCATGTGGTCACTACAGGGGATAGAAAACGGAATAAAAAAAATTAAGATATAAAGTCCCTTACCTGACATATGTTAATACAGAAACCTGACTTGTACAGGGGAGGCATTCAAAAGTAGCATGGGAAAAATGGATCACACATTAAAGTTTCAGAGACAATTGTTCATCCATGTGGAAAATGAAATATCAGCAGCCTACCTCATCATATCCTCAAAGCAGAAATTCCAGACATAATAAGTGCTCCAGTATAAAAAGGGAAACTCGAAAGCTTTTAAAGAACATGTAAGAAGATATATTTATGCTATAAGGGTAGTGAAGAATTTTTTAAACAAGAAACCTAACCTAATAAGAAATCAAATCCAATGGAACTGATTGGAAAATTCAACTCTATTCTATGTGATCATTTATGCATAGCAAAAGAAAACGTTAACTCCAAGAAAAAGTAAGGCCAGACTGAGAAAAAAATGTTTATCAAGCATATAGTGTGAAAAATATCCAGGATACAAAATAAATTTCTACAAATTTATAAGAAAGAGAGAGAGAGAGGGAAAGCAAAAGAGACACAGAAAGAAAGAAGGGAGGGAAGAAGAAAAAATTTCCAAGCCAATTCTAAAATTTAAATAAAAATGCAGAGGACCTAGAATAGCCAAAGTAATTGTTAAAAAGAATCACGTGTAAGTATTTTTGCTTCCTGATTTCAACACATACCATAATACAGTAATAAAGACTGTGATATTGGTATAAGAGTCTAGAAGTGAATTAAACAGAGTGCATTGTTCAAAAATAGATCCACACCTCCATAGTTAATTAATTTTTGCCAAAAATGTTAAGATTATCCCACAAAGAATGATAGTCTTTCAACAATAGGAATGACTAGCTGATCTGTAAAAGAAAAACACGTCAACATTGACACTCAACTCACACCATAGAAAAACTAACCTGATTTGGATATGAGGTATTAAATATGAAGGCTGGGACGCCTGGGTGGCTCAGTCGATTAAGCAGCTGACTTCAGCTCAGGTCATGATCTCACGGTTCACAAGTTCGAGCCCTGCGTCAGGCTCATGTGCTGACAGCTCAGAACCTGGAGCCTGCTTCGGATTCTGTGTCTCCTTCTCTCTCTCTCTGCTCCTCCCCTGCTCACACTCCATCTCTCTCTGTCTCAAAAATAGATAAATGTTTAAAAAAAATAAAATTATTAGGGGCGCCTGGGTGGCTCGGTCGGTTAAGCGTCCAACTTCGGCTCAGGTCATGATCTAACAGTTTGTGGGTTCAAGCCCCGCATCGGGCTCTGTGCTGACAGCTCAGAGCCTGGAGCCTGCTTCAGATTCTGTGTCTCCCTCTCTCTCTGTCCCTCCCCTGTTCACACTCTGTCTCTCTCTATTTCTCAAAAATAAATAAATGTAAAAAAAAATAAAAAAAAATAAATATGAAGGCTGAAGCTGTTAAGTATTTAAGAGAATCCCCATGTTCACGACAAATGGGCTGGACCATGATTTCTGAGCAAAAGGAGAACAGAAGCATAGCTTATGAACAGGAAAATTAAGGATGTCCAAATCAAAATTAAAAATCTTTGAGCTCTGAAAGATACCATTAAGAAAATGATGGGGCGTCTGGGTGGCTCAGTTGGTTAGGTTTCCGACTCTTGATTTCGGCTCAGGTCACAATCTCACGATTCTTAAGATTGAGCCCTGCATTGGGCTCTGTGCTCACAACATGGGGACTGCTTGGGATTCTCTCTCTCCCCCCACCTCTCTCAAAATAAATAAGTAAACATTTTTTTTTAATTTTTTTTTTAGCATTTATTTATTTTTGAGACAGAGAGAGACAGAGCATGAACAGGAGAGGGTCAGAGAGAGAGAGGGAGACACAGAATCTGAAACAGGCTCCAGGCTCTGAGCTGTCAGCACAGAGCCCAACGCGGGGCTTGAACTCACGAACCACGAGATCATGACCTTAGCCAAAGTCGGACGCTTAACAGACTGAGCCACCCAGGCGCCCCAAGTAAACATTTTTAAAAAAGAAAATGAGAAGCCATGTCACAGACCGGGAGAAGGTATTTGCAAATCATATACCTGACAACTTAATGCAGATGGTATAACGACGGCTTATCACTCAGTAACAAGGAGACAAATGAACAAAAAAAATATGCAAAACATTTAAACAGGTATTTCACCAAAGAAGATATATGCATGGTCAATAAGCGCTTGAAAAGCAACTTAACATCAATAGTCATCGTAAAAAGCAAAAACAATTGCAGAATGATTCTATTCATAATACTGAAAAACATGTAAAAAATGCCATATATAAATTATATTAATGGAGTTAGAGCAGCATATAAATTTCTACAAACACATTCACACATACAAATATATGCTTATATATATATTTATAATAGAATATCTGTGAAGATTTACATTAATATATATCACATTAGCATAACGACTTGTATGGAAATAATAGATACCAATATTCAAAATGGGGGTTTTGAGTAGGAAAGGAGAATATTGGGATAGTAGGATGATATATATGAGACAAAGTATTTCTCTAATATTTCATGTCTTAAACTCTGTTAGAATTTGGTAGAGTATAGAGCATACTCATAGGATATGCCTAGTAATACATCCTTCTCCCACGGCTGAAAGCTTTGGGGCAAATGTCTTCATAATTCTCAAGTTTTTTAGATTTCAGAAAAGTAATATGATCCAGGTACTGTATATGGCTTCCCAGCCCCAGCAGGATCTGGGGTGGCAAATCTGTAATTAAACACATGAATATTTCTGCTGCAAAGAGATGAATATTCACAAGAAGAGGGCTATGGTAATTATTGTAAATAATCTCGCTTGATCCCCTGCCAAATAAGTTGGTCCCCAACTTCTCTGCAAATGTGCCTTTCAGAACTTTTCAGATTTTGGTAGGGTTGATAAGGGCTTGTGGATCTCCAGTACATTGTCATAGGCCTAATATATTAAAAAACAATCATAAAGAATGAGCAATCTGACCCTCAAGATGGGTCCCTCCTCACTTGCCCACTCAATCGGCTTAGGCATAAAAATAAACAATTATTATATGCGGAGCCGAGCTTTGTACCGAACTTCCCCATCCTCCCCCCTCAATAGCTGCAGGGAACCCTCATCTGACACATCGCTGATTGTGCTTTCTTTGCTGAGTTCAGGTTCAAGTTCCAGTTCGGTTGTGCGCTCTGTGTCCCCCACACCATTCCCACCTCGCAGCGTTAGAACATTGGCACTGCTTTCTCAGTGCATGACCCGTGCTTCTGGGTTCTTAGTCGTTACATCTGCAAGTGCTCACAGCTAAATTTAAATGTAGCTTGTTCTGCTTCCTTCCAATATGCTTGGCAAAATACTGGCTGCCTATTTAACTCTTAAACTTAGAAGTGGCTTTTATCTGAAGCCTGATCTGGCAGATTTCCCCGTAACCTGTAGGTGCTGCTCTGCCTATAGCCTCTGTTGTTATCAACATACTCCGGTTGCTGTGGTGATAAAGTGGGCATTGAAAGTCCCTTTCAGAGTAAGAGTCACTTTCTGCGTGGGGTCCAGGCTGAGGACAGGCTCACTGTAAGACGATGGGACATCATCAGATATCCCCCGGGGCGGTGACAGTAGCAAAGGGCGCAAGTGAATCACCTCCTGCTCATGCTGTGTGGCTCGATTGTTCCCAGATCTGGGCATTTCACAGGCCTGTCAAATTCTGTGAAAAGTTTTTGGGGCGACCATATAGGAGGAACCACTTTTGTATTTTGCAACGTCAGGCATTAAACACACAACCTACCCCCACCCCACCCCCCATCATCTTCATTCTCAGAGAGGAACATACATTCAGCTCGTTGGAGTATGTACCACATGGACTTCATTTTTGTTCTGTCATCAGACCAGTGAAAACTCTTCCATAAAAGGTCTTGGTGCATAGACTGCATTTATAGGCCATTAGACAAATGCCCAGTTGAGGGATAAATGTGGGTCAATCCACAGATTCATAGTTTTACTCTGAAACAGCCATTAGATTTCCCCCTGCTAGTGGGCAATTTGTTGACAAGTTAGAAAATATATAGTTAAAGGCAAACACTTCTAGAACATTCAACACCTTTTCCCTGTGAGGTGAAAAGTAAGAATAGCATTCACACCAATGAGCCATGGTTTTAAATAGCTCTGATTTCATTTCTGTAAGCCTCCTTTTAGGCACTTGAAATCACCTTTTCAGTAACAGGAAATAATCAGAGATGCAAGAAAAGATGTATACGAGTTTGTTCCCTGGCAATGATCTTCACGCACACACCCAAAAGGGCAGCTTCCTACATTGTCAAAATGGGTAAATAAACATAGGGAAGTTGTATTTTGGGAAATTATGCAGCCACTAAAAAAAATCACACATTTAAGGAATATTTGCTCATAGAGGAAATGATTATGATTGATATAAAGTGAGGAAAGTAGGACACCAAACTATTTATATTGATTTCAGTGTGATAAGGTGTATATATATCTGCTCAGTTGACACTATGTCCCTCCAAACTACAATTAACGTCTGTATGCTTTTTTGTGTTTTTTCCCAATGTTTCAAAAATTAACATGTATTATAAACAGAAGAGATAAAGTCATATGCATTTTTATCAAAGAATATAATGATCAGAAGCTATCCTAGCTGCCTCTTAAAATTGGGGTCCACGTAATCCCTAAATTACGATTCCACCTGCTACGCATTGTCCACTTATAGTCCCACCATTTTGCCGAATGATATTTGTGGTGCTCCTGAAATGGCATGTATCTAAAACCTGATTCATTGAAAGCCACGTGTGACAAATCTGAAAGAATTCAGATAGCTATTCACATTACTGCTCCTCTTTTTAAGGGTTTACTAAGCACATTAATAATGTAAGTAAGAATTAACGAGGAGACATACTTAAAACATTTTCTTCAAATCCTGGCAGTCAATTCTAAAGCATGAAGTAATATTTTCATCATATATGGTTCTTCTCTATCCATTAAAATGGGTCCCCCATGCAAGCCTCCAGAAATGGCACTTTCTTAGCCAGTTCAAGAAGAAATATAGTAATGAAGTCCATGAACTCAGAGGTCAACCTGCTTGCGTCTAAGTCTTTCCTCCACATTTTAGTGGCCAAGCTACTTTCACAAACTGAACACCTCTGTCTTGGTGTTTTCACTTGTAAAATGAAGGTACTAAGAAAAGCCCTCCAGCCCGGTTTTGTGAGACCCTTCATTCGTTTTTTCATAATCTGGAACGAAAATGTCCTGGACACTGTGCCAGTCACTAGATGTAGAAGAGTGAATGTGACAGATTGGTTTCCTGCCTTCATAGAACTTAGATCCCATTTGGAAAGAAATATAGTTAGCCAGAAAGTAATGAACACCATAGTAGGAAGTGCTGGAAAAAAACATAAAAGAAAAATACATCAGGGGTGCCCAAGTGGCTCAGTCGGTTAAGCATCCGACTTCAGCTAAGGTCATGATCTCGTGGTTCACGAGTTCGAGCCCCTCGCCGGGCTCTGTGCTGATAGTTCGGACCCTGGAACCTGCTTCAGATTCTGTGTCTCCCTCTCTCTGACCCTCCCCCGTTCATGCTCTGTCTCTTTCCATCTTAAAAACAAATAAACATTAAAAAAATTATTTTAAAGAAAAATACAGCAGCATAGGGGGATAGAGGACAGCGGGGCTGTGCACATATTTTAGATAAGCGGGTTAATGAAAGTGTCTCCAAGTGTGAACTGAGAACAGAGTGTCTCTGAGAGCCACAGGAAGGGATCAGAAGAGAGGGAGAGTTTAGTGAGTTTACTTAAATAGGAAGGAAGCTACTGCCCACACACAGTGAGTAAGGAAGAGCATGGCAGCCTGTGAGAGAGAGGGAGTATATATCCCAATAGCTTGGGATGTATTTTAACTCAAAATTAACTTCCTAGAAATATTTTAATCTTGGTAAGGTGACTTCTTCTGTGTGTTTTTAAGATACCCCCTTGGCTCCTGTGCAAAGAACAGGTCACAGAAGTACAGGGTATGCATAGGGGGAGCATTTAGGAGTCTACTGCAGTAATTCAGATGAGCAATGGTCACAGTTTGCTCTGTGCAGAGGTCCAGAAGGGGCCTGAGAAGCCGTTGATTTCAATGCAGTTGGGAAAGCGTTGATGGGATTTGCTCATGGGTTGGGCACATGCCTGTCAGGAAAAGATGGCCGAGAAGATAAGGTCCAGGTTTGGGGTCTGAGCACTGGAGTGAATGGAGACACCATCAGTGAGCACCTAAGATGGCTAGAAGCAGGTCTGTCTGAGAGGGAAGTGAAGAGCTTGGGTCTGAACTTGTTGAGTTTGGGAGACACCTTGGGCAGCCCAGGGGGGTAGAGAAGGTATTTCGAGGTATGTGCTCAGGAACGTTTGCCCGCCATCTAGGTAGGCGCCATATTGAAAGTCATGAGATCAGATGAATGATCTAGGGTATCGGCGCAGAAGCAAGGATGAGGGTCAGGGTCACGTTTCCATGTAGAGAAGACAGGAAGTGGCCAAAACAGGAGACTGAGAAGGAGCAAGAAGGAGCGCCAAGGAAGCTTGGGAATCAGAGAGTGTGGTGGCCCAGAAGCCAAGAAGACAAAATAATACAAAAATCATGCACATTATAGGGACTGCTCCGTGCATCTGAGGGTGCCCTGAGACAAGCCATAGGCTCTCTGAGCCTGAGTTCCCCCAGCTGAAAGATGGGGATCAAGTCCCCTCACAGGAAGGTTTTCTACAGGGAGTAGTTTCACAGGGAAAATTCACAGAGGCAGAAAATTCACGCCTGAGCATATTGTGTGTTCGTTAATTCCTATGATATTGTCGTATGATAATAACCTATAATAATAAATTAGTCTTTTCCCTGGCTCCTTTCATTGCTTTATTCCCTTCCTCCTTTCCTCCCTCCCTCCTTTCCTCCCTGTCTTCCCTCCATCCTTCCTTTCTATTGGCCTCAAGCACACGTAACTGGAATAATGGTAATTTTCGTGCATGACACACTTTCATTTATTTGGTTTCTTCTATGGATATTTTTAATAACGTGCAACCATTAACCCACACTTCAAAATGAAAGCTAGGTCTCTGACAAGAGCTGGTCCTAACCATAGGCTCCCAAACACCACCCCAGGCCTTCCCGCCTCTCACTCACTGTGAACAATGTCCGATTCTTCAGCTCATCATTAAGTTACTTTTGTTTTTTTTCTCATGGATGTATAGCATCTATGTGTATTCCTAAAGAATACAGTTTGGACTTTTTCCATGTAATATCATATTGTTAATACACAGCCTTTATCTCTGAATCATTATAGTTAATAAATTTTGACCAGTGTCTTGTATTCCACTCTGTGACTATATCATACTCTGTTCTTTGACTCTCCCACTGATAGGCAATGTTGTTGTTCCTAAATTTTTGCAAGTGTGAGCATTACAGCTATGGCATCCTGGTATATGTCTCCCACTGTATATGTGTAAGTATTTCTTTCAAGAATATTCCTAGAAACAGAGCTACTAGGGCTATTGGCCTTATGAAAACTCAAATTTGGGAGGTAATGGCAAACTGATTTTCAAAGTATTTGCATCCATTTTCCCTCTCACCAATGACATATAGAAGATCCTGTGATTTCTAGAATACCCACCACTGGAATTTCCAGAATTAAAAATATTGTCAGTTGACGGGGCACCTGGGTGGCTCAGTCGGTTGAGTGCCCGACTTCAGCTCAGGTCACGATCCCACGGTTCGTGGTTCGAGCCCTGCGTCTGGCTCTGTGCTGAGATCTCGGAGCCTGGAACCTGCTTCTGATTCTGTGTCTCCCTCTCTCTGGCCCTCCCCTGCTCAGCTCTGTCTCACTCTCTCTTTCAAAAATAAATAAACATTAAAATTTTTTTTTAAATATTGTCAGTTGAAACTATGTAAAAATAAATCTGTGGTCTTGTTTTAAATTTCCCTATCACCAAGCATATTGGACATTTCTTTATATGTTTATTGGCTTTATTGTTCATCTGTATTTTGTCCATTTTCAAAATGATTATTTGACTTTTTATATCCATTCTTTCATAGGTGTGTGTATTACAAATATCCACTAATTTATAACTTCTCTTTTTACTTTATTTAAAAGTGTTTTGGCTAGGGGCACCTGGCTGGCTCTGTCAGTAAACCATATAACTCTCAATGTTCAGGTTGTGAGTCCAAGCCCCATATTAGGCATAGAACTTACTTTTTTTAAAAAAAAGGTGATTTGGTTAATTTTAATTGGGTGAAATTTTTTATCTTTTATTTTGTAGTCAATACTTTTGTGTCTTGTTTAAAGGTCTATTCAATTCTGAAGATCTAAAGCATATTCCTATCCATTTACTATAAAGATTTTTAGGGTTCTGTCTTATATTTGAGACCTGAATTTATCTACAATTAATTTTTGTACACGGTGTGAGGTAGTGGGTCCAACTTTTATTTTTACATATGGATAATGATTTTTCCAGTCTTTTTTTTCTTAGTTTCATTCTCTCCTCTGTCATCTCACTATTGTTCATATGTAAATACCCAAATCCCCCATGCATGCAGTGGATTCCCCCCTTACACCTCATTGATAAACATGTCTTTCTCTGTTCCATTTCCACACTCCTGTGATGTCTTAGTTTCATAATAGATACTAATACTTCACATCATCTTTGTCTGCTTTCCTCCTTCAGAAGTCTCCTGCCTAACCTTGCAGTTTTAGCCTTTATCCTCTAGTATATACTTTAGAAATTACTTTTCAAGTTCTATCATTGTAACTGCACCGAATGTAAAGTTCTACTTTAGGTAAAATCAATATCTTTACAATTTTAGGTTCTCTATCTATGAACATAGTACATTTCTCCATTTATTTATATATTCTTTATTATAGCTTACTACAATTTCTCCAGAATGTTTCTTATAGCTTGCTCTTTTTCTCCTCCTTAGTTCCTCCAGACTGTTCTTAAGAAAGGGACTCAGGGGGCGCCTGGGTGGCGCAGTCGGTTAAGCGTCCAACTTCAGCCAGGTCACGATCTCGCGGTCCGGGAGTTCGAGCCCCGCGTCAGGCTCTGGGCTGATGGCTCAGAGCCTGGAGCCTGTTTCCCATTCTGTGTCTCCCTCTCTCTCTGCCCGTCCCCCGTTCATGCTCTGTCTCTCTCTGTCCCAAAAATAAATAAACGTTGAAAAAAAAATTAAAAAAATAAAAAAAAAAAAAAAGAAAGGGACTCAGCAGTTATGTTCCTTCAGAATTTGGGTCACAATCAAACATCAAAGTCTTTCTATCTTCCTTCTGCCTTTTTGCCTCTAATAATGTTGTGTGTCCATGTCAGTACACAGTATGAAATTTCACACTTGATGTTGCCTCCTCTGTTTTTAATGCCCTGTGTTCTCTTCTCATGTTGGTTAACCCCTATTTATTCCCTGACATTAGGTCATGCTTCACCTTTTCCATTAGAATTTTTCTGACCTTTCAGCCTGGGTGAATTGCCCTTAATTCCTTGTGTTTACATCTCACACAAGGCTTTCAAATTTCAATTGAACTCATGTATATGTTTGTCTTATCCATTATGCTTTGAGCGTAGGAATAGTACTTTCTGTCTTTGGTTTTCCAATGCCTAACACAGAGTCCCTCATATACAAAATGTGAAGTCATCTTAATAATCTATAGGTCATGGGGCTGGGGTCTTGGCTAAGTCAATATGCTTAGGTGAACAATTGTTCAAAAAAAAAAAAAAACAGCCAAGGAAACTGAATCTTAGTCCTTTCTCATCCCTAAACAGTGGGAGGAGACCATTGATGGGCATTTCTCACTGAGCGACCATCCTTTCGTTTACAAACTGGGCATGATTCCTGGCCTCCGTATGTCATTGAAAGCTCTTTGAATTTTAAAAAGGGCGGGGGGATGTAGAGTGTTGAATGTTTTGAAAATACAAGGATGCATACAACACAGGGCTTTGTGTCTACTAATCTCACCACTACCTTCAGACTTTTGGAGAAGCAACAGGACGTATTTTGTAGCATTAATGCTCTTGTTAGGACAAGAAGATTTTTATATATGCACAGTGACAATGAATTTCTCTCTCTGTCTCTGTCTCTGTCTCTCTCTCACTACACACACACACACACACACACACACACACACACACACACCTTAATTGTCAGGTAGTCTTTGCTAAGGAATCATTAAAAAGTGGTAAGAGGGGCGCTTGGTCATTAAAAAGTGGTAAGAGGGGCGCTTGGGTGGCTCAGTCGGTTGAACGTCTGACTTCAGCTCAGGTCACGATCTCGCGGTCCGTGGGTTCGAGCCCCGCGTCGGGCTCTGGGGTGATGGTTCAGAGCCTGGAGCCTGCTTCCGACTCTATGTCTCCCTCTCTCTCTGCCCCTCCCCCGTTCATGCTCTGTCTCCCTCTGTCTCAAAAATAAATAAATGTTTAAAAAAAGTGATAACATATAAAGACTGTCTTTTTTTTTTATTTCAAGACTATAGCAACAAGTTAAACAGTAAATTAAAGATTCATTGTATTCTATTATGTAATAACATTTATAAAGACCTCTTTATATTGCTTCAGTGAAACAAATTTTAAGCTATACATTAAAGATTCAATTTTATTTTACCATGTGTTTAAACCCATTTTGGGGGTGAATTTCTTAACACTAACCACCATTTCACATTTTTATGAAACACTGAGTTATTTTGACAAAGATGTGAGCGGCGGCTGTAACTGCAATGGATTCACATTTTCCAAAGTGGGGGAGAATTCTTGACCTAGGGCAGTAGTTTTGAAACTCAGTTCTGGGAAATCCTTGGGTCTTGGGGTGGTGACCTGGGGTCACCGTGGGGAGTGAGGAGAGCAGTGCAGGCAGGGAGCAAAAGTGTGTGCAGCCCTTTAATAATTATAAAGTATTCATAGAAGTAAAGATATGAGGTTCACAAATTCCCATGTTTTACCCCAAGATAGCAAATGAACCTATACACCGCCATATCTGCTTCTGCCTTCTTCAAACACTGACCTTCCCTTTGAAATGTCCTCACCCCCCTCTTTCTCCTTAGAGGTCATTAGCATTTTGGAGCTGTGTGTCCTTCCCATTAACCCTTGTACTACCTATCTTTTTATTTATAAGCAGTAAACTGTATTATTTGGTGCGTATTTAAAAGTGGTCTCATGCCGTGCATGTCCTTCTGTAACATTCTGTTATTCACTCAAGATTATTTGTAAGATTTTATCCACGTTGATACACACAGATCCAGATCATTCATTTTAAGAGCTGTGCATCTATGATCATCAGGGTCTTGGCTGCAAAGAACAGGAAGTGGCTCTCGTTAAATTAACCAGAGAAGGATTTCAGGAGAAGGATGTCAAGAGACCGACAGACGAAACAGACAAAAAGCCTGGAAGAAATGGGACAGCCTGGGGAGAGAACAGGTGGCTGACGTCACAGCTGCAATCTCATCAAAGGAAGTGTGGCCAGTTACCGTGTTGGCACCTCTGGACTGTGCACGTCACCAGGATGGTCCCTCAAGTGTGAGAGTCGCCCCTGGGCATGCCTTGCTGCTGCCCCGCCATCGTCACTGGGGCTGGCTGGTACTCACTGCCATTGCTCCCCGCCTCATTCTGGCTCTCTGTGTATCCTGTCATTTCTCAGGCATTTCTGCACCCAGAGAACAGAGCACTGAATAGAGACCAGGTGTTTGCGCTCTCGGGGCTTACACTCTGAAGGCGAGAGAGATAATAAACAAGCTATATGATATCTGCATCTGCCTCTGATGCGTACCTACGTAACTGGTGACACTTGCTCAGGACTCAAAGTCCCCAGCTGAACTTTGGTGGAACGTGTGATTGTTCAAACTCAGATCTTATCAATGCTATACCTGCCAGGAAGCCAGAGGAAGGACTATTTACTCCCTATCTGCAGCCTTGGGTAACATTTTTTTTTTTCTACTGAAAGAGGGCGTTGGGTCTCGGTGTTGCCACCACCTTAATTTTAGTCTTAATTTTAGAAATGGTATCTAAAGGTGTTTTAATTTGCCTTTCCGTGATCCATAATGAGAAACGTGTTCACTACCCATTAGAGTTTCCTCCTCTATGACTTGTTCATATCTCTGCCTGCGTTTCTCCTAATTTTCTGTCTCTTTTTTGTTACATTGCAGGGGAAAAACTGCATATTCTGATTTATTTTTTTTACTTTTTTTTTTTTAATTTATTTTGAGAGAGAGTGGGGGGGGAGGGGCAGAGAGAGATGGAGAGGACTCCAAGCAAACCCCATGCCAGCATGAAGCTGATGTGGGGCTCAATCCCATGGCCATGAGATCGTGACCTGAGCCGAAATCAAGAGTGGGATGCTTAACCAACTGAGCCACCCGGGAACCCCTGCATGTTGATAGTATATTATCGCAGCCTTTGGCTTGTCTTTCAACAGTGTTTATGCTTTAAAAAAAAATCACCTTCACTGAGTTATAATTCACATAAGATCAAACTCACCAGTATACATAGTTTTATGTAATAAAACCCCAGTTTTAGTCTATGACAAGTTTTGACAAACGTAAATAGTCACAGTCATGGAAGAGAATATTTCCATGACCCCAGACAGTTCCATCATGCCTGTGTGTACTCTGTCCTCTCTCCCACCCCAATCGTTTACTTCCTGCCCATATATATATATTTTTTTAATATATAATATATATTATATATTTTAATATATTATATATTATATATATTTTAATATATAATATATATTATATATATTATATATATTTAATATATATGTATTTTAATATGTGTATATATTTTTAATTCCATATAAGTGGAATCATACGGTAGATAGCCTTTGGTGTCTGGATTGCTGCATTTAACATATGCCTTTGAGATGCAAAGCCATCATATGTACCAGCAGAATGTTCCTTTTTATTGCTGAGCTATAGTCCATGGTAAGAACAAACCACAATTTGTTTAGCCATGCACCAGCTAATGTATATTTGGGTTATTTCCAGCATTTTGCAATTATAAATAAAGCTACCATGAATATTCAAATCCAAATCTTTGTATGTGTGTGGGGGGGGGCATTTATCTGAGGTAATCTAGGAGTAGGATGGATGGTCATAAGGTAAATATTTATATAACTCGATAGGAAACCACCAGAGTGTTTTTCAGTTGGACGCATTTTGCATGGCCACGAGCCCTGAACGAGAGCTGTGGATGCTCTACCTTTTCGCCAACACCGGATAGTGTGAGTCACGGGGGATCTAGCCATACCAGTGGGTGGAAACTTCTTTCTTTTATTTGAAGTTTCCACTTTTTTTCCCCTAAAGGCAAATGATTTACAGTGCTTTTCAATGTATTTACTTACCATCCCTGTATCTTCTTTGGTGAAATGTTTGTACAACTCTTATGCCCCGAATTTCTAAAATAAGGTCATTTTTCTTTTTATTATCAAGTTGTAAAAGTTCTTTATATATTCTGAATATAACCCCTTGGCCAGACAAACGCGTGTATTTTCTCCCAGTCCATGACTTGCCTTGTCATTTCCTTAACGGTCTTATGAAAAGCAACTTTTTTTTTAATTTTTACAAAGTTTCTTTCTTTTTTCTTTTTATGATTCATGGTTTTTGTGTCCTATCTAAGAAATCTTTGCTTCCCTCAAGGTCACAACTATTTTTTTTCTGCATTTTTATTGAGACATTTTACAGTTCTCACTGCTGTTATATTTAGGGGTGTGATTCATTTCTAATTCATTGTTTATATAGTGTAAGGTAAGGGTTGGGCTTCATTGTTTTCCATCTGGATGTCCAATTATTCAAGCACCATTTGTTGCAAAGACTATTCTTTCTCTTTTGAATTACTTTGGCAGCTTTGTTGAAATTCAATTGACCATATATTGAGGATGTATTTTTCCACTTTCCACTCTTTTCCATTGATCTATTATGTCTGTCTTTACACCAATAACACAATGGCTTGATTACCATAGCTTTATTATAAGCTTCAATTCAGGTACTGCAATTCCCAAAGAACCTAATTTTTAAGTATTTTCAATTTCCATATGAATTTTAGAATCAGCTTGCCAATTAAAAAAAAACAACAACCCCGCTGTGATTTTGAAAAAAAAACCATCCCGCTGTGATTTTGATTGGGATATTTTGAAATCTATAGGTGAATATAAGGGTATTAAGCTAAGTGATATGGAATCTTCCAATCTATAACATGTTTCATCCCTTCATTTATTGATTTTTTTTTAACTCAGTTCAGCACATTGTTGTGGGTTTGGGTGGACTGATCTTGCCAATATCTGTTCCACTTGCCCTTGCGTGGTATTAATTAAATTTCAATTTTTACTTGTTCATTGCTAGTGAGAAATACATTCACTTTTTGTATACTGACTATATCTTAGAACTTTGTTAAACTCACGTAGGAGTTACAGAATGTCTTTTATATCTTTCTTAGAATTGTCTAAGTAGACAATTATGTTTCTGTGAATAAATATAGTTTCACTTCTTCCTCCCAAATTTGGATGCCTTTTATATCTTTTTTTTCTTGCCCGATTGCACAAGCTAGGACCTCCAGTGCAATATAAAATACAAACGGTGTGCGTGGACATCTGTGCCTTATTTCTGATCTTTAGAGGAAAGCATTCAGTCTCTTTCCATTAAATATAATGTCGGCTCTAGGTTTTTGCCAGAGTCCTTTTATCAAGTTGAGGAGGTTCCTTCCATTTTTATTTTTGCAAAGAGTTTTTATTTGTTTGTTTGTTTGTTTTAATGTTTATTTTAGTTTTGAGAGAGAGAGACAGAGTGCAAGCAGGGGAGGGGCAGAGAGAGAGAGGGAGACACAGAATCTGAAGCAGGCTCCAGGCTCTGAGCTGTCAGTGCAGAGCCTGCCACGGGGCTCAAACCCACGAACCTCAAGATCATGACCTGAGCCAAAGCCAACGCTTAACCATCTGAGCCACCCAGGTGCCCCTGTTTGTTTTTAAATCATGAATTACTGTTAAATTTTAAAAATATATTTCTGCATCTGACATGATTTTTTTTTTCTTTTATCCTGCCACTATAGTGAATTACATTGACTGATTTTAGTACACCAAGCCAAATTTTCATGGCTTGGATAAACTTCTTTTAATTTTGATGCATTATTACTTTTGTGTGTGTGGCCTTGGATTTTACTTGAAAAAAACATTCTTGGGGCACTTGGGTGGCTCAGTCAATTGAGTGTCCAACTCTTGATTTCCTCTCAGGTCATGATCCCTTGTGCTGAGCATGGAGCCTGCTTTAGATTCTCTCTCTCTCTCTCTCTCTCTCTCTCTCTCTCTCTCCCTCCCTCTCTGCCCCTCTCCCCCACTCATGCACTCTCTCTAAAACAAAAAAAAATCTTTTTTTTAATATTTATTTGTTTTCTACAGAGATAGAGACAGAGACTGAGCAGAGGAGGGGCAGAGAAAGAGGGAGACACAGAATCTGAAGCAGGCTCCAGGCTCTGAGCTGTCAGCACAGAGCCAGACGCAGGGCTCGAACTCACGAACTGCAAGATCATGACCTGAGCCAAAGTCAGATGCTTAACCGACTGAGCCACCCAGCGCCCCTAAAACAAAAAATTCTTACATATTTTTACCTCTATGTTGTTGAGGAATATTGCTCTGTACTTTTCTTTGACTGAAATACAGAGAATCAGGTCCAGTGTTATTATGATGATGGGAGACTCATACAAAGAGCTGAAAAATGTTTTCTCGTTTCATAATTTCTGCAAGTTTCTGTAGAATTAGTCAGAAGTATTCTTTAAATATTTGGTGGAATTCACCGGTGGAATATATGGGCCAGGAGTTGTTTATGTGTTTGGTTTGTTTGGATTGTGTGTGTGTGTGTGTGTGTGCGCGCGCGTGTGTGCGTGCACACAATGCGTGCATGCATGGGAGAGTTTTAAACCAAACATTTGCTTTATGCAATAGATATGGGAGTTTTCATGTTGTCTTCTTGAATTAGTTTGATACATGGTGTCTTTATCTATACACTTTACCTAAGTTGCTGCTTTTTTTGGCCATGAAGTTGTTTATAATATTTCATTATTGCCTTTTAGTGTTTTGACCACCTCTTTGGTCATTTGAGATGTTACCTCTTTCATTCCCGTCAAGGGTAATTTGTGTCTTTACTCTGTTTTATTTTCACAGGCTTGTCTAGAGATTAATCAATTTAATTAATTTTTTCAAAGAACCAGATTTCACTAATTTTTTTCCTATGGTTTTTCCGTGTTCTATGTCATTTGTTAATTGTTTCTTTCAGTTTTCTAAGTTTACTTTGCTCTTTTTCTGTTTCAAATTTCTTTTTGGAAAATTTGACTCTCTTTCCTATCACAAGCATTTAATCCTAAACACGTTCCTGTAAGAACTCCTTTGGCTGCATCCCACACATTTTTATATACTGTGTTTTCATTTTCATTCAGTTCGTGGTACTTTCTAGTCCTCAATGCAATTTCTTCTTTGGTTATTTAGAAGTAGGTTGTTTAATTTCCTAGTGTTTTAGAGTTTTCTGAATATTTTCTATTACTGATTTTAACTTCAATTTTGGTATGGTTACATAATTATATTATTTTATTGCATTAGTTGAGTCCTCAAATTTATAGAGACCTTTTTATGGTCTATATTGATAATAGACATTCTTCTTTTTTTAGTTTTTCCTATTAGTTTATCAAAAGTGTGTATCATAAAATTGGGCTGAATCTTATCAAATTGTTTTTCTGTATCTATTGAGATGATTATATATATATATATTCATATGTATATGAATATATATATATATCCTTTTAATTTGTTGATTCCATGGTCTATTTTTATACACTTTATGTTAAAAAAAATCTTGAATTTCTGTGGTAAATCAAGTATGTATTATTTTTAAAAACAAATGAATGTGTTTTGCTTATATTTTAACTCATGATTTTTTACCTCTATCTTAGTAAAGGTAATCTATAATTTTTTCTCTCTTCCCACTCTGTCTTCTAGTTTGGGGATCAAGCTGATACCAGCATTATACAGTAAATTGTGTAGCATTCTGTCTTTTTCTTTACTAGAAATATTTGTTAAAGACATATTTAGCTCATTTGTTCCCTGATAATTTGGTAAAATTCACTCACAAAACAATCTAGACCCAGAGTCTTTCTAGAAGAGATACACCAATGGGATCTATGTATCAGAAAGTTTACTTTGTAATACTAACTTGTTTATCCAAATACTGTATTTCTTTGACTTCAATACTAGTCACTCACATTATTTCAATAATTATCCATTTCATATAAACTGTCACATTTACTATAACAGTGATTCACGAAATGTCTACTACGTCTGATAGGAATCTTTTTTGCTCCTCATATTTTTATTGTGATTTTTCTCCATTTTCCTTCAATTAATCTTACCAGAGATTTTTCTGTTCCAGTTGTTTTTTTTTTTTTTTTTTTAAGAACTAGCTTTGGAGGCCCCGGGTGGCTAGTTCAGTTAATCGGCCGACTCTTGATTTCAGCTCAGGTCATGATCCCAGGGTCATAAGATTGAGATCGAGCCCTGCATCGGGTTCCACACCAAGCATAGAGCCTGCTTAAGATTCTCTCTCTCCTTCTGTCCTTCTCCCTTGCTCACACTCTCTCATTCTAAAACAAAATTAAAATTAAAAAAAAAAAAGAGCTAGCTTAGTTTTGATGTTTTCTACTTTTTCTGATATTTTCTCTTATCTTTGTTCTATCTTTGCTTCTACCTTCTTTGGGTTTCTTCTATTGTTCTTTATCTAATTTGTTAAGTGTTTGCTTCACCAAATTTTAAACTTCAGTATTTTTTAATGTGTATGTTCCCATCTGACTCTTTAATTTCACCTAACAAATTTTAGTAGTTAATGACTTTGCTATTATTTAGTTTTAAATAATTTGTTACTTACATTATGCCTTATTTGTTCTATGAATTATTGAGTTGTCTTCTTGTTTAGCATCAAAATATATGGTCAGCTTAAGAAATATCATTATGTAGGGGCGCTTGGGTGGCTCAGTCGGTTGAGCGGCCGACTTCGGCTCAGGTCATGATCTCGCGGTCTGTGGGTTCGAGCCCCGCGTCTGGCTCTGTGCTGACAGCTCAGAGCCTGGAGCCTGTTTCAGATTCTGTGTCTCCCTCTCTCTGACCCTCCCCTGTTCATGCTCTGTCTCTCCCTGTCTCAAAAATAAATAAAACGTTAAAAAAATTTAAAAAAAGAAATATCATTATGTAAAAAAGAAAAAAATACTTGGATATTCTTAAAGCATGTGTATCCTGTGTCTTTTAGGATTTTATGCATAGCTTAATCTTTTCAGTATATTATTCAAATCTCTTATGTTCTTACTAAGGTTTAATTTTACTGTTTTAAACAGGTTCAAAAGAAAATTTTTAAAATACTATGGATTCGCCTTAACACTCTGTAAACTTTTGCTTTTAAACAGATTGTAGTTACACTGTTAGTTGCATTAAGATTCATGATTATTGTGTATTTTGATGAAGTATTCTTTTTATCATAAGTAGCAACCTTCCAAATCCCTGATGACAATTTTGACTTGATACTTATTTTTCTGATATAAAGTTGGACTATCTATAACTTTATTAGCATTCGTCTGACATATTCTTTTTCTATTCCTTTTCCTGCACCATTTAAAAAAATTTTTTTTTAATTTTTGACAAAGAGAGCGTGAGCAGGGGAGGGGCAGAGAGAGAGGAGGGCACAGAGGATCCAAAGCAGGATCTGCACTGACAGCAGTGAGCCCGACTCGGGGCTCAAACCCACGAATTGCAAGATCATTACCTGAGCCAAAATCTGACTCTCAACCAACTGAGCCGCCCAAGCACCCTTCAAATATTCTTCATCATTTTATTTTTAGATGTGTCTCTTACAAAAAGTCTTTGATTTTCTGATTCCTCTGGTCCTGTATTTGCCATTTTGTTGGGCCAACCAAAACATGTTTGTCCCCTTCATCTAATTATCATTCAATCCATCTTAAAGGTGAAGATACTCATTTTCAGGGAGGGATTGACTTGGTACAAGTGAAAGATCTCGAATGTATCTTCCACAATACTCTTTTTATTATGTCAAGCGGTATCCTTTTAAAGACATCTGTTACAGGGGCGCCTGGAAGGCGCAGTCGGTTAAGCGTCCGACTTCAGCCAGGTCACGATCTCGCGGTCCGGGAGTTTGAGCCCCGCGTCAGGCTCTGGGCTGATGGCTCAGAGCCTGGAGCCTGTTTCCGATTCTGTGTCTCCCTCTCTCTCTGTCCCTCCCCCGTTCATGCTCTGTCTCTCTCTGTCCCAAAAATAAATAAACGTTGAAAAAAAAAAATTTAAAGACATCTGTTACAGGTTCGTGTCCCCTCAAAATTTGTATGTTGAAGCTTCAACTGCTGATACCTCCCAATGTGGTCGTCTTTGGAAATAGAGTTGTTATAAATGTAGTTAGTTGTGATAAAAGTTATTAAGGTGGGTCCTAATCCTTTATGACTGAAGTCCTCAGGAAAAGAGGAAAAATGCACACAGGCAGGAACACAGGAAGAATCCTGTGTGAAGACAGAGGTCGAATTTAAAGTGACAATTCTAGGGGCGCCTGGGTGGCGCAGTCGGTTAAGCGTCCGACTTCAGCCAGGTCACGATCTCGCGGTCCGTGGGTTCGAGCCCCGCGTCGGGCTCTGGGCTGATGGCTCGGAACCTGGAGCCTGTTTCCGATTCTGTGTCTCCCTCTCTCTCTGCCCCTCCCCCGTTCGTGCTCTGTCTCTCTCTGTCCCAAAAATAAATAAACGTTGAAAAAAAAAATTTTTTTTTAAGTGACAATTCTATAAGCCAAGGAACAGGGAGGAATGGTAGCGGGCCACCGAGCTAGGAGAGAAGCATGGGACAGATTCTCCTTCCCAGACCTCAAAAGACAGCAAACCTGCCGATACCTTGATCCTGGACTTCTAGGCTCCAGATCTCTGAAACAATAAACTCCTATTTTTCCAGCCACCGAAATTGCAGTATTTTGTTACTGCATCCGTAGAAAATTACTATAGTGTCTTTATTATAACTAGGAAGCTTTTTTGCTGACTGTCTGCCTTCTGCAAATACACACATACGTATGTACTATCTCACAGATGTGCCATGAAGCAGTCCGTCTAATACAAGACATCAAGGAAACAAAAAAAATCTCACTATCTGCTCAGAACATCTTCCAGGTGGTGGCGTGTAAAAGGGTAGGACCCTGGGCGGGGTCGGGAAACTTGAGTGTGGCCATTAGCTTAGACCAAAACGCTTTCTGCTGGCTCCTGGCGTCATTTCCACGATGAGAGGACTGCCACTCAGATCAAGTCCGACTTGACTGAACTTCACATTTTCAAAATATTTTGCCACCAGATCTGCCTTCGTGATGACATAATTAATTTTATTGCCCAATGTTTATTAATCAAAGACATATATAACAGGATGTGCAATAAAATCACTTCTCCAAATTCCAATGATGTCACCGGCAGCCAGCCAGAGCTGAAAGGGCATTCTTGTGGATTCGTCCTAAAAGCCCCGGCACAGCTGGGCCAGATGACAGGGGCCCTGGCAGGGCGGCCTTGGGCGGTCGGGGGGCTGACATCTGCCTGAAACGCCCCGTGTGGCCTCATGAATCGAGCCTGTCTGTAGGGAGGCTCTCCCATCTGGCCTGGGCGTCAAGAACTCCCTGGAAAACAGCGGGTGAGAACCAAATCCTGCCCTCTCCCCGCTCCAGCCTGGGTGTGCATTCATGTGGGGGGCCCGGGAAAGGGGGGGCAACCAGGCAGGGACAGGACAGTTTCGGAGAGGCCAGCCGTTGTCCTGCCCACACGTCAGCTTGAAATTCATGTCCCTACCAAGGAGGTGTGGAGAAGAGGCTCCCAGTGAGCCTGGATTAGCGCTGAGTGTGCAATGACCTTCAGCATAGAGCCCACGTCCAGTCCTCTGCACATCAGCGTCCCCAACAGTCTGACATGTTGGTCCTGGGCGAGCTGCTTGACTTCTTTGGATCTCAGGTTTGTTTTTTGTTCTTTTCCTTTGTTAAATAGAGATGCTAGGTCCCCATGTTTCCTACCTCATCGGAGTGTATGTGCAAAATATTTGGTATCCTCTATTCAGCAAACATGTTCTAAGCGTTCCCAGCCGCTTCACTCGGCAAAGACATCCTGAGGGCCTACTGTGTGCCGGGAAGCAAACCAGCTGCCGGAAGCTGGTGGGGAACAGAAAACAACTGTGTGCGTGATGGCAGGAAGGTGTCGCAACAGCAAAAGGGCCCTTCAGGATGCAGACTGCACCTTTCCCATTCCAGGTGACAGGTGGGGCTCTTGAGGGGAAGCGTCCCCAAGGCGGGCAGCTTGGCTTCGTGTGGGGTTTGGAGGAGCAGGACAAGCTTTCTGGGAAAGTAAGGCGGCATTCCAGGCTGGAATGGAATGGAATTCCAGAGCGGGTCCTCAGGAGGGCAGAGTTCTGGGGCTAGCCAGGGAGTTGCGCTGGGGAAGTATATTCTCTCCCTCAAGGAGTTTACAATCTCAACAGCAGGTCAGGAGAAAAAGGAAATGCCACAGTACACTTGGGAAATCAGATCTCTGTAAATTAAAATTAAAAATTAAAAAAAAAAAAATAAGGGTGCCTCGGTGGCTCAGTCGGTTGAGCATCCAACTCATGATTTCCACCCAGGTCATAATCTCACAGTTCATGAGTTCGAGCCCCGCATCAGGCTCTGCACTGACCGTGTGGAACCTGCTTGGGATTCTCTCTCTCCCTCTTTCTCTCTGCCTCTCCCCTTTGTCAAAATAAATAAATAAACTTAAAAAAAATTTATAAAATTAAAGAAAAATTTTTCTGGGGCCACATGAGAAATGGTATAGCGAGTCTGTGGGCAGAGAGATTGCTCAGAGCCCGGACAGGGGCAGGGATGCCCCCGATCTGAATTCCAGAGTGGCTGAAAACTCTGGAACACAGAGAGATTGGAGTCTGCAAAGTAGGAGGAAGAGAAAAGCCTGGACAGGTGCTCAAGATCTGGAGGGATCCTGAACGGTGAGGGGAAAAGATGCCAGAAATCCACAGAGGTAGGGCCATGCTCTCTCACTCGACATGGTGCCTCTAAAAAGCACGCCAGTCCTGGGCATAGAACCCCCAGTCTCAAGGGGCTTGACCTCATGGAGACTTACCAGACCTGGCTTTGAATCTGGCCCCATCGCTCACTAGCTCCAGGACACTGGGAGAGCGGCTACCTCTGAACCCGGGGTTTCCTGTGCTCTAAAATGGCCACAATATTAGTACTAGCTGCTGGGGTGGTGGCAAGGCTTCGTGAACCTTCACCCGCGTGGCCCCTCGCCCATTACCTGGGAGCGAAGGCTTCAGAACAGCGGCTTCCAGCCTTGCTGTGAGCAGGAGGGATTGTCCCCTGTAAGGGCCAGTCAGCACCTTCTGTCAAGCCCCAGGGACAAAAGCGACAGGGTCCTGCCCCGCCATCCCTGCGAGGTGGAGAAAACCGCGGCCGTTCATCCGTGCTCGGTACAATACAGAGCAGAGTAAAGCAAAAAACAAAAACTAGATTCAAAAAAATAATAAACATCCATCACCATTTTTGTCACATTTCCCTGGAGCTGCTGGCATTCAAACTTTGGAATGTTTCTGGAAAGGCAGAGAGAAAGAAATGCTCGCACTTTCTGCTGAACCAGAATCAGATGAATTCATCCTCTTTGCTCTCTCGGTTCTGCAGCCACTGGTGTCTCTTGGGGCTCCGAAGTGCCCCTGACCCCCCTCAATTTCTCCCTCCGCCTATTTTTCTCACCTCAGTTTCCTTTGCTCTAAGCCTATCTGTGAAAAAGAGACTGCAGATTGCACAGCCTGAATCTGTTTCGGGTTCGGACGGGCAACTGGTTGATTTTTTTTTTTAATTTTTCTTTAACACTCATTTTTTGAGAGAGAGACAGAGACAGAGCGCGAGCAGGGGAGGGGCAGAGAGAGAGTGAGACACAGAATCCAAAGCAGGCTCCAGGCTCTGAGCTGTCAGCACAGAGCCCGATGCACGGCTCGAACTCGCGAACTGTGAGACCATGACCTGAGCCGAAGTCGGACGCTTAATGGACTGAGCCACCCAGGTGCCCCTGGATGTTTTTAATCCAACGTGTATTGGCTTCTGAACCACAAAAAATCCCAGTTTCCTGGGCAGGTGCATCCTGCTAGGGAGCCCTAGAAGGCTCTCTGTCAAGTGACAAGACTGAGGTTTTGTCCATGACCTTCCTTGGAGCCCTAAGCAGTTGAAGGGCACAATGATCCCAAGAAGAAGGACAGTACAAGGGAAGGCCTCTCTGAACTCCTCTGCAGCGATGTTGAAATATCGCTTTGTATACGATTCCATGGCTGGCCTCCCTCTGTCATCCCACGGCCTCATTCCTGCACCAGTAACATTGGCCCCATTTCACAGATGAAGAAAGTGAGACTGTGGGTAACAGGAGACAGGCAAAGGGTTTGCAATCCGAGCAGGACCAAACTCCATCCAGGTTGGCCTGGAACTCAACTTGCAGAGCTTTGCCTCAGAGCATCGCGGGCTCACAATGCAGGGAAGCCCCTCTTCTTCCCAAGGGGGGGACGGCTTGGCAGGGAGGCGGCCAACTGCTCAGTTGGTTGAGGAGATAATGATGCTTAGCGCTGTTTATCAACCATCTTTGAATGGCAGGCCCGGAATTCCTAATTAACCAGCATCCGTGGTCTGGTAACTCTTCTAAGAGTCCAGCCGTATCAGATCACTAACATTCTGCATGGGTCTATCTCTCCCCAAAACCTGTGCTCGGTGCCTGATAAATAGAAGTTTCCGACGACAATAATTAATGAATGGGAGGGGAGGAAGGGGAAGGCTTTGTGGCCTGCCCCAAATCCCCGGAGCTCCCAAGAATTAGAGTTGATTTTTCTGCCAAAGGGAAGCCTGTGGGGACAGCGTGCCATGAGGAAAGGGCCAGGGATGCTCAGCTGTTCTGAATTTAGCCAGGAACGCAGAGGCCGGAGTCCTGGGCCACCTGGCACCCAGCTGTTCATAGCATCATGGCCCCAGAATCCTGCCCTGGCGGGGCCCACAGGAACTGGCTCACATAGCCCTTCATGGTCCATACCTTGCTGGGGTCACTGAGCTCCTTAGCAACAGACACAGGACAGACACCCAGGTCACCGCCGACGGGCCTGTGTCTCAAGTCATATCCCTGCCCCCCGTGCTCCAGTCATATAGCTGAGGATATGAGTACCGCCCTTTCTGTACAGGTCACGATCCTTGTTCACGCTGTTCCTCTGCCTCCCCTCCTCCTCCAGGAGAATCTCGAATCTTTGGGAAGCCTTCCACGGCTTGCCCCCTCTCGGTGTTGAGTCGGTTCCCGTCCGCCGAGCAGTCTGCCTGGATTCCATCATGATGCTTTCCACACTGCACTGACGTTGTCTTCATCTGTGTCTGAGCTGCACCCTCTACCCCGAGCTTTTCAAGGTCACCTCTGGGGTCCTGCCTACTGCTGTGACCCCAGAACCCAAGACAGAGCCTGGCAGAAAAGAATCAGGGTGCAGAGCACTTCTAGGACAGGGAAGAATGGGCAACGAGCACGTTAATAAACGAGTTTTCTCTTTTTTAAATAAGATTTTTTTCACTCTCTGAGGACAGGGATGCTGGTTCGGTCATCAATAAATCCCTTGGTCCTGGAATGAAGCAAGGAGTGAGGAGGGGTCCACGGGGCAGACCCCACAACAGCAAGGATGGCTCAGGGCCAGCCAGCCCGGCCTGCGAGGCAGCACATCCTGTCCGACGACCGAGCATCTGTGAGCGTTCAGACAGCCCCGCGAACGTCCCCGCCTGCACCTGGCCTGGCAACCCCGACTCAAGCCTGAGAATGAGTATTTAGCATTCTCACGGGAACCCAGCCACCACGGGTCTTCTCCCCATCAACAAAGCTTTGCTGCTGTGTCTGTTTCCACCAAAACATAAAAGGAGACTCATGTGATGAAGGGGACCCAGGCCTGGCTGGACTGCAAGGGTTTCAACCCACAGAGGAGACGATCATCGCATTTGATTAGGTCCAGAGACACAGAAGTTCAGAGTCAAAAGTGGGGTGTCTTTTTTTTAGTTTATTTATGTATTTATTTTGAGAGAGAGAGAGAGAGCATGAGTTGGGGAGGGGCAGGGAGAGGGAGACAGAGAGAGAGAGAGAGAGACAGAGACAGAGAGAGAGAATCCCAAACCGGCTCCGCACTGTCAGCACAGAACTGGACTCAGGGCTTGAACCCCCAAACCATAAGACCATGACCTGAGCCAAAATCAAGAGCCAGATGCTTAACCAACTGAACCACCCGGGGGCCCTAAATGTGGGATGTTTTTTTTAAGTGGTGCCATTTCACACTAATGGGAGGGGAAAAGTGTAGCCACCTGAGCCTCAGCGTCCCCAGTTAAGTAACACAGTTGACAGTGTCTCTTCTGCAGGGGACAGAAGGTGCATCACACAGGGAAATTACTGGATGTTGTGTCTGGAGCCTCCTAGGGCTCGGTCCGTATCCACTGCCTTTTTCCAGACCAGGTTGGGGACACGCAGGGAGCCGCTCTCTCGCAGACCCTTAACATATTCTGTCCTAGGCACGTGGGTGGCTCTTAGCTTCCACCTGTCTCAGCTCCCAGCTGCGACGACGAGTTTTTCCTTGAAGACTCATACGAAAGATAATAAAACGTCAATCTCCAGCAGCCTGTAGGGCACACGCCCACACAGCCGCCAACGGTCTGAGTTCCTACTGTGGCCCGCGGAGGTTGGCCCAGCTAACTAGTAATTAAGTCCTACCTCTAATGCTGACATCCCGTGGCTTCCAAGCCCCACGAGGACACGAGCGCTCCTCTTTGTTCGTTACTGCCTCTCTGATGTTCGTTACTGCCCAGCACAGTGCCTGAAACACAGTGGCACCCGGTTCCTTCTGTCGAAGAAGCGAGGGAGGGAAGCCCGAGGGAAAACGGGAGGCAGGGGGCCAAGCTCCCCTCGCGTGACACCTCAGGCCATGCCTCGTCTTGGAATGCTGCTCCTGTCTGCGGGCAAACTCCCGCGCACCCCGCCAGAGGAGGCTTCGGGTCCACGCCACCCCGCAGCCTTCCCAGGAGTCCTTGGGAAGCAGTGCCAGTGTCCTCGTCCATGCATCGCTACACCTGCGTCCCCCGTCACCACAGGGACAGGGTGGCTTCTGGAGATATTTGTCACGTATGCTGCGGCCCCCGGCCTTGCCACACCCCTCCCTCCACCACAGCAGGAGGGCCCGACTCCTTGTACTGCATCCGCACAGTGGACCTCTCCCAGTCCCTGGCATCTTTGGCCCAACTTGTAATCCCCAGAGCACACTCACCATCACCCCACATGGGCGCTCTCACCAGCTGGGTGGGGCGCACCAGGCGCCCAGGCCGTCCCCGCTTCGTGCGGGAACCTCTAAGAGGCTGTGAGTTCTTGCAGACTTAGCTCCTGGTGATCAAAGCAGGATTTGAACTCGGCACAAAAAGCAATTCCCAAGCCCCATGGAAGTACTGTCTTTGGAACACACCTACTTGATGGGAGGACTGGAAACATGTAAGTTTGTTATAACCGTAAGTCGGGGGACCCGCTTCACACCCAGGGGAGCCCTCCTTACGTGACAGTTGTCATGTTACCGGGACGCTTTCTCCGGTAAGATATTCATTCGTTCAGCCAGCATCTCCGAGGGGCCTGCTACGTGCTGGCTGTGTTCTAGTGTGGGGGCCCTTTGGCAGGCAAGGTGGCGAAAGGCCTTGCCTTCACAGAGAGAGAAGGGACAAGCAATCAGCAAAGTCAAATCGTTGTTTCTGAAGCCAGGTAGTAAAGAATGCAGTGAAGAAAAGTCGAACAGTTTTAGGGAGGTTCAGGAGTTTCCGCTTCAGGCAGCCCCAGCTCGGCAGGTGTTTAAGGAGCTAACGCTGGACCCCTGACACCAGGAAGGGTGTGAGCCACAGGCCAGTGGGTCAGGCACCGCAAGCAGGGCGACAACAGGTGCAAAGGCCCAGTGGTAGGGCTGTGCCTGGCATGCGTGGAGAACAAGGGGCCGCGGCCGTGGACAGACAGCAGGGGGAGCAGGGGTCAGCGGAAAGGGTTTCGGTTTTTCTCAGAGAGCAAGCAGAGGGACTTGAAGGCCTCCGACACCACCTCAGCGAGGGCTCTGCTTCTACTCGGAGGTCAGGAGCCTCACGAGCAAGGAATAACATAATTTATCTTACATTTTGGAGGTATGGCTCAGTGAGGGTAGAAAGGGCTTGGAAAGCAGGCAGGGCTGAGCCCCAAATCCCAGCTACACCGCTGTGTCCAGAAGGGAGGACTTCACAGCCAGTTGTGAGGATGTAAAGCCCCGCATAAGACTCAGGTAGCCTCCTGGGAGCACAGGAGAACCCCACAAACACTGGTATTTTCCCAAACCCAAGACTCCCCGCATGCATGCAGCTAACTTCATGCCCCTGCTGTATGCGCAGCTGATGGCTATTTCTGAGAGGACAGAGGACGCCGTTCGAACCCGGATACTGAGCGTGTAATACGTACTCTCTCTGTGCCGACACACAACCAACGACAGGGGTCATTTGGGTCCGCGTCCCTGTCCACACCTCCCAGCCCAGGCACACCGGGACACCCTGAGAGTCTAACGTGGCCCGCCGCAGCTCACGTGGCCCCTGCCCTTCCTCAAAACTCAGTAACAGTAGTAACAAACAACAACCTGGGCGCCCGCGGAGGCCCGGCCGATGTCATTTTCATGGGAAGCTAGGACAGGTCTCTTCTTCCACTTCTCCGAAGAAAAGTTGCAGACACGCGGGCTCCGAAATGCCGGGGCAGATGCGCCCGCTCAAGTTCAAGGCTGCAAAACCCGCCCTTCCCGCCGCATCAGACCTGGTTCCGAAATTGCCTTTGCAAGTCTAATGCACTTAATTGAGGCCGTGGAGTGTTGGGGGGGGGGGTGCGGTTAAAGATTACAGAAGAAGGTGCGGCATTTGTCCAATCGGTGCAACTTCCAGGGGCCCTTCTTTGTCCGGGGAGGAGAGCCAGGCCTGCGGCCGCCGTATTTACATCTGTTTATCCTCTGAGTCAAACGCCTTTTGTCTAACGCCGTTGACTTTGGAGCACAAATGTGCTGACCTCCACAGGCCATTCTCAAACTTGAGACAAAAGCAGCTCATTGCTTTTTCTCAAAGAATGAAGTCAGAGGTTTTCTTTTCTGTGCCCCCCTTCCCTCACTCTCCTTCACCCCCCTCGCCGGAGATGCCCGCTGGAGGCAGTTCCTAGCAAGGCCTCATTCAGCAGAGGCATCTAGCTGCAGCCGCACAAAAGCTCAGACTGCCCTTTTGAGGGTGTTATCAATAGTTCATTCTACTGCCGTGCACCCTGTGCATGATGGGCCTTTGACTCGCCAGCTCGGCGGGCGAGCTGGGGGCCTGCTCTAGGCCCTTCCGAGAAGCATCGCCATAGCTACTGTGCCTGGACTGTCCGCTATGTGCCAGGTGCTGTCTGTGAGTTTTGTCCGAGTCCAGAAACACTCCTGTGAGGAGTTTTATCCCTATGAGTAACCTGAGGTGCCACGTCGATACGGACGTGGCCTAGAATCACGGCTAGCACGCGTCCACGCCGAGACTGGAGCCCGGATGCCTGTGCCCTCACTCCTGCCATCAGGCCGCCTGTGCGCCTCTGCCCTGCCCAGCCCCGTGCCACCTGCCAGGACATCTGAGGTCCACCAGACCCGCCAGAGGGCTCGGGAACTCAGGCTGGGTTTGAGTTCCTGCAGGAGGATGCCTGAGATGAGGGTTAGTGAGCAGGGGGGTTATTTTTGTTACGCTCTTTATTTCTGGCAAAATAATAATAATAATAACAATAATAATAAGACAGTAAAGCCAAGTCACCCTGAGAGCAATGGGTGTTCTAGTTGTTACTGCACAGCAGCTATAAATAAATCTGAGCTCCCCCCACCGAGGACTCTGGGAGAGAACACGCACCACACCCGGAAATGACCCGCTCCCAAACCAGGGACCAGGGATCTGGAGCATTTATCCACCATCTTGCCATCCACTGTTGGTTGAAGGTTGCTTCCAAAGGCACCTAGATGAGAATGGTTATAACGTCCACCACATTGAATAATAATAATAATAATAATAATAAACTCGATTGAGCTTTTTACTCGATGCGTAAAGCAGGCAGCATAGTACCAGGTGAGTTCCAAAATATGGTTAACACTGTGTGTAAGCCGTACTATCCTTAGCTCATTAAATACCCATACTGACCTGCCATGGAGCCGAGAGTCTCCTGGGGGTGAAACAGGAGGCATCAGATGCCTCCAGGCATCAGACGGCAGAACAGGATCTTGATCTAAGTCTGTGAGACACCAGCTCGTGGAGGGAAGAGGGGACCATGTAAGAACCCATGTGATGCTGGGCATCAGGACAGGAGCTCTCCGTCCCCCTTCTGTGTGCCTGCCTCCCACTCTGAGGAGCATATGGCTGAAAGGAGAAATGAGATCCCTACCCCTGTGCTTCCGAAGCATGAAGACTGGAAACAGCGAACTCTGTGGCTACGTTCCCTTCCAGATTTATAATATATCCATTCCCCCAAGTGCCTGGCGTGGACACGTTGGAGATTTGAAGGTGCTCTCTAAAGCTCAGTATTTCTGTGATTAATGTTTTACTGGATAGTGGGCAACAGAAATGCTATCCAGGCTCAAAAGAAATAATTCAAATAGGGAACATTGTCTGTTGCATAAAACCTCCATTTGAAGGGTTTTTTTTTTTTTCTAAGTGACTTTGGAAGGAAGTTTCAACCTGAGGAGAAGGATCAAAAGCAAAGTTGATGGCTTGAGGGTGAGATTTTTCCCTTCGGTAATTTAACTGTCCGGATAGAGATAATGATGTCCACCTGTCAAGGTGAGACGGCAAGAGAGCTGCAGAAAAAGATAGCAGGAACTTTCCAGAGCCTGCAAAACTCCGTTAAGGCACTGGGGTGGGGGGGGGGGGGAGAGCAATTTTGCTCTCCCTTCTGGCCTGCCACTGCCCTCTTTCTACAATGCAGAGAAAGGATTTGAAGGCCACTGACACCCCCAAGAAGCTGATGAGCCTCGCGGTTCTGCATGATATGTTAATGACTGCAGCCAGCACTCCCTCCTGTGTGCCCATCACTCTGCAAGGCGCCCTCCCAAATTAGCTGACAGAGCTTCCCCAAAACCCATGATGTTTAGTGTCGGCATTCCTATTTTACAGATGGGGAAACTGAGGCCCCAAGAGCTCTGCATTAGGCAGAGCCTTGGGCGGTTGGAGCTCCCACCCACCAAGTCACCTGCCCATGCTCCTGTGACCCTAAGCACAGTGCTGCTAGAGCTTGACTTCCAGCTAATTTCAGAGTGAGGTGATCAAGAACCAGAGAGGGCCAATGACTTTCCCAAGCTCACACAGCGGGTGGATGGCACAGCTGGACCTTACACCGGAGTCGTCTGACTACAGGCTACTTTTCAGCTGGTGGAGATTTGGAGGACCGTTAGCTGATCACTGCATCGGGCACTTCAATAATTTTTGTTACGCTCAGCTTATATTTTGTGCTACTGTATCCACAAAGAGTGGAGTATACTGGAAATTTGTGGTGATTTTGTCCTTTTTCTCCTGAAATAAAAGAATGTAAAAACAAATCTCTAAGTGTGTCTAAACTTACACATAAACATTAGTAACAGGCATGCTTCATGTGGACAAATATATTACATATGCATGAATTAACACACATACGTACACACACCTCTCTTTGTATTGCTTAGAATTATTAACAGTCACTGAATATGCTGATCTGTCACTACTCCCCTGAACCTAGGGTTGGCCTCATAATAGGCAGGCTTGATCTTGTTGCAAAGCAAGACCTGAGTGAAGTTCAAAGATGCGCCCTTGCGACTTGCAATGCGGAGCTCACCCTTGGAACCACTACTCTTCATCTTCTTGGCCCCCAGCACCTTCATACTATAGGTCTATCTTTCCTGATAAGACATCACATGTACCTCTGCTCAAATCAAGGTCAACTCGGGCTGCCTGCCTCTCCAGGAAAGGCCATCAGAGTGCCCTCAGTGAATGCTACATATGCCATAGAGCCAAGTTTTACATCCGGCCACCCCAAAGCCACTGTGCAGAAATCTGTCTGGCCACTTTCATCTGATGTGGTGACAGAGAGAAAAAAAATGTTAAATTTATTTTATGGTTTTATGTATACCTCAATTTATTCTGCAAAGTAGCAAAGGTGGTGTCAGTTATATGTAGATCTAGATGGCCAATATATCATCGCCATTCCAGAGGGTTTCATATTTCATTCATTTTGAAACTAAACATGATCAGGTCATTATGTAAATAACAAAATGTGATGTGTAATTTTTTTAAAGAATATCTGATAAATTATCTGTGATCATTTTGGTATTGATTACGTTAATATAATAAGCACTTACCTTCCTATGAACCCCACATGTTAACAATCTGCCTTCACATATTGCCAGAGTCTTTAAAAGGTTAGACCTGGCAGAGTGGACATGATGACCTCAGCCTTGCTTCTCAACATACAGGAGACTGAGGAGAGGCTACCAGCTTCACCACCCCCATTCTTTTCTAAAGGATTATTTCTTGAGATAGAGAGGGAGAAAGCGTGAGTTGGGGAAGAGCATAGAGAGAGGGAGAAGGAGAGAGAAAATCCCAAGCAGGCTCTGCACTGAAAGTTTAGAGCCCGATGCGGGGCTTGAACCCACAAACCAGGAGATCATGACCTGAGCCAAAATCAAGACTTGGATGCTCAACCAACTGAGGCACCCAGGCTCTCTCTCTCTCTCTCTTTTCTAAACAGCGAGTCCATTGCTTCCCATTATTGCCAACTCAATGTAATTGTCTTTGAAATTCTGATATCACAGTGACCTTGAACCAAGTCATAAGTCTGAATATATATATATACATATATATATATATTCACATATATATATTCACATCTGAGCTCCACCCCTTCAAGAGGCTATTCTGTCTTTTTCTTAGAACTCATGTTTGCAAGTTTGAAACCCTTCACCTGTGCCTGAAGTGTGAGGTTTTCTTCTTATTTTCCACGTGTGTGGCTCATTTGGATGGTTGGCTTCTATCTCGCAAAGCCATGATCTGTATCAGCATTTGGTTTGTCTTAAAGCCAATAGCTTCATTCATTCCCTCTGAATCGTTTGATTCAGAGAAGTTTCACAGTGGAAGTAACATGAAGATTATTACATCAAACGCTTGTTTGAGACGCTCTATCTGAAGACCAGAGAAGGAAAGCGAATTAGCCAAGGTCACACACCAAGTTCATGGCAGAGTTGAGGATAGAGCCAAGCACTCCAAGAGTAGATTGATTGTTCACGCCACCACATTGCTTTATCCTAACGCAGAAACAGTCACATTTTATGAAGAAGGGAGTGTCCTGTGTCCTGCCTGTCTGTCCCAGTCTTTGGCCATGGCTCCACATTGCCTGGTGTGAGAGTCTACCCTTCCAGCCCTTCCCTTAAACCTAATCCATCACTTGCTGTTGCAAACACTGCTCAGATATCCCATTGCCACCCAGTTTCTGCTATGTCCATGCCTGGAAGGGCTGCCAAATCAAACTCCATATCTTGGAGAGTCTGCACTTTATGCTAGCGGGTTCTACAAGGGATGAGATATAACTCAGATAAGAGTGAAATAATTACAAAGTGAAAAATAAATCCTCCTGAGCATTATCTTCAAATATCTAAGTTTGTGGTATACATAATAAATTAAAATTATATCCACAGAGTGAGATGAGGGCCATTCAAGTGGCTGCTCCCTTCATTAATTAACTGGAGACCTTCATCCATTACAGTGGCCAAGAAGTAAGTGCGTTATCTTGTGAGGGAAAGAGTTGCCCGGCCTCAGTATAAGGCAGCCGCTCACAGTTACCAAGACTGGTCTCGGTTTATGTCTTAGCTCTGACATACAAACGATGAGATTTTGTAGCTCCACACAATGGCGAACACGCCAGAGATGGTGATGATGACGATGATGATGGTGACAATGACAAGAAAAACAGTGCTGAGGAAGGCAAGGTGATAACAACATAAATAAAGTCTGCTTCTATGAAAATGTTGGGTAAGAGACTTTTGAAATGGGTGGAAAGTGGGGGAGTCCGTGGATTTTAACATTCCCCACTTTCCATGTTACTCCATGACTCTTAAGGTGGTGGAATAGAGACAACAGAGTTTTAGAGTCAGGTCCACAACAGGTCGGATTCACTAGGTATGAACCACATGATCTTGGTCAAATTATTCATATTCTTTGAGTCCTTTTTTTTCTTAGCCCTGGAACGTGGTGATAAAATATCCATCATGCAGAGTGGTGGACAGAATTAATGTTTTTTAATTTTGTAAAGTACCTTGTGACAACTCCAGGTATCTAAGAGTCACCCAATGAATATTAATCAAGCTTTGATGAAAGATGGAAGGAAATGGGGGTGCTGACCTAGAGCACTGATGGCTGAAAAAGCCAAAATGATTAGATTGATGTTTATCCAGGACTTGTTGATAATCCCGTTCAGTGGCCATGGGTTGTGACTTTAGAAAACCAAATAATAGGGAATAACTGTATGTTGTCCTGCTAAGGTACCAGGTGGGCTCAAGTCTGAGATTCCCCCCCACTCTCTCCCCCACTGCTGCCCCGCCATATGCCTGGATGTGTTAGACTAAGTAGGCAATCGAGGGTAGGTCCCTGCCTCCCCCAGGACCCAAGGATGCAGAGACAGGTCTGCACACATGGGCCCCATGTGGCCCCTGGCACTGAGCCCTGGCACTGGTGGTCACCAAGTGCTCTGAGCAGACTGCCTTCTGTATGCCCAGAACCATGTGCAGCTTCACGGCTAGGCCCCCATCCTCTGAAATAGCAGTCAGAGTGCCATCTGGGACGGCAGAAGATTCCCGACGACGCTGCTGCTTACTCTCACTTTGTTTCCCCCAAGCAAGAAGAGACACAGGACCCAACGGAGATGAGTGAGAGCTGAAAGTGGAGTTTCTCGGAGATCATGAGGACAGCCTCTGGGGACACCATGTCAGAAGAAAGAGTGGAGGTTAGAAAAGCGACAGGACAAGGGCCTCCCTGATTTCTCTGGCCCTACAGCTGTAAGAACTCAGAGGCGACAGCCAAAGTCCCCTGCGCACCATGCCTGCCTGCCGTCACTCCAAAAGTTGTCTTGTTTGCTGTGGTTGAGCGGAACTGGGGTCCCAAAGAGCTTTCAGGGTGTGCCTCCTGAGTGTCCACCTGGGCCAGGTGCCTCCTGCACATGAGCATCAATCCTCCAAACAAACTGGAAGGTCAAGCCCCATTTCCCAGAAGGAGCCACAGGTTCAAAGAGGTGGGATGATGCGTCTGTGGTCAGCTTCATAGAAAAAGCCAAAGTCATGGGCCTATCACTGCCTCACCCCCTTATCTTCCCACTCTGCTTGCAGAAGTCCAACACAAGAGGCAATTTCAACTGTCAGATTAGAAGCACCACTGATCCTGTCTTTTGCGATACAGAGTGGGCTGACCCATTCAGTCCGTGTGCACGCTGCTGGAATTTTCCTGTCTATGTTTCTTCCAGCAAACTTCACTCTCTCAAGATAAGGAGAATAGTTAACTTCTGTTTATATCCCCACGATCCACTGGGGGCCGGGCACACAGCTGCCTCTTGAGTATAGGCAATACAGCACATGAAATGGTGGTTTCCTGGATGATTAGCAGGGTCTCTAACTGCTAAACAATCTCCTCTTGCCAAGACCAGTCCATGCCTGAAGGGCAGTGCCCACACCACATCCGACCAAGGCCACTAAGCTATTAAACAAAGTCAGCATTGATACTCTGTCCCTTTTCTATTTCACCACACTACACTGCCATAGCATACTACATACAGACTGATGCGATGCTCAAAGCCATCCAATGTGCCCTGATTGTATATGTTCTGCATGCCACCAGGCAGTGGGACAGACAGTCCGTTACAGACAAGTAGGGCACCAGCATCTTGGTGTGGAAACAGTAAGTTGATGGTTTCAACCAAGATGCTGTATCAGCTCAAGTGGCAGCTACAAAATGCCAGAGGTGTTGCAAAGTGGAGATGTAATCCTGCATGGGGTTGGAGAAAGGGATCATGTCAACGAGGCCCTGAGACAAGATGGTACCCACTACAAGGCTGTGTGATCATCTGGAGGTGCTAGGAGGGTTTGCGTATTTGTAAGGCCTAGAGCGTGGGAGAGAATCTAATGCCTAAAGAGATGTGTCTGGGTGCACCCAAGAGCCACACGAGTCCTGGGCATAGCAGGGCTTGTTTTAAGAATAGGAGGACTACACCATGAGCCCTCTCACCAGAATACGGAGTGTCTGTTGCAGAGGAACAGTCAGAGGGTCCACTGTGGGGGACACTGGGAGAAACCTCAACAGAAAGGTACTCTGGATTTGGAATTTGATGAAGGAAAAGATGTTTGAAATGCAGAGATGGGGGGGCTTCCTAGTAGGGGTCACTGTACGAGCAAAGGCAGGGAGGTTCGCTCTGGGGAGACCAGTGTTGTCTCAGCAAACCTCGCTGGAGCATCTGCCGCCGTGAAACCTACACGGGGCTCCAGGAGACAGGGAGGGGTGAAGCACCAGTTCCTCTGGCCTCCCCAGCTCCCCAGCACATGGGGCCAAGCCAACAGCCTCCTCGCAGGTGGAGATCAAGACGAAAGGCTAAAAAGACAGATTAGAATTGAAGAGCTAAGTGGCAGCCCTGAGGTCCCAAAGGGCAGGTTGGAGCTTTACGTCAGGGAGGTTTCCGAGGAAGAAGCCATCACATCACCCCATTCTCCAGGGCAAACAAACAGATCATGAACACCTTCTAAGCACATATACTGGGGAGAAGGGGCACCAGGCATCCGTGTTTTAAATGCCATTGGATCCCTCCTGGAGTGGCCCCAGGCTGACCATTCCTCACCAGGCAGGTGGAGCCCCTGGGATCTCAGACCCTGGGCAAAGCCCACTGCGCAAGGCTGTGTGTTTGCATCCCTGGGGGTAGGTTCCTCTGGAGAAGCTCATCTGATGGACTGTCATCAACGTCCAAGAAAGTAGGGGAGCTTGAGGAAGAGCAACATGTATGTGTACGGGGTATGGCCAGGCTTCAATCAAACCGTTGTCACCTGTCACTGACTTCCCTGTTTTTGAAGATGGAGATTTAACTGAGTGAGGGGAGCAGACTCTGATCCCTGTAAGCTGGAAGGACATGGGGTACACGGAGGTGACCAGGTGATGGCAGAGGATGGACAGAATGAGAGAGGACTTACTTGTCACCAAGTGCCATCAGCTCTGTGCCTCTCTTTCCTCAATCTCTCCAGGCCATCCCAATATCCAAATCCGTGTCTCCCATCCACCTTAGAACCTGTCCCTCAGCCCTGTACCTGTGGCTTACCCTCTCCTCTTCGGGAGACTGCCCAGCTCCTCATACTCAGTAGCTCCAAACCAGAAGCTTTTACCTCTTACGGCTTCTGTCCCCTGCGATTTGTGTCTCTGCCTGGTGGCTCAAGACAGAAATCAGGCCACCCCTCCCTCTCCCGTCTTCTGAGCATCCTAAAGGTTTTGTTTCCTGGTGTTTTCTTGATTCAGCCTCTTCTACACCACTGCAATTCCTACTCACACTTACGGAGAGGTCTGTCCCTAGAGGGCCCTGTCCCAGGTCCTTAGCAAAACCGAGAGCGTCCTTCCCAATCTTGCCCAGGCCTTCTCCCTGCCTGTGTCTCTTTCAATTCCGGTAACACCAAAGGGCTTGCGTTTCCCAGCCTGGGTTGTACACCATGTGATTTCCTAATTCCCACCTGCTTGATTTCCCCATGTCCTTGATGACTTAGAGCAAGTTTGAGCATCTCCAGAAAGTCTTTGCTGATCCCTCCAGGCTGGGTTGGATGCCATTTCCCCATGGCTACAGCTCCCTGGCCCCTTGCTGTATACCTCAGCACCTGTGAAATCTTTCCTAAGTATTAGCTGTGTTTCTGCCCGGCCCCTTGGACCGTTCGCTCCTGGGTTTCAGGCTCTCTTTGCTCCAGCCCTCACTCTGATTCACCCGGCTATCAGTGCTCACAAAGTGTGTGTCCAATGGGTGCACAATTCATTCCCTTTCTCTGGAGAACAGAGCTTTACTCATAGCTCAAGAATTGCTCCCTGTGGGGGTCTCATCAGAGGGACCCCTCTCCCACCCCTGCTTCACAGATGTGGAAACCGAGGCCAGGGCAGTGGGCAAAGCTCTTGTGCCACATGTGGGCTGGAGTCAGGGTCCCAACACTGGTCCAGGATGGCTCACTAGCTTCAGGTCTCTGTCTCACTGTCTTCTCTGCTGATGCTGACCTCTGGGCCAACAGAAAACAGTACTCATAATGCCCAGCTTGCTCCGAATCAGCTTCAATTACCCTAAGAAGCGACCTCAGATAGAGGCAGGAATCAGATTTACTGGGCTTGAAATGGCAGTCAGAGAACGTATCCCCAGCTTCCCAAGGCTCTGGCTGCCAGTGACTTCTCGAGGCCAAGACACTAATGAAAGTCGGGCTAAATTGAGCTCCCATTCTAGCACGTTCTTGTCAAGTTCCCCTTCTGTTACGTGTGTAGATCTGTCCTTGACTCTCCTGCTAGACTATAGGATCCCATAGGGCAGCCCTGGGAGTCTCATCCACCTGCCTATCTGCACCCCTCCACCTTGAAAGCCAGGAAAACGGTAGGTGCTCAGGAAATAGTGGTTGAAAGAATTTAGTTCTTCTGGCTTCAGGAACATGGCATGAGCCATCATCCCAGGCAGATCAGCGCTGACGCAGGCGGGAAGCATTCACGACCATGCTGTGCTCACGTGCCTAGCGCGAGGCTGCACTTTATGTCCACAGCCTCATATAATTCTCAGCACCAGCCCAGGGGGGCGTCGGTTATTGTTCCCACTGTGGCCATGAGGAGGTGTGAGTTGTGTAGCCTGCCTAAGATCACCCAAACCTAACTTCACCTGACCCCGAGGCCTGAAATCCTACTGGCTTTAGGACATCGGCTACCAACAATTTGTTGGGCAAGGCTTTAGGACCGTTAGGCTGCCAACAATTTGTCATTTTCTAGATGTGTGCTGGAGAAGTAGAGCCCCATCAACTTCAGCCCCGTGAACTTACTGCTGTCCACTAAACACACACACACACACACACACACACACACACACACACCTGGAAGGTAAGAAAGAGACACAGCTGCAGTCACCATCAGCATCATCCAAGGTGGGTAGGGAGCCAGAAGCCAAGGAGTGGTAACCCAAGACCCATCTGGATTACCCTGAACCCAGGTTCTTCTTCTTTTATACTTTCTCCCCCCTTTTGGTCATGGCTACACTATTGGCTTGTGCTGTCTAAAGAGAAAATAGTTAATTGGTTTCTTTAGCCAACTATAGATGTACTCAGTATTATTCTTCATCGTGTGAATTAAATTAAATAGTTTATTTACCCCCATGCAATTCATTCAGTTCATTTAATTTAATTTCATAGTTATAACATGGGGAACAAACTAACTAGATTTCTCCCTTTGGGATGGAAATGGGCAAATATTTTGGTTCTGAATTAACAAGCAGCAAAGCTGATATTTATAATAAATCATCCATTGTTAGCCATCCTGATAATTATTCCGTGAATGGTCTAAAACAGACACGGGCATGGAACAGACACATTGTTGGCTTTTACTGCTGTTCCATTCTTTGTGCTAATGCGCACGCGAAGCTGAAAACTCCGAGGTGCCTCCAGAGCCGATCACTTCGTCTCAGGAATGGGCTGAGCGCCTACTATGTGCTTGACCCTGCGACACGGCTTCACGTGTGTTAGCCATCACAGCAGCCCTGCCCAAAACGTGCCTGCACCTTCCATCTCCCCCAAGAAAACCCCCAGGCCTCTAAAACGGCTGGCAGGACCCCATGACCTGGCCCCACTCGCTGACCCCGCTGAGCTCCTGACTGTGTCCCCAGATTTGCTGTAAATATTAGCCCTGCTTAACTGTGAGTAGTCGTACGGGCATGCCGGGCTGCACCGTGCCTGTGGGTCTTTGCCACTTCTGTCCTCTCTATGGTGCACACTGATGCAGCATTCAGAATTCGGTTCAGCTTCTACTCAGCTCTATGCAGCCTGCCCTAAAATGTCACCGTGTAAAACGATCATCACACCCTAGTGCAAGCGACTTGTCACCCGCTGTAAGAGTGTGGCCTTTGCCATCCTCCAAACAGAGAAGGAGCCCATCTGTACCTTCTCCTTTCTCACCTGAAACCCCCACCTCCATAAAATGGGCTGATTCTTTGTTTTGAGGATTAAACGACATATCTGTGTGTAACGGATTAAATGATAATGCATACAATCGTAAGCCGGTAATAAACATTAAGTATTACTCTTTGTTTATGTACCACTCTTTCTACTAGACTGTGAGTTGGTGGAGAACCGAGACTTTGTCTTATGTTGTCTCGCAATTCCCAGTAAATAGCGCTGTGTTTCAACTGGAATCTTTCTTGGGGGGGGGGGGCAATAAATGCGTAGATCATGATTTATGAAGATGGCCAGAGAATTTCAGGTAACGATGAAGTCGCATCCGGGCGGTGGAAAAGGAAGAGAAGGAAAGAACGAGAGCTTTGTTATTTGCATGACACCAAACCCTGCAAACAAAAGCCACCCGCTCGCTCCTCGGTAGATTCTGGACCCTGTCGTAGAGGACGGGCGGGATTTGGGAGGACGGCGGTGCATCGCGGGAGCATGCAAAGAACCTGCCGCCCCCAACGGGTATCTGTTATAGAAGTTCTGGGCAGAAGGCGGAGCTCCCACTAAAATCAATGCAAGTCTTCAGTCCTCCTTGACCCGATAAGGAGAAGCTCCTAAGCAATCCTTTTGGGGGGGGGGGGGACAGGGAAGACCAGAATCCTAAAAGAGTCGTAGATGTTTTCTTGAAATGAGGGGAGCAGACCCAGAAAGGAAATACCAAAAAAACCCCAAGACTGGCAGGGTCACGTGGGGTCTCAGCACTGTCAGTTGGGAGGTGCGTAACCTGCTGTGTGGTGTGGCACCACCCGTGGGGCCGAAGATCCCTCACCTGACGGAGGGGCAGAAGGCAGGAGCGTGGGGGTGCCAGTGAGTGACGTGGGGGAGAGTCCAGGAGAAGCAGGGGGAGGCCTGCAGACGGCCACCGGGGCGTGACTTCCAGCCCTGCCAGGCTGACCTTCCTGCTCCTCAAGGTGCATAAGGCTAGTCAGGGCCTTAAAGCTGAATGCACTTAATTCTAGAATGTACTGCCATTTCTGCCGCATTCCAATAAAATCGCGTCAGGAAATTGGGGCCTGATGAAGGAGTTCTGACAGAGTGAAGGCAGATTTAGTCAGCGGTCCACGGGGCTCTCATATCAGGGTCTGGGCCAGGACTGCGGAGCCTCATGAGCACGCGCGGATGTCCTCTGGGTGCCCAGCAGAGGGGAGGCACTCCAGCCTGCTCAGTGACAGCCCCCTGTCCAGGAGAGTGCACACAGGTGGAAGGGAGGAAGGAAGAAAGGAAGGAAGGAAGGGAGGAAGGAAGGAAGGGAAAGAGAGGAAAGAAGGGTGGGAGGGAGGGAGGAGAGAGGAAGGAAATCAGAAAAGGAAAGAAGGAAGAAGGAAGGAAGAAGGAAGGAAGTCCCAACCCACAGGAGGGTCCCCAACACACCTAGGCCAAAAGGCGATAGAACAGGGGCGCTGGGGTGGCCCATTCTATTAAGTATCCAACTCTTGATTTCAGCTCAGGTCGTGATCTCACAGTTTGCAGGATCGAGCCCCACATTGGGCTCTGCCCTGACAGCGCAGGATTTGCTTGAGATTCTCTCTCTTTCCCTCTCTCTGCTCCTCCCCCACTCTCTCTCTCTGTCTCTTAAAATAAATAACTAAACTTTTTTTTTTTTTTTAAAGATGATAGTACATATGTAACACAAATAAAAGAGTAAGATTGCAAGGCTACATTACACTATTGAAACTGGCACGCGGCACGCGGGTATGTGTGGGACAGCTGGTAGGTACATGAGATGCGCACAGCCAACAGACGGGGAATGTATGTTAGATGCACACGTGCTCAGTCTCCGCCTCCCTCCTCCTCCCAAAACAGGCATCATGCAAACTATGGCCGCGGTGCAATTAGAAACCAGCAACAGAAGGATAACCAAGAAGCAAGGAAACTGGACTTCAGGGTGAGGAAATACGGAGGCTGCAGGAACAGGACGCTGGTGGAGCAGGGCTGGGACCTCAGGACGGCCGGCACTCACCGCCTCACACCGTCCCTCTCCACTGACGCTTGAATCCTTGACCACCTCTGGGCTTGTATCTCGGGTTTGTTCTTATTCACAAATGACCAAAGAAGACTGTGCCTGAACATTCCAGCTTGGGGGAATCTTTATCCTGGGAATCAGAAAGTAGGATTTCAGAGGACCTCCGTGTGTCCCCACGCATCACGGTGAAGCACCCGCACTGTTTTGGGAGCCGACCTCAGGTCGGGACTTCCCAGCCGAACACCCGAGTCAGGACGGGGCTCAGAGGGTTGAGCATCTCCCCCACTTGCCTTCCCGCCAGGCGCCCACTCGCTCCCGCTTTTCTTTCTTCCTAGAGAATGAAGATTCTAGGGCTAAAGCATCCACCGCATTTCAGCCCCAAGGCACCCTTGAGCAGGTGGCCACATCCAGACCACCAGACTGTTTCTGTGAGTCTTGCAAAGCCAACATGGTCCGATCCTTGTAGCAGAGAGTGCAGGTTCCTAACCTGCACGTGGTCCTCTTATCACCCCGTAACATCTTCTTTGTCTCTTTCGTCCCTATGAACTCCCTGTTCCTGATACCAGTATTGACACGCCGGCTTTCTCTAGGTGAGGGGTTTGCCTGGAGGTGTCTTTCCACCCGTTTTCAATTCCTTGTAGTGATTTGTTTTTGCTGTGTTTCTCTCAGACAGCATTTTGTCCTATTTTAATAGGTCTGCTTTAGGTGAGTTTCCCTGGTTTTATACTAGAATTACTCCAATTCTGGACTTATTTCTGCCTTCTTATTTCACGGTTTCCTTTCTTTTATGTATTTATTTTTAATTTGTTAACATTTACTCGTTTTTGAGAGACAGAGAGACAGAGCACGGGCTGGGGAGGGGCAGAGAGAGAGGGAGACACAGAATTTGAAGTAGGTTCCAGGCTCTGAGCTGTCAGCACAGAGCCTGACGCGGGGCTCAAACTCATGAACCACAAGATCATGACCTGAGCCGAAGTCAGACGCTTATCCAACTGAGCGACCCAGCTGCCCCTTCTTTCATGTTTTCTACTCCCTACACTTCTCCTTGTTTTCTTATTTTTTACCCTCCTCTCCTTCTGTTAGATGATTAAAGTTTCTTTAATCATTTTGTTTAGTGTCTACCGATTTAGGGATTATAAATCCCCTCCATTTGTTTAATGTCTCGCAAAAAAATTTAACCTGCATATTGAGATATGTTTTTTTCTAAAAGACATAAATATCATTAGCAACTCCATTCCCCTTAGCAAGGCACAGAGTGTTTACTTCCTTCCAAAAACTCTCTACTCTGTGACATTGTTGTTGGAAATTTAGTTGCAGTTTCTTCTCACACATTTTAATTTAATAATGATAATTATTAGATCATGGGGCACCTGTCTGGCTCAGTAGGTTAGGTGTCTGGCTTTGGCCCAGGTCATGATCTCACAGTTCGTGGGTTCGAGCCCCATGTCAGGCTCTGTGCTGACAGCTGGAGCCTGGAGCCTGCTTCGGATTCTGGGTCTCCTTCTCTCTCTGCTCCGCCCCCGCTCGCACTCTGTCTGTCTCTCTCTCTCTCTCTCTGTCTCACAAATAAATAAACATTAAAAAACATTTTTAAAAATTATTAAGATTTATTTAGAATCCTCAAAGTACTTGTTGACTGTATCTGTTACTTTCCTCTCTCGCATCCAATTCCTTTTATTATGGTTCATATTTTCTTCTCACTAACGTGCATCCTTTCCGTTGGCAAACTTTTTCTGTAAAGGCCCAGATGGTAAATAGTCTAGACTTTGTGAACCACGTGGTCTCTGTCACAACTACCCAGCTCTGCTTCTGTGTCTTGAAAGCAGACATACACGCTATGTAAACAAATGGGCTTGGTCATGGGCCAATAAAACTTTATCGACACTGACATTTGACTTTCATATAATGTTCATGTGTCACAAAATTGTACTCCTCTTTGGACTTCAACCATTTAAAACTGTAAAATCCATTCTCGGCCCCACAGATGACACAAAACTAGGTGGTGGCCTGGATCTGCCCCATGGGCAGTACTACGGGGACCTCGTTCTAGGATTTCTTGTTCCTTGGAGGGGAGGCTGTGGTCAACTTCCTGGCATGTACATGTCTTTAAATTTCTTTATTTTACATTTTCCTCCCCCTTGAGAACTACTTGGGGAAAATACTAGGAATAATAATAATAACAAATTCATGACATAACTCTATTTTCTCTTTCAATATGTTACTAATTATTCTCTGGCATCTGACACTACTGATGAGAAAACTGATGTCAAGGTGATTTTTGCTCTATTGTAGGACTTTTTTTTTTTATTTCCTCTGATATATTATAGGATTCTCCTTTTTATCTGTTATGTTTGGAGGTTTTTTTCTAGATGACATCAGTCAGTTTTTAGAACGTCCACACAGTACATCTTCAAATGTTCCTTATACGTGTCCTGAGCTCTGTTCTGATCATTCTCCTCTCCTAGAACCCCATCTGCTGTGGTTTATGGATAGGTCATCTTCTATGTCTCAGTGTTTCCAGATAGTTCTCTCTTTCTACTGTTAAGGACTTGGGGTTTCCTCTGTTAAGCCCATCTTTAAAGGTACTTTCTTTTCTTTCTTTTTCCTTTTCTTTAAGTTTCTATTTTAATCACCCAGTGCTCATTATGACAAATATACTCCATAGGCCCCATCATAGAAGGCACTTTATTTTAAAAAATATATATATATTTATATATGGACATGATCATTGCTTTTCCTAACTCTTTGTCAACATTTCAAAATCTCCTTCTTTCCCCCTCTCATGGCTATTTTCCCTCTTTTATTTCTTTCTGGATATTAAAATATTGTAAATGTCTTTTTAGATCCCTTTGTGATCTTTCCTTTTCATCGCGTGAATAGGCTTCCACTCTCTGCATTTTTGTTTGTCCTACACGGACTTCATCATCCTTCGGTGTTCTGTGAGTCTTAGTTATGAGGTCAACATCACCCTGGGGGATTTCTCCTCTTTGTGTTCTGGGAAGTCCCAGGGTGCATTGTCCTGGCTCCTAATCACAGTTTCTGCACATGTCTCAGTTTGGATCCCACCCCCCACATGTCAGGCTTCTCTGAAGACAGGCCCCACCCTTGGGTGACTCCAGGTCTTGCAAGTATGCAGAATGACCCTTCAAGTCCATGAAATAGGGCGTAATCCACACCTCTAGTACACAGGCACAGGGCAGTGCAGACTCCAGAAATGGGGCTCAGGGAGTGGATTTCTAGACCTCACTGCAGACTCACAGCCTAAGTGCAGTCCTCAGCCATGCCGAGACTCCCAGATGCAGCTTCAGCCCTTCCTAGGATTCAATACCCTTACCCAACCTCATTCTTGGGGCCAGGCTCTTCCCAGCTCCCTCTAGAGCTTCAGGGACTCAGACCCTGCTAAGCATCACAGGAGCCTTTTTCTTAGGAGACATTGCTCTTCTTGGTATTTGGAGACTCCTCATTTCTGTTTAAGAGCATGGCTATATGTTTTCGCAAAAGACACGAATAGACACTTCCGCAAAGAAGACATTCAGATGGCCAACCGACACATGAAAAATTGCTCAACATCACTCATCACCAGAGAAATACAAATCAAAACCACAATGAGATACCACCTCACACCTGTCAAAATGGCTAACATTAACAACTCAGGCAACAACAGATGTTGGTAAGGATGCAGAGAAAGAGGATCTCTTTTGCACCGCTGGTGGGAATGCAAACTGGTGCAGCCACTGTGGAAAACAGTATGGAGGTTCCTCAAAAAACTAAAAATAGAACTACCCTACGACCCAGCAATTGCACTACGAGACATTTATCCACGGGATACAGGTGTGCTGTTTCGAAGGGACACATGCACCCCCATGTTTATAGCAGCACTATCAACAATAGCCAAAGATGGGAAGAGCCCAAATGTCCATCGATGGATGAATGGATAAAGAAGATGTGGTATATATATACAATGGAGTATTACTCGGCAATCAAAAAGAGTGAAATCTTGCCATTTGCAACGTCGTGGATGGAACTGGAGGCCATTATGCTAAGTGAAATTAGTCAGAGAAAGACAAATATCATGTGACTTCACTCATATGAGGACTTTAAGAGACAAAACAGATGAACATCAGGGAAGGGAAGCAAAAATAATATAAAAACAAGGAGGGGGACAAAACAGAGAGACTCATAAATATGAAGAACAAACTGAGGGTTGCTGGAGGGGTGGTGGGAGGGGGAATGGGCTAAATGGGGAAGGGGCACTAAGGAATCTACTCCTGAAATCATTGTTGCGCTAGATGCTAACTAATTTGGATGTAAATTTTAAAAAATAAAAAATAAAATTAAAGAAAAGAGCACGGCTGTATGTTTAGTACACCTTCCTGATATTTTCTCTGCCTTCCTGATGTGTTCAGAGAAGTGGGAGTAAGATTGCAGCATGTGTCCTGTGCACCGTCTTGCGCTAAAATTCTCCTTGCTATGTGAATACAATGGAATAACCAGACCATATCTTATCTCTCAGGATCATTGTTAAAACCAAGCCAGTGAAACACGTTGGAAACCACAAAGGGTCTAAAATATACCAAATAGTCATGATTTGGTTTTTTTTGTTTTTCTTGCATTGAAGATAAACCCCACAGATTCAGTGCCAACGACAGAGATTGAGATTAGTTGAGAGGAGCATGGATTTCTGTGGGTGCCAATGCAATGACAGAGGGGTTCTAGGGTGAAATCCTTCAGAAAACACAGAAAATTGTAGAACCCTCTTGGAGATTCCAGACACCCACCTATGTATTGCAGGCTGTGAAAAGTCCTGCTGTAGACTCTGACCTAAGTTCATTTAGTCTCGTATTCCAAAATGCATTGATAATGAAAGCTTTTTTCCTAGAATGACTAACACGTGTAAGAACGAGTGAATCAGGGCACTCGCTGAGGAGTCTTGATTTTGAGAAAACACAGAATCACAGGAGGCTGAATGAGTGTTAGGCAAAGAGTAAGCAAAAAACTTCACTGTAAGTACCAAAATGCCATAAACAATGATATATTGCAATCCAAAATAGGCTTACCTCACTTAATAATGTATTATAAATAACAAATTGTTTCACACCTCAGAAGTACCTGAAAGGCCCATAAGTTGAAGATTTACTTTGGGAATGCTTAATAAGATGGGGGCCCTTTTAGGTAGAATGGGCTCACATCACACATAGAAATCTGAACGTTAATTTCAATCTCATGTAACCTCAATTTTATCTTCTATATAATGGGGATGATCTCTGCCAAGACATGCTATACACATCTGACACACAGGGATCACAGAATGAACACAAATTTTCTTCTGCTGTGGCCACTGCACCCTCCCCAAATGTGAAAAGGATATTAAATGAGAACTCTATGCATCATCCTGCAAAGTTGTAACCATGAGTGGTGAAAGAATCTGTCTTGTTTTCCAGTCCTGCCTTATGTCTCAAATATTAGCTGATAAATGATGGAGTTTTACTGCTGGAGAAGGTCTGATAAGTCATTTAATTAAAGCATCTCCGTGTTTACATAAAGAGGCTGAGGTTCAGAGACAAGCGGCGACTTGTCCAAGGTGAGTGGCAGGTGGCAATTAGAACCTTGTCTCACTGGCTCCCCGCCCGGTGATCTTCCAGGATGCCATGAAACAAAAGTTTATCCAAGTTCAGACAAGAAACCTAGTGCTTTAAAGAGGCAAAAATTTCAAAACGTCTTACTTCTTTCAGCAGATCTTAAAACACAAAAGAAGGGGATGAGTCACATTCTACTTTCCTTTAAGTCACGTTCTTCTTTCCGATTTCTACAAATAAACCAGAGTTCTGCAGGATTCTGAGTAGCCAGCAGACAGGGTGAACTTTTGTTCTGTGTCAACACCGCGGACACTTTGCTAGCTTCTTCTGGGAAATCCTGAGCCAGGAGTTGCCCACGCTGGTCCCACAGGAGGGGCGCGCGCTTGGGTTGTGTTTCCGTCACCTGGAAAGCAATCATCAAAGCCAGCCATGTGTGCATGTGAGATGCCTCTGTGTATTTTTGGGAAGTTTTTAAGAGAGAGACAGCCAAAATATTTTTACTGCACAGCAGGTACTGTTTCATGTTGGAGTGTTGGGAAGAAATGAATGAGAAAAGGAGGAGAAGAGTTAAGACTGGTTCACAGATTGCAGTGGATAATGCCTCCATGGACTCGGAGAGCAGTCGCTGAGCTGGGAAAGCTACATCCCAGTCTCCATTTCCTATGTCCCCACACTGATTCTAGGAACTGCACAATTGAGGCCCATTTCACCATGTGTTTCACGCCATCTGAGTGTGAACCTTGATGACCAAGTAGGACTCAGATGCAAGAGGATGTGAGAAGAACATTTCAGCCACAGTAGGTGAGAGCAAAGTGGTGTGGGGAAGCAGATCACGTGGAAAATCCCAAGGAATGAGGTTAGGAAGAAAATGGGGCCCAACGGGGACAGCCTGCAAAGCAGGCTCTGGGGTGTGGATGCCACCCCATGAGCAAGAGAGTTATGAAAATTATTCTTGGAATACACTTGGAATACACTTGGAAGAGCTCCTGGCAGCTCAGTGTGTATTTTTGCCTTTCACAGTCACTGGGCCCCAAGTCACCCAGAGCCTGGCACCATGACTGTCTCCACCGCACAGATGAGGAAACTAAGGCTCAGAAGGGCATGTGGCTCATCAACAGTGGAGTTGGGATTTGGATCCAGGTGTTCTCAGATCACCTCCAGGGTGCTTTTCTTACACTCGAGGTGGTTTAAAGATTTTTCTGCAGGGTGGCGACATGATGTTGGGTGGGTGGGGGGGCCCACAGAGCTGGGTGGAAAGATGGTTACATTACAAGGGGAAGAGTGGTCTAGAGCAACGGTCAGCAAGTGAGATCTGAAAAGGGCCAGATCATAAACAGTGTAGGCTTTGTGGGGTTTGCTGCATGTTCTTCTTTATTTTTATTATTTGTTCAGTTGGTTTTTACAAGCCCTTAAAAACATAAAAACATTCTGAGCTAAAAGTAGTTCCAGGGATGGATGTGGCCACTGGCTGTAGTTTGCTGACTCCTGGTCTAGAATCTGGATGTAGAAAGTCCCTCAGAAGGTTGCCAAATTATCCCAGTGAGGCATGGTGAGGGCCTGGGCCAAATGGAGAAGAAAAATCAAGACTCAGCTCTACAAAGATTCTACAAGACATAGGAACTAGGGAGGGATGAACAGCAGGAGAAGGGGCAACTTGTACACCTGGCTCTTTCCAAGGTGCCTTCCCAAGGCCAGTCTCTCACCAAGCTTCCGCCTTCCACACCTTTCTAACCAAGGCATGGAAGCAATAGCCAAGGCCCATGGTCACCAGTGGAAATGGGAGCAGAATCACCGCCAGTAGGACTGTGTTTCTGACAGAGCCAATGGCCAGGCTCGAACATAAGAGCTGTGTCTGCCAGGCCACACAGCAGGGGCAAAGCCACTAGTTATATTCAGCTACGATGGCAAAGAGAGACATCCAGCAAAGCCCCAAATACTGCCTTAACATGAGATGTAACACATCCCGACATTTCCAAGGCCAGGTGCTGTGCAAGGTATTTGTCTGCACCCCCTTGCTTGATGTCCCACTTTATCCCCTATTTCTGCCAACATAAGTAACTGTGGCTTAGAAAACTCAACCATGGTGGTCATGATGAAAGTCCAGGCCTGACTCTACTATCCCCAGGCCATTTCTCAGCAGTGGGCTCTGGGACATCAGGCTTAGTTCACTCTGCCTCAGTCTCCTCACCTGTGACATAAAGATCATGATCATAATGTGACAGGAAGGGAAGGGGTGACCACACCTTTGGACTAGGGCCTGGTGGTGAGTGAGCAGTGTCTTCAGGGGTGGTGTGAGTGTTGTTTCCACATCACACAGCCGGTAAGTGGAAGAGTCAAGATCTGAATCCAGACAGATCACCAGCTGATTATAGGAAAGAACCTGACAATTCTCAGTCTCTAAATTTCCTTCCATGGAAAATGAAGTTATGTGTCATGTCAATTTTGGGAAAAGCACGACGCAAGATAAAAATCTGTTAGAGTTCTTTACCAAAGCAGGGAGTGCTACCGCCTGGTTCAACAGCGACAATGACATGAATTTAGAATGTGACAGCAGGAGTGATATCACATCAGAGCAGAGCTGGCCCTCTGGATGTCCGAGAATGATGTGCACTTTGCAGAGGGCCACTAACATCCTGAGGAGGCTGCCTTATGTCCAGACTTTCACACGTTTCACTTGCCCTCCAGGTGATCATCCTATGTATTTTGTTTTCATTGTTGTTCTTCTACAGAAGAGAAATCCGACCTCTCAGAGAAGTGAAGAGATGTACCCAGGGTCATGGAATGGGCAAACAATGCCCGGTTGGACGATCCCAGATCTTTGTACCACACCAAAGATTTAAGCAGCTGTTCAAAAGGGTAGTAGATGGGACATCGTGGAAGGAAATATCCTTGACAGGAAGTCAGATTTCAGAGACAAATGCTGGCCTTCTCCGTTTGCCTCTTCCGACCCCATAACTTTGGATAACGGGGTTTTTATTGTTGGCGAGGCTCATGCATGTGTCAGACGACTGCCCGAGCAGAGTAATCTATGTGGCAGCCCCCGCAGGATAGGAAATGGGAAGTCTGCTCGTGCTGACGGTTCTAGAAAATTCTCTACTTTTGTGGAATGTATGCTTGTCAGGTGATCATGAGACAGCTGGAAACCTGAGCACGCCATGAGAGCCTGAGGAGGAAGAAGCTCCCTCGGGCATCCAGAGCGCCCATGGCCTCATCTGGTAGTCCCACCTCTCTGCTCAGGCTGGGTCAAGAGTGAGGATTCTCTATTCTGTGGGCAACAGCACTCCATCTCTGCTGTGCTTACGAATCACCGGTGAAGCTCCTTGAAAATACAAATTCACAGAACCTACTTCCCAGAATTCTGATTGTGAGGACACCAGAAGATTTGCATGTTTTACATGCTTCCTCCCCAGGTGATCCAAGCCATGCACGAGGAAGCATTGGCCCAGGGGCTCCACTGCATTCTGGAACCGATTAAATGATCACAAGCGCACGCGAGCTTATAAAGAAGAACCTGGGATGGTGCTGGAGTGTAGACCAAGGGTGGGTGGTCAAGGTCATGTTTCAGCTGAGACCTGGGCCTGAGCAGGGGAATAGGGACCAGGTCAGAGTGAATGGCTGGGCATCCAGCAAGATTACAGCACAGTGGAGAACCACAAGAAATGTCAATATATCCAGCCCAGAAAGGGAGGAAGACAGAAGCTGGAAACGTAGTGGGAGTGTAGGCAAGAGTCTGAGCAAGTAGGACCTTTCGAGCCGTAAAAGATGATGGAAGGATAAATAAGATAAAAACAGAGAAGGAGGCAAACCATAAGAGACTCTTTAAAAAAAGTTTATTTATTTATTTTGGGGGGGTGGGGGAGACACAAAGATAGAGAGGGAGAGAGAGAATCCAAAGTAGGCTCCGCTGTCAGCACAATGCCTGAGGCGGGGCTCAAACTCACAAACCGGGAGTTCATGACCTGAGCCAAAGTCAGATGCTTAACTAACTGAGCCACCCAGGCGCCCCAAGGCTCTTAAATTCAGAGAACAAACTGGTGGGCAGGTGCTAGAGGGAAGGTGGGTGGGGGATGAGCTAAATGGGTGGGCACTTGTTGAGATGAGCACTGGTGTTATCGGTAAGTGATGAATCACTGGCTTCCACTCCTGAAATCAATACTACACTGTGTGTTAACTAACTTAAATTTAAATAAATAAATTTTAAAAAGAGACGCTGGGCTGTATGCTAAAATGCAGGGGAGGCATGGCACTGTTTGAAGTGGGACAATCACATGACAGAATTTGTATACTTACAGCCGCTCCTGCTGCCCTGTGGGAGATGGTTGGGGGAAACACAGGGTTCCAGTGAAGCACTGTCAGCCGTGGCATCTGGGTGACAGATGAGAATGGTTTTAAAGAGGATAGAGGCTGTCAAAAGAGAGGGCAGCAGGTAAGAAGGGTTAGGAAGTGAATCCACAGGGCCAGATGGAGGTTTGTCTGCAGGGGAGGAAGGCATCCAAGTGGACTAGCGGATACGGGACCAGGGTGACCGGTACATTGTTGGTGACACTTACCAGAATGAGGGATTCTGAAGGCCAGCCAGGTGTGAGCTCCACAAGCTTGGGATTTTGTCTGACTCCCCCTGCTGCCTCCTCACATGACCCGATACGTGTTAGAAGCTGGAAGGAATCGCCTAAACAGTGAAGAAGGATGAAGATACGTGTTTGCAAAATGTTGAGTCTGAGACACTTCAGTGGAAATGTCAAGTGGAGAATCTCTCCAGATATGGGTACCTACAATCCAGAAGAGAGAGCTGAGACAGCCACACCATTTGGGACCATAGTCACGTGTACCTAGTAACCAAAGCCAGGGGGTTTAAGATCATGAGGGAGTGTAGACTGACAGAAAGTCAGGAAGGGAGGAAATGCAAAGAGAAGAGGGAGGGGAAGGGAAGGGGGAGCGAAGGGGACAGGGAGGGGAGAAGAGGGCTGAGGATCAAGGTAGAGAAATTCCAGCACCGAAAATGTGGTCTGAGTTGGAGGGGCAGACTTGAGAGAGGCTGGTGCCGAGTGGTGGAACAGATAAGAAAAACAAATGGAAGTTAAGGTGACGCTGGATCCTAGGGCCAAGAGAAACCCAATTATCAGAATTGGAACGCATATCAAAATACACTGCACAAACTGTTCAGTCAGGCCTTGCATCTGGAGGAAGCTAGTATTTATTTTGGAGCATCACCTACGTGGTCTCTTAAATCAGCACCTTTGAAAGCACGAAGAGTAATTCATAGACGACCTACGTGGTGCCATGAACCTTCTACTTACTAACCATAAAAATAAAACTATATCAAGTGCTTTCCATTGGCAAGGCACCAAGCTAATTGCACATAGGTCATCTCATTTAGCCCAAACAGCAGCCCTAGAGGGTAGGTAATATTATGTGCAATTTTCAGATAAGGATGTGAAATGTCAGAGCATTTAAGAGATATCCAAGCTTGGGACACCTGAGTGGCTCAGGCAGTTGAGCATCCGACTTCGGCTCAGGTCATGATCTCACAGTTCATGGGTTTGAGCCCTGTGTCTGGCTCCGTGCTGACATCTCAGAGCCTGGAACTTGCTTGGAATTCTCTCTCTCTCTCTCTCTCTCTCTCTCTCTCTCTCTCTCTC
>NW_024412396.1:70449280-70480437 GCF_014898765.1 Herpailurus yagouaroundi
TTTTGAGAAAGAAAGAAAGAAAGAAAGAAAGAAAGAAAGAAAGAAAGAAAGAAAAAAGAAAGAAAGAAAGAAAGAAAGAAAGAAAGAAAGAAAGAAAGAAAGAAAGAAAGAAAAAGAAAGAGATGTCGAGGCTCACACAGCCAAGCAGTCAAGCAGGGATTCAAATCTGGCTCTCAGCTTCCTCACCATGATGCCTGTCTTTGGAAAGACTTAAAAGCAAAGAAAACAAGTAAACTCCCAGTGAATATAGAATGGAGCAAGAAAAATTCAGCTATGCAAAGTCAAAAGTGTTCATTCCTTTGTGGCCGAATAAAGGGGTCTTTGAAAGCCAGTCCTTCTCCCCACACAGTGAGCAGAGCCCAGCCTGCCAGGACCCCACACACTCGCTCGTGGCCTCTGCTGAGGGCTGCAAAATGCCACGTCGGCTACCTGAGAGCTTTCTCGGCCTGATTTATGGGTGTGTTTGTTGTGCTAGGATCATAAATCTCCACCCCCCAGGACATTTCAGTTCTGGTATTTATTGACCAAAGACAACTTGTGTTAAAAAATGTTTTGAGATTTTGCCAGATAATCACTACGGAATATTTGAGAAAACACGCTGTCCTCGGGTAAATGAAATCTGCAAGTAGTTGATCTTGCTACTGGGGGGCAAATACCTTCTTTCTCCCCTATTTCATGTCCCTTTGTTTTGTTCTGTTTTAATCGGAGAAGCAGGTTCTCTGTACGTGTCTTATGGGTTCACCAAGGAGAGACTGGAAGGAGGGATTATCGAAAGACATTTCCCTCAGGGTCTAGAAGAGCTTTTCTTCTTTTGAACAAGAACTTTTGGCCAAGCATGTCTCAGAAGTGTTCAGGTGGCAAAACACCTGGAAGAGATCTGTGACCTACAAGATGCCTTCGATGTTAAAAACCAAAGATAGAAAAGCTACATCTCACGCTGATGCCAGATTCTAGTATAGACAAGCTTAAGACTTGAGAACAATTTTGGAGAAAAAGTCAAGAAAGCTTCCAACCATTAGCTCTGTTCAGTGCAAGGACATGTGCGCCCTCGTACACAGCTGTGGGAATTTGGAAAATACTGTCAACGACCAATGTTAATGGCGAACCACCTTTCTGGTTTAAAGAAAAACAGCATTCCCAGTTAGAACATAGTAAACCACTGTTTCAGATAAGGAGCCCAAAGATTCTAAAGTCTACAAGGCTCAATGGGTCAGAGAACCAGGAAGAGTCACCCCAGGATTCTGGACAACAGGTGTTTTTCTTAAAGGAAATGTCCATTCTTGGATCCTGGCTACTGGTTGGAACCCAAGCTTTATTAGATCTTCAGCTCTCTCCGCAGAACATGGAAATTCTGATTTAAGTGTGGCAAATTCAAGTTTTAAATGTTTATTGCTCATTGAAAAGAAAGAAGAAAGAAAGAAAGAAAGAAAGAAAGAAAGAAAGAAAGAAAGAAGAAGAAGAAGAAGAAGGAAGGAAGGAAGGAAGGAAGGGGGGAAGGAAGAAACTGTGTGGAGGTCAAACAAAACACATCTGCAAGCCAGACATGACAAGGACTACTGGCTGTGGCTGTGGCCAAGGTTATACTATTACTTGAGATTCAGAACCAGGAGACAGTGTAGCCCTAGCTGCTCCTTGACTTTCCATAACTCTGCAGATTGGGTTTTTACCAGCCAGCTCAGAAATCTGAACTAAGCCCCAGCCTCCTGCCACCACCCACTTGCTTGTTCTTTCTCCTGTTACCATTTGACATTGCCCCATCCCCTGAATGCTCCCCAGGCCTTTTGCCCCACTTGGGCATTGAGTTTAATATTTGCTCTCCTGGTGGAAACACCTGTCATGTGTGAGTTGTCGTGTCCAGTTGTCTACCCCGTGGTCTCATTCAGCCTTCACTCTTGAGATAGATGCTATCATTACCTTCATTCTATAGACTAGAGGCTCAGAAGACTCACACGCATGCCCAGGGCCACTTACCTGGTCAAGGCAGATCCAGGATTCAAACCCAGCCTTATCTCTCTTCAGAGTGCATGCCTGTACCTGGCCACACTGCCTGTCTCCACACATAGCAGTGCTGCTTGCAACCAGCTCCCACTGCACCTGCCTGGGCTCCACGTTCTCCTGAAGCCCACCTGGGCTGTGTGCACTTCTGGTCTCCAACTTCAAGGCCTGTCATTGTTCTCAGTCTTGAACTTTCTGTCCCTGCATTGATGACTTGCGTTAGCCCTGCTCTTGGTGGCATGAGGGTCCCCTATGCTTATGTGCTATGTCTCCACTGGGGGGACAAACGGCAGAGTCCTTGAATTGCCTTTCAGAGGTGAGCAGACTGAGGTCGGCTGTCTAAGCAGTTGTATGAATTTCTGCACCAGCTGTCTTGGTGAATTAACCATTGTTCATCCAGCGGCCAAAGCTAAACCCTGGGAGTCACATTTGTACAACACTCTGTTCCTCCCCACCCCCTTGCCCCCAATCTAATCAATCACCAAACCTTTGGGTTTATGCCCAAACATCTCCAAGATCCACATACTTGTCTCCATTGCCTCGTCCACCCTGCAGCCCAAGCTCACATCTCTCTCACCTGGAAGCTCAGAGTCTCGTCTGTGCTCATCGGATCTTGACTCCTTCCAAAACATTTTTCTCCCTGCAGCCAGTGTGATCCCTGAAGTTTGGTCACAACACTGCTCTGCTTGAAGTATTTCAACAGACCTCTCCTGGCTTTCATATAAAACTCGCAGCTTCCTATTATTCGCGTGAGCTGACCCTTGCCTGCCTCTCCTGACTCACTAAGATTCCAGTTCAATGGGCACTTCCTCCACCCCCACTAGCCAGGACCCGTTTCTTACATACTACAAAAGTTCCTTGGTTTGTTCTTTGTAGCGTCTGTAACCATTTTTCCTAAATAACTGACTGCATAACTGAGATAATGTCTGCCTCCCCGGCAAAATGTAAGTTTCACAAGAAAGAGGACCGAGCTGTTACTCTTGGACCCATAGCGACGATGCAGCATCTGCCTAGTGCCACCACTCCGTAGCTCTTCATGCAAAGAGAGGAAAGAGAGAGGGTAAAGAAGGAAGGATTCCTTTCTCAGAGAACCAGAAAGACATCAAGTCCGTTGATGGCCAAGCGAATTGCTTTGCTTGAAATTCATCGATTCACCCGAGGTCAATCTTGCTCTTCTGAGTATTACATTCTCATCATACCCGTAGCCCCCTCCAGGATCCTTTTCCTTTTGGCCAGTCTCAAACCTTTTGAGATTTGGAATCTTCATCTTTGGAAGGTAATACTGGTTCCTTCATCTGAGGATTCTAGTTTTGTTTTTTTGGATTGTGTGCGTGTGTGTATGTGTGTGTGTGTGTTTTGCTGGCATCATGAAATCTACTCACTCCTGAAGATGAAGCGTCTGTCCGGTGCAACACGTCCACTCTGCCCAGTGCACATCCCTCAGAGGTGTCAGAAAGAACCACTAGGCAGCTATAGGGTATCACCTCCCCTTGTAGACTGGTGCATGCTCCTTATTGCCACACCTTCTTAAAATTAATTAACTAATTCAGATAGTTTATACAAGAAGAGTTTAGTCTTACAGAAATATGGAATCAGGGCATCTGGGTGGCTCAGTGGGTTAAGCGTCCCACTCTTGATTTCGGCTCAGGTCATGAGCTCATGGTTTGTGAGATCAAACCCCGTGTCGGGCTCACCACTGACAGCTTAGATCCTACTTGGGATTCTCAAACTCTCTCTTCTCTCTCCCCCCCCTCCCCACCAAATAAATAAATAAATAAACTTACAAAGAAGAAATAGGGAATCAAAGGTTTCTCAACCTTTATTCCAAATCCCAATCTCTGAGTCCTGGGAACTCAGAGTTGTGTTGATGTAAAAGCAATTTGCTTGAGGATCACAGAGGAGGGGCCAAAACACAGCTCCCACGCTTGCGGCTCCTATGATAAAGAGCATCATCCTCGGGGCACCCGGGTGGCTCAGTTAGGGTCCGACTACGGCTCAGGTCATGATCTCACAGTCTGTGAGTTCGAGCCCCATGTTGGGCTCTGTGCTGACAGCCCAGAGCCTGGAGCCTGCTTCAGATTCTGTGTCTCCCTCTCTCTCTGTCTCTCCCCGACTTGTGCTTTGTCTCTCTCTGTCTCTCAAAAATAAATAAATGTAAAACAAATTTTTTTAAGAGAATTATCCTGTTCCACTCTATAGATGTCACGGCTCTGATAAGTTTGCTCGGGAGGAGAACTAGAAAAGAAGAGTTGCTTAATGCAAAGGGCTGGGAGTGCAGGGAGAGCGACCAGGCTGTTCATCACTCAGGAAGTGCACACGCACAGGCTCTGCCATTGCACGTAGATGTGTGTAATTATCACACAGCTCAGGAGAGGTCTCTGACTGAAACCCACAAATAAAACTCTCCAGTTCCTAGTCAAGCCGGCTCGATCCATTCCGGAGGAAACAATGCATCTGAGTAACCTTTTAACGCATCTCTCTTTCTCTTGCTGATACACTGGATAATTATTTATTTTGTTGTCTAATTAGTTAATTAGGCTGGCATTGTGTTTTAAGTCTAAAATCCTGTTGTTTAGGTACTAGAAAATGGCTTTTTTGTTTGTTTGGGGGTTTTTTGCAGGGTAATAGGGACTTATTAATTGAGTGGCTCTGGGTGAGGCTGCTCAGGGACGCAGCATGGATTTTCCGGGAGTAAATTGATGCATTAGCAGAGGAAGGTTGTGTTCAACAGAAGAGTGCTTGGGTGCAGCCAAAGTCTTGGTGGACAGTTTTCCTTGTCATTTCATTTCCTCGTGTTTATTCGGCAATGTACAGTTTGCAGAGCCCGTTCACTGAAAATAACTCATTTAGTCCTAACGAAAGAGTCATTGGAATGCATTTTATTACTCCTAATTTACAAACGGGGCAGCTGAGGGTCTAGACAGTCGGCGGCTGGTTCATAGCCCTGACTGTCCCACTACATAAGCCGTCTGTTCCATGGGGTGGTAGAGAGAGGGAATAAATAAAACGGTGGGCTCCACAGTGGACGACCCTAGGTTTGCAATCAAATTCCTCCACTTTTTAAATCTCACCCAACATTCAACAAATGTCTGTCTAGTCCCAGGCACCATGCCGGGTGCTGATGACCCAAGCAAGACGAATACACGGGCTCCCTCGCTGCCTCGGATGGGCTTGCACACCTGACATCTCAGAGGACTTTTGCAACCTCTCTGTGTGACGGTGGATGCACTAGCAACCTTGAAAGACGGATCAGATTGAGAGATGGCACCCGTTAGCACGAAACATAGCGCCCCCCTGACCCCCGCACCTAGTAGGTGCTTAAGGTTGGGAGCTATCCTTGATCTGACTCCGGGTCCGGTGCTCACTTCATGGAGACACGGGCAAAAACTCCACTCCATTGCAGAGACTGCCTTTGATCAGGGTCTTTTGTACTTTGGGGTCAACTTCTTGCTCGGACTCAGGATGCCTTGTTCACCACGGCCCGCCACCTCTCCCCCCTTCCCTCGGGGCTGCCGTGACTGTCGGGCTCCCAGAACCTCCGTCTGTGCGTCCGATAACTCAGTCTCTTAAGGCAGGCCCTGAGCTGCGTGATTTATCTCCCGGCCTTCATACGGCTCCGTCGTATTCCCACACAGTTCTAGAGAGTGGTCGTGTTCATTTCCTGGTAATAACCAACCACAAACTGAGTGACTTAAACAACAGAAATGTATGGTCCCACCGTCATGGCGGCTGGAGGTCCAAGATCAAGGTGTCAGCAGTAGACCACTTCCTTCAGAGGCTGGGAGGGGGAACCCGCTCCAGGCTTCCTCCCCAAGCTGCTGAGGGTTTGCTGGCCACCTCTGGCATCCTTGGCTTTGAAGCATCACCCCGATCTCTGCCTTTCTCTTCGCATGGAGATCCCCCTGTGTGCATGTCTGTGCCCAAATGTCCCCTTTGTCATATTGGATTAGAAACCTGCTCTAGCCCAGCATGACCACGTCTTAACTAATTACATCTGCCAGGACCCAATTTCCAAATAAGGTCGCCTACTGAGGGACTGGAGGTTAGGCTTCAACATACGGATTTGGGGGTACATAATCCCCATAATCTGACCCACAACAGTGGGCATTAATTCTTCTGTTCCTCAGGTAAGAAAGGAGTCTCAGAGAAGCCATGTGGCAGGTGGCAAGGCTAGTTTCCAAGACAGCCGTTCTAAACCAAGCATCTCTAACTGTCCCAGGGATCAGGATCCTTTTCCACAAGAGGCTTCTCAAGAAACAAGAGAGGCAAGGTAGACCTCAGTCTGGAGATGAAGAGACTTCAGAGCTTCACGTGACAGGGCCGCTGTTCCGGCTGCAGGTAGCCCCTGTGAAAGTCAGAGGCGCTGTTTGGGGACGGCATCAGTCATGTTTTCCGATTGGCAAAGAGGCCAGTATCACTTCAACAACTCCTGTTTCCGTCAGGACTCCGAAGTCCAGGGACCAGCTACATGCCTGGAATCCAAGCCGTCTCCCACAGGTGCGTACTCACTTGGCAACTCGTCTGAGCTCACCTTCCAGAGCCAGCTAAATGCCACCTTCCCCTCCTTAGTGGTGCCCGCCCCCTGCACCCGCAGGCAGAGCTCACACTCCCTTCAGTTTTCGTCTTTGCGAAAATGTTACTTCGCATCACTCTCTCCACATATGGCATTGAAATCATCTGCCTCGTGTCCCTGCTTCCATCCGAAAGGTGTCATAGATTTCGACTTAGAGCTTTGAGTTCTTTCTGGCAGGGGTCCACCTCCACCCTCCCAGCACCGGGCATAGGAGGTCTTGGAAACAGAAAGTGCTAAAAAGATGTCGTCAGAGAATTGTTGTGTCCCTATCTGGGCACTGACTATTAAGAGTTTTAAAAAAAAATGGATCTGGTCTAAATCAGTGATCTAAACTCTGGTCCAAATCTGATGGAAATCCAAACCTGTGTTATCAAGACCGTAAGAAAGAGAATTCCTACTCAAGACAGAGGAAGGACAGTTCAAAGAACCACCAGAGTTTTGCCTAAGGAAGAAGTGATTCAAAGGGCCCAAGATCACTGGTTTCAGATCAGTAGGACAAAGGGAGTGGATGTGACCCTGTGTTCCAGGGATGACAATAGGACTTATCCACAGGAGCTATGGGGAATCAGGTTTTAGTTCAACATGGGGGGGGGGGGGGGCGCGCTGACACTTCCTCTCGGAACTGTCAAAAAAATAAATGAAATTGATAAAGTAATAAAATAAAACAAGAAAGCTGTGCTTCCCCAGTCTAGAATGATTTCTCCCAGTCTAGGGCAACGGTCGGCAGCCAGGAGTGATTTTGCCACCTAAGGGATGTGAGGCAACTCCCCCAGGGGGGGGGGGGGGCAGGGAGGGGTTGCTTCTGGCATCTAGTGGGGAGAAGCCAGGATGGTGAGCAGATGCCCACTGTGCACAGAGCAGTCCCACATCACAGAATCCTCTGGCCCAAAACTTCAATAGTAAAGGGATGAAAAAAGGACCTCAGGGGGTATTTACCTCCAGGCCAGACAATGCCTTGGGATTAAAGACAAGGCAGTAGAGTTTTCCGTGTCCAAGAATCATCAGGTAAACTGGTTAAAAGTACATGCCCTTGGGTCCCAGCAATGTTATTTCAGGGGGCCTGGGGTGGGCTTGTTACACATCCCTGGTAATCCTAAGTAAGAATTTGCGGCCCCCACTCTGCGAAACATCACACCACATGACCTTTGAGGTCCTTCTGCACCATCACCTTCCTGACCTCCAGAGAGAGGCAGCAGAAAGATAAAAAGCACTCACCTCATCACCCACCTTTAAAAATACTGGTGGAGCGAAAGACCCAATTAATTAGTATTTTATAAAGAACTTAGAGATCGGTTTTTTTAATAAGAAAATGAACATAAGTGCAAAGCATCATGACTACTCATTATTTAATTTAATGATTTGTGAAGATTCAGTTGCCATGGTGACTGAGCACTATTTATAAAAATTAAGAACATAAATTATAAATAATAATATTATTACAAGCAGAAGGGACCGGAACCTCTCAATCAGAAAGGAATAATTTCCAGATGGGGAAAAAAAAAAAAAACAACACCATTGTTTGCATCACATATGGGGAAGGATGCTGGTGAATTTGCATTTCCGCAGTGTTCTAGAGGGAGGAATCAGGTCAAGAGGAAGATTTTATTCGTTTGCATGACAGCCTGGGTCTTGGGATTCAGGACAGCAAGGGTGAGGCTAGCAATGGTGTCAGGGAGAGCAGGAAGCAGGGGTGGGGTTTCCACTCTGAGATTTTAGGATCACCCCCTCACCACGCCCACCCCCACTCACCCAGTGGTACGTGCCAGCTTCCCAGAGGTTTCTGGACTCAGAAGGGGTCGGGCCAGGATGCCTCCCTCCAGTGACAGGCAGGTGAGTCAGCACTCAATCCCACTGGACTCAACTTTGATTCAATCAGCATGTTGGAGCCCTGTGCCATAAGGGGGTTGAGACTGAGCTAGGGGTCGGTGCGACAAAACTGCTGTAGCCAGACGACTGGTCACACTATTTAGCACAGGATCCCCAAGTTGGTAGTCACTTCTACCAAGGAGAAGAACTGAGGCCAAGTGTCCGGCCACGATCCCCCACACGACAAGTTGGCAGGAGAACCAGCACCAAAACCCAGATATCCTGCCTCCCAATCTAAGACTCTGTGCTTGGTCACACCCCACCCATCACCATCTTCCCAGGGTCCTGGACAGAGTAGCAACTGCCACACTATTCGGCCCTCTTGCCGCTCTTCTGGTGTGGTCCTGACGATCCCCTACAAATTCTGGCCAACGTCAGCCTGGATTACCTGAAGCGATGACTCTAGGGGGCAGGGGAGAGAGGACAAGACAGTGCTAGATCTAGGTAAGCCACTTGTTTGCTAACAGAGGTGACTGTGGATTACCAGTTGTGTCTACACTAGGGATGTGCACTTAAATGGTGTGCTCCTTCCTGAGCACCTGTCCACATCCCTTCCATCCACAAGAACTTAAACAAGTCACTGCTACTCCCAGGAATCCTTCCCTGACCCCTTAAGTACTGTTTATGAGGAAACGTGTGGGAAAGCAGAGAGCAGGAATGAATCAGCTCTGACAGCTGTCAGCATGAACCCCGAAAGAGTGGACCCCAATACAATCCTCTCATCTATGAACTACTTCAAATTAAGGTGCTTTTAAGGATGCAGGGTTAACTGGGATATATTCTATGCACTGATAGCAAACGCAATGTTTACAGAATATAATTGCCTTTCCTCACCAGGGCAAAAAGAATGAGGTCTCCGCAAAGCCAATGTTAAGGTGAATACTTGAATGCAGCCAGAAGCATGAGATGAATCAGACAGAGCAAGTTTACACTGAAGGGAGACAGTGTTGACTCACTACACTCCATAACTGTGCTCGGTAAAATATTATCTTCTTTAAAAAAAAAAAAAGGAATTAGTTTGCTACCAGTGAAATTGTGATAATACTCTCCAATTAAAAACCCAGCAAACATTTTTTTTTTTATCATATGGGTAAGGTGGTTCCCATAGCAATTTGACTCAAGAGGAAGTGGAGAAGGAGAAGGGGCCTCAAGAACTGGAGAGATGGGCTTTTGTTGGAAAATCATGTGATGCAAAAGGGCCTGGTGCCTCTCCTGCCCCGCCCCCCCGGCCCCACCCCACGGGGCCAAAGTTCAGGGGTCGCTGCCTACAGCATTTGAGGAGAGGTCCCGTCCTTCCTGGTTCTCTGATTGCAAAGATCATAGAGGATACTTCTCTGGATCCAGATAATCTCCTTGAGACTTCAGTGCCTGTTCTTGCTCATATCTCATTACAGCACTAGTGTGTGTGTGTGTGTGTGTGTGTGTGTGTGTGTGTAGACAGAAGAGGATAAAAGTGGTATTCATCCACATCATTCCACACATGGAAGCGTGTGCTGTCACAAAGGTCAGAGTCACAGTGACCCGCTGCCTGGAATTGACAATGTTCCTCAACCAGGCCTCCATCCCCAAAGTGGGACAGCCTTCAGCAAGGCCAACATACAACCTGTTGCAATCTGTCTCCCCACCTGCTGTATGTCCCTCTTCACCTCTTACCTGACCAATGGCCTGATAGTCTTCTCCCACTTCTTCCTGAGGCTGATGAGAAACCCATCGCTTCCTGCCTGCACAGATCTTGGGCTCCCAGGGCCGCCATCTACATCCACCCCTGAAAAATGCATCTCTCTGTGGGCTTCCTCCAGACCACTGCTCAAGCCAAGTCTTACTGTCACAACTCTACCCACATCTCCACCGGGTCTGATGCCATGATACAACAACCAGACCAGCTGTTCCAGGCCTGCTTAAACCTGTATGGGAAACACGGTTCCCTAAGGATCTCCACATCACAGTGACCTGGAGACTCCGTGTCTACACCTTAGGAAACTCAAACAGAAGAGTTCTCTGGCATTTTACATTATACCACTCCTTCCTCTCTTCTCAAGCATCTGAGTTATTTATGCTTAGTGATCAGAAAACATTTCTGGACGTTAATTATTTCCTCCAAGTAAGAAAAGGTTGGGGTAAAAAGAAATCAAGGCATTTGCTATTTGACTAGTGTTAGGGACAAACTGAATGATGGGTACAGACAGCTCCCTTCCAAAACACCTCACAGGCTGGACACTGTGAGGTACACTGACAACAAGGAGTGTGAGAGGAAAAGGCACAGACCTTACCGGTTTTCTTCAGTTTGGCCTGAGTCCCTATCTCCACGGGGATTTATGTATTGATGCCACAACCTAAACACGTGTTTCTTAGAATCTGCCTTGGATGGACAGTGGGAGATATGGTGTTTTTTTTTTTTTTTTTAATTTTTCCTCCAGGGGAAGGGGGTGAGAGGGGGATGGGAAAGGAGGGTAGATTTATCAGTTTGTTTGACTCCCATAAATAATAACTCATCAAAGGTTAGAAAATGATTCGTTTTCCATGGAGACACTGCAGGCTCCTTGCCCAGCGTTCAGATAAACATTTATTTAGGCAGATAGTTTATGAATTATACAGTGCTTTTTAAGATGGGGTGGGGGGCGGAAACTATAGCATCCTGAAGTGCTTCTGTTGGTTTCATTAGAATCGAATAAGGAATTTCTGTCAAGGAGGAGCCCCTCCAGCCACCTCATGGGCCACACGTGGCCACCCTCAGCTTCCACAGAAGCAGTCAGAAACTCCTGGACTGGTCAAGTAGCAGATTTGAAACGGGATGTTTTAAGAATGTAAAGACATCTATGGGTCCTCAGGAAATGGAGCATGTGTATCCACACCCATGGTTCTCATTTCCAATGTGCGCAGGCTACGAAAGCCTCTGAGAACACCTAAAGGTCCTTGGACCCAGATAATGGGTCCTGCTGGTAGTATCCAGAGAGGAGTCTTATGCAATGACTGATTTGGGGGATGTGAGAATGAAGCTGGGCCAGGAAGGAGCAGGTTAGATAGCAAGTCTGCGACCCAGCCAGATACGCCCTGGGATGGAGCCTTTCTGACTCCTGATCCTGTTCCACATAGAAAACAAGAGACTCCAAACCAGCAGGTAGAGGCATAGCTTGTGTGGCATGGAGAGATGTCTGAGAAAGCTTCGCCAGAGCTCTCTGACCGAGAATCTGAATACTCAAGGTGCTGCAGGGGTTGTCATGAGACCAGAAACATCCTGGCATGCTCAGCGCTTAATGCAATGCCTGCTGTGATCATTTGTGTAACGTTCGTTGAATTAATTCAATGAAAATAAGCTAATTTCTACTCTGCTTTAGGAGTTAAGGATGCAAAGATGAACAACACACAGTCTGGACAAGAAGCTGGAAGAAGAAGAAAAACAAAACAGAACCATTGTGATCCATGTGGTTTATAATAAAAGAGATATATTGACTAGAGGACAGGTCAGGAAATGATGGAGGAAATGGTTTCTGCTGGAGATGCAAAGAAAGTTCCAGTTAGGAAATAAGATTCTACCTGGGTCTTGAAATATAACTAAAAGGTCCACATACTGATTAGGGTCCAAAATGAATTAAAATTGGGAAACGAAAAGGAAGAGGGTTGGGAGAAAGGATCCAGTAGGGGAAATAGAACTTGCACCATGTACTTCAACTAGATGGAGTCCAACAGTGGGAACTGATCGTATGGCTCGTTACAAGAACTGAGGATCAAAGGAGAGAATAGTGAGGGGCGCCTGGGTAGCTCATTCGGTTGAGGCTCAGGTCATGATCTCACAGTTGGTGAGATGGAACCCTGCATCAGGCTCAGCACTGATCATGGAGCCTACTTGGGATTCTCTCTTTCCCTCTCTGTCTCTTTCTCTGCACCCCCTTCTCAAAATAAATAAATATTTGTTTTAAAGGGAGGTAATAATGAGAACCAAAGGTTTGGTAACAGCTGACAGCCACCACCACCACAGAGAAAGGAGTTTGTGCTATAAGAACCCTGAAGCTGGAGTGCAACTGGGTTAAGGAAACTCAGAACCTGAGTGAATCCATTCCTCATAAGGGCCTGGAAGGCAGCTTCTAGCACTGCCCCCTCCATGAGATGTAGACACTCATACTCAGAGCCCTCAGCTGCTTGCCCCGGGTGAAGTAGCAGGCAAGATGTGAACAGGGTCTCTCTTTCCCCAGAGACTGTATCCTTAACCATTAATAACCAAACTGCCTTGCAAAGCTGAGCCCTCAATGAGCATGTTGCTCATTATTCAATTTTCAAAGTGCTTCCACATAGTCCCGTTTTCCAAATTGGGTTTATTTCTAGCAAGCTTTCCAGGGTCTTTGTTCTAATCCCAGAATCTATCTATTGGCAACTACTTGCTTCCAGAAGTATGGAAAAATTGTATCCTTTTTGCAAAAAATTAATAACAATTATTATTTGTGATACCCCGAGTCAGATAATTGAGTGAAAATAGTTTCTATTTCAAGTAATAGATGTTATCTTTACTATGAGAATTATGTTTCTAGCACCAAAAGCAGAGGTCTTATGAGATCTCAGGATTGGTGGTCTTTGGGACACATTTAAGGTTGATGACCCCAGATTGCAAATGTAGGACCTCGTGCTAATCTAAGTTGCTTTCTATTGACAAGAGTTTAGCCATTACTAGCACCCCAAATCCAGATCGTTCCAAGCCCCTTTGGCAAAATAGGTGCCTCTGCTACAGGCAATTTGTGCTCCAAGATTTCATCTTGGTCATTACTGCTTCTGCGGCTGATTTAAATATTTTAATGAAGGATGTTATTGTCTGTGTGCCTGGGGGTCTTTTCAGCAGAGGTCGCAATTTGAAGGCGGAAAAAAAATACAGAAAAATAGCTCTAAATAAGTCAGTGACGATGGATGACTCACTTTGGATGTGTAGTGAAAACCCAAGCATGAGACTCCTGTGCTGATGAAGGATGCCCTTCCCCATCTCGCAGATGAGAGTTTTCAGAGGTATAGAGGTGAGTCATTGGAGGAGCCAGGGCCATCTTCCAAGAGCATCATCACCAGATTGTACCATCCACCAAAACTAAGGGACCGGATGGAGGTGAATTGCAAAGAGCCCATATGGTGGAGTGACATCATATGCAAAATCATTCTAAGCACCCAGGGTTGTAAGTGGGGGGAGAGAGAGGAGAAAATGAATCACTTAAATAGTCTGGAGAATTCTATTATGCTACCCAAAGAAAATATGGCCCAATGTGAGCATGACTTGGGAAGTGTGACTTCTGGATTCTTATACTAGATAGGTCCCAGTTCCAAATGTGTGAATATCTCACCATGGAGGGTGTGAGTGTTTTAACATGGGTATTTCTCATGCAACATGGATCGAAAACTTGGGTCTGGTCCCACCTCTGATGTTCTACTGAAGCAGCATGTTCCATAATAAAGGAAGAATTGGGGGTGAGGGGATGATTCACATGACAACCTCCAAAGGGATTTCAGAAGAGTTTGGCCTTGTGCAATCTTCACTTTCCATGCTGACTTTGGACCCTTCTGGTCTACAATGTCCCTTAATCCATTCGACCATGCATTTAACAGATGTGTATCGAGCACTTTCTTGGTCCTGGACAGAGCTCTGAGGAGGCTGGAAATATACTGACGAGCAAACAGAGGAGAGGGAGACAGACAATAAGCAGGAACACAAATCAATAAATAGCCTGACTTCAGATAGTGATAAGAGTTCTAGAGAACAATGAAGCACAATAAGGAGGTAGGGCAGGAGTGGTAATTCGGGATATCAGGGACCCAGGGTCAGTGAGCACTTCTCTGAAGAGGTAATAATTGAGCAGATGCAGAATGAGGTGAGGGGGCATTGTGCACAGATGTAAGGAAAGAGAATTCCAGAAAAAAAAAAGTCCTCTAGTGAAAGAGGCCGGGCGTGTTTTAGGAATAGCTCATATCAATCCTCAGTAATCTGTGTGATCCCCAGAAAAACAATGGAGTGACAGGTGAAATGCAAGTAACCTCACTGTAGGGACCAAGAGCCAGGAGTCGTGAGGCTTCTGTCCAAGGTGTGGCCGAGTCCAGCAGAAGAGGCAGATGTGGGCATGACAAGGCAGGCATTTCTGGGCAGAACCCAGCGTCGGAGCTGACACAAGGACAATCCATTGGAGGACAGGCCAGAGAACCACAATCTGTGGTCAGCCAAGGGTCAGGCCACAGTCACAGACAGAGATACCATGACAGACCCAGGGTTGGAGGTCACTTGCGAGGAATTGGTCAGTGCCAGGGGGTGTGCATGTGGACAACACCGTATCTGGGGTTTAAGAATTGATAAAAACATAAGGATAGGGAGTGATGTCTTTCTCAAGAGCCTCTGAGGAGCCTGGCTTCCTGAGAGTTGATCTTGTTATTTCTAAACCTACATGCAACAGCTGACAACTTTTAGACACACATCAAATTAATTTGTTAAAATAATACTTGAAAGAAGAATGCTAAGGGTCATTTGGAAAAGGGGAAAGCTAAGTCTATGGAGGCTCCTAGATGAAATGGTTACCAAAGTGGTCTGGGGCTGAATGCTCAGCTGCCAGGAGCCAACGTCAGGGTTATATTGAGAATCACTATGCAAGAGAACACAGGGAAGTGTTTTGGGAGAGGATTGTCTGGCTCTAAATTTATCCTGGAGGTCCTCATATAAGAGATCTCTTTCTCAACAGGATCTTTGCAGACCATCTCTAAGTCAGTTTTAGTAGGATGGTATCATATATCTGAGTGCACTTGTCAACCATCACTCCAAAAGATTCCGGGGTGTGGGTGGGGTGCTGGCCAGTTTCTGAGCCCCACCTGTGTCAGAATCCTGCCTCTTTGTCAGCCGCCAATTCTCCCCTAAACAACTCCCATAGCATAGCCAGACAGGGCGGCAGCCTCCACTGCCATGGAGCCCTTGGGCTTGCTGTGGCCAGTGTAGACACGGAGAACCCAGGAGACAACAAAAGAGGTAGCACCCACCGCCTACACCCTCGAAAATTGTCACAGAGATTCTCTGCCTTGGGGATCTCATCTTAAACATTGCAAACCGTGTGAGTCCATCATAATTAAGGTTTTCAAGATTTCTGCTTCAGTGATTTTGCTCAAAAAAACATAATCTCTTGGAGATTAAAATGATGAAACTGGTATTTATGAAGACTGAATGGACTCAATCCCTGGGCCTTAGTGGGGCAGCTTGGGAGGGAGAAGGTGGGGGAGGAAGGACAGCAGAAGGACAGGAAATGCTTTCTACCCTGAGAAAGTTCTGGCAGACAGCCTTCTGTAGTTAACATGAGCTTTGGAAGGTTTACTCTACAGACCTCCACCCCAGCCATCATGCCGCCATATTCCCTTCCGGGCTAATCCAGATCGTGATCCAGTGAAAAGGTTTAGAAATCCCACCTCCATTTTAGACATCCTGGCTGCCTCAAGAAACTCTTCTCTTCACAATCTCTTACCAGAAATAGGTATGTTTACTTGCAAACGTTCACCTTGCATCAAGGTAAGACCAGCATCATCAGGATGAATATGTTCTTACTGGAACTAATGGGGGTTGTGTTAAAAAAAAAAAAATCACATGCTTAAAAATCCATAATTATTAGATGGAGGGGATACTCAGACAAACTCAAGTCAATTTATAAAACATTGGTCAAGTACGTTCTATGTAATAAACTCCATGCAAGACAGCACACCAAGTTCTAGCAACAATAACCAACAACTTCTGTGAAGCTAGTGTTTAACAAGATTTTCACAACCATTGTCTCATTGGCTTTCACCAGAAGCCTGTAAGATTCTAATTATTAATGTCATTTGAGGCTCAGAGACATCAAGTAACTTTCTCAGGGTCACACTGTTATCAAAGCAGTAAGAAATTGAGCTTGAAGCTGTTTTCAGGTGTTGAACTGTGGGTTCCTTCCTCTACATTGGGCTGCCAGTGTGGACAGAGAGACATCAAAGAGTTAAAAGATTCATACCTTGTTTAAATATGATGAAAATATTTTTTATTAATTCAGACCAGTTTGTATTGGTCTCAGCTCATTTTCCACCAGGACTGTAGTTCCTTAAAATTGGCAAAGAAAATTATCAGTGCACATTGCCGAGATCACATACACACACATGCACACGCATCAAAGACCTGTGTTAAACACTTTACAGAGACCAACTATTTAACCTTCACACAATCCTATGATTGTAACCTGTACACTGTCCTTACTTTGCAGAGGCTTGAAGAAATGAACAACTTGTCCAGTCGCACACACTGTGAGGATCCACGAACATGAACCTTGGTTCTTCTGTCTCCAGAGGCAGAGACATTCGTTCATATGACACTATTTGTATCTGTATTAATTTCCTGTAGCTGGATAACAAAGTACCCCAAACTGGGGGGCTTTAAACAACAGATGTGTATTCTTACAGTTCGCATGTGACCAGAAGTCCCAAATCAAGGTGTCCTTAGAGTCATGCTCCCTTTGAAGGTTACAGGAGAAGAATTCTTTGCCTCTCCCAACTTCTGGTGGCCCCCTGTATCCTTGGTCTGTGTCACCAGACCTTTAATCTCTGCCTCTTTTCTCACATGATCATCTCTCCTCTGGGTGTGTCTGTGTCCCAAACTCCTCTTCTTAGAGGGACACCCCTTAGACTGGATTGGAAACCACCCTAAGTCAGTATAAACACAACTTGGTTGCACCTGCAAAGACCCTAATTCCAAATAAGATAATTCTCACAGATGCCAGTGATTAGGACTCTGATAAATCTTTTTAGGGGACCCAATTCAACCCATACACTTCCCATTGTCTTCTCTCTAACCCTCTGCCAGATTCCCTCGGCATCATTCCAAATAAACGCTGTCTTTCAGCTGAGAATTATGAAGTGTTCAAAGCTGATAGAAGGGGAATTTGATCCACAGAGAAAGATCCCAGAGTGTCAGGGCTCCATTCTGAACCTGCTTCCCTTCCCTTAATCCACTAATTTTCACAATTTTTTTTCCCAGAACTTAATGAGTTTTATCTTCCAAACTGCAACATATTGATTAAAAATGGAATTAAGCATGACTCAATCTTTGCTAGAGCTGACTTCTAAAGCTTCCTTCTTAAAAAAAAAAAACATATCAAGGAAATATTTATTTTGTAAGCTGACCAAAAAGAAAGAAAGAAAGAAAGAAAGAAAGAAAGAAAGAAAGAAAGAAAAGAATGAAAAATCTTACATTTACTCAGCGCGCGTAACTTCCGTGGTCCTAAAGATGATTAAGTATTGCATCCAGTATTTTCTGGGATTAACAGAGCTGTCTTCCGTTCTAAATGTTGTTGTTTTTCTTGTCTAAGATTATACTAGTTAGAGTCATCGTACGGAAAGCCAGTATCCTTGTACAAATGTTGAGAAAAGCATTCACTTTATCCCCTTCATGGCTATTTAAGTATCTTGCACTGTAAGTTTGCATGAAATCTCAAAGTGCGCACAGCCCAAATGATATTAATATTCAGAGGTAAGTCAGCATCAAGTTACTCAAAATCTACGCTGCCCAGGCAGAAGCCTGTATTTCTAAAATAAATTACTTGTAAAGCGCAATGTCTCGATGAAATATTCAAGTTTAAACCCATTTGTATTCTCAATTTTAAATACAGACACAAACTTCTGCTGCAGCTTCTCTGGCCATATCTGAAAGTGAGCAGGTGCATTGAATCAATCAGCTGGAGTCGGCAGAGGGAAAAATAATCCCCCATCCAAAGTAAACTGCAGAAATCCATAAATAAAAAACAGAGCTACAGAAAATCTCAGCTACACAGGAAAAGTCTGTACATGTGCATTTAAAGACTTAACTTCTTTTTCCCCTTAGCTTGGAGATTTAAGAGTCCTGTTTTAATAGGCAAATACGTATGAACTTGACGTCCACCAAAAACCTGTCTACAGTTTGCACCCAAACGTCTGTAGTTTTTAACCAGAGTCACACTTGGGAGCAGAAAATTGTTTACAGAGCAATGAGAGAGGAATTAAAAAATCTTGTGGAATCAGAATTAACTGTGCGTGTGAGCAGAAGGAAGAGAAAGCCCGTTTCTGTAAGCTCCTGGCCTCCTCTCCTGGGAAGCCACCCATCTCCCTACTTCTTGGATGTGCATGGACCCAACGAAGGAGGGGAACCCCACACAGCAAGCCACTCCCAGTGTGGGAGTCCCACTGAGTGGAGTCACCTGGTGGCTTACTTCCCAACTCAGGGAGTGGACAATGGGAGCATCTTACCCGAGACCTCCAGGTACCAGAGCTCCATCAAGCCATTTCCAGGTCATTTTCCTTCTGGAAATTTTCCTTCAAATCTGAATGACTCAGCTTGTCAGGAATCTCGCTCTCTTTGGCACATAAACCTTCCCACACATAAGTAAGGCACTGCTGCTGTGCCCTTAGAATCTCCCAGGCCAACCTTGCCACTTTTACAGAGTGAGGCTGGCTCATCACTCAGTACTTGAGACTCCATGTTTCACCTTAAAACGGGCCTTATAAGCCTTCCTCTGATTACAACAAAATGGCGTGCAAATATAAACAATTTTTATGAAGTTCTGTAAATAGGATCAATATCATGCAGACAAAGCAAGTTATGAGACCCTTTGCTTCACATTTTCTCCTGATCTGCTAATCCACACTAACAGTAATGGTGGGCCTATGTTGCCTGGCTATTTTTTTCTAATTTTTGAGATGTTCTTCCTTTGATTTTTGTCTTCCCCATTTCCTGTTTACTTCCTTCTCATCCTCTTGCTTTTATTTTGGGTTCATTGGTCTCATAATTTCCAGCTCAAGTCTAGAAACACCAGTTCTATTCACTGACATTCTGAACCATGAGGTAGTTTAGGTAGAAGGAACCAGCCCAAGGGAACAGCCCAGACTAGGGAGGTCATTAAAGTTCTAGACTGGAATGGAAAGGAAGATGAGGGAATGGCCAAGAACTTAACAAGGGACCTCAATCTCCCCTACTCCTCAAGCCCCTCACCCTCCACACATGCAAAAACCAAGTCAAAAAGCCATCTTTCTGGACAGCATTTGTTGTGGATGCTATCAGAGTCAAGGGCATGACTGCCAATCCCACCACCCCTAGCCAATCCTGTTCTCCAACCCTTTCTGAGAAAATGTCCCCTTGTTAGCTCCATTTGCAATTATCAGGAGAGAGACTTCTGAAGGAAAACTCAAGACTGGGAGAGAGGGCTACAGCAATAAAGTTTAGCCCACAAGGCAGACATAGCATGTGATGATTCCATCTCAGGGATCTGATCTGATTTTATTTCACACACACACACACACACACACACACACACACACACACACACACTCCTCATTCTAGATTGGAGCATGAGTGAGTGTGGAGGTCATAACTGTTTTGTATGTATGTCTGTGTGTCCATGTCTATATGTCAGAGAGAGATAGGTGAGAGACCACATAGTTTATTTTGGACCTGGTACCATGGAATAGCCATGGCTATTTTTAACATCTCAGACTCCCTAGCACCTTGATAAATTTTATGTGCTAGATGGATAGTGAAAAAATGAATGATTTGCCCCCAATATGCCCATCTTGGATGAGATACTTCTTCTGAGTCCCCAGAGCATCTTCCTACTTCTACCCTACAGGCTGCTAAACTTGTCTTTCAACTTCTTCTGACTCCCATCTAGACTGTGAGTGCCTCAAGGACAGGGACTATATCTTGGTTTCTCTGTCCTCAGCCTCCTGCCCAGAAACCGGCAAAAACAGAAGCTCATAATGTCTATTGAATAATGAGCATGAATGTGTACGAGGCCCCAACTACACTTGTTTGCTATATAAGGCCGTCAAATCCCTCTTCTTTCAATTTCTTTAAAAGGATTCTTGGTTGAGAGGACTTTCGTTCTAGCTGGTCAGACACTCTGGAGCAGGGGGTTCCTCCAGACTGTCCCCCCTGCATCCGTATTCCAGAGATGGTCCCCATCAGTCCCAGCCTGACCACCTATGACCAACCCAGCAGAATGAAAACAGTAGCATACCTCCAAGGGCTCCTGTGAGGGATGAGTTGAGCCACATCCCTGCTGCTGCCCTTGGCGGGGGATTTTTTTTTTATCTCCAAATATAACGTGATAAGATGTGATAATAAACACACCACACAGAGAAACAGATCACTCCTTCCAACTGCTGTCTTGCTTGCACTGGCTGCTTTAAAGGCAAGAAACAGATGTGACCCTTTTCAACCAAACCATATTTTTAAAGCTAAATGAGTATTTGTTTAAATGCTAAATGATTCTACTGGATGGGGAATATTACTTTTTTTTTTTTTTCCTCAAAGGAGTCAGCAGTGGTTGCTTAATATTTTTCAGGTACATTTAAAAGAATGAGAAGAAAGGGGCTCCTGGGTGGCTCAGTAGGTTAAGCACCTGACTCTTGGTTTCAGCCCAAGTCATGACCTCATGGTTCATGAGTCCAAGCCCCACATTGGGCTCTGCACTGACAACACAGAGCCTTCTTGGGATTCTATCTCTCTCCCTTTCTTTCTGCTCCTCCCTCACTCATTAATTCTCTCTCTCTCAAAATAAATAAACAAACAAATAAATAAATAACTTTAAAAGAAAACGAACTAAAGATAGGAAGGAAGGCAGGAAAGAGGGAAGGAAGGAAGAAGAGAAGGAAGGAAGGAGGGAGGGAGGAAAGAGGGAGGGAGAGGGAGGGAGGGAAGGAAGGAAGGAAGGAAGGAAGGAAGGAAGGAAGGAAATAAGGGAAAGGAAAGGAAGAGAGGGAAAGGAGGAAGGAAGGAAAAGGAAAGGAAGGAAGGAAGAAAATGAAAGGAGGAAGGAAGGAAGGAAGGAAGGAAGGAAGGAAGGAAGGAAGGAAAGAAGGAAGGAAAGAAGGGAAGGAGGAAGGAAAGAAGAAAGGAGGGAGGGAGGGAGGAAATAATAAAAACCAGAGGGAACAGAAAAAGCTAGTTGTTTTCAAGAGAAGTCCTAAAGAAGGGCTCTTAGTCCCAGTCCCTTTCCAGGATGGAACTGAACTATTTTGCCTCAAGTTTTATGAGCATTAAAATAAAAAACAATCAGGCGAGTTCTGACTTCCTTTTTTTCTGAAGCCCTTCAAGTGTGTCTTAGGCCAAGTATACAGGTTAATAGGTCATAACAATTTTTGCAAATACAGTCCAATTAGTACCAAATGGAGGGGAAAATGAATCCAAAGTACGAAAGGAAGGGGAAACAAACAACGCTCTTGCCACACTCCAATGTTAGCACTATTTATTTAACCATGATATTCCCACTTAAAGAAGCCCCAATTTTTAAAGAATTTTTAATGAGCAACGACCCAATTTCTTCTGGCAAATTTCATCGTAAAATAGTCCTGTCTCCTTTAGCCTTAGCCGACTTAACCCAAAATTCTGCAAGCTCTCCCATTCATTGTCCCCAGTCTTAAAGGGAACAAAGAAAACATCCAGACTTAATTTCGACAAAGAAGCAGGCTCACGTTATCATGATCGGGTTATCACGATCACCCAAAGTCAAGGCCATCTGGCTCAGGTCTTTGCCACTGTAGCAGCATCCACTCCTATCAAAAGTTTTTGTTTATTGGTTGGTTTTTAATATTTTTCAATTAATATTTTTTTAGGAAGAGAGAGCACAAGCAGGAGAGGGGCAGAGACAGAGAGAGGAAGAGAGAGAATATTAAGCAGGTTTCATGCTCAGTGCTGAGCCTGACATGGGGCTCAATCCCATGACCCTGGGATCCTGACCTGAGCCGATATCAAGAGTCACTTAACCGACTGAGCCACCTAGGTGCCCCTGTTTGTTTTAAGCCAAGCTTCCCATTCTTAAATCCTGTCAGTTTGATACCACGAAAACACTGTAGGGCTCAGGGTCCACAGTGCTGTTTCCTACTCAAAATGGGATATGCAATTCAGCCTGGAGATCAAAACAATTCCCTGGGGTCGGATGGAGTCTTCTTAAGCTCTGACACCCCCTCCTTCCATCAAATGTAACCCACAGTTTTCACCAGCCAACCTGCCACTTCTGTTGAATATAGGCACCAAACTCAAGGTTGCCATTTTCACATTGAGTCTAGATAAATCTATCAGAACACAGCCCAGGGGACTTTGACTAGAGACTTTACCAACACAGCAAAAGGACTGCCTTTAAATAAGTGCACTCAGTCCAGAATGCCTTCTCCGTACATGTCACCAGTGTCAACCTAACTGAGAAAAGGACCCCAGACCCCAGGGAAGTTCTTCCAGCTCGTCTTCCTGAAGCTCCTCCATCACTGGGGCTCTGCTATTATGTAATCAAAATTTCTTTATGTGGTGCAAACCCTGCTTTGTCTCTTCTCACTGCTGTAGACTTTCTCGTTCCATGCCATCTATGCTGACAGGCGCTCATCCCTGGATCCAGGTCTCAGTCTGTTCTTCAAGACGTCTGGGAATTGTTGGAGCCCACCAATGTTGGAATGCCCTTGCAGCTCTCTGTCTTCCATAATTGTTTTCTCCGGAGGCTTCTCTCTCCTTCTCAGCCTACAGAAGTCTATTTGATGGCTGATCGACCGGTGCCTGTCACATCAGTACCCTTTGCCCTTGTCCTTCACCCCAGCTTGCTTCTATAGAGGCAGGGATACCATAGATGTTTGCTGGGCAGAAAGACTACTGGGGTACAAGCCCGACAACAACAGGACATCACATCCCCTCATTCCCCACATTCCTGACCACACAGAACACAACCTGGATGGCCTAACACCTGCTACCTAAGAAACTTAACAATCCCCCCCACCTGCCTGCTTAGAGAATGACCTCAGTGCCCTGTTCCATACAGGCTTTGTATTCCAAAAGTGAGACCAGGGTCTAGCAGAACTCTTTGTCCTGTATTCCCCTGTAAGCTTTATGGCAGACCTTCACCTGGAAGGGTAGACAAAGAAGACCAGAGATACCCTAGAGCCACAGTAAAGCTGAGGCTATACACATCCTTGCTCCCTGAAGGCCCACAGCCCCCGTGTGAAAGCAATGAACCCATGACCCCCAACTGTGGCCAGACCTGGCACCTCATTCATTAATCCACTCCCTGGACTGAGGTACAAAACACTTCACAAACGTTAGCATCCATGATGGGAATGAATCTCCCATCCTTCCCATTTGGGAGTCCTTCCCTAGTCCAACCCATGCCAAGATAACCACCCTATGTTCATGCTTCCATCCCCACACTCCACCACACTTTATACACACACCCTATATATACACAACCTATCCTGTTGATTTCCCACACAAGCATGTGAATTTCATGTGGTCCCCTCTCTCCTTCCTTTTCTCCCCACTTTCTTTCTTTCCTTCAGTTATTCAATAAATGAAAATAGACTGTTCTGCTACCACATGCTAGGCACTCTTTGGGACATTGGAATAAAGTAGAGAAGAAAGCAGATGGGCTCTGCCCTCATGAAACTAATACTTAGCAGACGGGAGACCAGAGTATGGTAAAAAGAGATTGAACTACAGACTCATAAAAATATAAATACAAATGTAATTCCTAATTCCACGATTTAAGAAAACAACATTGGGCAGATTACATAACATCCTTCTTTCTCGGGTTCTTTTCTCTTTTTAATTTTATTTTAGTTAGTTATTGGTTTCAGGAGTGGAATTCAGTGATTCATCACTTACATACAACATCCAGTGTTTATCACAACAAATGCCCTCCTTAGTACTCATCACCCATTTAGCCCACGCACCTCGCTCCATCAACCCTCAGTTTGTTCTCTATCTTTAAGAGTGTCTAATGGTCTCTCCTTTTCTCCCCCCCCATTCCCATATGTTCATCTGTCTTGTTTCTTAAATTCCACATATGAGTGAAATCATATGGTATTTATCTTTATCTGATTGACTTATTTCACTTAGTATAATACATTCTAGTTCCATCCATGTTACTGCAAATGGCAAGATTTCATTCTTTTTGATGTCTGAGTAATATTCCACTGTGTATATATACCACATCTTCTTTATTCATTCATCAGTCAATGGACATTTGGCTCTCTCCGTAATTTGGCCATTGTTGATAATGCTACCATAAACATTGGGGTGCACTTACCCCTTCAAATCTGTATTTTTGTATCCTTTGGGTAAATACCTAGTAGTGCAATTGCTGGGTCATAGGGTAGTTCTATTTTTAGTTTTTTGATGAATCTCCATACTGTTTTCCAAAGTGGCTGCACCAGGTTGCATTCCCACCAATGGTCCAAAGGGTTCCTCTTTCTCTGCACCCTTGCCAACATCTGTGGTTGCCTGAGTTGTTAATTTTAGCGATTCTGACAGGCATGAGATGGTATCTCATCATTGTTTTGATTTATATTTCCGATGATGAGTGATGTTGAGCATCTTTTCATCTATCTATTAGCTATCTGGATGTCTTCTTTGGAAAAATGTCTATTCATGTTTTCTGCCCATTTCTTAACTGGGTTATTTGTTTTTTGGATGTTGCATTTGATAAGTCCTTTATAGACTTTGGATACTAACCTTTTATCAGATATGTCTTTTGCAAATACCTTCTCCTATTCTGTAGGCTGCTTTTTAGTTTTGTTGAGTCCCAAGTTCTTGGTACTCTAAAAATAATTGTGTGTACTCTATAGTGTTATGAGGATTATGTTGAATAATGCTTGTAAAGCACCTGGCACATATCAGGTGATCATTAAATGTAACTATTTTCAACATTATGCCCATTGTATTTTGAAAGTAATAAGCATACTTTCCTAATATGTGCCTATGAATATATAAGTCATAAATTACACATGTAAATATTAACAAATATATATTGTTTTAAATAAGTTTAATTTCCTCTTATATTATCAGATAAGATAAATATATGTATAAATATAAATTCTAATGTTTGCCCATACCACAATAAATAATTTTGTATACCCTTTGAGTGAACACCCCACTTTGAAGATCATCAGCCAAAAGTATTTGAGATTACTTACAAGTGTAATTTCACAGGAAAAAACTACCTTCCAAAAATCCATGCTTACCATAACTCCCTTAGGAGTATCTTGTTGATAAGAGTATTGTTCAAATTCACAGAGAAGAAACTGAAATGGAATGGCCAACAAACATTTGAAAAGAAACTCAATCTCATTAGAAATCAGGGGAAATGCAAATTAAAATGATAAGATACTCTCAATCATCAGATTGGCAAATACAAAAAACGCTGAAATACCAAGTGTCTGCACGGGTGCACAAAATGGGCGTTCCCATTTGTTGCTAGCGGGTGTGGCAAATAAATGGTTACATCTTCTGTCAGGACCTTTGTCGATTTTGACTGAAGCTGAAATTGTCAACATTGTGTGCCCTAGAAATCATGCTGTTAGGAGAAGGGCTTATTCAATTGACAATCTCATGATGTGTATATATGTATATATGTACATAGTAATGTATGTATTATTTATAATAAGTATAACATATAAATAATGAGTAATGCACAATGTAATTAATATATTATACGTTTTAGATTCTGTGTCTATTATATATTATACTTACCACGTTAGAGTGTGTACAATAAATAGATGCAAGGGTTGCCAAGGAAATCAATTATATTGAAATATATTTTTCAATTATATTGAAAACGTCCATAAATGTTTTAAAAAAACTTTTTTGAATTTTAATCTATGTGCCCTTTTTTAACTCATCAACATAAAACCCTCATAATATCCTCGTAAGTCCTATAATTTTGAAGCTGATGTGCGTCAGCAATATTTGGGCCACCTCCAACAACTTAATGTGACCTGAAGCTGTGCTTCCCATTGGTGTCAAAGTCTCAGCACTGCTAAAGCTACTAGACTGTGGTCTACATTCACCATTGAAGGAAAAGCGAAAGGTCAATAAAAATAAACATGAACTTTTTTCTCTTTCAAGTCCCAAACACCTTAATTCTATAACCTGCCCCGTAGAAAGTCCTCCCACACCTTCACAAGAAGACATAGTCAAAGATGTGCATTCCAGCACAGTTGGTAACAGCTAAAAATGAAAAAGAGCAGAAAAGTGGATAAAGGACATGCAGTAGACCCATAAAATGGGATGTTACAAAGAAAGTAAGAGAGATTAAGTATATGCAGAGCTCTCGAATGTATTATTGGTATATAAAGCAAGGTGCAAGACAGACAAAGGCACAGTGTTCTTCCATTTGTATATACATTAAAATATGGCACAAAACAATGTTGTTTACTGTTTACTGTAAAAAATATTGTTGTCATGGATTTGCATGAAATAACATGGTAAAGCATGGGCTAAAACAACTCACACAAAATGCCTGCTAATTATTCCTTTGGGGGAAAGGGAGAAAAATGGAGCAAGGTAGAATAAAAACATGACCTTAACTTGTATACTTGCATGCATTTCAGAGATAGATGGATGGATGGATGGATACACAGAGATGATGATGATGACAATAGATGGATGGATAGATAGATAGATAGATAGATATGGTGATGATGATATACAGATAGATAATAGATAGATAGCTGATAGATTGAAAAATAGATGATAGATGAGGGATGAATGGATAGATAGATATGATGATGATAGATAGATATAGATAGATAGATAGATAGATAAACAGATGGATGGATAGATAGATAGATAGATAGATAGATGATAGATGGAGGCATGGATGGATAGATATGATGATGATAGATTAGATAGATAGATAGATAGATAGACAGATGGATAGATAGATATGTAGATAGATACATAGATAGGTAGATAGATAGATAATAGATAGATAGATGATAGATTGAAAGATAGACAATAGATGGAGGGATGGATGGATAGATAGATATGATGATGATGATAGATAGATAGATAGATACATACATACATACATAGATACGTAGATACATAGATTGATAGAGATGGTGATGATGATGATGATAGATAGATAGATAGATAGATAATAGAAAGAAAGAAAGAAAGAAAGAAAGAAAGAAAGAAAGAAAGAGAAAGAAGATAGTAGACAGATAATAGATGATAGATTGAACGATAGATAATAGATGTAGGGATGAATGGATAGATAGATATGATGATGATAGATATATATAGATAGATAGATAGACGGATGGATAGATAGATGATAGATTGAAAGATAGATGATAGATGGAGGGATGCATGGAAAGATATGATGATGATGGTATAGATAGATAGGTAGATAGATAGATAGATAGATAGATATACAGATGGATAGATAGATAGATAGATAGATAGATAATAGATGATAGATTGAAAGATGATAGATGGAGGGATGGATAGATAGATATGATGATGATGATGATAGATATAGACAGATACATAGATACATAGATAGATTGATAGAGATGATGATGATGATAGATAGATAATAGAAAGAAAGAAAGAAAGAAAGAAAGAAAAGAAAGATGATAGAGAAATAGAAAAATACAGGAGAGAGAAAGAGAGAGAGAGAGATGGAATACAAAGATAAAATCAGAGATGTGGGTTTTTTAACCATTTTACCATTTGCCATTTTAGCAAAAATTTTACCATTTCCAAAATGTGAACTATCTATAGGTGTGTGTGTTCCTATGTGTGTGTGTGTGTGTGTGTATGTAGATGTATGCGTGTATTTCTGTTCATCGAGAGTGCCAAGAAGAGCCTCCCCTTTGGCAATAATTTCTCAATTTTAAGACTGTGCTTACACAATAACCTAGAGCTTTTTTAAATTCCAGAATCAATCATAAAGGAAGAAAAGAAAATGAAAATAAATGTGCAAAGTTGATTGGCTTGCCATTCTGTTTCTCAATAATCCTGAAATAATTTTCAGAAGAATATTAGAAACCAGAATTATTGGCAACATTTCATCAGGTTTAATTTTATAACCCTATGGTAAGTTAGTTGCACCTTTAATAAAAATTGTTGCTACATGGCAGGGTGTGAAGATTCAAGTTAGGAAGAAAATAAAAGACCTTCCTCAATGACTGTGCATCAGAAATGGCAGGTTCGGGTTTTATTAAGAATTTATTTGTAATTTTGTAAATGGCATCAACCTTGAGAGACGGCATGGTGAATCCCCTGGTCTATCACTGCCACAGTGCAAGGCAGTGCCTCCCTTTGAATTATTCTCATTACTTTGCTTCAAAGTAGAATTTGGTGCCTGCTGTCGCAAAGGTTGATCACAAATGTCGCAGAAACCACACAAGGTAATGCAGGTGAGGGATAAATCTTTGGAATGAAACAACATGGGGAGATTATGTAAAAGCTATTTCCAGTCCTGAAAACAAAATCAATCTGAATAACTGGCTCTGGGTGGAGCATTACACACGGTACCCATGCTGCTGGTGTAAGACGTTCCAGTGGGCTTATAAATTGTGGTGGGCGCTAGCTGTGTCCATCTTTTGCAATGCAAAGGTTCACAGAACCCCAGTGTCAAAGGAGATGTTAAATTTCACATGATCCTTTGCAGCCTCTAACACTTGAATTAAGTCCGTGACATTGACGATGATTGATGATGATGATGATGATACTAATTAAAACTGCTATGTGCCAGGCACTGTCGAAGTACCTTCTACTCCTTCAATGACTTGGCCAAGAGGCCATTTAGTCTCTACTTGCATCCTTCCGTGACAGGGAGTTGATCATCTCCATTTCCTCGTTGGAGAGCTGTGGTTGGACAGCTTCATCTCAGACTGCAAATGGCTTCCTTTGATTTCCACCCACTGACCCTAGTTCTGTCCCTAAAAATGGAAGCTCTCTTTGCATATTTGAAGGCAGGTTTCATGTCTTCTCCAAGACCTCCCTCCGCACTAACTATCCGCAGTGAAGATACTGGTGTTTGTACTGACTTCCCTATAGGTCCTATCCCTATCTCCTGAGTCCCCAGTGCACTGCAGTTGGCCACACCTCTTAAAGTACTCACGCCAAAAGCAACAACCTTGATGTGCTCTGGTCAACAGCACAATCACTGTACCTGAATCCATGCAGCCTGACCTCAGTTTTTTTGTGTTCTTGGAGGCATGGAAGTTTCCATCAATATGTAGAGGTTACATGAAAGAAGATGATGGGTCAGGTCAGAGACTAGAAAATGCAGTTAGGGCTCCTGCGATGTCACCCTAGCATGTCTGGACATGACCCTGGAGGCACAGAGCTCCACTGCCTTTCACAACAGGACAGTAACAGTATCATCAATGCCATTGTCCCATCAATCTTGGGAAAAGTGCAAAGGAGGCCAGAGAGATCAAACTGGAAACAAGGAGTGCTAAGGCCAGCTCTAGAAGGAGTCGAGAGAGGGCACAGTCGGGTGCATCAGAATAGACCCTCCTCTAGATTTCCTAAGGGGGCTCAGACCTCTGCATCCTGAGGACCCGGGTTCCTGAGACACAGGAGGAGGAGCTGACAGGACCCACAGTGAAGAGACTCAGTGATAAAGGCAGGGACAGCTTGCAGATGAAGCCAGAACATCTGCCCCTGGAAATCGGACAGGAAAGGATGTTAATTCAAGGACTAAGGCAGCACAGGAAGAGAAATAGGACTGGGGGCTCAGAGAGAAAATGATATTTCTTTTTCCATTCTGAGTTTGCAGGGTCTGCGGTACTTCCGTGTAGAGATACCAAGCAGCTGCTTAGAAAATGAAGCTGGGACTCAGCTAGGTGACATCTATTTTGGGGTGAATTTCTTTCAAATCTATTGAATCCAACCTGTATTTTTTTCTGTATGTAAGTTTAAAATAACATCTTTGAACTATTTAAATCCAAATTCTCTAGTGGGATGAAGGCTTAAAAAAAACACAACAAAACACCTGTTTAAGTCAGATGCTAAAAGAACTAATATAAACTCACTTTTCAGTTTAAACTTTTAAATAACTTTCTATTTAAAAAAAAAAAAACAAAAAAACAAAAAAACCTCCTTCCAGGAGCCCAAGTGTTTATACACAACAGGCAGTCGACGAAGGCGGGTATTGAAATATCAGTGTGTTTTTTCACAGGTACTGAAAAATAAATACAAGTCATGAGAAAAGTAATGAATCGACTTGAAAACCCAGTGGGATGTTAACCTCCCGGAGTAATAATAGCACACTCTCTGTCAGGGCAGACTGCACGTCAGAAAGGTATTTGTACCCAACTTTGTTCCCGTGAAAAGTCTAGAAGTACCCAGTAATAAGAGCTGCTGGCAGGAGCCTGACAATCTTTAAAAAATATCTACCCTCTGAAAGAGCTTGTCACACCAGAGTTATCTCTTCTACAGACAGCTGTTAAGAACACCAATGGGCGTGGCCTGTGCGGAGGAGAAACCCAGAACGATCCAGAAGGAAGGGGAGGGGTGATTCCCACCCCCGAAATGCAGGGGCCAAGGGGCCAGCACTGTAATCTCTATGATTTAGAGACAGGAGCACTTTGGGCTTTTCGTTTTTATTTGCTTTGAAGAAAGATGCAAGGATGTGTTTCTAGGTGGGACAGATGGTGTCAACTGTTTGGAAAATGATCTCAAGTTTGCCACTCACTTTTTGCAAGGTGGCTCCTCATGCACTTGAGCTCCTGAGGATTGTCTCTGGTGGCTGGCAGCATTGGGTCCATGGGGTCAGGCTGACCTACATGGCAGGAACTGAACCTTGTGAATCTCCACACTCACAGCACCCAGCACAGGGCCTGGCACAAAGTAGTTGCTCAAGAAATGTCTGTTGGATGGATGAATGGATGGATGGATGGATGGATGCATGTTTGGATGGATGGATGGATGGATGGATGATAGATATATGGTTGA
>NW_024412396.1:70480447-70519012 GCF_014898765.1 Herpailurus yagouaroundi
GGATGGATGGGTAGATGGATCAATGTTTGGATGGATGGATGGATGGACGAATAGATAGATAGATGGATGGTTGGGTGGAGAGACGGATGGGCAAAATGAGCTATGTTGGAAAATGTGCCAGAATGGTCAAAGTGGTCATGTGTAGGAAAGTGTTGAGTTGGCTGAGGAGCAGCCTGAGATGAAGGAGGTGAGAAAAGACAATCACAGGCTCCAGGGAGCATCTAAGCACGACAGACGACAGGGCCTGGAGCAACAACTGTCCAAGGCTTTGACATTGTCCAAGTCTTCCGTTTGTACCCCTTATAGCCTCCTCTACTCCCTGCTGCAATAATCTTAAACACAGAAAATAATGCTAAGGTCACTGAATGAGTCAGAGCAATAGGGTCTTTTGTCAGCCATCCTGTGTGCTAAGGTCTTGGTACAATTTCTTTTAATTTTTTTAATGTTTATTTATTTTTTGAGAGAAAGAGAGAGAGCGACAGAGCGTGAGCAGGGGAGGGGGAGAGAGAGAGGGAGACACAGGATCTGAAGCAGGCTCCAGGCTCTGAGTTGTCAGCACAAAGCCCGACACAGAGCTTGAACTCATGAACTGCGAGACTATGACCTGAGCTGAAGTCGGATCTTACAACCACCCCACAAGGGTTGTAGTGTCAAGGTTACTAGTTCACAAAAAAGAAATCAGACAGAGGATCAGAAAGAGAACAAAAGCTCAGTGAAACATCACTGTCACCAGGCTTGACCATCAGCCCACACAAACATCAGGCCAGATTAAGCCCAGTACATAATTCAGGGGACAGGACCGAAGATTAACCTTCCCGGCCAACCCTCATTCTGGCACCGCTGAGAGACTGAGCCCACCTAGACGATGTTAGGGAGAGAGCCCCTGCGGCCACCCTCAGGGGGGCTTCTGGGACAGAAGTGCAAGATGTGGCTGAGGCAAGGAGCCAGGCACCTCTCTAATCTTAATGCCCCCACAGCTTTGAGTGGTGACCTCACCACTGCCTCCCTCTCCCTCCACTATCAGCTTCCTTGCTCTGGGGGGGGGGGTGCTTAAGATGTCAGGACAGTGGCCTCTGATTCTGTTTTTAGCTGTACAATGGGAATATTAACTAATATCAGCCCCATCCCCTGAGGTTTCATGAGTAATTATGAATTGACACAAGTATTCTGTACCATTCATATAATACACAGTACATCATAGACTCAAAATAGGTCAGGTGTACCCCCATTGCTACTGCTTGTCTCACTTTTTTCTAGTTCTTATAAGACTATAACACTCAGAAAACAAGTGGCTCAAAAGTCAAGGGTACCCAATGGTGACAAGACAGATCCTGGAAGGTGTAGTCTCCAGTATTTGGCAGAAAAGGACTAGAAGGTCCTGATAGCAGTTCATCCTGGAAATGGTAATTTTGCATTCAGCCTGTGTGCTCGCCAAGTCTGAGCCTGACCTGGGGACTATGAAAAGGGGGTGTCTGTGGTGCACAGAAACTCCTTCCATGACCCTACTAGATCCATTCCACATGACACGGTGGGCTAAAGGCCAGATCCTGCAGCCTTGAGCAGGTGGACGTCAGTCGAGCTATGCACTTTTCCAGCCCACGATGTCCTCGCCTGCAAAACACACTGTAGCAGGTAACACTTACCTGGAGGGTCACCAGGAGAAGAAAACAAACGTGTGTATGTAAAGCACTCAGAAGATTAACTATCATGTCCTTGAAAAAGTCCATGAAAAAGTCCATGCAAAACACAGGACAGAAAGAATGATGTAATGCTGAATTTAAAAAAAAGAAAGGAAAGAAAGTGTCTGGAATTATTGGGCATGTTCAGTGGGGGCCAGCTGGAGGCCATGAATAGTAACAAAGCCAGAGTCAAAAGGCCTGTCAATGAGAAGAGACGAGGTAGATGTGGTGGAGAAGGATGGTGTGAGCACCAGAGACACCTCGGGTCTACATAGGAAACATTGGGGAGCAACACTGACACCGAAAATAAATAGAATCAGTGATACAGTGATGCGGTCTTTCAGAATTCAGACGAAGAAAACAAAAACAAAAACAAAAACAAAAAAGCCCACAAAGAATGGAAAATAATTAGGGAGAAGATGAGAGAAGGTAATGAGAACCATAAAAATGTTGAATGTGTTAAGGAAAGGTGGTCAAAGAGCCCAGGGCATTGGCATCAGAAAGGCAGGTTTTGTTTAGAGGAGGAAAAGTGTCTAAGGGAAGAGAAGTAAATACTAGCAAAACTGATGGATTATAAGGAGAAAGAAAAAAATAAGTCCTACAAGTATCTAAGTGTATATAATACAGATCACTTAAGAAGAAATAAAATTCAGGATACAGTCGACCTTCTTTGAAATTCAGTGACAAAACTCATGAAGCAACAGCTCCAGAAGTTTAGGGGGGAGACCTTGTGCTCCAGGAGACTCAACCTAGCAGAATTCTCTTCCGTGTGTGAGTGCAGAAGAAAGTCATTCATTCGCAGCTAGAAGAGAGGTACGAACATACATTGACATAAACCTATCTCCAAAAATTTAATTGAATATATAAGCAAAATCAATCGTGAAAATGAATCAAAATTAAGAACTGAATGATGGTGTTTAAGAACGGGCAATGAGCATGAAAGGAAAGAAAATGTAGAGTTACATCCAAACTGCTTCTGATTTCTGGTTACAGACCTAACGAGGCTATGTCAGGATCTGATTTTTGGTTACAGACCTAATGAGACTATGTCAAGATGAGCTCTCTCCCTGCTGAAAATCTTATAAATTGAGGCATTTTTTGAGAAAAACAATTTGGCAATGTATGTCACAAGTCTTAAAATATATGTCCACGTTGACTTGATTATTCCAATCTAAAACTTCATCTTAGGGGCGCCTGGGTGGCGCAGTCGGGTAAGCGTCCGACTTCAGCCAGGTCACGATCTCGCGGTCCGTGAGTTCGAGCCCCGCGTCGGGCTCTGGGCTGATGGCTCAGAGCCTGGAGCCTGTTTCCGATTCTGTGTCTCCCTCTCTCTCTGCCCCTCCCCCGCTCATGCTCTGTCTCTCTCTGTCCCAAAAATAAATAAACGTTGAAAAAAATAAATAAATAAATAAATAAATAAATAAAACTTCATCTTAAGGAAATAACGAATTCAGCCCTCAAAGATTTGGTTGTAATGTATGTATTTTCTCCTTGCTATTCATATTAAAAGATTAAATATTGCTGAAATATGTCCAACAAAATAAGAATGATTTAATGAATTATACAGTCATACAATGAAACTTTTAAGTTCCTTTAAAAAATATCTAACATAGACTATGCTTATAATGTAATGTTAGGTAGAAAATAACTAAGAAACAAAACTGCATTAATATTACTGTTTTCTTTTTGAAAATATACTGATGTAGACGTGATTAATTGGTAGGTTATTATTCAGATAAATGTATATATAGGTAAGGCAAGACAGCATGTGGTCTTATCTTCAAAATTTATAGGGAAAAAAGTGGCTAGGAAGGATCTACTTTACGTCTTACCTGCATTCATCCAATCATCTATTTACCCACCCACTCATTCACCAAGAACCCAAGAAAGTGTGGACACCTGACTCCTGGCGGGGGCTAAGCTAAACCTGAGAAACACCTAGGTGAAAGTTCCAGACACGGCTTTGGCCTTCCTGGAGTTTACACGTATGCAACTGGCTTTAAACCAGTCCCGGAGAAAATAAACACACATGACACTGGAGGTAATAGTTGGGAGGGTGAAGGCCTGCATCCGTGAGGTTGTGGAGAAAGATGAAGGTGCCTTGAATGGAGCTGGGGTAGTGCCTGGGGACAGCGATAGGAAGCCCCCACTAGACCCAAGGCACATGGGCAGCATGAGAGCCTTTTTTCCCCCATTATGATGAGTGTACTCTTTAATCCCCATCCTCTATTACCCACATCCCCCCTCTGGTAACCATCCATTTGTTCTCTACAGTTGAGTCTGTTTCTTGGTGTGTTGATAGACTCTTTGAAGCATTTTCAAGTCTAAATAAGGCATCGCTTCCTCTTTCTAACAATGAGTTGTGGAGCAAGAGGTTGTAGACACTGAGACAGGGATCTACTTACTCCAGTAGGAGGGGAAAACCAAAGGGAGGAGCTTAACTATTTCCCTACATGTTCAAAACAAGTCTGCAGGTGAGGTGGAGCTAGAAACCAGGTCTGAAATCTTATGTCCCTGACCACTCACCACCGAAATAGCCTCCTCCTTCTTCCCTCCCCTTTTCCAAGATCCAACTCAAATAACTCCCCAATTTCCCCATGCATGCTGGTCACTATCCCTCTGGGCTCTCAGAGGACTGACTTCTTATTATATCCCCTTCACATCGAACTATATTATCTTTTATCCAACAAATAGTTTAGGAGGAAATTCCCACTGGATGGTTTCTTCTTTGTATTTTGTTCTGTCTCATAACCATGTGTCCATGCCTGGTAAAGACTCTGATGAATAGGTCTGAGTTCAGTTGGATTCACTGAAATCCATGGGAAGAATAACACCTGGATGACTGTGCAATTTGTCCATGAATTATTCATAATTATACAGAGTAACACACTTATTCTGGGTGTCCCAATCCTGAAACCAACAGAAAGACTCACATACAAATCATCCCTCCCAAGGCAGATGACCAGAAAGATAGCAGATCTCAAACAGCCGTGCAGGCAGACACAGGCCCTGCCCTCCCAAACCAATCACATATCCGTCCTTCTCCACATTACCAGATGCAGGCTCTGCCTCTGTACATCAGTCATAAATCTGTCCTTTGGCACATCACTCATCCATCAGCAGGCTTTACTCCTTTTATGAAATATGTAATCTACAAAATTTTATGTAGACATTACACACCTGGAGCCACAAGACAGGACCCAACTCAACACGTCAGGGGGTTCCTCTCTTCTTCTGCTGGGAGAAGAGAGACACACGCACCCACATGCCCACCCACTATCATGCACAGAGCCCTTGAAGGCTGGCCCAGGGGATCCTCTGTCCACACGCATACCTTTCATTCCTGCACACAGCTCTCTTCTCCACTTTCTGATGCCTCTTCCACACAGGTAGGTTGGGCTCAGAGATGTATCCAGTCTCCTTAATTGCTCCCTTCTTGAAAGTTCTCTCTCTCTTATCCTCCCTGTAGAATCTTCTTGGATCTCTAGATTCAAAAGTATTTCTCAGAATGAGTGGAGGACAAGAATGGATATTTACTAAACGCCTACCCAATGTTGGGCATTGCAATCTTCCCATCATGCTGGGATGGAAAAGAAGTTTCCCTATATTTAACTCTCCCTAAGAAACTTGAAATAAGCCACCCTATGTCACACACTAGTAAGAGGAAGCAAAAGTGGGATTAAAAACCAGGGCTGCTTGTTTCCAAAGCTTACGTGCTTTCCATCACATGCAACCTCCCAAGGAAGGGCTCCCCACTGGCTGCACGGCATCCCTCACTCAGTGTGTTAATAAAAAGGAAGATGCAGAGAAATGAGAAGAAAGGAGAGAAATAATTTTTAAAGCATGCCCACTCCTCCCACCAGGGCACCTCCCCCCTTCACCCCACCAACAACCAGGCACCCAAGACTGGAGAACTCTGACCCTCTCTGTCCCAGGAGGGACTGAGCTCTGCATCCTCTCAGTTTCCCCATTTCTGTTGCATTTCTCTTGCCAGGGCCCTCCCTGAGAGTGGGGTGGGTGGGGGTGCTGAGAAAGGCAGGGCGTGGAACCACCCGCAGTGCCCGAGGGAGTCCTTCCCACCACACACCTGCGAGCCCTTCAGCCCTCCTCCAATGACAGCTGCCTTAGACCTTCAACTTTCACAGAAGCCTATTTCTGCTGAACTTGCATTAAACAAAGACTGGAAACACGGGTCAACAACTCCAAACATTCACCTCCTTCATGCACTTGTCTGAGGAGCCCCAACCCTTCTGTGAAAACAGCATTAGCAAATACCATCAAAGAGAACCAGGTCTCATTCAGGATGCAAGCAGTCCCCCCTCCCTTGGCCTCAGTTGAAGCTGGAATACCTCACCTTGATTTACCAAGCCCTGTGTGGTCTTGCCCTTGCCGCTCCCCTGCCCTCACTGCCATTCATCTTCTTCAAACCTTTAGTTCATTTTCCTCCCTTCCTTTCTTCCCAATACATTCTGAGTGCCTATTCACTCCTGGGTGCTGTGGAGACAAAGTTTCCAAGGCAAACAGACTCAACACTGTCCCTCATTCCACATCCTTGTGCCTGTTGTCCCTTCCCATGGAATGCCCACACCTGCTCTACCAGCATAAAGCCTCATCATCTTTTAAATTGGAAATTAAATATTAGTTTGGTCTTGTTTTTAAGAATCCTTCCTTGCTTCCTACTGTCCCTCCTCGAGTTGGGTCAGGCATCTCCCCAGAGTTTTATCTTCCTCCCCATTCCACGGCACTGCTCATCTCTGGGGTAACTGTCTGCTTGCACACCTGCACCCTCAACTAAACTGCAACGTCCTTAGAAGCCAGCTCAAAGGCCCCCTGATTCCTCTGAATTCCTACTGGGTCAGCCAGCAGTCGATCCAAACTCAGATTCTCTAAGACAAACTCATCTTCCCTTCCAAACCAACTTCCCTGGTTTTCTGCAGTTGCCCCCAGAATAGTCACCAAAGCTAAAACTAGGGAGTCAACCTTGAGGCTTCCTTCTCCCTCACTCCCCACTTACAAATAACCACTGAATAGCGTTGGCTTTGGCACCTAAATACATCCATCTGCATCCCTGCCTCGACAAGGCCACCACTCTCTTCCGTGGCTCTATCACGTGTCTCCAGGGCTTGTGAAACAGCTTCCTGATTTCTCTTCTTGCATCACCCTTGCCTTCTGACAATCTATTTTCTACAATGCGGGCAGAGTAATCTAAGACATAAAGGAGATGAGGTCACTTTCCAGCTTAAAACCCATAAAGACCTTCCCATTGCCCTGAGGACAATGTCTAAACTCCATAACAAAGCCAACAAGACCACTCAGATGCCCAGCTCTACTTTCCGTTCTTACTCACCCCTGGTCACTCCCCCATCACAGTCTCTGACTCGACTCAGCCTTCAATGAATGAAACCCCTGTTCTTTGTGGCCTTCTGGCTGTCATGGAAGTGGCTTTTCTGCCTGGAATAATTCTCCCCCCTCCTCATCGCTTGGCTGGGTGTGAATGCCTACCAGTCAAACTTGCTAGGCAGTGCACTGACAGAGACACCTTCTCAAGTCCTTGTGGCCCCATGGAAGCCTCGAGTGCCATAAAGTAGCCTCCGTGGGCCCACCACAGCACAAATATTTCCCGAGATCCCCAGCGGGAATGCCCTGCTGCACCTCATTATCACTGTCCTGGTAAATAACAGCAGCACCGACACCAGTCTGCAAAACCAACACGTGCATATTTGATCTGTATAAACAGTGCATATAATATGACGTTTCCTTTCAAAACTCCCTTACCACTTGGAAATTCAAATGAGAGCCTGTGCTACCCTTGGACTGGAGATTAATGAGGGCATCATAAATATTTGATTAAAGCCAGGCCAAATTCGCGGGGTTTTGCCTCAAAAAGTTTTCAGAAACAAGTGCCCAAAGACTTTTTGACTATCCTAAGCACTTTTGGGGGGGCAGTAAGAGGCAGCTTCCCTCTCCAGGAATTTTCCAGCCACATTTACTCTCACACAGCATGCCAGCTGCTATGTCTCTTGACTTTTGACAGACATCTAGATCTCTCTCAGCTTTCAAGTCACCTTCCACTTTGGACTCTTGGTCAGTGAGCTTGTGTTTGCCTCTTACAGACAGTGGAATAAGAAAGGAACATTGTGTGCTACATATTAGAAAACCTGCTTCTCAGCCTGGCTGGCCCAATTTGTGGCTCTGTCAACTTGGGAAGAGGTGTTGAACATCCTTCAGCCTCGGTGTTTTCTGCTATAGATGATGAGAAAAATAAATGGTTTCTGAAATGAGGATCATTTTTGCATACTAGAAATTGTTGAAAAAAATGTAATAGATTGGAAATATTCGCTAACAAGCAAGGCTAGAGGCCGAGTCACCTCAGGGAATTCTTTTTGTGGAGACTTTCCAGCAATACCAGTCTCAGATTATAAAATGGGTACTAAATTACCCATTTACAAAACCATCTGTATTAAGAGATTTAATGCAAACTATGAATAAAATACTTATTTGAAAGAGAATTTTTTTTCATGGCAGTGTACTATTAAATAGGAAATATCCTGGAAGCAATCTAGACAGACATTAATAGGGTCAAATAAACTACGATATATCCCCCTAACAAATTATTGTGTAGAAAATAAACTCATTGCAAAAATGTCTTTAATAATAAGGATGCATGTGTAATATAATGTTAAGTGTGTGTATTGAGTACAAAATCAAATAGACCAAAATAACTGAACATTTATTTAATCTGCAAATAAGGAAGGGATTCCTATGATTTAAAACAAAAGAAGGGTGGCTGGGTGGCTTCAGTCGGTGAAGCGTCCAACTTTGGCTCAGGTCATGGTCTCACAGTTTGTGAGTTTGAGCCCCGCATTGGGATCCGTGCTGACAGCTCAGATCCTGGAGCCTGCTTCAGGTTCTGTGTCTCCCTCACTCTCTGCCCCTCCGCCACTCATGCTCTGTCTCTCTCTGTCTCTCGAAAATAAATAAACATTTTTTAAAAATCTAAATAAATAAATAAATAAAATAAAATAATAAAACAAAAGAGAATTCACCAAAAGAATTAACAATTAAATTTACTACATAAAAATTTTTAAATATGAAATTAAAATATACCATAAATAAAGATCAAAGAAAATAACATTGTAATTAGCCAGGTGAATATCAATTTTCAAAGAATGCAATAGATGTGCTTCAGATCTCATACCACTTCTAAGAGGAACACAACACAAGGAAGATGAAAAGAAAAAGTGAATTCTTTCTTCCATGAAACCAAGAGAGAGATTTTAAAGCGAAAATTAAGCTAGCATAAGTGAATTTGTTGAGATACGATATCCATTATGGAAAAGATGGAAGACCACAGATTCTTCAAAGAATAAGGCGATGAAGGCATGGCAGAGAGTCTCCATGGACAACAGATTAGCACTCACCCCAAGTTGCCCTCCTGACATTTTTCTCTTGCATACTTCATCAGCATACAGCTCACCCAGGAGCTCTCCCATTCAAAGACAATGGGAGACCAAAAAACAATAAGAGACCTCCACCAAAATCCTGGGAGAGAAACATGGCAAATAAAAATAGACAAAGAAAAATGTTGATATTCAGTAAGGTAATAATGTGCCTTCACAATGTCCCATTGAAAGGAATAGCAACTTTCACAAAATAAAAAACCAAAGCAGAAACATAAGGACCCAATTATTAACAAGAAGAAGACAGAATAAAATAAATAAATTGGCAAAGATCAAGTAAAAGCAGAAGAGAAAAATGAAGTCATCCAATAAGTAAAGTCATTTTGGAAGCAGTCAATAGGAAATAGGTTCTGCCACAATAATGCTCAGGGACATAAGGGGACACACTTGAGAAAACCTGAGCAGGATAAAAGAGAAAAAAATAACAAAAAGGTTAAAACTCTATAATAGAAAATTATGGCTATGAAAGATGACAAAGGAGATCCAGGGTGTGCAAAATTGGTGCCTGGGACTAACGAGCAAAATAAATAGAATAACAAATTGCCCAAAGATGTAAGATAAGGAAAATGGTTTTGAAATAAATATTTAAATGTACAGACAGAAAAGGCCAGCAGCTCCCAGACAAGTTGAGATAGGCCCATGAGCAGAGGGTATATTTTATTAGAGTCATTACACCTTTAAAATAAAGTCTAAATCCTATAGCCAGGGAAAAAAGTCAACTCATCTATAAGGGGAAAAAAACAAACCTGTCTTTAGACTTCTCCCTAAAACATTGAATGCAACAGTACAATGGAATGATGTCTTCAGAATCCTCAGAGAAAGGGTGAGACAATAATTTTATACCCAGCCAAGATGTCCTTTTAGAATAAAGTGACAGATAACTTTACAAAAAATTAGTATCTCAAAGGAAAGAGTTTCCATGATCTTAAGTGAGCTATGAAAAGTTGCTCTGTTGCCCATCCAGAAATAAAAGATTCTGTAAAATAATTGGTGACTTTTATTATATTACTTTTTAAAAACTAATTAAAAGAAATATTGCACAGCTGTGGGAAAATATTGCTGCCAAATAGAATGTGTATTCTACTAGGACATTGAAGCTATCAAACATAAGAGGAAGAAAGAGAGGGAAAGTCACTTTGTGAATATTCCATCCTCTTCTGTTGAAAGGGCAATATCTGTAATGTCTAAAACTAATAAATAAAGAAAATATATATTATTTAAGTGTGTGAAGCATTGGAGAAATAAAAATAATTATGTAAAAGTAACCAAAATCAGGTGATATAGAGAGGACAGAGGGAGGGTAGGTGTAAGGAAATCAAGAATACCACAATACACGTCTTTAAAAGTGGAAAGTTGATACTGTCTAAAGAAGTAAATTGAAAATTATGTATATTCTATAAATATAGCTATAAATATAACTACCGGAAGAAGTGAAAGTGAACTCACAATAGAGCTTCTAAATGGTTAGAAAACAGAAACACACATGCGCGCACACACACACACACTCCAAAGTACATACTGATCTTAAAATGTCAGGCAAGGATAAATTTAAGGCAGAGGGATTTAAAGGAGATATGTATGACCATTTTTAAAATTTTAAATTTTTTTTTCAACGTTTTTTATTTATTTTGGGGACAGAGAGAGACAGAGCATGAATGGGGGAGGGGCAGAGAGAGAGGGAGACACAGAATCGGAAACAGGCTCCAGGCTCCGAGCCATCAGCCCAGAGCCCGACGCGGGGCTCGAACTCACGGACCGCGAGATCGTGACCTGGCTGAAGTCGGACGCTTAACCGACTGCGCCACCCAGGCGCCCCTGTATGACCATTTTTAATGAGCACACAAACCACAATAGAGGTGTTCTGCTCTTTAATATTTATACAACAATGAAAACAGCAGCAAAATTCATGTCCAAAAATGTAGTAAATGTAAGAAGAAACAAAAATATAATAACGCACCTCTCTCACCCCACAAGAATAAATTTAAATGAAAAAAAGTAAAAAGAAATAAAGATGTGAATCTACAATAGTCTCAAAATAAAAAGGTTCTAGAAAGTGAAAAATAATAAATTTAGGGTATAGACAACTAAAATAGCCTATTGTTATTTCTAGAACTAACATATGTATATTCAATGCATGTAGAATTGCATAATACAGAGAATTGATTTTTTTAATGTTTATTTATTGATGTTTTAGAGAGAGGACACGAGACGCAAAGGTGCAGAGAGAGAGGCCCAAGCAGACTCTTGTTATCAGCACAGATCCTGATGCAGGGCTCGATCCCACAAACCATGAGATCATGACCTGAGCTGCAATCAAGAGTCGGATACTTAACCCACTGAGCCACCCAAGAGCCCTGAGAATTGATTTTTATACTTATCTAACAGTCAAGGTTCAACGCTGCAACGGCAGAAGCTGTGTCTGACTGGTTAAGCACAAAAAGGAATTCATTCAAGGACACAGGCAGTTCACAGAACTAAGAGCTCGTCTGGAAAAACACAGCAGGTGACAGGCCTATGGGAAAATTCCCCCAAATCATATTCTAAAGTGACCCAATGAGGACTTTTTCTTCACTACCACTTCAGATTCCACAAGCAGCAAAGCCCCTTCTGTCCCAGAAACTTGACCCTGCTCCACTCCTGGTCTTAAAGCCCCCAACCTGCTGAATTCTGCTTCCAACCTTCTTCACGTTTCTCAAGACGTTCACTTCCAGATGGAAGCATCACTGGGGTAAGTGTGCTTGCTAGAGTCTGAGCCCAAAGCCTGAGTTTTAGCTGTGAAAGGAGCCAGGAGAACAAATTTTAGGAGTCACACAAGGGGGCGGGGCTTGACTCAGAGAGCTTGGCACACCCCAAACATAGCAAAGGTGTCCTAAAATGTCCCGGCAGCCAGACGACCCGGCAGACGTCTGCCCCAGTGAACTGCAAAGTTTATTCTTGGGAAGAGGGACCATGCCTTCTTTTCAAAGTCCCATGGCACACGTACTGAAAAAGTGAATAATCAGTAGGTCCCTAAGAAAACATCACCGAATGTTGTGAGATAGCTATAGATAAGGTAGTTTCCAAACACAAGGTGATGGAAATAAAAATAGAAACATGGAAAGGATTCTACGCCCCCTGGAAACGCATCAAGGAAAATACATATACACACAAACTCTCCCTTAAAAGAGGAAGTCTTCTTCACGGTAGATTATCTTCCTAACGTGAAGTTACAGTTATACAAACACTAGATTCTATTCCTAAAGCTACATTTATCTTAAAGTGTCTTAAAACAATTATAAAAAGTTCATATTACCAAGAGAAATGAATAAAAAATAAAGGAAGCATTCAACCAAAGAAGAAAAGGAGCAGTGTGAGAGGAATACATGCAGACCAAAGGAAGGCAAATTATAAAAAGAGAGAGTAAGGAATTTGAGACAGAAAATGACAAGAAAGAATAAGTAAACCCAAGAATGCATTTAACAGCAACCAAGAATTAAGGGGGGGGGGGGGAAGTAAGTAAGCTAATCAAGCATGAAAACCTTTGACAGTACAAATACCTAAATAAAAAATATTAGAATTCAAAAACTAACCAGAAAACCAACGGAAAGAAAAGTGAGAGACCAATTTGCCTAACGCAAATAAACTTGAAATGATTTTCTGAGAAATCATAAATGAAGAAGTTGACCCCAGATGGATAGACTCTCTGCGTGGAAATAATGTCATAGAACAAACTGAGGACTTTTTTTTAGAAAGTTGTTCTTCCAAAAAGCCCTGAGAAGCTGAGAAGCTGCCATAGGTGAGGTCCTTCAGATCTTTAAGGAATGGATTATTTCTAGACGCCTTCATTGATTGGGAGTGTGGGGAAGGAAGAGGGGCTTCTAAATTATTTTTGTGAACCCAACCTACCATGGATCTTTAAACCTGACAGAGAGGAGAGAATAAAACTACAGACCAACCTCGCATATGAATATTGATGGAAAAGCCTAAATAAAATATTAGCAAATAGAATCCGGCAGCACATTAAACCGGTTTGAAGATGGGAATCTAAGCACAAACTGAGCCCCCCTCTCCCTGGAGCCGATCCATAGAAATGCTAGTAAAGCCATTTTTAAAACAAACAAATAAACGCATGCCCAGGAAAATAAAACGCGGTGTTCTCCGAATGCCAGAGCAGTGAGAACCCCGACAGGAGATGCAACGTCAACGTGGTGGCTTGAGCATGTTCCTTCCTGAAATGCCACTCACTCAGATGACAGGGAGGCATTATTTTTAAAGACATAAGCCCACAAGAACAAGGGAGGGATGTATTAGTTTTATTGCTATACAGCTAAGCCTCCAAGTCTCATGACTCAACACAAAAGAAGTTTATCTCTCAATTGTGAAAAGTGCTGTCCGTGACAGTGGGGGACTCCACTCCCAAGCCTTCAGGGACCAAGGCTGTTGGGGGCTCAGCAGAGTCACGTGACCCCCCAGGTGGTCCCAGACATCCTCACCTAGGGGGCAGACGGGGGACGAGAGAAGGGGACAAGCTGTGAGCCAGCCATGGAAGTGAGCATGCCTCTGCCCACATTGGACTGCAGGTGACTTAGCCCCAGACCCCCCAGCCGTCACCTGCAGGGAAGGCTGGAAACACATGTGCCCTGGAGCCAGTGTGTGAAAACCTGCTGAGCCCCCAGCACGCTCCACCTTTCCAGTCAGCAAACACCGACCTCACTTTTCTTTGCATACCTAAAATATACTCAACCACACACGCCCACCCAGGAAAGCAGCCTCAGACCCAGTGTGCCCAGTTGAACCACTGCACTGAATCCAGAGTCCAGGGTGGACTGTTGGGGCTCAGCCTTCCGCCCCATCATCGGGCTCAGATGTGAGAGGCTGCGGAGAGCCAGGAAGCACACTAGTTCATGCACCAGAGGCCCCAGAAAGGTGGGGAAGCCATCATAAAGCCATGACTCAGGTTAAGGATGAGAACGGAGATTAAAAGTCCCCACTCAAGAAAAGCTCACAGATTACAGTTTCAAACCACGTGGAGACAGCTTGCATCATAAAAGTTATGTAAATCCAACTAAAGGAAGGTGGACTTTGTCGTAAGGAAGAGGAAATAACATGTGCAATTGGGAAAAGACTCTAAACGTGACAATAAAGTTGTCAAAGTGATACACAAATGAAGAGCATACACAAAGCAAGACGGGAGGGTCTTTTAAAAGGCACAGGCAGAAATCAATTACTAGCAGACAGATAATAACTAATTGAAAAATGGCCATTAAACAAGAAACCCTGAAATTATAAAATGTAGAATTGAGACCCAAACTCAATATTCAAGCTGTACGTGGGCCACACTCAAAGGCTGACTGTGCAAAACAGAATAAGAGCCTGAGTCATTTAACCAGAATGCAGTCCAGAGAGATGAAGACCTGGAAAATATTAATGGGGAATTAAAATACTTGGAGAAAAATCGAAGATGGGGCTGGCATGTGGCAGGGCTTCAGTAAATTCTTGAGGGGTAAATGAAGGAGCTGGAACGTTCTGTCCACCTGCGGGCAATCTGCTGGATTGTGAGCACCTGGAGAAGAGAATCCGTATCCTGCACACATTTGTGTCACCTGGCACACACTATAGGGTGTCAGTGAAGCATGTCGGGTTCATGAGAACTGGGACACATATTTATTTCCTGAGATTAAAATGCGTACAGAGAGGTAGTCCCCATGAATAGATAGCCTGGCCTCCCGGCCTCCCCGCTGCATGAATAATAGCGTCTACAAATGCTGGGCAGTGTCCCACATGCATTTACACGTGTTGGCTCACTTAACTTTTTTTTTAAATTTTTTTAATGTTTATTTATTTTTACAGAGGGAGAAACAGAGCAGGAGCAGGGGAGGGGCAGAGAGAGAGGGAGACACAGAATCCGAAGCAGGCTCCAGGCTCCGAGCCATCCACACGGAGACCGACGTGGGGCTCGAACCCACTGACCGTGAGATCATGACCCGAGCCGAAGTCGGACGCTCAACCGACTGAGCCACCCAGGCGCCCCTCACTTAACTTTTTTTGTATTTTCTTTTATTTTACAGAGAGAAGAACACTTAACCAGAGAGCCACCTTCTTCACAGCTGTTTTAAGTGCATCATGCATACTGTTGTCCCTACAGCAGCTCACTTAATTATTCCAACAACCCCAAAGGGCAGAGCTAACATCATCCCCACTTTAGAGAGGAGAACCGCAAGGTGCAAAGAGGTTGAATAAATTCCTCTTGGAGCAAGAAGTTTAGAGCAGACATTGAATTCGGACTCCTCACCAGGCGCCCGGGGCATGTCCACATTGCCAAGCTGACCCAACCACCACCTCTTTCTCTTCCCGTGTTCTGTGTATTCTAGAGTTACGCTGTCTGATACCACTAGCCACATGTGATATTCAAATTTAAATCGATTATAAAAAACTAGGTTTTCAAAGCCAGTTCCCCAGTGGCACCAACCACGAGGTCCCTCAATAGTCACACACACTAATGGCCACCATACCGGATGGCCCAGACAGGGAACTTCATTGTCGCAGAAAGTCTTCTAGGGTAACGCTGCCCCAGAACATAGATCCTTCCAGGGCAAAGATCAGATCACACACATTTCATAATTTTTCTGGTGAGGGGAAGACAGTCAAACCCTTCATATATAGTACCCGTCCATTTGCGAGGTATGTCCTTACATCCTAATGGTAGACTGGGGTGGCTTGTGTCTATAAGGAAGCATTCCTAGAAAGCAAATCTCATTTGCTCATTGAGGGAAAAGGCTCCCTCCTGCTGTACCACACACGAAAGCCAGTGTCCTTTATCTGCCTGGTCTCCTAATTGGGGATGTTTATTGTGTTCTTTGTTCATATGGATTTATCCTCAACAGATATATTTGACTAGATAGTTCTGAACCTTCAAAACCCCGCAGAGAAAGCTTGAAGTCAGGATCTATTAAAGATGTTTGCAACACTCAAAGTTTTCCAAGGCTGTGATTTTACTTCCTTTAGTTTTTTTTTTTTTCCCCAGGAGCTGTTTTCAAATCCCATAACATTCTGATGGATTTCCAGAAGCATGTTAATCAAGACCTTCTGCTTCGTTGGCAAACGCCAGAGACAATTTCAAGAGTTGATACAAAGAACATATATGTAGGTCCTACTATGTGCCTGCCCTGTGTGAGGCACTGGGGATCTAGAAGGTTCTTACTATGTCTCTGGTTTTGCACTAGGAACTGGGCATTTGGAAATGCCAGTTATGGAAAAGAGGCAGACACTCGTGCATTCCTTCATTTGTTCATTCTACCAATAGTTATTAAGTATTTACTCTCTGCCAGGCACTGTGTCAGGCAGTGGCATACTAGGAGGCTCCAAACAGCTCAAATTCCTACCTTTGTGGAAATGGTCATGGGGAACACTGTCCATAAACAAACAATATATGAATATACAATATGTCACATATCATAAGTGATATGAAGTAAATAAAGCAGGCTATGGCGACAGAGGGTAGTAGTCAAAAACAGGATTTTCAACAGAGGGAAAGCAGGAGCTCTCTAGCAGGCTGATGGGAATGCAGTGAGGGAGGGAGCCAGGAGGACATTCATAGGGACACGGAGGAAAGAGCTTCCAGAACAGAACGCCTGGGGAGCCAACAGCCTTGTGGAGGGGTGAGTATGGGGGGTAGGTAGGATGTGTGCTGGGAATGCAGCGGAAAGGATGGAAAGAGTAAGAAGAGGAGAGTACAGCAGATTGGAAGGTTGCAGATACAATAGCGCAAAGTGACAGAGAGGCGATAATGGGTATTGGAAGGACTTTGAAATTCATTCTGGGGGTTCTGGGCAGAGTTAGGACCTCATTAGACTCACACTTTAGAGAAGCCTCTCTGAACAAAGACGGACATAAGCAGGCAGGGATGGAAGCAAGGATATTGGTTGGAATGCAACCGCAACCACCTAAAGGAAGGGATCGCTGTGTCTGGGACCAGGGTGGTGGGAGCCCTCGGGTTTGCTTCTGAGAAGCAGGGGAGGAGAAGAAAGAGGGAGGGAGCACAGGGTAAACTCAGGACCAGGAGGGAGTGTTGGTCTCGGAGTGCGCCAGTGTCAGAAGGAGGATACCCAACGAGGGTGTCCAGGGTCTCACTGAAATGTGAATTTCTGATGAACAACATACTTTCCTAGTATAAGAATGTCCCATGCAATATTTGGGGTATACTTACACTAAAAGGGTATTTGTTATTCATCTGGATTCAAATTCGACAGACTGTTCTGTGTTTCGTCCTGCAATCTGACCGACTGAGGGCACAAGAGTTTGGCTGCTGGGCATACCAAAGCTAGAAGAATGGGCAGGTCTTGGCCATGTGAGTAAAGAAGAAAGGAGTCCAGGGTGAAGGGAACCACACCCATTCCTTCTCTGAATTTCTGTGGGAATTCCAGAACGCAGGACTCAATCACCTGAGGGAGGAAGCAGCAGCCCACAACCTACTTTAGTGCCTCTAGAGGTCAGAAGTCAGAAGGACCAAAGTTCTAGAGAGACAGCTAAATCGTAGTTTTACAGAGTTTCCTCTTAAAACTTGCAGGGTATAAGGTTTGTCTTCATTGCTCATGGAAGAGAGGCCAGATGCCCATCACCATTTTCTTCCAATCTTAAGGTCTGCTGTATAACTTGAGCCTGAGCTTAGAGGTCCATCAATAATTGTGATCATCCATGCACAAACACTCAGTGAGGGTCTACCATGTTTCCGGGGCTGCATTCCAGGTCTTGTTCAAGTTCACCCAGACCTGCCCACCTTCGGACCTCCCTGCCTACCTCTCCTTGCACTGCCTATCCCCTGCCCGCACTCCCTGACCTCCACTCAGAAAATGGAACCAACAAAGTGAGAAAGGAAGAGCCTGTTGAGAGCTGTACACATTACCTGAACAAATGTGCAGAGATAGAAATGTATGTTGTGATCCAGGGGACAATGAAGAAATCAGTGTGATTTGAAAAGAATACAGGAGAGAATTGGAGCCGTTGAGCGCTGGGCTCCTGCATGTCCCGTGCAATGGGAAGTTTGGAAGACCTTGGGGTGGGAGAAATAGCTAGAACAGCAGGGAGGGAAGCCAAAGAAACATTCCACTTTCCAGAGCCTATTCACAGAGGTAGCCAGGGGTGGAAATGAGAAAACACCCTGCCTTCATGAGATTTTTATTAAGAAGCAGAAGAAGACGTTAAATAATGGCTTATTGGAGTGCACATCCTCGGCAGGGGAACAGCCAATGATTTCAGAGAACTATATTATTACTTTGTGTTTGCTTATCTTTTTCTCTCCTTACCTGATAATCATCTGTAGCTCTATCTGTCTTTTTAAGGACATGTGAGAAAATGGAAAAGGTTACAGAGGACAGTCAAAGAATTGCATATTATTACCTGGCTTTCCAGAGCTGACTGTGCAATTGTTTGTTTTTGATGAGATAACAATGAAGATAGAATTGTTCAGAGCAAATGCTACTCTCATTTCATCAAGCCATTCCTCACTGTCCCACTCTCACATACAGCTGCCCCTCCCACCACTTAAGACTCTCAGGGACACTAGAGCCACTGTCAATGGAGTGCTTGGGGAGAGGTAAAAGCCTTCCTTTTTGACCTCCATGCCCACTGGGACCAATGAAATTCTTGTATTATTGGGGTGGTGCTAATTTCTTGCACAGGGTTCTTGGTACCACGTTCTTGCACAGGGTTTCCCCAATAAGCCGTGTTGCTGCCTCCCTTCATACCTTAAGTATGTTGGCCCTTCCCAGTGAAACACCCCCTTGCCTGCTTCCAACCCACCTGCACTCCTTAAAGGTCCTTTTCTCTCTGTGATGCTCTTCTCCATCACCCCAAGCGCATTTTGCCATTGCCCCCTTTGTTCCATGGATGTAATACATTTCACACTTTAAGAAAATGTTTCCACTTCCTTGTTTCCAGGTCTTCCTTCCATTAGCCTTTGAGCTCCCCTGGACAGGGGTCATAGTCTCTGTATTTCCGGATGCACAGTTACCTCCCTTGGATTTTTGTGCAGTAAATAAATAAATAGCAAAACATAAGACTTTACCAGGAGTAGAGGAAGAGTATTCTTCTCAGAGTCCTCTACATGCTGTAGGACTGGCTCTCCATCGTATCCTTATCATGTTCCTGGATGCCTTTGCATTTTAAAGAGACCCGTGCTGATTCTTTATGAGCCAGATTGCAGAGGAGAAATCCATACCATTGTAAAGAAGGGAACATTTCTTCATGAGGTCGGCCCTCTATATTGTCTTCAGTCTCACCTAGAATGCAGTACAGCCTCGTGTGAAAGACTGTGGACTATGGAGTCCAAACACTCTGGATTCAAACACAGCCTCTCTCACTACAATCCTGTGCAACCTTGGAGAAGTAAGCTTTAGTTTTATGAGCCTCAGTTTCTTTGTCTGTAAGAAGAGAAAAATGAAAGCATCAACTCTATTATGGGAATGTCATGAGAAATAAGGGGAGCTAACACAGGTAAGGCTTAGCCCAACACCAGCTGTAGCAGTATTAAAATACTGGAAGTTATAATTGGTGCCATCTTTTATTTTCATTCAAGCAACTCAGTTGATTAATTCATCTCTTCAGCAGCCAGCAGATGTAGCTTTATACTACACGGCTGTCATCACATGCAGAATGGTTTTCATAAACCCATGAAAAGTTCTTGGGCTCCATCCAGAACCTCTTGCCCTAATCCCTGCTGCACGTCACTGCCCAGACCAACTCCCTGCCTTCTAGGATCCCAGTCTCATGACTCCCCTTCCACGGATGTCTCAGCCCTTCCCAGATCTGATGACTTACCCACTGCCTGGCTTGGACTTCCTGGTTTCCAATCTGGGTCACAAGATTGGTTCAGCTGCTTCCTCACTTGCTGTAATGCCCCCAAGTATTATATCTGCTCTAGTCCAGGCCCTGAGATCTTAAACCAAGAGACAAATTTAGAATAGATTGCTTATGTAATTCCTTTCAGGTAAATGAAGAGGTACTGAGATGGAGAATTTCATAGCTTCTCTAGAAGTAAAACCATCTTTTACAGATATATAAATATGAATGATATGTTGGAATATAGATAATCTTCTGGAAGCGATCTGCCATAGTTTATTTACAGCTGGGTTAATGGGGGTGGGGGAGTGGGGTGTGGTGAGTAGCAGACCCTGGCTAAACACTCACCTTTCCAGTTACTCACTGTTGGTAGCAAACAATTCCAAAGATCACTGGATTAAAACAACAATTTCTTATTTTTAGAATTTACGATTCTGTGGATTAAGAATTTGGAATATATAGAGAACATATATAAGATTATATATGTAATACTATCATAGTATCTCTTTAAGTCTGCCAAAGTCTTACCTCCAGAAATTGTAGTTATATTAGGGAAGAAAAAAGTCTTAACTCAGATTATATTAATTAAAATGTACAAATGGGTTCTGTAGCTTAGCAACAATGCCTATCACCAGTTACCATGTATGTCAGTAACCAAATTTGTACATCAGATTATGTAGAGTTGTTCCAGGAACCAACCCTGCATTATTCAAGGAATCCAGAAAGAATAGGCAATGGAATTATGCTGATTTTTAAATATAATTTTCCAGCAGTTTAAGAAGAATAAGTTTCTCATTTAAAAAGCCAGCAGGGTCAGCAGGCAACAAAGTTCTGTTTTAGTTGGAAACCAGTGGGTGGGAATATAAAGCCATGGGTTTTTTTTCCTAAATGGAACTAGAGAAGCAGCAGATCTAAAAAGTTGTAATCAGCCAAATTTCTTTTTATATATATAAATATGTGAGTAAAAAGTTAGGGCTTTCTTTCTGCGTTACATTTTTTAATTCAACATAACAGTAGCAAATCACCTTTGCTAATCTCACTTCCTTTTCCTGCATAAAAATCTTTCTTTGAGGGAGATCAAAAGCAATTCGTTTGAAATCCCATGAACCTTGGGAAATCAGGGATTTAGGAAGACAAAATAGCCCATGACCATTCGCATATGAAAGTAAAGGGGTATGATTATCCACTGGTATCTCACCTGTTCCCACTCCAAGGGGACCTAAGTTGGGTGGCTCTGGGTACAAGTTTCATGGGTTGAAACTGGGGAAGCTGTCAAGCCAGGGATGGATAAGATGTGGCGGGTTATGTGGGGCGGCTGAGAGTGGACCGAGCCAGGGGAGATCTGAGAGAGGCAGATGGGGCTCAGGCCCAGTAAGACAGTGTCACTCAACGGCTGCAGAATAAGGATTGGAATGGGTCACATTAGCCTACGCCCTTCACTAGCCACTATCCTTGGACCAGTGGCTAGACCAATTTGTTCACCTATGAAATAGGGCTTACAATGCCTACACATGGTTTGTCCGACAATCAAGTGAGACCAATGCATATGAAGGGCTTGGTTAAATACCTGGCATGTAGGGATGTCCAATAAATGATCTAAGAGGCCGTGGCAGGTCTGAAATTGGTCAATGAACCAATAGGTCAAGATCCTGCTAAATGTTCTGTCAGGACAGGAAGGAAGTTCAAAGCAAACTGGGAGCATCTCTGGGGTGTTTCTAACACACCCCTGTTGGGCAGGGGGGTTGGGCACTGATTTGGGCAGTTGCTGTCACACCCAACGTAACAATGGCATTGAACGGGAAGGTGCCTCCTTTGAGGTCACAGATTTCTTCCACCTATAGCCTTTGTGCATGTCCATTTTTGGATGTACGTGTATGTGTGTGTGCATGTCTGTGCATGTGCACATGGCACAGGATCTATTTAACAAATGTTATCATGCGTTCACTAAGGTGGTTTGCCATAGAAACCCTGAAATGAATCCTTTGGACAAGGGAAGGATCTTCTGGTCAAGTCATTCTCAAAGCATATTGCTTTGCTTGGTGCACTTTTCAATGTGTGCTTATTTTTACGACAAGGCAGTAAAAAGCGTATGGACCCTCACGTCAGAATATGAGGATGAAAATTCTGGCTCTTTAACTTATTTAACTTTTTTTAAGTTTATTTATTTATTTTGAAAGAGAGAAAGAATGAGCGAGAGTGGGAAGGAGGGGGCAGAGAGCAAGAGGAAGAGAGAGAGAATCCCAAGCAAGCTTCTCACTGTCAGCGCAGAACCCAGTGAGGGGCTCCAACTCACGAACCATGAGATCATGACTTGAGCCGAAATCGGAGACCTAACTGATTGAGTCACCCCAGTGCCCCTGGCTCTGCAACTTATTTAAGACAAGTGCCTTAACCACTCCAAGGCTCGGTTTCCTCATTTTTGAATGGGGCTTGATTACAGCATGCTCCTGTGTTACCATGTTTTTATTAGTATGGAATCCCTTTTTTTTAAAATTTTTTTAAATCTTTATTTAGTTTTGAGAGAGAGAGAAAGCAGGGGAGGAACAGAGAGAGAAGGAGACACAGAACCCGAAGCAGGCTCCAGGCTCTGAACTGTCAGCACAGAGCCCGACGCGGAGCTCGAACTCACGAACCGTGAGATCATCACCTGAGCCGAAGTCGGTCGCTTAAACGACTGAGCCACCCGGGCACCCCAGGATTGAATCCTTTTCCACCACCTCTCATACAGTTTGTCACCAAGTCCTGTAGATTCTACAGCCATCACGTGTGAGAAGCTGTGCTTCCTCCCCTTCTCTCACTGCCCCTGTCCTGCCTCAGGCTGTCACTCATGCATGCTGTACTTTCCAGTGACAGCCCCCGGCATGACTTCCTTGCCATTGCCCATGCTCCAATTGCAAGGAACCCCAAAACCCATCTACACAGGTCTCCTTCCCTCCTCCCATCCAAAGAGCCCAGGCTCTTTCTGGTGACTCACACAATGTGCCTTTTAAAGATGAGTAGTTTACATCCATAACACCAAACACACCGAGGCTGTCCGGGACGAGCACCTTTTCTGGTTCTCTATTTCCATTTGCCTTAGCTAAGTTCTGCACCTACTGGGTCCATAATATGTGCACATTAAGTGATAAAGGAGAAAACCCAGGTCACTCTAAAGGGCAAACATTTTGGTGCCAATTCCAGATTTCTTGAGTTGAAAGTTACTCATCCAAGAGTCTCCCAGGGAGAGATAAGCAAGCCCTACTCTTTGAGTCGTCTATAATTAGACTATGACAAATAGGTTCAGAGCATGTCATAAAGAGTAATCTCTTTGTGAGCAGAAGTTCTCTTGTCCTTGAGGTACTTTCTGTGTCACTCGAATCTTATGTTCTAAAATCTTGGATATATTTCTGTCTAACGTAGGCAACTCTTGATTTCCTTTGCTGTGGGTGGAAGTGGAGATGTGAGCAGTCCCAAACATCAGAAAAACCCACAATTATATATGTTCAGCTATCTGACAGTTCATTTATATTCAGCATGATCAGTACTCTCTTCCTGAGCTCCAAACATGTGCAAAGTGCAAGGCTATAAAAATATAAAGAAGGGGGATGGGCAGATAAAAAATGTGATCATTAGCCAGTTTGACCAGACTATTAGGTGATCATCAATATTTGTGGGAAATGCCACTGCAAAGGTAAGAGGGTGGACAACAGAAAGACCCGAATGCCGATCCGAAGAATGATGAGTCACTAGCAAGGCGTCCACAGTGGCATCTCTCTTTGTAGATCATCACAGGAATGATGCCCTTGCAGTGCGACCTCGGCCATCTTGCACCAATAAGACTCATGGCTTAATTGTGTTCAGGTCTCCACTTTCCCTCTGTCCTGAGATAGAATGATCACAGATCAGGTTCTTCCCAGCACCACGTTCTGCAAAAAAAATGCTGGCATCCAAAGGAGTTGACCTTGGATCCTGGGTTCTGAGAAGCACTTCAAACCCTCCAGGGCTGGAAGCCCAGGGGGATCTTGCCCAGCAGCAATGAGAAGGATCAGGAAGCTGCAGGTGCCTGGCTCGGTCAACAAACACACAGTGCACTGAAAAGAGACTTCAATTTACAGCGACAGACACGGATTGGCTCAACTGTGGTTCCCAGTTGTTTGTCTTGTGGCTCGGGGTGCATCGCTAACTCTCTACGCCTCTAATTACTCATCTATGAAATGGGAGGAAACAAACATTCCTGCCTTAATGGACTTTTTCCCCCAAAATAGTGCCTTAAAAGGACTGAAGCCCGTTTTCTCAAAGATCAGTTATTCAAGAAGAAAAAAAAAAAAAAAAAAAAGGAAAGCAAATCTGAACTCAGGATCTCTACCACTGCAATTTCTACCCAGAGGAGCACACAAGTAGGTCCAGGCTAGAGGACATCCACACAGGGAGACAATCAGGGCCCCGATAGACCAGGATGAGTGTGCACTCTGATGAGGGTGTTGCTTAACTCCTGGTCTTACCCAGAAAAAATCAAGGCTGCGGCATGAGGGGAGCACCAGATGCTTCTCTGAGGTTTGAGATCATGGGACTGATGCACTGCACAACTTCTCTGTAATCCACACAGCCTCATATACTCTGAGTGATGGATCATCATTCCTATTATTATCCAGAGTTTCATCCCTGGGGAAGCATGTGACTGTGGCCCTTGTTCCAATTTTCTCTCCTGTGTATTTATGGATACAAATTCACCTGTGCCCTATATATTGCTAGAGAGGATTGAAGGCAGTTTAAAACAAATACAGGGATGACGCGTTCAGGAAATAAAACGAAATTGAAAATAGGAGCAGCAGAAAGGGGGAGTGCCACTATCTGTAACATGAGTTCAGACCACTTCTGGGCCAAAACCTCCTGGCAGCCAAGGCAAAGAGGAAAACATGAGCGATCCTTAGCTTTTGTGATCGGCACAGAAGCCGGCTGGTTCTTCAGAGACTCTTTTCCGGATGCTTTCTGAGAGGACCGTGTCTAGGGATTCCGTTGTCAGAGGTGAAGCCCAAGAGCCCAGAGGAGCCACTGGGCCCGGCTGGACTGGGAAACAGGAAGCAGGAAGAGCTTTCTGGAGAAAGGAGAGCTCAGGACTGGGTTGTGGATGACCAGAAACGGATCGGGAGAGAAGGGTTTTCAGGAAGGGACCCAACGGGTGTGGACACCCAGAGGTGAAGCATATTCTGCCTGCCTCCAGGAAGAGGACACACTCCGTCACCCACCGTGGCAACCCACGGAGTCCATCCGCACACGCGGGCGCCCATAAATATTTGCCCAGTGGAAAAAGCCAAGAAGAATGCGGCCAAGCCAGCCAGAAAACAAAACCAAAGGACTGGTTAGCTCAGAAATTCCCCCAGGCTAGACATGTCTGCCAGTGCAGTGAGTCTGTGTTGTTGAACAACGTGACGTTCACAGACTTTAAGCTACAGCACCCTTCGTCTTTCCCTTTGCTACAGTCTTTGTCTAAACAGTGCCAAGAAACACGGCTCTTTAAGGAATCGCCTAGCACCTTAACGCTTCCCCAGTGGGCACTGGTATCAGTAAACTCTCAGAGGGGAGGTGGCACAAGACTGCCTCCCAGGTGACAGATCCAAGCTGACGTTTTGAGTAGGAGAAGCTGAAAAACTCCCAGAGCACCTTGTCGATTAGCTGGTACTGAGTCTCAGTAACTGAGTTTGGCTGACTTATTTTTTGCACACTTGATGGTGCCTCAGATGAATCCCGGGGTAGCCGAGTTAGGAGCGGCCAACGGTTCGCTTAACAAGCAAACTGTTCACTTAACAAACTAGGAAGCCTGGCTTGTGCTTTACACCGGGTCACAGGGGCACCAGAGACCCGAGTGACAATATCCGCATCCCTCAGCCCCTCTGTCCATTGTGCTCACTCATCGCAGGTGGCTCTTTTCTTACTCTCTCCCCAGCTCTCCCCCATCCCTTTCCCTCTTCCTTTCTGTCTTCCTCTCTCTGTTCTTCCCCTCCCCCACTCCCTCTCTCTCAAAGCACTTAGGATATGCGTTTCATCCTCAGTGTTTCAAACGTCACATTGGCATGTCTACAAAAAGGTCGCTTTGCACTCGTTCTGCTCCCTGCCAAGAAAGCACATTCAATGCAATTTCTTACATATTATTTCAGCCCTGAGGAAAAGCATCACTTATTATGTTTTTTGATAAATTTCTTACCCATCCATCTCTCCTTTTATCTCAATAAATTGCATATTGGGTGTGGCACGCAGAATAATGCTCCTCCGAAGATGTCCATGTCCCGTTTCCCAGCACGTGCGACCCACAGCTGTCAGCTGCCAGCCAGTTAGCACTGCAGACTGGTTCTCAAAAGAAGGGAACTGCCAAGAGAGTGTGTATTTCGTGAGCAACTACTAGCTCCCCTGCAAGCCTTGCCGACTGTATCCTGTGTCTTTGCAGCACATGGCAACAGGTTGGTACATCTCGAGGAGCCAGGACTCTGAATTTCATTTAGCATTTCATTAACTGGAATAGACCAAGGACTCCAACGGCAGCCCCCCGATTGCAATCTGTGGATGGATGGGCATTTTTATCTGAAAATGATGACCAGCTTATCTTCTGTCGCACAGCTATCACCCGTGATATGTATCTCTCGTTATCCCAGGCAATCAAACACAGAAAGTTTATTAAGATTCTATCATCCGAAGTTATCACCAATGATCGGATTTTTCATCTGAATGTGCTTGTGTGCGATACCGTATTTTGTCTAAGAGACCCTCAGGAGAATGAGAGAGGGAAGATTATTACTTAAGAGAGAGCAATGAATCTATGGTCAATGACCAAGTCATTTAAGGAGTGTGGCCACCCAGAGAATTATAATAACCAGATCACTTAAAAAGAAGTCTGTAACTCCCTTTATTTAAGAAAAGAACTGACAAGGCTACAGAGTAACATCAACAGAGGAAGAAATCAGAGTGATCCTATAGTAAGAAGGGGGAAAAAGCTATTGCTTTGGTGAGTCATTGGAAACGTAAGCCAATGGTTCTATATTTTGCTACAAATAGGTTCTGAGCTTCGTAGAAGCCATAAGAAAAAAAGAAATGTGATCAGCCCTGAGATTCTGAGGATCCATGAAATGAATACAGTCCTTTATTTAGAGAAGCTAGTTTTTGTTTAGGTCACTTATGAACAGGAAATTTGGAGAACCCACTCACTCAAACACTGGCGGTATTAATTCATACGGTCAGCAAATGTCTCTTGAGTTCTCACTTAGGCTGGCCATCATGTTGGTGCTTGGTTTTCAGTGCTAAACCAAACTTACGTGTTCTCTTGGTGTCGATAAGCCACTCTGCGCAACAAGCAGACAACGAGACAAAGACAGTAAAATGGGAGAGCACCTCCATGGAGGTTTACGCAATATCCACCAAGGACTCAAGGGTGAGGCTGGTTTTCTGGTCTTTGTGCAACTGGGGAAGTTCTCAAAGAGAAGACAGAAATGTAAAGAGAGACATTCATCTGGATGTTAAAGAAGGCGACCAAGTGAAATAGGCACTGAGACAGGACAATTATCCATAACGACCAAGGTCCATAAGAGAGGTCATTGCCAAGTATTGCCAAGAGGTCCTTGCCAGCCCTCCCTTCCGGGCTGAAAGCTCCTTGAGACTACTTCTGGCTTTGGTCTCCGACGTCACACTCCCAGCATGGACTCTGGCATGCTGTGGTTGCCGAGCAGGTTTCTAAGGAAAGAAACAAGAGATGTGCTGGAGAAAGCCTTGGTGACCGGGAGACACATCGAATGTTGTGGGGCTTGGACAACCAGCATTCCCTGTTGACAGTAAGATCTCACCTAAATAAACTGGGCAGCAATTTTGAACTCCAACGGCTGTTCAAGGACTGCATAGAGGGTCTTATCAGTTTTCCAGAGACCTCTGGAGTTTAAAAGATCATTTCACATCCTTGATTTTGGTGATGCCCACAAACATCTGGTACAGGAAAGAACAGCCTGGTGGGATACAGGGCTGGAGAAAAGACTGGGGGCAATGATTCTGCTCTAACTCCTTCCACATTACATTGTTTTTGCGGTATATGTATATCTGCCTCCCCAGTTACGCTGAGAGCTCTGAGCCAGGGACCGCATCTGCATTTTCATGGCAAATTCCAAAAACCTTGGGTGGAATCCGTTGTACCACCTGGGAACTGTGTGAGCCTTGGGCAAATAAATAATTAAAACTCTCTGAATTTTAAATCATTCCTCAGTCAAATGCGGAAAGAATGAAATCTGCCCATGCGCAACTCAAAACAGCTGCAGTCCGGTGTCCCCAAACTCGATGTGGCTAACTTCACATCCGGAGTCTTCTGTCACCCCCCTCTCCACCCTTCAAGCTGTCCCTACTAATTTGGAAGCAGTTTTGAAGGACTCTGCTCCCCTTGTTTTCATTCGTTTCCCCCCTGTTGCCAGGACTGTAAGGGAGGCGCGTCTGCCAGCAGGCACTGCACCTTCAGCAACTCGTATCTGTCCAGGACCCCCTGATGCCTGCTCTTTCTTCATCATCTTCTTTGTTGCCCTGACTTTTTTACCTGGTTCGGGGACCTATCCCCTGGATTTTCCTACTCTCTATTTCTAGAACCGCGGGGGCCACTTTGAATGCTTCTGGTTCTGCCTCCTGGTTCCATAACTCTTTACTGTCACCTCGAAACCTCTGACAACAACCCCTCCTCGGAACTCATTAACACCGTTTCCCTGTTAATTCATTAGCGCTTGGGAGCCCCAGCGATGATCTTTCTCTTCCTCCCACGGTCTCTGCCCTTACACATTTTATGTCTGAGGTTTCTCCCACATTCCGTGTATTGTGACATCATTTATGAAGTTCTCCCTCGCCAGGAGAGGAGTCAAAAATAACTATATATCATTTTAAATTGCTCTGGTTGGTAAGTCTACATTTTAAGAATATCAAGGAAAAGAAAGTGTCTAATGACAGGGCTACAAGTGGATAAAGAGCTGACAGGGTAATTGCATTACCAGATGCTCCCATATACCAGTTAGCTGCTTCCGTGGCCTATTTGAAGCAACGGGTGTCAGGTCAGTAATTAGGTTCTCGCAGACAAACTAGAAGTGCCATCTGATCTCTGAACACCCCCATCACTCTCATTTATGCCAAGTTCAATATGAAACACACCATCACCATCCTTTCCCCTCAAGGCCGCCAAAGGTTCCCAGGGACATCTCCCCCCGCCCGCACTCCCACACGAGTTAATGAAGTCAATGCTTCCTCCGCATGTCAGAGAACTTGCTCCCCGGATGGCAGTACTTTGGTGCCCGTCAACAACAAAAACACCCAACAGCAACCTCGACTCTACTTTTTGAGTCTTCTCTTCTGACTGTGGGCTGGCTGACATTTTCACACTCAAGGCTTCTTTGTATTAATTTCTTTGTTTGATTTCCTAATGCAGTCAACTCTTTAGAACAGAGCAACAGGCAGAAGAGCCAGGGGAGCTAAATCTAAGTCCCACAAGAGCCATTAACTTGCTCTGGAGCACTAGTTGGGATCTGATGCCAGCCGGACATGTCCGCATTCACTGGCCCAGGGTAGAGTCTATGGGGAAATAATGGGAGTAGGGCCAGACTAAGCCATGGGACCTTGAAGAAGTCCATTAGCAGGCTTCAGAGCTGGCCATCAGGTCAAGGATAGTCAGGGACAGGTTGCCAAACAGGAGGACAGATTCTGCTAGTGTTGCCCACCCAAACTAGATTACCCTTTTTTCTGACAACAAGCATCCCTGTTTCCTCTTGAGAAATTTCATTTTTTTTTTCACTATCAGCGTGTATGTTCAAATAAGGTTGATGTAACCCCATTCCCAGACACCAGGGGATGAGTGTGATCCCAACTCTTGCTCAACAGAGAAAGACTTGGAATTATTAAGGAAAGGGCGCTTTCTTTGTGGGCAGATTTCTAAACTCAGGGTTTTCTGGGGCCACCAAAAGGAGAGATATCACTTTAAAAAAGTAAATAAAGCCAATGTGGAAGAGAAATGAAGAGATACCAAGCCTGAGTGACATCATGCAGCTCCTAGATGCAACCATGCCTGAAACAAGAAGCACCTTTGGACTTTCCAGTTATAGGATGACACTAATCTCTTTTTGTTTGGTTTAAGCCAGGTTCAGCTGGGTTTCCCTCCCTGATAATGGAATGATCCCAAATAATAGTGTTGGATAGAACTCAGCCCTAGAAGAACTGACTACTGGTCAGCTCTGTAAGAAGGGCTCCCTTGAGCTAGGGAACATTCAGTTGTCAAAGCCAAAAATGAGTGTAGGTGCCAGAACAAAGCAGAAACACAGTGACCCAAACTAAGTCAGGGGAGTTAATTCGGAGTCAAACAGTGTCAGGGTCTTTCAATGTCTCCCACTCAGGTCAAGACAGGATGGGTCTCCTGGTTGGACTTGGAGCCCAACTATAAAGGAGCAGGTGCTATTTGCCATGTTCACACTGACCCACGAACTTTGGATAGGCCATTTTCTTCCTGGACCTCCCCAAATGTAAAGTGAAGAGGTTAGATTGTCTGCTTTTTCGCTGTCTAAAAACTAAATCTCCTTGAAAACTATAATCTCCAGCCCCTAAAATCTATAATCTCCTTCTCTTATCCAGCCCCAGTGTGCAGCAGAGGTGAAACCAGAAGATATGATGCCCAGGATGGCTAAGAGAGTCTCAGAACAATGGTTCCTGGGACTAGAATAAAAATTTTTTGAGAGCAAGGGGTCTGGCTTCTATCCCCATTATGGAGAGTTTCTGTCTTTCTCTTAGCTTTCAATCAACCTTCCACATAGCTATCCAGGAGAGTTTCCAGTGAGATCTTATTGTTTCTCTGGCTAAAATTTTCAGTGGCTACAAAATACATGAAGTCTCTGTGAAGACCATGCTTGGCCAAAAATAGCATTTAGAAGATATGAAGTTAGAACATTCTGTCCACTGAAAATTTGGAATTTTATGAAACTCTCATTATAATGCTTTTTATATTCTTTAAAACAAAGACATAAGTGGCATCTATAAGTGTTATGTGCTATGATTGTCTATGGTGTAGATTTTATTATCGTATTTTTGGTTAACGTTTCTATCAAATCAGAAGAGAAGAAACATATTTGGAAAGATCGGATGCGTGCTGAGTGTCTGTGTCGCAATGTGGGTATAAATGCATCATGACCTCTGACTGTTGTAATAGAGTCTCATTGCCTCAGGTCAGTCCCACACTGAATATGTTGTGTTGGCTCAAGTGTTTAACAGTCGTGAAAGAGGTTACTTGGCTTCTTAACCATTTGGAATTTGAACAAAGAAGCATCTTTGCTGGTCATAAACATGGTTTCCCACAGAGATCTTTGGGCTTCTGCTTTTGGGGAGGAACTCTTGAAGTCTATGAGCAGGCCCTGTGTGCAGCAACCTCAGTCATGGTCCAGAAGTCACCAGCAAGATAGGTTCCCTTTTCCATTACTCTTAAACGATGGCGCCATTTTTCAAAGCACATTCTATAAACATTAGCTTTTCATGATGCCCTATAGGAAACATGCTCTAGACAATTAAGGGTTTTTTTTTTTTTTTTTTTTTTTTTGCCATCCTCTGAGCTGGATATTGAGGATTCCAAGGAGAAGCTTTTTAGAGAAGACAAAAACTCTAGACATATCTTAGGAAGACAGAACCACACATAGCCCGTTTCAATATGATGTAGTGAATGCAGTGACAGAGGTACCCACAGAGTACCAAGGGAGGACGTGTTGAAAATACAATTTCAGTGTGGTGGAGTAGGTGTTTCCAGTGGGACAATGAGAAAACCACGTTTTTGAGAATGACCCAATGCAACTTGCCATCGCTGAACTTAAGCAGAAGATTTTCTCCATAACTAGTTCCCATGACAGAGGCTACCAGTCACTGATAGGGATAGTTCTGATGATCTTACAGAAATAATCACTTCTGGTCTTATTTTACAAAAATAAACTTTCAATTATCTTAAAACACTTTCATTTTTAAACAAATATACAAGATTAAAGGACTGTATGGCAACAACATGCACACACCATGACCAGGGGTGGGGCATAGACCACTGTGGGCAGAGACCTGTGAACCCACAAAGGATGGAGATTAATGCATGGGTCCTCCTGGCATGGGGGCAGTTAATTTGCTCCTCCTAACAAGTGATGAGTTATCCCCTAGGCCAACCCTGGCCATAGCAAGGGGAAGCAAGGAGTTAGGGGTGTGCCATGAAAAAAATAAGCAAATTGCAAGATTATGACAACCTGAGATTTTCAGTATAGTCCCCCTCATTGTTTTATTTGCAGTGCCTGAATGCGTTTAAATATCAGGTTAGAAAGTTTATGAAGTTGGTTCTATTCAGCCTGGTGCAGAGCATACCAACTGGGAATAGACCAAATTCTTGAGCCAGTTAACAACAGCTGTAAATGTACAAGGAGGAGCCCCTTTCTTCTCCAAGCACCTCTTAAGAATCCTCACTAGAAACCATTTAATGAACAGATGCTAATAATGGGCGAGCGAGAAGAAGAGTAGCCAGGGGGGTCCTGCTGTCAAAGGAGCCATGAAGGGTTATTAACATAGCCACAGAAAATTAAGCAAAATAAAAGGGAAATCAAGAAAAAAAAAAGTATTACCAGGGTTTGCTGTAATTTGTACTATCTTCACATTTTATTTTATTTTTTAAAATTTTCTTTATTGGAGCGGGGGCAGAGAGGGAGAGAGAGAGAGAGAGAGAGAGAGAGAGAGAGAGAATCCTAAGCAGGATTTGTGCTATCGACACAAAGCCTGATGCAGGGCTTGAACTCATGAACCATGAGATCACGACCTGAGCTGAAATCAAGAGTCAGATGCTTAGCCAACTGAGCCACCAGGAGCCCCTTCAAATTTTACTTTTAGACCTAACATACAGCATATAGAGAAAAGAATGGAGGAGCATGGGGTTAACTCACTTGATTTTGAATGTAAGCTCAGGGTTTTATCAGTCAGTGACCCGGTCTTTCTGATTCTCAATTTCCTCTTTCCTCTCCAGTGAAATGGGGTTAACAAAGCCTCACTTCACAGGGTTGATGTTTGGATTAGAACTGAAATAATCAAAGCAGCTGGCCAAGTGCCTGGACCAGAGTCAGCATTCAATCAGCAATAGTCAATATTATCACTGTTATGCTCAAGTTCCTTTTGGTAAAACTTGGACCACAAAGTAAATATTTGCCCTCTAATCCATTGGCTTTCAGACCAAATTCTTAAGCTAAATTGTCTTCTGTTTCACCAATTAAAATTTAGAGATACGAAGACCCTGGATTTCCATCCCTTTTAGTCTGAAGGTCACGAGATTTGTTTACATGAAGATGGTAGAGAAAATGCATTTTTACTTTACTCAACTCCCGAACATTACTAAAAATGACAATCTTTTAAAAAAAAAAAAGGAGTTAGAATAAGAGAGAAAATATACCATCTGCAAATGATATAAGGGAACTACCACCATCTCAAACCATAAAGTATGGGACACACCAAAATACCATATGACCTAAACCTAGGAGGTGGAGGGTGCTGAACAAAGATGCACTCCACCTTTGATCTTAAGCAGAGGATATTGTCCCTAAAATGTCAACCTTTTGAGCAGTGCTGTCAATGCTTATTTGATTAGGATCTAGGGCTGTATATAAAATGCAGGAGGTGAACAATGCCCTTTTAGAGACCCCATTCAAGAACATGGGTTGCCTAAAGAATAAGCCCCAGGAATGATCGTGTCATTGATAACTGATGAATACAGGAAGAGGTCAAGGGGGTTTCCAAAAGGAAGAGGAAGCAGCAAATTCAAGAATGTAACTCAGAGAATCTGTGGCCTTGCTGTTAGCCACAGTAGCATCTCTGATGTTGAAAACTGAAGCAAGACATCCTCTGGAATGAAAGAAATAATAGATCTTCTGACTCGAGCCAAAGATTCTGTTTACCTAGAGCTGAAACTTCCATCGGTCAGCTCGCTCTTGGCCTGTCTTCTTTATAACATTTGTCTGTAGGTTGCCTGAAAAAGTTTAGCCATTAAAAAATGTTAACATTACCAAAAGAAGAGAGAAGAAACAAAAGATATGTGTGTGTTTTACAAGAGGAGTAACCTATGTCGATGGAAAAAATAACCCTATATAGTTTGGAGGGTCTTTCTACATAAATAAGTTAAAGGAAGCTGTACAGTAGTTCAAAGAGATTATCTCACACACACACTGTTAATCTAGAAAAGAAAGGATTGAAAAAAGATAATATGATAGATGAAAGCCATTTTAGAAGCAAGAAAACAGATAAATACAAGTGATGTAGAAAAATTAGGAATAATTTTGAGGAAATCACACAAAATAAAATGAAAAAGAGAAAAGCAACAAAAGTGATGATGCACAAGTTAATGCATATAAAAGAGCTAAGTAAGAGCCAGTATGTGTAGAACTGGTCCTTCTGGGGGAAAAAAACCCCAAAAGCTATTCAATGACATCTTAAAAGACAATTTTATTAGATACAGACTAAAATCTACAGAGCCAGTAATACATTATACCTCAAGAAAAAAAATAATAAAACGTTTAACTGAATCCAAGTGAAATGACTGACCCTCAAGGGTAAAGAAAAAAAGGCATGAAGCTATCTAAACAAGAAAAGCAAGTTATTCAGAACTGACCTCAGTATTCAAGGAAGAAGAGAATTGATCATCATAAACACATTTCTGAGGGACCCCCCCCACACACACACAAAGTTGCATACAAAGTCACAGCAACATTCAGCCATGAAACTAATCCATACCACTAAGGCTGGCATAAGGGAGGGACCACGGCAGCCGGGTCATTCTTTAAAAACATATGGCACCATAAACTCAGTCAACAACGCTAGAGATAAAAATAATGGACTCAGAACCAGAGTAGCTGTGTTAAGACCAGTGGAAGTTGAATACATTCCAATGTAGCAACAAGATCAAACAGCTGTAAAAAAATATATTATTAAAGAACACATAATTTTTCAAAAACCCACACAAGCTGTAAAAAGGATGCGACAAAGATAAAACGCAAATGTAAAAGTAGTAACAAAGCACATAAACCAGGGCTGGAAGAAATAATAACTCCAGGAAGAAATATGGACATGCTGTTTCATCAGGGGATACTCTTTAAAATTGAGATATTCTGGGGCGCCTGGGTGGCTCAGTAGGTTAAGCATCCCACCTCAGCTCATATCAGGATCTCACAGTTTGTGAGTTTGAGTCCCTCATTGTGCTCCACACTAGCAAGGCGCACCTTGCTGGGGATTCTCTCTCTCTGCCCCTCCCCTGCTCACGTTCGCTTTCTCTCCTCCTGCCCCATCTCTCTCAAAATAAATAAATAAACAAACTGAATGAATGAATGAATAAATAAATAAATAAATAAATATTAGGGATTTTTAAAAAAATGTTTCACTTCTCTCAATTTCTTGCATTTCTTCATAATTACCAGGATTTTTAGGTAAAAGAAAAATTACTTATCCTTATAACAAAATTTAGCATCAGACGAGAGCCACTGAGTGAAGTGAGTGGAGCCACTGGCCGCATCCCCATTTCTTCACAGTCTTGGGCCAAGTTACACAAGAATATCGTAAGTGGCCACCTAATGCGCTCTGTGTGTTTGTCGGTCCAAAACCACCCTCCCACACTATCCTTCCCCAAGCCACACCGCTACCTGGAGCCTTGGAGCTCCAGACCATGGGGGCAGAGTTGGGTGAAGAACCATCTTGGAACAGAGACCTCTCTGCTTCCATCAGGTCACCCCCGCAGTATCATCTGGTGCCTCCCCCTGCACTTAGGGACAACCTGAAGTCCTCTCCATGTCCCACAGAGCCCCGTGACATCTGGCCACAACCACCTCACCGTCACCAACAGCCATGCCACCATTGTTCCCTGTTCTCCAGTGCTCCACACTTCTTCCCAGCCTGGCGCCTTTGCTCTTCCTTTGCCTTGGAAAACTCCTCTTCCCAGTCTTCAGAGAATCTCCTCCAGATGTCACCCCACCATCTCAGGAATGCCTCCCTTGTTACCTGTTCTATCCCACCCAGAAACCTTTTACCACTTATCATTATCTGGAACCACCCATGCATGCATTCCTCACTGGCTTACTATATTTCCCACCACAAGGCTTCAGGAGACAAAGAACCACCTCTGGCTTATTCACTGCTGAGTCCCCAGTGCCTAGAACCACTCCCAGCATGCAACAATATATGCAGCAGCACAGCATACAGCCACTCCTGGACTTCTGTGCCAGGTCTCATGATGGATACCCAGGATCCAACACATGCAAGTAACAACCTGCAGAAGAAGGACTGACTCCATAAACATGTGACCCATACAGTTGCACAGGTCCTCAAGTTCAGAAGTGCTCCGCCCTTGAATTAATGCTCTGTTGTCATTAATATAATGTATTAAAGTATTCACGATTCTCAGTTTGGGGGGAAAGTTCTCATATTTTCATGTGCATTGGCCCCCATGAATTATATGGTTGGTTCTGTGTGGAATAAACAAAGGAATGAATGAATGCTGCCATTAGGACAATTTCAGCCTCAAAACCTCAATTTCTTGCAAGGTATGGAGGATGACCGCCTCCCCGCCTCACTCAGAGTGTACTGTAGGATCTCAACAAAGGGTGTGCAGAATGAACAGCCAAGGAGGACTCTTTGAGACATACCCCCATCCAATACACAACTGATCATGTCCAGTCTACACTTGTACCTCATGTACTAGGCAACTATCTTTTTAACGTCAAGGGCCCTTTGCTTATACGGTTCCATCTGTTTGCAATGCCCACCCTGTTGTCTGTCCACCTAGCTGCTCATGACCCTCAAGACAAAGAAAGGGTATTTCCTGCCTTAGAAAGCCTTCCCACCCCAGAGGTGGAGTGGAGCCTCCTCTCAACTCTCAAAATCCTTTGCTTGCTTTTATTTTATTTTATTTTTCAACGTTTATTTATTTTTGGGACAGAGAGAGACAGAGCATGAACGGGGGAGGGGCAGAGAGAGAGGGAGACACAGAATTAGAAACAGGCTCCAGGCTCTGAGCCATCAGCCCAGAGCCTGACGCGGGGCTCGAACTCATGGACCGTGAGATCGTGACCTGGCTGAAGTCGGACGCTTAACCAACTCCGCCACCCAGGCGCCCCTGCTTGCTTTTATCATAGTGCTGTTCACCCCATGAGGCAGGGGCTGTCATTTCTTCATGTAACAAACCTCTCCTGCTTCTCCGCTCCATGCCAGGTCCTATTGTTGACACTCAGGATCCAGAGCTGCCTGAGGCTCCATCTGGCAGGGCAGAGAGACAAGTCAAAGTCTTTTCCTCCACCTCTTCTGAGCCCACAGAAGGCGCCCGCTAATCGTTTGCAAAATGACTGAATGGCTCAGTTAAGATTAGGACTGAGGGGATCTGCTGGCTTACCAAGTCTTTGCCATGAATGTGCAACAGGACCATGGAGAAGTCATTGGCCTGTCCTGTGAGCACTTTCCCCAACGGTAGGACGGAAGGGCCAGACTACGCATCTTCTCTCTTGTCCAGATCTGAGAGCTACGAATAGTCCATTAAAATACCAGTGGCAGCCAGTATTTATTTGGCACATCTTGGGTACTGGGCAGTTGGAACAGCATCTTCTCCAGTCCTCACAAAGACTGGGTAAAATAGATGATTATCCCAGTTTTTCAGAGGAGGAATGTGTGACTTAGAGAATTTAAGTACCTCCTGCCTACTCTCACACAATTTCTACAGGACTGTTCCAAGATGAGCACTTACCTACCTGACCCAAAGCCTGTGCTCCGAACCACAACACAGCACTGCCCCCTCCCCCAGCCTCAACCTGTCTTCAGTCCCAGGACCCCAGCTCGACCCCAAAAACAGAAAGCCAGATTGAATCAAGGACAGGAAGTATAAGATTCTGCACATTTCGTGTGGTTTTCCCACTGGCCACCCTCCAGTTAGCCAAGGTTGGAAAACTGGACATTCCCCTCTTCTGGCTGGCATGAAGTCCCCCTCAAATTCATGGAAGCCAAGTCCAAGGGGCTCCTGTAAGTCACGCCCACAGCACACAAAGCCGGTGGTTCACACCCATCTGGGTTGAACAGAAGAGACGGCTTTCCCCCAGAAGCTGGGTCCCGAGTTTCCCTTCCCTCGAGCTGCTGACGAGAGCTGCAGAGTGGCTATCAGGAAGGCGGTCATGTGACAGATCCTCCCGTGTTAGCCCCAACCCTTTCTCCAGGCTTGCCCTCTGACAGTTATTACTACTGCAATAAATTCTTCAGTAAAACAAACAGGCATGCTGTAAATTTATTAGTCGGGGCACTCTGTGTTACTTAACGTAACAGCTAGTCTTAAACAGGTAACTACTGCAGTAAATAAACCAGTTTATTTAGGCACTGTCAGCCCTAAGTGTTCACAGGGGCCTGAAGAAATGGCATTGGCCTTTATAAGCATGATAGATGCCTGCATAAATTACATTTGCCCACTCAGATATTTGATGGTGAATTACCACCCGGGAAGAGTGTGGCACCTAGAACATCTCTATGAATTTCAAAGAGTCTATGTTTGGAGACAGGGAACCAAATAGGTAAAAAAAAAAAAAAAAAAAAAAAAAAAAAAAAAAAAAAAAAAAAAA
>NW_024412396.1:70519112-70538253 GCF_014898765.1 Herpailurus yagouaroundi
GGCGGCCTGACTTCATCATCCCCTGTACTCTCCAATCCCCGTGTATCTCCAGATACCAAGTGTAGGCAAATAGGAGATACCGGTCCTCTCTGGTAGATTCCAAAGTGAGATCTTTGTATGAAATGCTTATTCTCTCGCATTTTTGGTGGCCAGGAGTCTGAAATCAAGGTATCAGCATTGCTGTGCTCCCTCTAAGACTGTGGATAGAATCTCCCATGGCTCTCCCAGGTCCTGGTGGTAGCAGACCCCCTTGGCTTGCTGTCTCCTCACTCCAATCTCTGCTTCTGTCTTCGTATGGTCTTTGTCTCCACATGTGTATCTTTTCTTATGGGAACATCAGTTATACCAGATCAAGGGCCCACCCCACACAAGTATGACACATCTGCAATGACCCTATCATCACACAAGGCCACATTCTGAACTACTGGGAAGCACATGAATCGGTGGGGAGCCTGTCCAACCCAGTTCAGATACCCACCATGCATCAAGATGCTTCAGAGCACAGCATCCCATTTTACTTTTGAAGCACTTTATGCCCATTTTATAGATGAGGACATTAAGATCAGGAGATGTCCAATAGCTTCCTGGAGAGGGTTCCAGTGCTGATACCAAAGCTGGGTATCGGCTGTAATACCAAAGTCCCCATTTTCCCTAGGACGTTGAGGAGCAATTCTCTGGCCAGTGCTCAAACCACATGAGGATTCCTCTAAAGGCCTCTCTTTTTAAAAAAGCAGCATGGATGCGGGCATCTATGTGTTTAATGACATTAATCTCATTGGAAAACATAGTTTGAATTGTTGGAAGGTCATTCGCAAAAGCTAAAAGAGCCAGGGCCAAGAGCAGAAGATGGTATATAATGGAACCGAAACTTTCTTCAGACCATATTTGGATTCAATTGCCTGTTACCCACAGCCCTGAAAATAAATGCACCAATAAATAATTATTTCCTGCCCCACACATTACCAAATATGACTGTGCCCAGTCTGGTGGCCAAGGAGCCAACCCATTGTTCAAATGCCTGGCCCCACCTCCCCACTTGGCTGCAAAAACTGTGGCTTTGCTTTCCTGTGAATCCTAACTCAAAAAATAGAATGGCACACAGTCAGCAAATGCCTCATGTTGGCTCGCCACTGGCCAGCGCTGGGATCAATTAGATAAAAATGGAGCAATGGGGTTTCCTCCGAATATGGTGAGGAACAGTCTTCCCAGCATCTGGTGACTTCAGCACCCTCAGCCCAGGAGATGGTGCCCAGAGCCCTGCACTCTGGAGTTATCTCCACTCAGAGCCACCCTTCTCCAAAGGTGTGACCACTGGAAGGCAGACCGTGAAAATTCTCCTGCATCACGCCTTGGGGTAAATCCAAGGTGAGTGCATATCGTCGGGTCCCACGCAGGAAGCCAAGTGCAGCAGTAGCAACAGCAAAAGACACGGGGGTTTTGGACACAGCTCAGCCTTGATTGGAAACCTACTCAACTACCCACTGGCCGTGTGACCTTAGGCAAGTCCCTTCACCTCCTTGGTCTGTACTTCCTTACTTGAAGCGAATTGTACCAACTATATATCAAACAAGCTAACAGAAAAAAAACTCCTAGCCCAGAGGAAGCCGTATACCTTGGATCCCCTTACCTCCTTCTCCACAAATGGGGAAACCAAGATGAACGTTGACCATTGCGATCCTGACTGGGAGAGTTGACATTCCAGCCCAGATTTCCATTACAGTCAAGGTTATGATGTTCAGAGTGGAAACAGTTGAGGATTCCTTAGGGGATGCTGCCTTAAAAAGGTGTGTTTCTGCCCAGGTGTCTATGCTTCCAAGGGATCTTTACCCAAGACACTGCAGCTGTCTGTTTGCAGGTACATCTGCTTTACTAGGATGCACCCCTTGAAAAGTAGGGCAGGTATCATTCATCTCGGCACATCATGTGCCTGGTAGGTGGTGTGGAACGTTGAAGGCCTTAATGTATATTTACTGAACAATTGAAGGGGGTAGAAACCCTCCCCTGTTCCCCCCATCACTTCCACATCTCCTGCCTGGGCCACTCTGGGGGCCATTTCTTCTCTCCATGGGTCTTTCCTCAAAAGATTTCAAGGTCCATGTTGGCAGTGTCTAAGATCGCCTCAGTCACATTCCTATGGCTTAGTGCAATGCCCAGCACACAATAGATGCCCAATAAACCATTGATGAAAACAGATTAAGAGGTTTTTAATAGGACAGTGGAGGAAATAAAGGGGAGAGTAAAGTTAATTGCATAGAATACCTACCACGTGCCAGCTACTTTACCTGGTGCATTCCTTCCTATTAATCATCACACACACACACACACACACACACACACACACACACAGCAATTCTATCCCCATTTTTACAAATGAGGAAAACTGACATTGCAGTGAGCCAACTTGTCCAAGACCACACAGCCAGTGATTGCCCGAGATCAAATGAAACTCCAGTCTGTCTGCAAATCCCTTACCACACCACACTGTTTCTTCAAAGTCTGAACAAAACATTGCCTCCTTTGTCATTTTATCTGGAACCACCATCTGGGAGCCCTTCCCTGTTGACCTCCTGCCATCCCTGGTGTAAGGGACCCAACGTGGGAGCCAACCCGGCCTAACAGTGAACCGTGCTGGCTGCGGGTAGAGCTAACGGGCTAGACCTTCTGACCAATACACCTGTAACATCCCAGAACTTTATTCTGCATGAGCCTGGGGCCATCAGACTTCACAGTCACGGGGCGGTGGAGACTTTCCTCCCCAAGCTCTGCAGGAGACCGATCGTGCCAGCGTGAGCTGAGCCGAGCACATGTCCTTGTGGTCAGCCGCCACCAACCAGGAGATGCAATGCTGCTTGCAGTGGCCATGGTTTCCTCAGACATATGGGAGGCCACTTCACAGCATGAAATTGAGCCCTCCGTCTGCCTTGCTTGCCAATGAGCCTCCTGGCAGAAGCAGGGGGATCTGTTAGACAGGAGTATTGGGAATTTAGGAAGAAGAGCCACACATCTCAGAAGCAAGGACCACTTCATCCTGAATGGAGGATGGGGACCAACAGCCAGAGAATCAATGACTGAGTGCAGACTCTGTTCATAGCATTTGGTCCTCAAGGCAATGCCTCCCTCAACGGCCATTTTGCAGATGGGAACACTGAGGCTCGTCAGACATTAAGAAAAGGAAGACACGATGGGGTGAAGTGCTTCTACTCCACCCCAATACTAAATTTGAGAGCAAGAAGCCAAAATTCGAATCTGGAGATTTCTCGAACACATCGAGAAGAGTTAAGTCCTGGACGACAGAGAATGATGCCTGTCTCTTCCTTTAGAAGACATCCACCATGGTGAACACGTTCACAAGTTTGGATGGCTCACTTGAGTGCTCGTCTTTATCCATCCTGAAGGGGATTGGAAAACCTCCTCGGGGCTAGCTGGGGTGTGTTCTAAAGGTTATATGTATCTGTCCATCGGCAGAATTGGATCCCAGGCTTTCGTGTCTGCTCATGGCCATACATGGGCTTCCATTTTTGTAAAGTTGGGCCACACCCATCTAACGCTGAAGAAGGGAGGCTGTGGGAGCCAAGGCAACTGCCCACCACAGGCGAGCCACAGAGGGTGGACTCAGCACTGCCTCCTCCAAGCTGCTTTGCACGAAGTGATAAGCGTGATGTGGCCCACAGAAGCCCTTCAGAGAACCCCCTGAGGTCTGCGCTCTCCAATCCCCCCGTGTGTCCCCCACTCAGATTCCTCTACAGACATGACTTGAGCAAACTGGAACACCCCCCCCCCCAACCTCATCCCCAGCACACTGGACACATCAGCCTGACATGTCTTTCCAATTAGGCCAGTCCTGAGCTGCAGAGAAACAGGAAACCACTCGCAACCTCAGACCCATCCAGACGCAGGAAACCGGGCAGAGACAGGGGCGGCCCCAGCAGCGGCGTCAGCCCCGAGCCAGGGCACGACGCAGCCAGCCTCTGCCCGCCAGACACTGCCCACCCCTCCCACTGCAGGCCAAGGGCCTTGCCTGAGGAGCAGAGCATTGCCCCACGACTCTGTAGCTGGGAAATCTTGAGCACATTTCTCCATCTCTCCAAAGCTCCCCAGAGACTCCTGCCTGCACTGGGACCCCCCGCCTTCAAGAACACTGGTAGAGACAGACACCATGAGATGATGTTTGCAAAACATCAGCACAGCACTGGGCACAGAGTGAGTGCTCGTTCGTGCCAAGGGATGGGCAGGGCCTTTACACAAGCCATCCCATCGGTGCCTTGCAGCTTCTCCAGTAGGGGAGTGTTGGGAGTCCCGTTTGACAGATGGGAAAACTGGGCCAGGGTGTGTGTAAACTGCGATGGAAGGGCACATGGCTCAGAATCCCAGAGGGACACAGCCTCCAGTCTCAGCCCTGCCATTTGTGAGTTCGGGACTGGCCATGCGACTGTCCGGTCCACACCTGCCACGGGGTTGGAATGCATCATCTCCAAGTCCAATCCTGTATCTTGCAGATCGTGCCCGTGACCCTGCTGCACCACGGGCTCACCTGAGGTCCTGAGAGCTTACCCCACAGGCCTACCGCCCCACCCCGGCGTGACAAAGCTGACGTTTAGCTTTGCCGCAGATCTCTGTTGCTTCCCAAGCCTCACGCCTCCCGTTAACACATCCAATAATCTCTCTGCACAGGCGCTGGCAAAGGATGGCATAACTGTACCCCAGAACGTTTACATGGAGCGAAAACAAAATGCTGGAGTAGCTGGGGTCTGCACTGAATCAGCATTTCCACGACAGACAGCTGAACGCCCCACCGAGCCTCGCGAGCCCCCCTCTGGCCCCTGAGGAGGCAGGGCTGTTCCTTGAAGATCCACACACCCAAAAATAAATAATAAAACGTTAAAAAAAATTTAAAAAAAAAGAAGATCCACACACAGCCATCCGAGTGTCCCAGCCCAATACTCATAAGTTGGCAGTTTCTCAAAAAACAAAAACTCAACATGGAATTGCCATACGATCCAGCAATTCCATGTCTAGGTAAACAACCAGAAGAATTAAAAGCAGGGACTAATGCATCTATAGACTGACGATGACAGCAGCACGACACATAACAGCCAAAACATGGGAGCAGCCCCGGTGTCCTTGGAGGGATGGATGGATAAGCGAAGGGCGGTACATCCAGACGACGGAATATTATCCAGCCTCAACAGGGAAGGAGGTTCTGACACCTGCTACCACGTGGATGAACCTTGAGGACGTGATGCTGAGTGAAACAAGCCGGCCCCCAAAAGACAATGCCACTTATGTGAGACACCTAAAATTGGCAAATCCACACAGATAGGAAGTAGGATAGAGGTTAGCAGGGGCTGGGGGAGGGGAGAATGGGGAGTGAGTGTTTCATGGGGACAGGGCTTCTGCCTGCATCTCATCAGGCATAGAGATGGACGGTGGGAAAGAACGCCCAACAACGTGAATACACTTGTGTCACTATGCTGTGCCCCTGAAGAGGGTCAAACAGTAAATTTTATGCATATTTTAGCACAAAAAATAGGAATAACAGGGCCCTCCTCCTCCTCCTACAAGTTCAGTTCAGTGACTGCATGATTTGGCTGAGATCCCCCCAGATGGGGAGGCCACAGGAGGCCGGTGATTTTTCTCTTAGGGATCCTTCAGCAAAGCCTCATGATTCTGGGCCAAGCACCCTTCACCTCATCAGGCATAGTCCACGTGGATGGGTGTGCGGGGGTCCCACAGGAGCCAGGGTGCCAAGAAATGGGGCCATTTTTAGTAGGAGAAATGAGCTCTCCAACGAAGATAGACAGGGTGTTTCAGATCCTCTCAGGAGGTGGGGCGAAGGGTTAACGAGGAAAAGAAAGATCAACGTTTCGCCCTGAAATTTTACAGTCACAGATTTTAATGCAAAGAATCTGTTGAGCGTGAACACTGTAAATCTTTGATGAAAACTCATACAGCAAGTCAAATGCCTTCCACATTGTCTGCGCTCCCAGGGAGCACCCCCGGCCCCCTGCAGAAGTCTTGTTCGCTGCTCGGAGAAGGACTTCACGGGCCAGGCCTGGCCCTCCCCTGGCTGCTTTATTTTAGCTAACATTTTTTTCTTTCACTGGGACTAAAACAAACCAAAAAAACAAAAACAAAAACAAAAAACTCCCAAACCACCAAAGGTACCAAACCTGATGTGTTTAAACCCTGATGCGAAAAAAACCCTTCCAAGCTAAGCATGATGCTCAGAACGAAGGACATCAACCTCTTCGCACACCCCACCTTGGCTCGCAGGAGATCATTTGCAAACACAGTGTCTGTGTGCCCATGCGCTCTGACTACAGCTTTCCATCAGTTGGATTCTGGCTTCGTTTCAAATCACTATAAAAAGTGTTTAACGAAACTTCGGTCTTTGGCCTTCCCTTTAGGAATTGTGTCTGTGTGTGTGTGTGTGTGTGTGTGTGTCCACCACTCCCCACCCCAGCACCCCAGCCTGACTTTCACATGCAAAATCCAAAGATCCAAGTCTTTCTCACAGCTGGACGGAACCGGGCCTCTCTAGTTCAGTATACACTTCCGGAGGGAAACCAAGCCCCTGAGAGTTTATTAACTCGTCCAAGGTCATTTACAGAGCTCTTCTGCCTCCACATCCAGTGCCCCTGGCCCCACACACCAAGCCTCTGCTCAGAGAGTGATCTGAGCCGGGGAATGAGACCCAGGGAGCTGCCCACAGAGCCAGACGGGCTTGTCTGCAATATTACACTGTTTAAGTGAAGGCACTTGAAATAGCAATTGTATCCCTCAGACTGTATCTCCTAGAATAAGTCAGCACCTCAATATGGCATGTGTCACAAAGCAAGGGATTGTTTCTCTCAATATTCCTCTCCTAATTGTTTCACGGACATCCATTAATTTTTGAATCAAAATACTCCCTTCATTGTTTCTAACCAGGGTCCTGTTCCGACGCTTCCACCCCCTATCATTGTCGCATCATTTTTCTGCCATTATTTTCTTTTGAAAAAAAAAAATCAATAAATCATTTGTGATTCCTGTAATTGAGACCACATGCCTATAGTGTGGAAATTCAACATTTACCTTAAATAGCAAATCTATTCTGTCAGATACGATGATGTGGGAATTGTCAGGAAAAGATAATGATCTTACTCCAGGCACAGGCATGTGTAAACACACACACACACACACACACACACACACACAGGGCAGAAGTTGAAGCCAAAGTTTCCGAGAGAAGATGACCAGTGTGTTGTGACTTTTGCGGGCTCCCTGTGGGACACCGTGGGCAGCTCACGCTGTTGCACTAATTGTGCTGTTGAATGCGAGTTGTCTGGAATGGAAGCCTACCTAGTGGTCATCGGGGTGGCAGCAAGGGAATTGGGTTAGGGCTCGGGAAATCCCGGTGCTAGCCCACATCTTGCAATAACAATCATTAGGTGGCCATTTCTGCAGGCATCTCAGGTGACATTTTTACACATATATTTCCAAGAGCCCCCACAGACGCCCCCCCCCATTTCATAGGGCAGAATCTGAGCTCAGAGGTGGAGCCCAGTGTCACCCGGCCGGGAGGTCACTGGCATCAGCCTATTCTATCCCCGTGCCAGTCTCGATGTTGGTACAATTGAGAGAACTCTTTTAAAATGGGAAGGTTGGACCAAAATGATTTTAACAGCGCTTTCCAGCTCAGAACTGTCCCGTGCTGCTTTGGGTCATGGCATCACTGCCTGAAATGGCCACAGTGCAATTACTCTGCACCCCAACACATCGTTGAGAGTGGGGTCTAAGGAAGCTTGGTTCACAGGCACCCCGTGGCCCATGCTGAGCAAGCAAGCTGTCATCAACGTAGCACAAAAACAGACCCAACTGCTCCTCTGCCCACATCCACAATCTGTGCACTGTGACCTTGTAACACCTCCCATTTCCCGCCCTTGACTCCAGGTTGGTTGAAAGGACCTTCAAGCCTTCCATGTGGCCAGCCTGGGATTCCTCTCTTGTCTTCTCCTCCCCAGAGAACAAGGACTATGGCTTCTTGACCTCCCTCTGCCCCACCTGACGCCAGCTCCTGACTGCATGCTGGTTGTTGGGCTTTCTTCCTGAAACAAAGCCTCATTCTCGAGGTTGCCACCCAGGGGTCCCTCCTCTGGCCTCTGGGGTGGGTTAGACAATTTCCATCAGCACTCTTCCAAGGAGAAGAGCGTGATCCTGGCTTCACTTTCAGCAATCTAGAGAGTTCCCTGCAGTGTCCTCACATGGCAACCCCATCCAAGCTTCTCACTACCCTCCTGGAGGTCCAGGGACTCTTTCTTAAACAGGACCCCTAAAGCTGAGGGCAACTCTCATGAGAAATCTGACTGAAGCCAGGCATACAAGCCCATCACCTCCCTCATTCTAAGAATCATACTTCTGTTCATGCATGCAAAACTGCATTATCCCTCTTGACGTCCATGAAGATACCATGGGAATTTTGTGAAGCCAATGCATCCTACACCTCCAAGATCCCCAGGAAAAATGTTTATTATGCTATTTCTCCCCCTTCCTCATCTGGGAAAGTTGTCTTTTCTTCTAGGGTTAGGGTTAGGGTTAGGTCAGAAACCTACTTCTGGTCTCTCAAAGAGAAGATAGCCCCATTTTACAAAATGAGCATAAGGTTTGGAGCCACAGACCCAGACTCATGTCAAGACTCCAACCTTCATCACTGGTTGGGTGTTGGGGGGGTGGGCAGGTACCTTCTTTTCCACACTGAGCTTCGATTTCATGATCTTGAAAGTAAGGACCGCAATGTTTCCAACAAATGCACAGAAGCATTTTTCAGAGAGGCGTGATGTCTGACCCAAATGGCTCCAAATAAGTGGAAATTACTATTCGTAACAGTACAAATAATTATGAAAATGGAAACTGAATCACAATGTATTTCACAGTGTCTCCGAATTCTGATGAATGGGGATCATTTAGATCCTTATCACAGCATCCAGGATATTCACAATCCAGTTTCTTGTCCACCACAAATTCCGTAACCCTGTCAACATTTTCAAGTGACTTATTGAAAGAACCTTTGAATCAGACAAGGTGGACGATGAAGCCATCAGGACTCTATTGCATCTATGAACCAGCGTCTGTCATGGAGAGTTTTTGAATTTTTTTTTTTATCTCCCTAATTTTACCATCACTGTGCCCATATTTCTCCATCATGGCTGCATAATTAATAATCAAAGTAAAATATTTAGCTCTTAAAATTCCTTAAGGCTGTCGCTTTATTTTCTGCATCTATCCCTGGAGCATCCTTCGCCTTCCTACTCAGCTCCCCCACCAGCAACTTCAAACGAGTGCAATCTTTCCATCACCTCCCCCTCCCCAAATCTCAACTCGACTCTCTCTGCTTGGCCTGCCCTCTTTGTTGGAACATGTTCAATTCCTATTGTCTGGAAGATAGGGCATTTTTTAAAGTTGCTTTGTTAATAAAATGCCTCAGTTTAAAAAGTTTGCTCAGCAGCGTGTGTCTCTTAATATGTGTCAACTTCTGTTTGGATCAATTGACGTGGGATGCTATATTAATTATTCATTTTTGCAGAATGGAAATTAATTATTGTGCATGAGATTCTAAACACATATGGCAATAGTGCCGGCTGGACGGGCCCCCCTGCCAGGATTTCAGAGACTCAGATTCAGAGGTAATATGTTGTTTTGCAAAGCCAAGACCTCCTAAGGATTCCAAGATACAAGAATTGAAAAACTGACATGTTTCTGTACGTGATCCAAATCCTGCCCTCCGTGGATGCACCCCTGACTTCCCTGCCATGTCTTCCAGAATCCTTGCTGATAAGGGGCCGTATGTGAGCCTTTCACTTTAGCTACAAACACCTAAAGCCTTAGCTCTTTGTCCTTACCTCCAAATTTGTGTTCCTGCAACAGGGGTGCCACCAGCCTCTTTGCCCTGAATCCTTCCAGATGAGTCCTCCTGGAGGGATTGAACAGGTCTGGAGTGTTCCCTTTGCACACCCTCCTACCTCTGTCATTTGGTTGGTCACATTGTCATGGGATTGGTCATCTGGTCAACTATCTCATCATTTGGTGAGAACTTTGCAGGTAAGAATTAAATCACATTCCGTCTTACAGCCCCTCATTGCCCACTGAAGATGAGTAGCTTGTTGGAGCATGTAAGTGGCTCAGTCAGTCAAGTGTCCAACTCTTGCTTTCAGCTCAGGTCATGATCTCACAGTTCGTGAGTTCAAGCCCACGTCAGGCTCTGCGTTGACAGCTGGAAGCCTGTTTGGGATTCTGTCTCTCTTCTCCTCTCTCTGCCCCTCCCCTCCCCTGCTCACTGCCTTTCTCTCTCAATAAATAAAATTTTTTTAATGTTTTTTAAAAGATGAATATCTTATTAAATTGAGTTGGACCTATTAGTTCCATGGCAGAGGGAGTGGGGGACCTCACAGAGATATCTATCCCCACTGAGGAAAATGAAGAAGGAAGTCAATCGCTGGTAGAATAGAGGGCAGGGTACACATCTCACTACAGAAAGAAGTTTCTGGAAGCTCTGGATATATAAAGAGCATGGGCAGCTCTAGAGTCAGCAGTGGATAAGCACCTTGCTCAAGGCCATGCCATGAATCAATGGTGGGAAAAGGCTCAGTGTTCAGGGCTCCTCCCTCCCCACCAAAGGCCCTAAGTCTCCTCACACATCCCGCATCTTGGTGCCTGCACTCACCCTCTGGAGTCCCCATGGAGGTGGCCTGGCCTCCTGCCCTTCGAGTCCTTCCAGGACACCCTTGACCTCAGCACAGAAAGCCACCTCTCCATTCTTCTGAAGGCCCCTCTCCACTTCTTTATTTTCTTGGAAGTCCCACAGTGGGGTGGAGTAAAGTAACACCCTTCCATCCAGGGAGTGCACTGTTCTCCAGGAGGCTCTCTGATGTGTTGCCCTGAGTTCAAATTCTAGGCAGGCCACTCTCTGGCTTTTTAACCTGAAACGAATCACATCCTCTTTCAGACCCTCAGTTCCCTCCTTCTATAAAACAAGGACAATAAAACATAAAACATACTCATCCAGAAGTGAAGGCGAAGGGATATCGTCAACGTGTACTCACTGCTTCACAAATGCTAGCTGAGGGCCTGATTTCCTTTCTTCCTCAAAGCTGGAAATAAGCAGACACACGCTTTGAACACTTTCTCTCTCCAGGGCAACTGGAGAGTTCTTAGGTGTGGGAGGGAGAGAGAGGCTACAGACAGCTACCCTGAATGTGGGTTTATACCTGCCACGGATACAGAAGTGAGACACAATGGAAAGAAAAATGGACTAAAATGCTTTAAAAAGTAACCTCTAGACTTTACCCAGTCGCCTCCTGAGTGTTCATTCTTGGCCTCAGTTTTCCTATCTATGGAAGAGAAATGTTGGTCTGTCTCAGATCCCTTCTAGGTATGAGATGCTGAGTTTCAGTGTCAGCTGGAGAAACTCTCACCATAATTCACTGGGTTACCGCTGGTAGGTAGGTACCGTGTACTGAGACCTTATTATGTCCCAGATGTGGTGCCCTTGCTGGCCATTGCTGATGACTGGTATGGGCCAAGCATCATTCACACATGTCACATGGGCTCTCTCGTTTGATCCTCAACAATCCTACCACAGAGGAGACCATCCTTCTTGCACATGTCAGAAAGATGAAGCACAAACTGGCTGAGAGATGAACCAGAGGTGGCTCATCTCCTGGTAGACTTGGGCTTTGGCCCCGTGGTCTGTAAGCTCATGCTCTTGATTTCCTCCTGTGTGGTCCCTCCCAGGGGCACCTCAGGAGATCTCCCCATCCCCTACATCAGGGAGCACTCGGAAGGTCTCAGGGAAGGCATCTCAGACGATGTTAATGATTGGGAAGGAGTTGTCCAGGCAGAGAGCGACCCAAGGAAATGCCGTGAAGGGGTCATACAGCTCGGAGTGTGGTTCTAGAGCCTGTCCCTGAGCCTGAGCCCTCGTGATGCCCCTGGCCAACTGTGTGATCTTATCCTCTCCATGCCACTTTCCTTGTCCGTGTAACAGAGACAACAATACTTCTTACTTTTGTGGGGTTGCTATAAAAGTGAAATGACCAAGCACTCAAGAAGCACTTAGAATAAGATGTGGCTCACAGGAGTCAAGAGATGTTTCCTGTCACTGCTGTAGTTCTGGGTTAGCGGGAAAGGAATGAGCATGAGGAGGCAGAGCTGCACGTGGGTCCTGAGAAGCAGCAGATATTTGGTTTTGGTGAGGGGTGATGCTGGGGACAGGAGTTGACAAGAAGCGGAGCTGAGAAGAAGACCTGAGGCAGACATCAGAGGGTCCCAGGTTCCAAGGCCAAGAGTACAAACCAAGGGAAGTTCTCAGCAAGTGTTCGGCAAACAGAGGTAGGATATGCTTTAACCCACAGTCTTACAGCTCATAGACACACACCTTTAGTTCTTACTTCTCCATAATTTTCACACTCTAGTTTTGACCTTGACCTCAGTGGATGCACAGACAGAAACTAATCTTATTTAATAACCAGGACATCTTTGTCATGAGATAATGCCATGCCTTCCCCTAGAGGCTGTTCATCTCTGAGATAACCCCGGCATTGCCCTCGTTCTCATAAACATGGTGTCAAGGCTCCTCTCTGCCTGTGCCCCTCTCTCTCCCTCCCCACCCCTCCCTCCCTCTCCCTTTCCCCCCCCCTCTCTCTCTCTGCCCTCACCACCCCCCACCGCCAATGAAGCACCAATTTCCCTCCACCTCTCTTAGGATATGAACATGGGGAAAAAAGAAGAGTGGTTCTAAACAAAGGTTATCTCTATCATGAGAAAATATATGACAGTTATTTTTAAATCAGATGCATAGAAAGGGGAAGAGGGTGATCATGAGAGCTCACGTGGTTGATTCAGTATCAAAGTTGGACTAAAGTTTCCTGATGGCCATGACAAAAAGGAAAATACAATAATTAACACTTCATATTATTAGACTCAATATGTGTATGCAGGAAGCTGTGGGGAGGTGGGGGACCAAGGTACTCCAAGATACTCCAGATGCTAAATCATGGAAGATACTGCCCACGCAGAGGCATTGGATAATGAGTTAAACAATGTGCCTTCCGCAGATTTTTTTATGAGCTCTTTTATTTTGGAGTAATCTTAGATTTATAGAAAGTTTGCAAAGATAGGGTGGAGAACCCCTACATACTCTCACCCAGTACCCCCTATTGTTAATATCTCACATTACCCTGGTGTATTTGCCAAAACTAAGAACAAACTGACATCAATGCATTAATATTTAGTAAGCTTCACACTTTACCTGGATTTCATCAGTTTTCCCATTAATGTCCTCTTACTGATTCAGGGCACTGCACTACATGTGGTTGTCACATCTCTCCAGGCTTTTCCAGTCTGCCAGTTTCTCAGCATTTCTTTGTTTTTGATGACCTTGACATTCTTGAAGAGTACAGACCAGGAACCTTGTAGAACATCCCCCAGTAGGGTTTGTCTGATGCTCTTCTCATGATTGGGCTGGGATATTGGCATTTGGGAAATAATAGCACAACAATTAAGCACCTCGTCAGGTCAATTAAGCATCATGGTCAGGAGGTTCATGATATCCACATAACTTTATTACAAAAGCAGAAAAGCATTCAATTCATCCTTTTATTTATTTTTTTTTTAAGATTTTGTTTTGTTTTTAAGTAATCCCTGCACCAAGGTGGGCCTCTACACTTACAACCCCAAGATCAAGAGTCTCATGTTTGTTCCACCAACTGAGCCAGTGGGGGGGGGGGGGGGCTCTGTTTATTTTTTAAATGGATGGCCAATGGTCCATGGAAGATGATTTGTGTTTGTTAAATCAGAAAACATGGTTTCAAGGGTCAATGCCTAAGAGCTTTCCAGAGTTCTATTGTTAACAGTACTGATATATTCTTTTTAGCAAAGTTTGAGAGCAATCTTCCTCCAGAAGATTAAACTTTTCATTGTAGGTAATTCAGAGTCTACTGAGTGGGAAGGTATGGGAAGGCTGCTTATACTCGTTGATGATAAGACTGGGTACACGAGCAGACGTCCACTGCAGTGCCCAACCACATCACCCAGTAACAGGTTGAAGGTAGAATTCCTGAATATATGGTACACTCTCCTATTGATGTAGAAGGTGCAAGCTGAGTCCCAAAAGTCATTGATTGCATTGTGATTAAAGCTGATGACATACTTTAGGCCAAGGGAAGTTTAGTATCTCTGAAAGCATTGATGATCTTAGTGTTAGAATTCCATGTGTTTCCTGAACACTGAGGAGCGTGTTTTTGTCTGTAAAAGTCAAAGTCTTGCGAAGTTCATTAGTAAGAGTCCCCGGGAAATGTGTGCCTGTCTTGTCAATGGAAAAATGAATTCAATTTTCCCATACCAGAAACAAATCAAACAAATTTTTCACTACCAATCAGAGTCTTCCAGCTGAAAAAAAAAAAAAAAAAAAAAAAAAGCCTCACAGTATCCTGAGAATAAGCAAACAATGACCAAAAGATACTTAATGCCCAATTGTCACAGTGAAGAGGTTTGGGGATATTCAAAGGAGCTTCAAGGCTTTGATTCCTGCCCACATCCCATCTTTACAGTCTTGCCAGGATTATGTTGTTGGCAAGTAAGATACACGCTGGAAACATCCTTGGCATTACTCTTAAAATTACCCAGCCAATGACGATTCAACATCATGGCCAATTTAAGTATATTATTATGGACAGAATAATAAAGCATTTTTCCAACTCCAAAAGATTTTGTAAGACTGGACCACAGTTTTGTAAGCACCACAATTATCTTCAGTCAGTATCCATTCTGACCTCTCCATTGTTTGTTTTGTTTTGTTTTGTTTCTCTAAATCAGAGGCTTATCTTTGACAATTAATGCTGGCCTCTTTGAGTTGTTTCAAGGTTTTTCTTCTTTGAATGGTATGGGAAACAGGTTATGTTTTTGTTAGATGCAAATTTCTCTTAAAACAACGAAAATTCACTTTTTATTGTATTTCTGTTTTATCAGAAGTGTCTGGATATTGAATCTGATCAATCTTTAACAGTCAATACTCTGTGTTACAAACCCTCATCCCATCTTTCTGTCTATGGGTTGTTGTTGTTTTTCTGTCTTTGTTTTGGTCTCTTGTTCTGTTTGCTTTTAATAACACAAAAATGTATCTTTCCCCTGTTTAGTTAATGTTTGTCTTGTTGGGTCCACTAGGATGCTCTAGCCTGTCTACATCTTCCTGGATTCTTTCAGCCAGTACGTTTACTTTCTCCCCAACCCTGGTGTTCTTCCCAAATTCCTCCCTGTGCTTGTTCACACAGGTGATCAAATTATTGAAGAGCACCATGCTGGGGACTGAGTCACAGGCTTTAAGAAAGATCTAGAACTTTGAACTTTGTTTTGGACCCAGTGATGGCCAAAGGATATGGTAGGAAGAGAATATCTCTTCCATATCACACCCTTTGCTTTGCTTGAGTTTGTTTCCCTTGACTGCCCAAAATGGTGCAATCCAGCACCAAACATCAGTAACAATGGCTACAGACAGAAGTGCATAACTATCAACACAGACCTGAAATCATTTTTCTTAGCCTTAGTGTTATGAATGAATTTGTACCTGAGTTTTTGGTTTTGAAGAATTCCATTCCTCCTACAAACATTTATTGAATAACTGTTTTGGGTCAAAATTGTCTTCTTTTTCTTTAATTAATTTACAACTTAGAATCAGAAACATCTTTAGTGGGGAAAGTGGGAGGGAACCTTCAGCCTCAAGCATTCGGATAAAGATGGACCTTGGAGTGAGGGATCTGTGTGCAGCTTCAATGCTATCCTCTGCTCTCTGGGAATAATCTGGAAACTCTTGTCCACTCACTTGGGAAGGGCACGACCAGATAGTATCTAAAGTATTTTTTAGTTCTGGCAGTCTAAGTGGGGAGGATTTGGGGAAAGAGAGGAAGGGAGAGAGAGAGAGAGAGAGAGAGAGAGCAGTCTTAACAGTAGGCTAGGCCCTTTGTTTGTTACCTAATCTTGTTCTCCAAATTGCTGAATTGCCATCCACATTTCACAGGAAAGGAGACTGAGGTCGTGAAGTATGCTGTGATAGTTTCATAGTTAGAACAGGACAGGGTTTATCCATGTTCAGGAAACTCCTTCCATTGCAAAATATTTTTTTTCTTGCTCATTTTAATGCTATTTCTCTTATTCCACTTAGTGAAAAATGTACTCAGGTGTCAGAGAGATGAAAGCCTTTCTGAAAGCAGCTTCCATTATGAAATTACTGAAAAAGATGTCATATCTACTCTTCTGCAAATCCAACTGCCCCTTTAGCACTTACATCCTTAATGGGAAAATGTAAAGGTCCTGAAAACAGGTGTGCCTTGGCAGGTCCAGATCCGTGGGTTTACAGGTTCAAAGGCTAGGGCCAAAGGCATTCATCGGTTGACCTGGCTCACAGGTGTTCACTGGGGGGCAGTGGAGTTAGAGATTTGACAGAAGAAAAAAAAAACAGTGATATGATAGTCTAGTTATTAAATATGACATATAGGAAAAAGCCTGACATTGATCTGAATGCTGAATAATTTCTCAGGCATGGTCCCTAAACTTGATGGGTTTAAATGTGGAAAGACTGGGAAAGAGAAAAACCATGGAAGGAAACACAGAAGATGTTGATATCACCTGGATGATTCTTTTTCCGAAAGCTCCTCACAAACGAACTTTCTCAAAGGATGGTATTGAACACACAAGACGTTAGTAGCAGCTGCACTCGATGTATTGAGGGGCTCCTGTGTATTGGCACTGGGCTCACTGTGTTGGAGGCATTCTCTCTGCCCTCCATTAAAGACTCTCTATATGAAGAAGGTACGGTTTCCCTAGTTTAAAGATTCAGGGACAGAAGCTTAGAGAGATTAAATAGCTTGCCCAAAGGCACACAAGTAATAAGTGGTGTTAAAATTGCATTTGGAGGGGCGCCTGGGTGGCTCAGTCGATTGGGTGTCCGACTTCGGCTCAGGTCATGATCTCGCGGTTTGTGGGTTCGAGCCCCGCGTCGGGCTCTGGGCTGACGTCTGGGAGCCTGGAGCCTGCTTCGGATTCTGTGTCTCCTCTCCTCTCTGCCCCTCTCCTGCTCATGCTCTGTCTCTCTGTCTCTCAATAATAAATAAACATTAAAAAAATTTTTTTAATTGCATTTGGATGCTAAATGCATGATTTGGCCACTGGTCATCGTGAGTGTTGTGTTGCCCAAGTGGTATGAAAAACAATGTTCCAGTTCATAGAGGGCATGTGCACACACACACACACACACACACACATGCACACATACACTGTAAACTTCCAAGATATTTACCATTAAAAATGTAAGAAGTCCGTCAAAATTATTTCCTAAACATTAGAGTAGGAGTTTACCACCAACATACCGCAGAAATGTATCGACGATGTACTCAATGAATTGAGAAGAGAAAGTGTGCACCAGTGAGGTCTGAAGTGCAAGACCGGAAAGAGAACAGCAAGTTCACTCAAGCTCCAGTTTCATTCAACAATAGCAAGGCTAATGTACATAACTAAAATCATAGAACTAAATTTCAGGAAAACAGGAGAATACATATAGGAGCCCCTCCCCACCTGGGGCTGTTACCTCTCTGAATACCTTCTTGGTATGAAGACTGGAAGTTAAGAGGCTCAAGAGTTTCTGGGGAAACAAAAGAACATTGAAAAGTCAGCCATGAGTTGAGGCACCTGGGCGGTTCAGTCGGTTAAGCGTCCGACTTCGGCTCAGGTCATGATCTTACAGTTCATGGGTTCGAGCCCTACGTCTGGCTCTGTGCTGACAGCTCAGAGCCTGGAGCCTGCTTTAGATTCTGTGTTTCCCTCTCTCTCTGCTCCTTCCCCACTCGTTCTCCCTCAAAAATAAATAAGCATTAAAAAAAATTAGTCACGAGCTGCAGGAAACCTTTGTACATATTTTTGTGTTTCCTGAAATAAATGCATTCTACAGATGAGCACAATACATCCAATACAGAAAACAACAACACGGTTTTCATTACTGAAAGCAGTCACAACTGATACTTTATAAGGAATTTTCATGCAGTACAAGCCCCGTGAAGGCAGCAAGGACTTGGTCTTGGTCATGCCTGTGTCCCAGCTCCTAGCAGGGACTTAGCAAAGTGGGTGCTAGAGAGATACTTGTGGATTAATATATGTACAATACGTATCAGCTTTGAACTTTCCTAAGGAGGCACATGCATCTCCTAGGGTGTTCTGGGCAGAAGCTCACTCTGGTCCAATGTGTTGGCACTTCCTTTGACTCACTAACTCAAATAAAGTCGTGTTTCCTTTTAAACTGATTCATCTGGCAAGAAAAACCATTCAGGTGCCAACTGAAAAGGAGAAGAACATGCTTGTGTTTTCTGTCCAACAGATATTGAAGACCTGTCAATATTTCTTCTCCTTTCTCCTGCTTTTTCTATGTCTCCTTTCTCCTGCTTTTTTCTATGATACCTCTTGGCCTCCCGGCGATCAGAACGGTGCCCATGTGCACAAGAGAAAGGCCTGGGGGCCAGCCTGACACTTGAGTATGTGAATCTGTAGAAACATGCTCCCTGTTGTTTCCCCCACATGGTCCTTCTGCCCAAGATGTTGAACACCGTCAACAAGGCTGGCCAGGGATGGCTTCGTGGGCGTGCGTGTGGCACATGGAGGTAGGTCCCTGTGCTTAGAAGGGCCCCACACTGGGTTTAGTGTTCTCCATTTTTGCACAAGCGCCCCCCACCTTTTCATCTGTCACTGGACTCAGCAAATTATGTAGCAGGTCCTGTGCCTGTCACCGTTCTTGGCCCAAAGACGGATTGAGCCCGGTGGCTTCTCTCAAAGACCCCACAGTGTAGTCTGGGCCTCAGACATATGAACTCAGACTACAGATACTGCACGAAAACCCTCCCCTCCTTCTTTATTCCCCTCACTTGGTCCTGCAGATGCTATTTCTTTGATGTCCCCACCCACCCCCTCCTTATGGCCACTGACTCAGGTCACATGTCCTCAGGTCACAGCAGGCAGGCCTTACCCGGTTCTCTAAGCTGGTCATCTCATTTCCAGGCCCACCTGCTTACCGTCACCCCAAGCAAGCGTGGGCTCTTGACTTTCCTGGCCTCACACATGCAGTTCC
>NW_024412396.1:70538353-70540497 GCF_014898765.1 Herpailurus yagouaroundi
GGGGGGGGGGGGGGGGGGGGGGGCTCGGTGCCTGTGTCTGTCCTCCCCTCCAGACCCTGAACTTCTGCATATGGGGACTTCTCTTGTGAAGGCGCCTGGCCAGGGGGGGGTGGCGGGGAGGTGACTTATGGGAGGACTTCAGTCATCCTGCAGCAAAGGGGTGAGCAGGGCTCTTTGGCAGGGCCCGAGTGCACATGCTGTAACAAGAGAGAGAACCACACGGGAACCGCACGGGGATGCGCTTTGCTTTGAGCTCTGGTCATTAGCTGGCCCTTACTTGCCCCAGAGGGAAGCCATCTTTGTAGACCTTCCTGTATCTCTCAGCATCACGATTTCCCCGCCTGTGCCCCATCATGGAGCCCGATTTTTCTCCACACCTTTCCCGCTGCTGCCTGTGAGCCCGGACCCCTCACTCCCGTCTTGGCCGCACGCAGGCTCTTTGGCCTTGTTTTTCCCCAAGGGAAGGCTGGCTTCTGAAGCAAGGACCTCCTCTGTCTTCTGTATAACCCAGCATACACTTTGAAAGCTCTCAGAAATGCCATCAATTATAATAATAGTGACACTTTGTACTTTTATAGCCTCTTTCATCAGAAGATCTCTGAGCACTTAGAAAATATTATCTCATTAATCCTCACAACACTCTCGTGAGACAGCTGGCAGGTAAGCCTCTCCCGGTTTATCAGGAAGGGGAATGAAGACAGAAAGATAGTGCTCAGAGAAGGGACCAGATCAAACAAAGAGAGGAAAGCACTCTGGGTCTCATGCTCAAGCCCGCAGGACCGTAATCCCCACCAGTGGACACACGACACGTGCAGGTCCTATGAGAAAGTATCTGGCCACACGGGTGATTATGGGTACGTCTGGCGTTGCATTGGTATCTGATGAACGATACCAAATCATGGACATCTTTGAAAAGTCGCCTCTTGGTTTTCCAGCAAATATTTTCGGAGCATCTGCTCACTGCCGGCTCCCACCGGCGACCCAGAGGAACGCAGCTTATCAATAACATTTGTGAACCCTTCTTCTCAAATCCATGGGAGGGCTAGTGAAGCTCCCAGCAAAGAGGAAAGAGTACAATCATGGATGAAGCCCAAGCCTCTTTCAACATCAGGAACACAAAACAGCACCTGAGAAAAAAAGAAATATTAATTATGCCTTTTACAGAGGAATTGGGGCTCTCATCCGCTGAGCTCCTGTTGGCATCCCTCACTTGGAGCTGAATGGGATTTTGAAGGTGTGTGGTTCAGCCTTTTCATTTTGCAGATGGGAAGAAGGAGGCACAGGGAGGCTGGGAGGAGGCCCCGGTCTCTCCCTGGACCGCACAACAGGTGGAAGGCAGAGGCAATATGGATGGCCTTTGCCCCGCTTTCCCAGAGCTCTTGTATTTCTCAACACAAGCACCCAAACAGCCAGTTCTGGTAAACACGAGTACTTTCCTTTTTACTTCCAAAGAGAGCTGTGGGTGTCAGGTGGGGGAGGGGCTGGTGCATGGGTGGGTGGGAGGGAGCGGTGCAGGGAGGGCAGGGGAGGAGGCTTCAAGTGAGGACCAGCCACGCCCCCAGGGAAGGGCTGGGGCCTTGGACCCAGACGGGCAGAAGAGCTTCTAACGTGTGCATGATATATAATAGATACCTGTCTGATATAATTAATTGTATTTTTCCTAAATTTAACATTGCCCAAAGGGGAAAATCATTTTGCTTGGTAAACCCCTCCTGCCACACAGTGTCTACAAGCCGGCCGGATTTAATTGCTGCAAGAGAAACCACAAGAAAGACCAGGTTCCCACTCAATCTATAACCACATCTACTGAATAATAGCTTTAATCACCTTTAAAAGGGTGACCACAAGGTAATTAAAGAGGAAAGGTGCTCGGTGGGAATTATCCAGAAATATCAAATCTCTGTTTATCACGGAGTCCGACTCAAAATGTCTTCGCATGGTTTTGCTCCCACAAACCCCACTCTATTTTCAGTTAAACCCTTGAGTTCCCATTGTCTGGGGTGGAGAAAACGGGCCTGTGTCACAAGTTTGCTCCCACTGTCAGATCGAGAGGTCGTAGGGGACACTGGTCCCCTGAGAAGGACACAGGGTGCCACTTTGAGAGGTCGTAGGAGACAGTGGTCCCCTGAGAAGGACACAGGGTG
>NW_024412396.1:70540507-70597464 GCF_014898765.1 Herpailurus yagouaroundi
GTTGAGAGGTCGTAGGAGACAGTGGTCCCCTGAGAAGGACACAGGGTGCCATGTCCAGAGGTAGTAGGGGACAGTGAGTGGCCCCCTGACAAGCACACAGGGTTGGGAGTGGGAAAGTCAGAGACTAGAGTTCTCCCTTCCTCTGCTCCCTGCCCACATGACCTTGGCAAGTGACCTAACGTCTCCGAGGGTGCTCCCAAACACGAAGGCCGTGGTGGTTATTCCACTGGATTATTCCAGCCCAACGCTCAGTTCGCTTGCACCCCTCTCCTCCTGCAGGATGCCCACCCCTACCCAGAGGCCAAACAAAAGCACACCAAGGCCTGAAGTCAATGCAGCAGATCACGTGAGTGGCCATGACGGGGCAGAGAAGCAGAAAGAGAGTTGGAGGTGACGATGTGACAGTGGAGGGTGGCCTTCCCGTGCCTGATTTATGTTCTCCCTCTGTGGATACGGTTCCCCCGCTGCTCAGGGCAGGGCTCAGAGGCCAGGCGCAGAACCAGTGGGGTGACATTCTTGGCCCCTGAACAAGCAGGCTTTGTTCCAGGCCCACATTCCCAGGCCTGCTCTCCAAGTGAAAGTCCTGCCCTCACCTCCTCACTCACCTCTCCCCCGCCGGCAGGAAGCACAGACTCAGTGTCCTTGTCCAGACTCATAGGAACAGGCAGAAGCCACCCCAGCCCCTGGACCCCTAGCCTCCCCTCACCTGGAGGTGCGGAGGGGCAAAGGGACACAGCAGGCTTTCCTGCTCACCAGGAAAAAGGGGTGTCTGGTAGGAGTCCTAATTTGTCTCTCCATTCATTTCGCCATCCATTGTGGCCCAGGAGTCCCCTCCCCAACCAGCCACCAAAAGACCTGACGGTTTACACTTGACCCAATTCGACTGACACCATGGTTCCAGGCTCGAGGGTCATAGTCCTGGACTCAGGACCTCTTTTTTGTTTCCACATCCTCTGCCTTTGAGCATCCAAACACAGGGTCTTACCCCTGGCCCACCCCAGCCCCAGCATCCAGACAGGACGTCCAGCTGCCTCCTGTCTTTTTCAAATAACCCACTCACCTCTTCTGTGGCAGGCTGAGTAGGGTCCCTCCCAAAGACATCCGGGTCCTGCCCGCTGAAACCAGCAGACGTTCCCTTATATGGTAAAGGTGAGGGTTCTGACAAGGGGAGAGAATCCTGGGGTTATCCGGGTGGACCTAGGGCACCCACAAGCGCCCTCATTGTTGGGATGAAAGTGGAATCAAGCCTGACAGTAGACGTGATGAAAGGGTGCACAGGGTGGGAAGGATGTAGGGGTGGGAGGGAGCACTAGCCACAGAACATGGGAGCTTCGAGAAGCTGAGGAAGGCAAGGAAAAGGACTCTTGCCTGCAGCGTTCCTAAGGAACCTGCCCTACAGACACTTTAACGGTAGACTTCTGACCCCCAGGACAGTGAGGGAATGAAAGTGTGTTGTTTTAAGCCACTAAGTCTGCAGCAATGTGTTACAGAAATAGAAGAATATACACTCATCTCCAAAATTTGGGGAGCTACACTATAGTGGCATATCCTGGGATCCTTGCCCTTTTACAAACACCCTTCCCACCTGCCGTCCCCTCCCCTATTCCCCCCAATATCTGACACCTGATACCTTATCTTCCCCCATGTGACCAGAGGGTGGAGGTCAAGGCAGGCAGGACCACGCGGTGGTTCTGAAAACTCTTCACTCCAGGTGCCAAGGAGGCTGCTGGGCCGTCACTCCCCAGATCATACTTACACCTCGTCTAAAGGGAAGGATGAGACATGACGCCAGACGGATCAGTCCCCTTTTAGCACACGAGTGGAAGTTTTCCCAGAAGCCTCTGGAGCTGCCCGGCCTGTCGGTCTCACTGGCTCTAACTGGCCAATGACCACCCTGGTCTTCAAGAGAGACTGGGGAAATACAGGAATGGGATGACGGTAGTTGGCTTGGGTCAAATACGGTCCGTCGCCTTGACCCACTGGTGTCGCAAACAAACCCAGGCTGCCTTCGCGCAGAAAACAAGGTGTTGGGGGGCGGCTAGAGGGGGAGCACCCGTACCTCCGCGATGCCCGTCCCTTCTCCGTGCATAGCAGCCCGGCCTGCAGCTGCCAGCACCTAGCTTCTGCCTCTGCTTGTTTTCCTTTGCCCAAGGCAGGCATTACCACCCAGCCCCAGCAGCGCCCCACCAGGGATAGATGGGAGGTGGGGAATAAGTCCCCAACTTCCCTCCCTCCTCCCCATGTGAGATGACCCCATGGTTTGCTCTGCATGAGCTCCATGGTTCCCACACAGGGCTGGGCCCCAACTGCCCACAGTGGTAACTGCTCCGCCGTGAGCTCTTTCTGGGCCGTCTACACAGGCTGCCTCATCTCCTTCTGCCTCTACCTGTCCTCCTGGGTCACAGCCCAAATAACCCACATGCACAGAATTCCCTGTCCCGGGGTCTGCTGCCAGGGGTACTCGGATGACCGCTGCCAGGGGTACTCGGATGACCACAGCCAGTGAGACCATTTGTCATTCGGTTCTCAGTCAGGAACGGAGGGTCTCAACACCCACCCCCAAAATGTCCTTTCCAAGGCACCTTCTCTGCACAGGCAGGAATTGGGTTTCCAGGACCTCTCACACAGGTGTTTAAAAGTCACAGCTCTTGGCTCAGTCGGTTGAGCATCCCACTTCAGCTCAGGCCATGATCTCACAGTTTGCGTGTTCCAGCCCCACATCAGGCTCTATGCTGACGGCTCAGGGCCTGGAGCCTGTTTTGGATTCTGTGTCTCCCTCTCTCTCTGCCCCTCCCTCTCTTGCACTCTGTCTCTTTCTCAAAAATAAATAAGCATTAAAGAAAACTAAAAAATAAATTTAAGAAAAAGTCACAGTTCTCTCCATGTCACCGTGCATGCATTCGTTCACCAAGGATTGCTGAGGGTCAACGGGACCAGACTCTGGGTGGTTTGCCAGGTGTGCTGAGGTAAATCAGATACGCCCCCCGCGTTCCAGAAGCAACCAAATGCAAAAGTAAGGAGAGATGAAGAGGACAGACAGTACAGAAAGGGAAGGGGTTGAACTTGCCTGACGGTCTCTCGTGGGAGCTGGTCTGAAATACCGAGCACGGGTGAAGCAGACGAAAAGGGTTATTTAAGCCCAAGGCGTAGAAAGGGTCATGACAATGACCCAGAGAACACATCTGGGGACCTGGTGAGCCATGTGGAAAAGTTGGGTGGAGGAAGGGACCCATCGGGGAGCTTTGGAAGGGGTGCGCTGGGGAGGAAGGCAGAGCTGAAGAGGGAGCGTCCATTTGGGGACACAACCCACCCACCTCACAGGCTGTCATCCTTCTACCGCTTTCCAAACCCTAGCGTTCGTGAAAGCAGCCCATCTCTGGGGGAGGTGGACATCACTATGCACCTGCTCACTTCTACAACCACGGACAAGGGCTGTAGCATAGAGATTCGTATTAAATCATCACCGCAGACTCTTCCTCTCATTCCTCAATGAGAGGGTAAGGAAGATTCAAAACGAGAAAGGGTCTTTCCTGAGTCCATACAGAGAGCAGGTAGAACTTCCGGGACTGGAACGGAAGCTTCGTGTGCTCTCCAAAGGACTCTAACCACCCTCCTTTCAAGTGAAAAAAACAGAGGGGCAGACGGATGTGGAGTCCATTCACCTAATACATCTGGTTCCATTAAATGGCAAGGACTCATCTTTTTGAAAAATCTTTTTATCTCTTTGTCAGCTGCTTCCAATCCCACCATCCATTAGAAATATAAGGCAAGGCACTTATATTTTTTTTCAATTTTCTGGCACCACACCTTTAAAAGTGAAAACTAACCAATGCAATTAATTCCAATGATACAATTTCTTTCTTTCAGTCAATATACTTAAAATATTACCATTTCCACATGTATAAAAATCATTCATCTTTAATGAGGTGTTTACCTTCTTTCGTTTTCATAGAGTCGTCACAATTCAGGTATAGTTCATTTAATAGAACATCTCTGTTTGAGCCAGCCACATTTCCAGGGTTCAACAGCTACGTGTGACCGTGACCACCATAGGGGCCAGGACAGCTCTAAAACAACGTGCAGAAAGGCATAGTGCTTGGTGCTCGACCCATGACTTGGTCATAGTACTCGACCCATGACTTGGATTCATCAGGTCTCCCTTGGATTTTTCTATCTGCATTTCAAGTCACATTTTCTCCGCTGTTCAATATTTCCCGGCAGAGAAACTGTGCATGGCCAGGCCGTGTAGACTCATAGATTGAATGGTAGATAAGTGACCGACATAGTTCAGGGCTCAGCAAACTATACCCCACCCATGGGCCCAAATCCGCCCGGTCAGTGTTAATTCAAGGTGTGAGCTATGAATGGTCTCTACATTTTCAAAGGCAGTAAACACTGTAAGAATAATATGTAATAGCAACTGTATATGGCCTGCAAAGCCTTTACAGAAAACATTTGCCAACCCCTGGTCTAGTTAGTGCTTTTAATTTTTTTTCATTTTTTTATCTTTATTTATTTTTGAAAGAGAGAGAGAGAGGCAGAGACAGAGTGCGAGCAGGGGAGAAGCAGAGAGAGGGAGACATAGAATCCAAAGCAAGCTCCAGGCTCTGAGCCATCAGCACAGAGCCTGACGTGGGGTCGAACCCATACCACAGGATCACGACCTGAGCCCAAGTCGGACACTCAACTGACTGAGCCACCCAGGTGCCCCTTAACATTTTTTTTCTTTACGTGAACAGGGTTACAACATTCAGATTCCATTCTGTAACCACAACTGGTACAAGTTTTTACGACTCACTTACTGTCTCTGTGGTTTCAGTGCTCACCATCCGCCCTCTCCCCGTGGCTTCTGCAGTCCTTGAACTCTTTGTCCGATTCATGACTTGGTTTGCTGAAGTTCACTGTCAACTTTTTCTTTTCAAGAAGGTCACTTATTAGCTTCCGGGTGTGGGATTCTCGATTCAGAACTTCCTAGCCACTGCTCCCTGTCTTGGGATGGGACGTGCTGTTGGAGGCCAAATCTAAAACTTGGTTTTTCGTCCTTACAGGAGACTTGTGTTTTCTGCTCAGATGTCTGAAGACTTCTGCCTACCTTTTATGGTCAATAAATTAAGCAGGATGTGTTTGGGTACGAAATGATTTTGTGGTTTTTTTTTAATCAACTTTCTATAAAACAGAGCAAAATTTCATAGGAATCCGTTTCTTCCTTCTCTTCAGGGAATTTTTCCTTCAGCGGCGTCAATGAACAGAAGGCTCATTTGTGGGATTCAGTCTTTTAGGACCATGGATTAGTCTCATAATGTATTCTCTTAGTCTCCCCACTGTTTCTGTTTTCCTCTGGTTGATTAACTGTCTTTGCCTTTCTCCTCTGCATGTATTAATTTATTAAACTATTGCAAGCACTTCCTTAATATCAACGGCTCAGTATCTGCTATTGTTTCAGACCTCGAGTTATTTTCACCCAAAACATCACTTTTCTTCTCCTCTTGTGATTTGATCAACTCTCCTCTGAGTTCCTGTCTTACTAAACGGATGGTCATACCGTCTTCTTTTATAGCACAAAGCCAATACTGGGGATTTTCTTCGGTTCCTGTGGTTACATCTTCTTCAGGACTAGGTCCTTCATCTGTGATTCATACACACTGTTCTTTAAACTTTATATACTCAATTCGTGATGTGCTATAGTTGCATAGCAGCCAAGCCATTTCTTTTCATCTACCTTATCCTAGACAAGGGCAGGTCTGTCCGGACTTAACTTTCTCTGATGGGGAACTTCTTATAAAATCGGGATCAGCCCCCTCCTCCGAGATCCTGGCACATGTCCTGTTCCACTGGTCACCCCACTCTACAGGACCTGCGTTCCATTTGGATGGCGAGACTGTCCACCAGAGGCAGGGACATGCTCCATGAGGCCAGTAAGAACTTAAGAAACAGCAAGTTCAGCCCTGAATCTATCCCATTCTGCCTCGACTGATACAGGCTGGTCGTGGGTAAGGATGGCTCAACGAATTTTCCTCGCCTTTTCCTAAGGGTTCCTACTCACCCCCTTGGTCTACCTGCTTCAAAATTAGGAAAGGGGGCAACTAGGAAAATGATAATAATAATAATAATGATAATGATAATGTGAATTGTTTAGCTCACTTTTTCATCCCTACAATATTTTGGGGGGTTGGGATAACACGCAGACAGTCTTTTTGGAATCTTGTCCTTTGGCCTCCATTTCCGCATGTAACTAGCATGAGTCTGTGTGCCTCCAATTGCTGTGCTACAACTGTTCATTTGTGGCTGTTTTTTATTCATTCTTATCCACTGCGGTAGAGGTTACCGAGGGAAGCTTCTGGGGTCCATCTTTATCTCATCGGCTGTGTTCAGACGTGTCCCCCCTTTCTTCATCCCAAACTTCAGTGAATTGGAATCAACCCCTTTTCCTTCTATGCCTTTTCCAACAGGGGTCCTGTGGTCAGTAGTGCCCTTCCACCCACCTCCCAACACCCAAATCCCAGCCACCCTTTCCCATCCAAATCTAATGGCGCCCTTACCCGAAGCCTTCCTTAAAACACTCTCTCCCTCCCTTGAATTCTCCCTACTCCCTGCCGCATTCCTACACCACGCACCAGTTTCCACCTCCTGCTACATGTTCCCGTGTGCGTGTCCGTCTCCCTCACCGTCCTGTGGTCTCCATGACAGCGAGGTCTGGTTAAGGTCCGCGCCTGTACCCTCTGTGTGTCGTGAGGTATGGAACACGGTACAAGCTCAGTTCATGTTTGTTACATGAGCCAACATGGTACCCAGCAAAAACCGGTCTGCCTTATGCCAGTGGGTATTACAGGAAGCACAGAGGGAGGTGAAGTAGAGCTTTGTTGTCGGAGCCCACAACAAATCCCACTGTGATGAGTACCACCAGCACAAGGGAGTCCGAGTGACAATTAGATTTCTAGCTGGACCAGAGAGCCCACTTGTTTATGACACCATCTACACAATAACACGGGCGATAACAGTAACGTTGACGGACAACCATCCATCCATGCCATTCAGTTGTCAAAGTGCCTTCTTATTTATTGTCCCATCCGATCCTCAGAACAACCTGGGGACGCTGATCTTTTCAATCCAACTTTACAGATGAGGGAAGGGAGATGTAGAGGTGCCAAATAGCTCATCCCAAGTCATGGAGTCGGTGGGCCACATCTGTGTGCTTGCCCGCATCTGACAAGCTTCCCTGATCAGTACTGAGCAAGCTTCCTTTCTTGCTCATAGAAGACAGGCCCCACAGTTTGTAGGGGTTGTTGACTGCACAAGGGCATCTGGATGAGGGGCCGAGGGGGAGGGAAATCCAGGCCATGCTCCTCTTGTCAAGCTGTGTGTCCTGGCATGAGGCCACCTCACATCTGCTTAGAAGGACCCCCTTTTTTTTCTAACTCACGCACAGACTGACAGGGGAGCTAATCGGAGGGATCGTGTTTGCTAAGTTCTCCCTCCCCAAAGACCTTCTCTGAGCAAAGCACACAACAAGTATTTATAAGTTGCTTATCGAATGAGCTTGTTCTCACTTACAAAGCTCATTTTCATAAACTACTTCATCCAGTTCCCCTCAAAAATTCCAAAACAGACAAAATCCTGAGAAACAGCAAGGATTTCTAAAGGATTTTTTCACCCTTCTAATGGTGGGATTTGACCAAAACATTACATGAGGGGTCCAGGATCACTGCAAAGTCAGGGAAGGAGGGTGTGTTCTTTCCCAGCCCTAGAGGAAGGCAGAAAGGGACATTTCTAATATCTACTATTAGATATCCCATATCTAATCCGACCCCAGATGTGGGCAATGTGTTCCATGATCATTTAGGGTTAAGTTACCCAATTTTTTTCTACCATCTGTGCGAGGGAAAAACCAGGAAACGAATGGGCCAGCGTCTCCATGTGATTAGATATGCATGACTTCTCTAAAACCCGCTGCAGATATGTGGGTCCAGCCGTGGGGACACCTGGGTCAGCGGAAGTCCCTGCATGTGTTGCAGTGCAGGGGGCACGCAACAGAGAAGAGGAACTTGAGACACTAAGGACAGGATGTGGGGCTTCCTGGGACCCTCATGGGAAGGGGTGATGGAGAGAAGGTTCAGGAGAGGGGAAGGGTAATGATGTGGAGGTGGGTGGAAGGGTGTCCACACAGCTGGGTTACTCTGGACTTTTGGCGGATCAAGAATCTGCTCACTGGGTCTCAGTTTGACCATCTGGGGAAATAGCTCTGCTCACTCAAGCCAGAAACCCCGCTGCCGGAAGAGTGAAGGCTGCTTTGTGCATGCATGCACTGAACACATACACGGTCCCTGTGTCCTTGGTGCCAGGTCCTGAGCTGGGCACCGTGGTTCAGGAGGTCCAGACATGATCCCGGCCATTAGGAGTTTCTAACCCAGTGAGGGCTGTCTCACAGACAGGCCTGGCCCCGGCTCCTCTGTGAGATGTGAGAGGTGGTCAGCTCGACCAGAGAGGGGAAGAGAGAGCCCAACGGAAGTTGAGAAGAAGGGACGGTCGCTGCATATGAAGAACCACCATGAGGCAGACCTGGAGGCCTGGTGGTCTCCAGGCAGCACAGGGGGGCTCCTATCTTCGCTTTGCTCTCCCCGGTCTCCACGGCCCAAGCCACTGAGTCCAATGCTTGGCATATCACATCCTAAGCTGCAGATGTCCCGTTGCACGAGGGAGGGAAAGGAGGAACATGTCGGGACGCCCGCCCGTCCGCCTCCACAACCCGTCATGCCCCATGGTGTACAGATGGCCACGAAAGGAACAGCTCCACTCATAGCTGAGTGCCGGGCACACGCTCATTGGACATTCATGCGTGTTCATCATTGGACACAGAGCGGGCACGAGCTGCACCATGCATGAAGAGCAGCTGGAAAAAGCCAGGGATGCCCCCGCGAGCATCTGGGGAGAGATCCCAGGCAGGTGCCAGGGTGAGCGCAGAGGCTCTGAGAATGTTTGGAGAGTCCAAGGAAAGGCAAGGAGTCTGGCAGGGCCAAGTGGTGTGAGGAAGGCAGAGAGAGGCGGAGAAAGGGTCAGAGCAGCACCGGGGGCTGTGCAAGGGCTCTGGCAATGACCCTGAGCCAGCAGGGAAGCCGCTGAGAGAACCTGACAAGAAAACTGACATGATTTTGTCTGCACTTTAGAAGGAGTCAGCAGCTTTGGGGAAGTAAAAGCATCGGGTAGAGCACAAAGAAGGGGGCCTCATAGGAGGACGTTATAGCCAGGCTCCCACTCAGCCCCGTGCTGGACGCGGTAATGCACACGACACTGGGGTCCGGTCCCCCTGCCGGGCCTCCAAATGATGCAGCATGGCTTCCTTTGCTAAGTGTTTGTCAGTGAGTGAAGGAGACACCCCTTGTGCCTTTCCGAGACTCGTGGGGAGCCCAACAGGGCAATAATGGAGATGCTGTGAGGTGAGAGCCCCAGCAAGGAGTGGCACCAAGTGTCCCGGAGGAAACAAAGGGCTGGGTTTTTCTGGGGAGATGAGTGGGGTGTGAGCAGAGGCTTCCCGATGGCAGTGCTACTGAGATGGGCACTGACGTGTGCCTAGGAGTTTTCCAGGCAGAGGGGGAGGCCAAGGCCACACGAAGGAAACGTCAGCGTTAACAAGTGCTCAGAGAGCAGCAGTGTGTAGAATGTTCGTGAACTCATGGAAGTGTTGTGTATGCAGTAGGTGCTTAGTAAATATCCGTCGCCTGAAGGAATGATTGCTGTAGGGGTGTCGTCGCAAGGCCGTGATGGCAGCGTGGGACACAGGTGACCTCTCCCGGAAGCACCGAGGAGGTACTGAAGCAGATATTGATGTGAACGTCACGTGGCCTTTGAACAAATCCCTGGAGGGCAAGAGCTGTGTGCTTGTCACCTCTGGATTCAAAATGCAGAATCAGGGCCTGGACCAGAATCAAAGATATTTATGGCAACTCTCTATGTCCAGCCTCAGCCTCTGTCCCTGAGGCCAAGCCCTCCTACCCCCATCCACTTGTCCCCTCGGACACTGAACATCTGACATGCCCAAGGCCCAACGCTTCGTGTCCGGGCCCCGACATGCTCCTCTCTCGCTCTGGTGACATTGCCGGAGATCAGTGAGCCCTGGGTCACCTCTGCCTCTTGCTACAGCTTGTCTCCCTTTTCCAGGCCCCTGCAGTCAGGCGGGGGTCGGGGGGCAGCTCTGGAGGGGGGCCGGGATCGTGGGCATCTTCTCAGCTGGAGCTCAGGAGAGAAGGGACTGCTTCCCCGCCCTCTCCTTGGCCCTGCGGCCGTGACTGAGGAGGGCCACAGCTCCACACAGCGCAGCTATAAGGTGGTGGCTTTGTGCCCACTGGCGCTGGGCACGTGCCGTGAACAAAAACAGACACTCTGGTTCTACTAATGCATCGAGATGCAGGGGTCGGGGCGTGTTTCCACGACATGACCTGTCTCTCACCGACTCATCTACTGGTCTCTCGGATCCTAATTGATAACACCGCTCACTTCGACCATAAACCTATGAAGCTTTTCCCTTTCTTATTCTCTGACACACACACACACGATCCATTGCTAAATCCCGTCGGATCTACTCTGAAATATTTCTGGAAGTGATGGCTTAGGACCATCTTCGCCCGTCCGCTTTGTTCAAACCGCCAGAAACCTTCCTGAAAGGAATGTAGCAGCTGCCTAACCGACCTCTGTCATTCCCATCGTGTCCTCTCCCCACAGAAGCAAGCGGGACGTTTATCGTTTTATTTCTTTGCTTACGAAGAACCACTCTCTTGAGTCGAAATCCAATTCCATAGTGTGGCTTACACAGTCCTGTACGACTCAAGCCCACGCTCTTTCTCCAATCCCAGCTGTGACCGTTGGGCCTTTTTCGGGCTCTGCCCCAACACCCTTGTCTCCTTAATGCCCCGCCCACCCCGGGGCCTTTGCACCAGCTGCCCCCTCCCCACTATCTGCATTGCTCTTTTCCCTAGCTCCTCCCACCCTCCACAACTTCTCCTCTCTTCTCAGATAATCTTCAACGAGCCATCCCCTGACACTCCTTTGTCACGCCAACCACCCTCTCCCCTTACGGTGATACGGTAACACTCGATCCCCTCACCCTGTTTTACTATCTTTGCAAAATTTACCTCTAACCAAAACTACCACTCCCTGTGCATGCGTGTTTTTTGACTGCCTCTTCCACCGGAATGCTGTGTTTGCTAGACCCCCCCCCCCCCCCCCCACCTAGAAGCCTGTGTACGTCGCAACCTCTCAAACTGTGGTCTGCGAATGACTGAATAAAGGAATGAGCCCAGTGGTGTCATTCTGGCCATGGAGAGAATCAAATGAAATGACAAAAAGCCATGTGGAGGATGGTGATGCTTGGGCCCAGCATCGTGTTACCCTTCTAGGCCAAAACGGGAAAGGAGAGGGAGAGGGAGAGGGAGAGGGAAGGAGAGAGCGAGAGAGAATGAAACGGCGTGTTCACCCTCCGGTTCAGGGTACCTCTCATGCCCGACAAATGATGACTTAGAGAGAGATCAGACCATCCAAGACCAAAACATTCATTAGCCGCCACTCCCCCCCCCCCCACCGACCCCTCCCAAACCTCGGCGGCTGCCAGGAGCCGGCCCAGACAGTCCAGTTAGGAAACAAAAAGAGGGAAGAGAAAGGCCCCTTTGAGCAGCCTGGTTATTAAGAGCTCTAGACGGGGAGAGAGAGAGTGTGCAGCTTAACTCAAACATTCGTGCTGAAATGTAAAAAACAATTATGACATTCAATTATTCCATTAAGTGAAATTAACCATTCTTCTCGTTCTTTGAAAAGACCAAAAGAAAGCACAGATCTGAATAATTAGGTCAGTGAAGAATTGGGAAGGAAGGATGTCTAGACTTTTATTTTCATTTGAAAGTAGGAGGAGGGCTTGCATTTGGGCTGCATGTGTGTGCGTGTGTGTGTGTGTGCATCTCCCCGCTTGCTCTAAGAACGCCTTTGAATTCCCGGGGTGGTCATATCCGCGGCTCTGCCCTGGCAGGTACGGCCACGTCCGGATCAAGGAGTGGCATTCCCACTTTGATGTTGACAGTCACAGTCCGCTACTTGAGGATCTCTTTGGCTGCCTGCAAGTCTGTTGTCCTGGGCGACCAGGTAAACCCGCCCAGGAGCACAGACCCTGCCTCCCATCGGCCCTGGCATCCCTTGCAGAGGAGAGAGAGAGAGAAAGAGAGAGAGATGTGTGGGTGGGGACGTCCCCCAGGGCTCTTCGGTTCCCAAGGGGGATTTTGGCCCTTGATCACCATCTATTGGGGCCGTGTTAGCCGGTGGCAGACCCACAGACTGTATGTAGGAATAAAACTGTGCACTCACAAGCGTGTATGGACACACTCACCCACATGACTCCACTGGAAAGAGGCCAAGTGGAAAGACAAGGGCCACCTCTGAGCCCCTGGGTGGGTCGTTCCTCTCTCTAGAGCCCCCATGCATGTAGCCACAAATGATAACAACCCACCTGCACGGGTAGCTGTGGGTAGGAAGGGAACTGCCATATCTCAACCTCCCAACCTAGCATCTGACTCCCCTGGTCTAACATGGCACGCTTTCTCCAACACACTATTATTTCCTATTTCCGTATGTGGTTCAGAAGCCTGCACGTATTAAGTATCAATGCCATCTGGGGGATTTTTTTTTTGTTTGTCTGTTTTGTATGTTTGTAATCATCTGTCAAGTGATCCATTTCTCCAGGGATGCTCGGAACATGAAGCCTGCTGCTTTGTGATAAGGGCCTCTGTGGTTTACTCTTAAAATTCACCCCGCGACACGTCCAAAAGCAAAACGTCAAACTATGCCCCGAACATTCCTTTAAAATAGTTTTTTAAATTTTGTTTATCTTTTTATTTCATTTTTTAAATGTGTGTTTATTTTTGAGAGAGAGAGAGAGAGAGAGCATGCACACGAGCGAGGGAGGGGCAGAGAGAGGCGGACAGAGGATCTGAAGCAACTCCAGGCTCCGAGCTGTCAGCACCGAGCCCGACGCGGGGCTCGAACTCACGAACCGTGAGATCATGACCTGAGCCGATGTGGGACTCTCCCCCAACTGAGCCACCCAGGTGCCCTTGTTTACATCTAGACCATCTTTAAATACACCTTTCCGATGCGTGAGGTATGTCCACATGATCATGTAGCCCTCCCCACCATCTCTCCCCGGGACTGCTTTCATCTTGCAAAACTGAAACTCTGTCCCCATGAAACTCCACCTCCCTCTTCCATGTCCCTTCCACTCCTGGCACCAACCCCCCCCCCCATTCCATCTCCTGCCTCTGTGAGTTTGACTCCTCTGGGAACCTCATATAAGTAGATTCGTACATTTATTCTGTGGCGGGTGGCTTATTTCACTCAACGTAATATTTTAAGGATTCATTCTTTAATTTTTTTTTCAACGTTTTTATTTATTTTTGGGACAGAGAGAGACAGAGCATGAAGGGGGGAGGGGCAGAGAGAGAGGGAGACACAGAATCGGAAACAGGCTCCAGGCTCCGAGCCATCAGCCCAGAGCCCGATGCGGGGCTCGAACTCACGGACCACGAGATCGTGACCTGGCTGAAGTCGGACGCCTAACCGACTGCGCCACCCAGGCGCCCCAAGGATTCATTCTTTAAAGAAAAGATTCACTCATAGTTAAATAATATTCCGCTGTATGTAAACAGCACATCTTGTTTTCTATCCACCCACTGACGGATCCCTGGGTTGCTTCACCTTTTTGGTTTTGACCAATGCTACTTAAACATAGGGGTGCAAATACCCCTTTAAGTCTCCTCCCTCAGTTCTTCTGCATATTAAAATAACTTCTAAAAAGTAAAAAAGGTAAAAGAATCTTCTTCTACTTCTGGAAAGCGAGCTTCTCTTCAATGTGTTGAGCACCTGAGGCATCATAGAAAGTCCACACGCTTTGCATTCAAACAGAGCCTCCATCAAAATTGTGGTTGTAACACTTAAAAGTGCTGTCAGTTTCGATACAATGACTTCTCCAAGATTTACTTTCTTGACAAGAAAAATAGAAAAAAAAAGTCAGTCCTTTCCAACATAGAGAGGTGGTTGGGAGGCCGGGTTCATAAAAGCAATTCCAAGAAGGCAGGGAAGGAACCAGCCTCCCTCCACCCTGTGTCCTCAGGGTTTCCTATCATGCCTGATGCAAAGAGAGCCTTCCATAAAAGCCATTCCCACGAGTCAATGGGTAGATGACCTTGTAAAGTCCAAGGGTGGGGTATGTAGAAGGTACTCTGTCACTGGGGGCTCCAGCTACTTCCACCGTGGTGACCTGAACACATCGGGCAACGATCGTCACCCAGCTTTGCAGGTGTGGCTCCCCACCTGATAAGGAAGGTTTGGGGACACGGTGACAAAGGAATGTGGTCGGCCACGGAGCCCGCGGATCAAACTAGCGCAGAACCAGAGTTTAACTCTGCCTCCTGAGTCCCAGTGTATGGCTCTATGTCAGCTATTTCTTGTTCCAGCGAAATAGCTAAGTCACAGCTCAGCCGAAGCCTGCCACACAGACCCCCGTGTGCCGGGAGTGCACCCTTACAGACCCCCTATCACACCCCAGCGGCCATCCCAACGAAGCACCTGCATCCCTTGGCTCCCGCACCGCCCCCCCCGTCCGTGTGTCTTCCCGAACTTGAGCTCCTGTTACCATCTGTCCGATGACCTCTTCTGTAGTCAGATCTCCCCCTACTGCCATCTCCCTCCGTTGGGATGCTCGTGGCTACATCTAGAGCCACACAAATAATCTAGGATCGTCTCCCCATCTCAAGACCAGTAACTTAATCACATCTGCAAATTACGCCTGGCCACATAAGCAGCACTCACAGGCTCGGGACGGTAGGACCTGGATATCACTGGGGGCCCCCTTTCAGCCTGTTGCAGACCTCCAGCTGTCCAACTGTGGGTCCTCGTGGATGTTCTCAGGAAGGGAGCCCAGAAAATGCAAAAAATCACAACTCCGCTCCTGTCTACGTAACATGCAGGATTTAACTGTGGCTCAACACGGGTCCTGACCATCAGGGGTAATGTGAAAAATGTTCAACAGGCACCATGCTGACCAGAAGGGACGGTGGCCCTGGGGCAGAAGCAGAGCCCCAGAGATGCCCTTGGGTGGCTGGACACTGGAGCCGGGTGAGGAGCCTGAGGAGGGCAGGGAAGGCTTCAGGGGCTTCGGAGAGTGTCTACTCACCAACTGGTTTTGTTGGGAAGTATTTGGGTATTTTAGCAGCCAGGGCAAAAGGTGCCTCTGGCCAAAAGCTGAGTATCAGCCCTGTTTTCGCAGGGTAGGTGCTGGGAGCGCCCTCAAGTCCTTCCAGAAAGCTCCAAGCTGAGCCTCTGGAGCTCAGACATCCATGTAGCATTGAATCCCGAGATTCCAAAGTGCAGAGAAGCAGCCCAAACCAGCAGAGCCTCAGGACTCTGAAATTGAAATGCAGTGCAATTCCTTTCCACGTCCTGGGCCAGGAGCCGTCCAGGGCAGACAACTCTGTGATGGGAAGGGAAAGTCAGGTGCCGACAGAGGAACCCCAAGGTCAGCACAGCCATCCAGGGGCTCTTAGTAGGAGGCGTTGTAATGATTGGAGTAGGAAAGAATCAAGAATCAGACATTTCCCCTGGAAGAACCATGCACACACACACGCACACACACGTTCCTTCACACTCACCCATGCACACCCGCGCCACACATCCCCGCTCATTCAGAAGCACTGAGCCGGCCACATACGCTCCCTCACGCGCTCGCTGTCTGAGTTTCCTAGTCCTGTTGTAACAAATTGCCACAAACTTTGCGACTTCATCCAACACAAATCTATTCTCTTGCAGTTCTGGAAGCCGGGAGTCCGGCACGGGTCTCTCCAGGCCAACGTCAGGGGTCCGCGGGGCCCGCGCGCCTCCTGGAGCCTCTAGCAGGGACCGGTCTCTGTCCCCTCCGGTCCCCGGAGGCCCCCGCGTTCCTGGGCTCTCAGCCTGCCCTCCGCCCTCCACGCCAGCAGGCCGGCCGGGTGCCTGTCTCTGCGTCCTCCACCTCCTCTCCTGCCTCGTGTGCCGCTAGTGCCCTTGTGACTAAGGTCCCCTGTGGGGACCTCAGCTCCACCCACCGTCTTCCTTCCCCTTCGCCAGGAGTGCGGGACAGCGTCACCGGGGCCAGGACTACAGTGTGGGCTGTGTGGGGCTGTTATTCTGCCTGCCACACACACACTCAGCCACACACACACACACACACACACACACCCTTCCAGAAAATGAAAAGCCAAACACTCGGATGAGTTTCCTTTGGGTCTTGCTGATCTGAAAGCATTTGGCCATAAATGGTGACATCTGACCCACCCGCCACCACACCCGCCATCCACAATCAGTTCTCCTTCCTTTCAGGGACACAAACAACAGAATCAGAAAACCATGCCCGTGGGGTCGACACCGGCCAGGCGGTGTGAGAGGGCTCCACGGGGGTGTCAGAGCCAGCGGGAGAGGAGCCCAGGACAGCCTGTTTCCGGGGCGTCCGCAGGCAGACTCTGCACGACGGGGATGCCCTTGACGCCCGGGGCATGCAGAGCCCAGGGGACCCGGGGGCGCAGACAAAGCCCTAGCAGGCGCACCGGAGGACCTGAAGCCGTGCAGGCCCCCGTGTGCACGCTAGTCTCCACGTGTCCTGATTCCCCACCGTCGCCTCTCCTGGGCAGGGACAGCGGTGCCGAGGGACTCCGGGCCCAAGGCTGACGGGCCTCTCGTGCTTGTGACACCGTCTACTGGGACAAAGAACTCTAAGCAGCCAGGCTGCGGAAGGGTCCCATTTTGTGGATGAGAAACCTGAGGCCTAGAGGGAAGAGTCCAGCTGGAGTCCCCACTGCTGGAGGCAGATACAGAGCCAGAACTCAACGCCCCCAGCTCCCGGACGGGGTCTTCTCTGGACCGGATTCCACACTTGTGCTGTTCCTCTGTGCCGGGAGCTTCCCTGAAGCCAGGAGACAGTTCGTGTGCTTCCTTGCCCCCTCCCTGCATGCGGCTCTCCAGGGAGCACCCACTACTGACCTGCTCCCATAAGGGCCCTGGACCCTGGACGGCACTGAGGCCACAGAGGGGGTGGAGGTGTGGCCACGGCTCCCGCTGCAGCCCCACGGTGCCGTCGCGAGACAGAAGGGGCCGGTGCAGGCGTGCCGTCAAGGTGGTGGAGCCCAAGGGCAACAGGGGAGCAGAACCTGAAGAGCCAGAGGACTCGGGAGTCCAGGAGATCAGAGCTGAAAGCTTCGTGCTGTCGCGCGCTTGCTTTGTGATGTCGGGAAAGTCACTCAGCCTCTCTGAGCACCAACCAGTCTCCTCACGGTGGCCCCTGAGTCATACAATCATCATGAACTTGACCCACGTGAACGGTTCAAAGACACCTCTGACTCACCCACACCACGGAGGTGCCTGCGTCCACACAGCCGGATGTGGCCTGACTTACTGCTCAAGACAGGTGCTGAGAAGCCAGAATCCAGGGGGAAGGGGGGCACGGCCACTGTGGACACAGGTGGCGGTCCCCTGGGAAGTTACACATAGAATCACCATTCGACCCAGCAGGTCTGCTCCTAGGCGCACACCCAAGAGAACCGACATCAGGGAATCAAATGGGGATTTGCACGTCCGTGTTCCTGATCGCACTGCTCATGGTCACCAAAAGGCAGAAACGGTCCAAATGTCCGTGGATGGACGACTCGATTCGCAAAATGTGGGATATCCACACACTGGAAAACTCTTCAGCCTTGAAAAGGGAAGGAAATTCTGTCACACTGCAACACGATTATCCTCGAAAACATTACGCTGAGTGAAATGAGGCACACACATGAAAAAAATGCTGTCTGGTCCCACTTCCGTGGGCATCTAGAATAGATAAATTCACAGAGAACAGAAAGGAGGATGGCTGGGGGAGGGGGGTGGGAAGTTATGGGGTTATTTTTTTTTTTAACGTTTATTTATTTTTGGGACAGAGAGAGACAGAGCATGAACGGGGGAGGGGCAGAGAGAGAGGGAGACACAGAATCGGAAACAGGCTCCAGGCTCTGAGCGGTCAGCCCAGAGCCCGACGCGGGGCTCGAACTCACGGGCCGCGAGATGGTGACCTGAGCTGAAGTCGGACGCTTAACCGACTGAGCCACCCAGGCGCCCCTTAATAAGCCTATTGCCTCTGTTTATGACGAAGGAAACCGTTCCGGGGATGGATGGTGGCATTGGTTTCACAACAGTGTGAATGTGCTTAATGCCATTGAATTGTCCACACAGAATTGGTTGCTGTGGTAAATTTGATGCTGTGTTGCATTTACCAGTAGAAAAAAAGATTTACTTTTTTAAAAACAGGGGCAGTGTCTGTTCACACAGCACGGGTCTGCCAGGTAGTAAAGCATGGACCAGTCAGAGTGACGTTTCCTCCACGAGAGAGGGGGTGGGGGGAAGGGGCAGCAGAAGTGCCCTCCCCACAGAAGTAAGAACCAGGGGGATGCAAAAGAAAGAGTGGGACCCTTCACACTCACCCGGAATCATCCACCGGGAGCCTTTACAGGAGAAACGGGAAACCGTGCGTAAGAACTTGGCAGGGAGGCTCCAGCTTCCACCCACCGAGACATGGTGTCATCACTCAAAGACGCCATGTTGCCTCCCTCTTCCACACACTCATTCAGGTGGTTCCTCCTTCCAGAAATGCCATCCCTTCTCTTGTTCAACAGAGCAAACCACCGCCCCGCCCCCGGCAGCTGCTTGGACCTCCCGAGTTAGCTGAGCCCCACCCAGGGTTCCTCATTCTCATTCCCGTCGTTCCACTCACCACACCAGCATCCACACAGCCATTTCCTCCAACACAAGCAACAGCTTCTTAAGGTTGAGCCCCCTTCTTCCCTCATGGCTTCTGGGTGAACAAATGAACGAATACATGCATCGGAGCGACAGCAGCTCTCACAGGAGAACACGGCGCTCGGCTGGTCACGCACCCCCGGCCACGTGACGCTCACAACAACTCAGCCAAAGGGGCCCTGCTGTTCCTGTGCGTCACCAGCGAGAAAGGTCGGGTTTTAAAAAGTGAAAGAATTGGTCCCTGTGCCAGAGATGGGGATGCATTTGTGGGTGAAAGGATGCCTGAGCGCCTACTCATGGGTCCTGCTTTACTTCCCACTGTGGGTTCTGAGGTTGAGAGACCTCCCCCCACATGAGCTCCCCAGGGCCCACATTGGGCCCCCACCAGAAACTGCCTTGACTTGCATCCAGTCCAAATATGATGATTCACAGCAGGAAGTTCAGAGCCACGCGGACCTCAAATGACAACCCCTGGCCTTCCCACTTGCTGGGCCAAGTCAACCTCTCAGAGACTCGGTTTCCTCATCTGTCACATAGTGATGAACGAGGATCGGGGGACACCACCCACCTGAAGCCCTTAGCACATAGACAACCAGCAACACATGCCCATGCTTGCCATTGGTGGGGATGGAATCGGGGCTCCCGGGGCTCGTGCACTGGCTGGCCATTCCTCTGAGCCTAATCAAGAAAGTACGGCAAAGACATGCGCTGGAGGGAAGACAGAGATCAAGGCAGGAGGGTGGGTCCCTGGCCTGTTTCCAGCCTGGGATGCAGGAGACAAGATTCATTTCCAAGGTTTGGAGTCGAGCGGGGCTGGAGGGCCAGGAGAGAAAGTCAGAGCCAGAGAGTGTGGGCAAAGACGACTACAGATTCCAGAGGCACGAGGTCATGCCCAAAGCTGGGCTTTTTCTTTTTCTTTCTTTTTCTATTCCTTTTTCTTTTCTGAGCTCCAGTACACAAGTGCATGGGTGGGCCGGTCCCACTTAGAGGGGCCTGTGACAGGAAGGACAATTTTCCCCACAGCTGGAGACTCTTGGCATGCTGGAATTCAATCCCCTGTTAAATGGGTGGTCTGCTTCCCCCTCCCCCCCCCCACCCCCCGTCTTCCCATGTTGGAATATGTCTCTGCCGTCCTGGATCCAGCCAACACAGAACATGTTCCTTGCTGCTTAAATTAGCACATGAGAAATAACTAGAGATAGAAATCACAGTTCACTTAACACTAATTATTTCCCTGGAAATGGAGATTAATATTGAACTTGTTACTTGCACTGTGAAGAGTAAACACACACAGCCACACACCCTCCAAGTAAACGTGTGGATCTAATCCCTCCATTGCTTCAGACCCAACACACCAAGCGGCCCTGGTGGCCAAATGTTTCCAAATGGGCTATTATGATCAAATCCAGAAATTTGGGGATGTTCAAGGCTGGCCCCAGGGGTAGGGACACAGCACAGAGGAGACAGGCGTCCCGGGGTAACTGGTGAGTTCTGGGGCTGCAGTGCTCCCCAGATGTGCATCCATCCACCCCCAGTGGACGGGGGCTGCCTTCCTGCTCCTGTGTCCCTGGGTATAGACATCTCGTTCAGACCGCAGGGCCCTGAGGGGGTGTGTGAGTGGATGAGCGAACGGCGGAGTGAACATGAGCAATGAGAAGCTGAGTGTAAAGGAAGCAGCTCACCTAGCATCACAGAGGGAGCAGAGGCAGAACCAGGAGCCCCAAGTCCCGATGCCCAGTCCAAACTTCAGTCCACGACTCCAAGTGCAGCCGACAACCCAGGGAGGCTTCGTGGAGGAAGTAGCATTGAAAACTGAGCAGCCTTTGAAGGATGAGAGGGTATTCCAACAGAAGATTCCATACAGGCTGAGGTTGGAAAGCATGAAAGTTGGAAAGCATGAAGAGTGAGAGGTAGGTGTGTGCATCAGAGAGGTAGGTTTGGGGTATGTGTGGTGTGTGTGTGTGTGTGTGTGTGTGTGTGTGTGTGTGTTGAGGTCTGTGGTATGTGCATGTGTTAGGGTGTGGTGTGTGTGTGACGCATGTGATGCGTGTATGGTGCATATGGTGCACACGTGTGTGTGTGTGTGTGTGTGTGTGTGTGTGTGTGTGTCTTCCCTCTGGCAGGAGCCAAGAGGACCAGGAGGGACACCATTAGGCACCTGCAGGCCAGCCCCGGGGTTCACAAGGCATGTCATGGCCCCCACGGACTCCCCCGGCAGATCTCCTGGTTGCAGATCGGGGCGCCCGACTGGCCCATGAGGAGGGGAAAGAAACCCCGCCCAGACCCACAGAGACAGAGAGTGACAAAGCGGGAATGTGAACCCAGCCTCCTGAGTCCCACCCAAGAGCTGTCCCCGCCGCCCATGCCTTGGGGAGAGGCACCTGTCCATGGGGCGGGTGCCCAGGCCGGCCGTCCCTCCTGAGTGGGAGACAACAAGACGCGGGCCTCTGCCGCCCAGGGCTGCTTCCCACACGGAGACACCTCCGGCCGCTCAGCGGCCAGCGTGGGAGGACGGGAGCCGGAACCTGGGTGTCACCTCATCCCCTGCACATTCATCACCTGAACCTCAGAGCGGCCGTGCCTTGCTCCCCCAGCCTGAGGCATTTGTGCACCCCTAAGGTATTATCCCCAGGGTCCCTGGGACGGCAGGTGTGGTTCAAATCCAAGTGCAGACTAGACACGGTGCAGCCGTCTCCTCCTCCTTCCCCCGCCCGGCAAAGCCACCACAGGCCCAAATGTACACCTTGTGACTGTCCCCCACCCATGCCCCGGTAAGAAGGTGGTCCCTGGAGGTTAGTGATCTAAGTAGTAACCCGTGAGCAAAGTTGAAGGAAAAGTTAGTGGTAAGGTCGTTGTTCATCACCTTGGTGTGAGCCCCGCGTGTTCCGGAATTCAGAGCCGGGCACTGACACCTGCTAATGTCTCAGAGACCACGGGACAGTTTGGAGCTGCACAGATACGGGTTTAGATCTCAGCTCCACTGGCATCTGCAGTGGGGGTGGGGGTGGGGGCCTCTGGGCCAGGTCCTTCACCTGCCAGCCTCAGTCATTCATCAGTCACAGGGTGATCATTCCACCTGGCAGAAGTGTCACAGGGATGGGAAAGTCCTATGCCTGGTCAATGCCAACCCTCTTCTTTGGGGAGGCTACTTCATCCATCTCAGACGCAATCAGGATCCGGGCAGGACCCGTGAGTAGGAACAAAAATGCCAGGCGGTAAGTGCTGGAGGTTTAGAGGACTGGATTCAACACGCCCCATCCTAAGACAGGTCATCTAGAGATTACTTTTGAGGGGCTCTGAGTGCTTTCTAGTCACACCTACAGAATCCCATCTGATTCTCTCATTGCCTTTGAGAAGTGGGAGAATGAATGTTATTTTCTTCCATCTGATAGGCAAGACCTATCTTCTTTAGGCGGGGACAGTGGCAGAGCTGTGTGAGCCCTGGGAGATGCGGCGGCCAGCGAGGCACATCCAGGCACCTGCCCCAACCCTCCCTCAGCCCCATGAATCCTCTTGATGTCCCTACACAGGAGTCGTGCGGCCTCGGCTTGTACACACAGCTGGTGGGGGTCTTTCTGTCTCTCGGCGAGTCACTGCCTCCTTGGACAGGCGGCCATTACAGCTGGCACTTAGCCGGGAAAGATGGCAGCAAAATGTTCGAGACAAAATGGTAAGCCTATTAAAACTGGTAGTCAGTAATGTCAGGACCGCCTATACACTTGGCAAAGTAACTACAATGATCTACAGAAATCGTGCGTTTTCCATCAGTGGGGGATAATTGTCAGCTTCTTGATCTCTGCCGTGTTTTCCAATTTTTTTCATAATGAGTGTCTATTTGCTTTTATAATCAAGAAAAAAAAGCATTAATCAAAAGAAGCTATGGCTTGCATCAAGCAGATACAGATATATGCCTTTCTAAAACACAGGCTTCTTGATTGCTAGCCCGGGCTCTTGTCAATAAAAGAAATGATGGATGTAAATGCAAGGGGTTGTGAGCTAGCTGTGTTCTACCAGGCTGACTCACAATATAATTAGCGTGTAAGCTTCAACACACAATTAAAGGGTGACCCTTCTCCACACAGAGAGATTATTTACTTTATATAAGGAATTGTCAGAGGTATATTAAGCTGCCACAGGGAGTAAGTAGTCACAGATCAATAAAAGGAGAGACGAAGGGCTCGGGAGAACCAGAACAGCGTTGAAGTGTGTGCTTTGGTGGCTGGTCACTTCACCACTCGGTGCCTCAGTTTCCCCACATAAAGAGATCAAGAGAGACTGCACGACTTCTCACGGACCTATCTGTATTTTAGGGGTGATCAGAAGAGAAACATTTTTAGAAGGCGACATCCAAACACGACAACAGGGAAAGCTGTTGGCCACTGGACGTTCCACCCTTCAGACTCCCCGTCAACAGAGCCAAAGATCTAGGCCAAGCACAGCTGGAACAAAAGAAAACGCAAAGAAACTGTATGCCTTCAAATTGGAATTGGTGAGCACAATATACGGCCCCAACGCTGCAGAACCATCGCCCCTAGAAGATTAGATAAAAACAAAGACAAAACCGCCCTGAAATATTAATAAGAGCAAGCAGGAAAAAAAAAAAAAAACCTGTAATTTTAAAAAACACACACACACACACACACACACACCGCCCAGATATGGCACGGGAAGCTTCACCTACTGGTGCAGAGGGTCCAATTATTAAGTAAGAGCAGAGACTCGCAACACGGGAAGGGTCTTCAGAGATCGTCCAACCACTCACTGCTAGTCAGTGTTTCTTTGAATCCACAAAACCCTTTCTCCAAAGGAAGCCCTGCACAGAATCATGGAGAGCACAGCTATTCCGGCCGCATGAGAGTGTGCAGAGACAGCTGCCTGTGTGTGGCCCCCACGGGGATACCCGCGTCCCTCCGCAGAACATCTGGGGCTCCACCCAGCACATGTGGAAAGCCACTGGCCTCACCCCGTGTAGAAACCGGGACCCGGAAGGGAGACGGGACTTGCCCAAGGTCGCCCAGCAAGCTGGCGGCAGGTGGAAGACTGATCCAGGCTCCTTCCACGGCACCACACGACCTCCAAATCCAAGCAGTAGGACCCGAGGTCAGCTCCTTGGCTTCCCCTTTTCTCCCAGTATCAGACCTCCCTCTGTTTCACGCCGGAAAGAGGTGGTCTCGGAGCGGCCACACCCGGGAGTTTCCCTGGGCCGGAACCTCCACGCCCCACACTGTGTGGATTCTAGCTCCTCAGTCAATACTGGCTTTGGGAAAAGCCCAGACTGAAGCCTATACCTCAAGGCAACTCAGCGCCCCCGCTCTGCCCACCTCCAAGGCCTCTTTGTTAAAAGGAGCCACAGATTCTTGGTGGCCCTAAGGACCCAGCCGCAATACCATCCACAAGTTTCGGTGAACACAGACCCCTCCCCGAAGCCGGCGGTGGATTCGGTCCCTCTGTGAAGTACTCACAATGGCCATAACTTCCTTGAAAATAATGTCATTTCTTTTTTTGAATCCTTTTTTTTTTTTAAAAAAAATTTGTCATGATGTTTTGTTTTTTGTTAAAGGATGAACGATAGCTCCTGGTAAACCTGGTGACCCCTGGATCTGTCTCCATATCTCAGCAATCTGTTCCACAGTCCATCAAAGAGACGGGGGAGGCAGTAATGATGCTTTTATTAGCAACCTTTACACTTTGTCAAAATTAAAATGAAAACTCGACATTCATATGTAAATCCAGTTACCTTCTGGGTTCCTCTTATCCTTTATCCCTTTCACGAAATTACAGATTATTAAGAAATGTTTGAAGAGTAGGAGACAGGCTTCAGGGAGGGTGAGGGAGGCAGAGCAAGACAAAGAGGGTAGAGAAGGCAAGGTGCTTTGACCTTGACCTTCTCTTTCAGGCTCAGAAGCCTCACAGCCTGTGCTTTTATTGTTCATCCATTGTCCGAAACATCCCACCCCAGCAGAGCCCAACTCGCAGGTGACTCATGCATCAAGGCTCACCAGGACCCAAAGCCTGCGAAAGGACAGCACAAAAGTGTGATGGGAAGAAACTCCTGTTGACAAATACTTCTCCTTGAGGATGAACTATTTATAACACAAGATGACCATGAATACTGATGGCAGGAGCCCTTGCTTAAAATCACAAAAACAACTTTGAGATGCGAGAATGGAAAATTAAGAAAAAGAAAATGGGGCACCTGGGTGGCTCGGTCCATTAAGCGTCTGACTTTGGCTCAGGTCATGATCTCACGGTTTGTGGGTTCGAGCCCCACATTGGGCTCTGTGCTGACAGCTCAGAGCCTGGAGCCTGCTTTGGATTCTCTGTCTCTCTCTCTCTCTCTCTCTCTCTCAAAAATAAATAGACATTAAAAAAAAAAAAACAAAGGAATCCACACGGGGAAATTTCTCCAAACTGTTTCCATTTATCTTTCTCAGACATGAACCGAGAGCGGCCAGTTCACACGGATGAACATGTTGCCATGGAAGGCCTGAAGCACGGGGGACTCATTCTCCCCCAGGGTCATCCTGGATGGTTTTGATGAGGAGGCACATCTGTGGGTAGGATCGTGGCAGACCGACCTTTCAAGTGGCCTGTGTGATATGCCCCTCCTACCCTTCACACGTGGCGTGTCCTGGGACCCCGGCTCGCTTCTAGAGCAGAGAATACGGTCGTGCTGATGGGAAGTTGTGATCACGTGTTATGTGACTTCGTGACTGTGTTACAGGAGACTGCAGCCTCCGTCTGGCTGGAGTCTCTCTCCTCCACTTGCTGGCTGAGGGAGCAAACAGCCACGTCAGGGAACTCTATGTCAAAGTACTGCGGGCAGCCTCTAGAAACTAAAGATGGCCTCCAGCTTGTAGTCTGCAAAAAAAAAAAAAAAAAAAAAGCTCTCAGTCCTTCAACATCAAGCAACTAAATGTTGTCAACAGTGCACCGGGGAGAGGTAGAGGCCATCCCCCAGTGAGACCCCCTCCCCGATCTACACCTCGACTGAACCCTGGAAAGACCCTCAGCTCAGCCGTGCTGACTCACAGAAAGCCGGGCAATGATCAATATGCTGTGTGCTGTGCTAAGACACCACGTCTCTAGTGTTTCTTGCGCAGAGCAAGAGAAAATGAATACAGGGATGCTGGCGAAGGAGCAGGAATTCGCAAATTACGGGCGGCGGAGGAAATTTCAGGCCAAGGGAATAGGTGTGCTATTACCACAGAGCAATGGCATAGTATTAAGAAAGTATATGGGCTTGGCTCCAACAAAGGTATGGATTTCAGCATCCCTACTGTAGGAAAGTGAGTGAGAGGCAGAAGATAACAGGGGAACTCCAGGAGAAGAAATAAAAACATTAACCTCAAGGCCAGAGTTTCCCGAATGCGTCCTCACATCTAATCCTCCCGGGGAGTTGTGTGAATCCCAACCTCCACCCTCGCGCCCCGAGATTCCTCCTGGCCATGTGCAGAACGGGGCAGAGGTGCCTGCAGCTCTAACAAATGCCCTGGTGGCTCAGATGCGGCCGGTCCACAGCCCAGGGTCGGGACCGCTTTCTCGTCACGAAACGTCCCACAAGAAGTCAGCGTAAGAGTGACCTGAGAAGTTTATTTTCCGCAGGATTAGCCCAGAAGCAGTCTGCAGTTTGTATCCTGGAGGGGGAGGGGCTGGAGAGTACTTGGGGACAGGGGTCACCTGGAACACCACTCTGCTGGGGCGTGGCTGGGAAGTGGAGGGAACTGCATATGAGGGAGAGGGAAGGAGGTGCCCTCACTGAATCTGGTGACTAGCTGTATGTAAGCAGTCAAGAAAAGAGAGATATAGGGAGGCAGGGAGGAAGAAGAGAGGAGGAAGGAAGGAAGGAAGGAAGGAGGGAGAGAGAGATGTGGGGGGAATGATAGGAAGGTCTGTTTCACCGAGCTGCGTACTGCAAGCTCAATCTTCATTGACCCTCGAGGTGCTGCTAACTGGGCCTCTGGAGCTTTGCGTGTTGACTTTGGCTCCCTCTGTGCTTGGAATAGCCAATTGTCCAGACTCCAAATTTCCATAGCGTACAATCCTCTCCACATGGAGGCCATTTACAGAGAAAACTGCTAAACCCCAATCGTCACCGCCAGCGGGATAGTGGCTATTTGGCCATTTCAGACCCACAATTGTCACGGTGTTCAACGCCAGGGGTGATGGAGTAGGACAGAGTCAAAGATCCCTGAACAGGGGCGGCCCACCCCCTGAGAGCCACCAGTCTGGACGGCCGGCTCCTGGCCCCTGCCCCCGGAGACGGACGGCGTCACAAGGTATGGATGCCAGGAATGCGTTCATTCAGTCAGCACTCGCGGAGAGCACATAGAATGTCCAGCAGCTTTCCAGGCCCAGGGCGACTGCCCCAGACGAGACAGAGGAGTCCTCATTTGTTGGAGCACCCCACCTTTTCTCTCCCGTGAGAGCAATCCAGGGGCGGAGGAGCTGTAGGGGAGGAAGCTGGTCCCCACCACCTCAGTTCCTTCCAGACTGCCTGCCCTACTGGGGCTGTGTTTTCCAAGCTGGGTTCCATGGAACCCTGTTTCTGTGGGGAGCAAGCGAAGGTCAGACATTCAAAGAGGAGACTCAGCCATAGTAGATAACACGTATCTGGTGCTCACCACATGCCGTGCCCTGTTCTAAGTGCATGATGACATTAACCCGCAGGATCCTGCCAACCAGCATGATCCTTACTTTATACACGGGGAGACTGAGGCAGAGAGGGCTAAGCTGTTCCCGAAGCTCAGTGATGGAGCTGATACTTAAACCCAGGGATGGAGATCGAAGCTCAGTGATGGAGCTGATACTTAAACCCAGGGATGGAGATCGAGTGTGAGCCTTCCCGACTGTGGGTCGCCAGTTCTACCAAATTGGTTAGAACTGGTTTTAAAAACCAAAGAATCACACCACACAAGCCCCTGCTAAGCAGATTTTCACACTCAGTAGTCTTCTTTCGTAAAGAACCCGTTCATATATTTTGCACATTTTTGTTGGGTTGTCTTTTTATTATTGATTCGTGGGGGAACCTTTACATATGCTGGTAACCACCCCTTTGCAGATTGTATATGTATTGCAAATGTTCCCCGCACCCCAGCCGGTGGCTTGCCTGTTGATTTTCTTCATGAGGAGCAGTATTTCATTTTGATGAAGACCAATTTATCGATTTTTAAAATACTTAATACTTTCTGTGTCCTCCTAGAACATATATTTCCCTGTCCCCAAGGTCGCAAAAATAATCTTCTATATTTTATAGTTCTACCTTTTACGTTTAGACTTAGGATCCACTTTGGTGTGAGATAAGGGCCAAGATACATTATTTTCCATGTGGGTATCTAACAATTTCAGCACCGTGTTTTGCAAAGACTTTTCTCTGTTAAGTCGCTTTGGTGCCTCTTCTGCAAATCAGCTGAACTTATCAGTGTGGATCTATTTCCAAGTCCCCATTCTGTTCATCATTACACGTGTCTGCCTTCATATTGACAGCACGTTGTTTCGATTGCTGTAGCTTTTACTATTCATCAAGGAAATTAAAATTAATACCATGATGAGACACAGCTATATGCCCATGAGAGTGGCTAAAACTAAAAACGCTGACAATACCCAATGCTGGCAGGGATGTTGAGTAACCAGAACTTTATTCATCGCTGGGGCGGAATGCAAAATGGCCAAACTACTTTAGACAACTGTTTGGTGGTTTCACATAAAGGGAAGGTTACACTCACCCCACGACCCAGCAACTCCACTCCCAGATGTAGAAGTGAAATTGTAAGCTCATGAAGGTTCACAGCTGCTTTATGTGTAATAGCCAAATCTGGAAACAACCCAAGTGTCCCTCATTAGGTAAATGAATAAACTGTGTTAAGTCCATACAATAGAATTCTATCCCTTAACAAAAAGGAACACACTGTGGCAAATACCACTACATGGTAAGCCTCAAAGACATCATGCTGAGTGAAAGAAAACAGACACAATGGAGTGTCTATATAATTCCATTATAGGAAGTTCTAGAATGGGCCAAGTTAATCTATGGCGGAAGACATGTGATTGGCAGTGGCTGTTTCTTAGGAGGGATGACCGCCCGGCAGCATGGGGTATCTTCTCTAACTTCATGAAATAGGGGTGACACAGATTTTTGCATCTGTAAAAACTTACCAAACTCTGCCTTTTACCTCAATTAAAAAAATAGCATACAATGGAAGTTGAAGACATTTAAAGTGTACGGGGTGGGGGGGGGAGGAAGAAACAGGGTTCTTTCTTCTTGCACGGCATCTAGGTATCTTAAAGCAAGCTGTGAATCCCTAGAAAGGGCTAACACCCACAGAGTGTTCCAAGTTTCACTCTGGACATAGTTGTGGGTTGAATTGTGTCTCCGAAAATTCATACGTTGACCCAAGCACAGCAAAGAATGACCTTATTTGGAACTAGGGTCATTGCAAATGTAATTAGTTAAGATGAAGTCCTACTGGAGTAGACAGGGTCCCTGAGCCAAGGCAACTGGTGTCCTTAGCACAAGAGGAAATTTGGACACAGACATGCACACAGGAGAACACCATGCATAGATCAGAGTTAAGTTCCTGTGAGCCGAGAAACCACCGGAAAGTACGAGAGGCTGGGAACACACCCTTCCCCAGAGCCTAGAGTCTTCAAAGTGAGTGTGACCCTCCTGACATCCCGATCTCAGCCTTCCAGCCTCTAGAACCACGAGAGAACAGATTTTCTGTTGTTTAAGCTACTACATGCAACCCAAGCAAACGTACAGCCACACAACCATTTCTGTCCCTTGGCGCGTCTATGGTAACAGACTACATAATGTCCCTTGTTCTAGGAAGTAACTCATTTTCTCATCTTCCTTTTTCCAAGAGATACGGGCCTCTATTGCAACAGGAGCTGCTGCAATCTCAGAAGTGAAGAGTCACCAAAACGACAGTGCCCCCTGACCTGGCTCCTGCATAAACAGGATGTCCCGATGACTTTTGAAGTTTTATCTGCCAAGTCTAGAAGCCAGATTCGTTGCTCCCATTTTGCAGATGAGGCAAGTAAGGCCTCCCCCAGACAGCAGCTGCCCTCGGCATGCCCAGCTCTTTCTCCACACCTGACCTCAGGCCAGCCCTGTCCTAGGTTTCCCAGGGCTGCTCCTGGCTCATCCTGGTGGGAAGAAGGACAGAGAGCCAGCATCCTGAGCACCTGCTCTCCTGACCTGTTCCTGGAGCCAGGGATGAGTCAGATCCAACCATGTGGGAATCCCTACCCTGCTGGTCACTCACTATTGCCAGCAACCTCAGACCGGCCACCGACCCTTCCTGTGTGAATCATCACAGCCCCTAAGCCACAGGTCCCAGAGAGGCCCAGGTGACAAGGGCTCCCCCTCGAGACACAGGCAATGGCAAATGCTCCTTCGGCATGGTCTCCTCTCCCACCGTCCAGCCTCTCCACCGCCTCGCCCCTGGACGCTGCTGAGCATTTATCATACAGGTTGGCCCGAAGCTGAGTTTAGAAAATGGAAGTCCATTTCATAATCTTCTCCAAGATGGGTTAAACAGCATGATCTCTCATTACCCATTGACAGAAATGGGAAATGTGGAATAACTGGGTTCAGCCGATTCTGATTTGCGATATATCTCCTTTTTAACTGAGATAATAACAGAGAAGCGTGCATTCATGAGGCTTAGTAAAGAAGACGCAGATTAACACCACAGTCAGATGACTTTTGAAGCAAAGCTTCTATTAAAGTCGCTGCCAAAAAGTCACTTTATCTTCCCTCCGATGCATTTCAGATTTTATCTACCCTTTTATTCTTTTTGTCCTTAATTTTAAATCCTTTTTATTATTATTTTTTTCCCCATGTAAGCACCAAGGGAGTTGTTTGGAACTCATTCTTTTGGAAGCAATTATCCACAAGAGAGGCGTTCACTTCATTTGGGCTGCATTTTATATCCAAACCATGATAAAAATGCACAAAATTGACTTTGCCTGTGTAGCTCAGACCCTGGAAAGTCCTTCACTGTGAATTTTGATTCGGCTGCCTCTTGACAGAGCCTGTCTTGGAAGGAAGACCAGGCGAGTGGCAATCATTTCAACCACGTTCTCGCTGGTAGCCGTACGAGCATCTCCTCGCAGCCTAATAGGGCAAATAAAACATTTTCATTTAATTGTCCATTAATTCAGACCTTGGAGACCCCACGCTGTCTTTAAATTCTTGCTTGGTCTAAACAAGAATATCTCTTACCAGACGGTTGCAAAACTTCACCTCTGAAGCCTTCGCATGTTTTCAAAGATGAGTCCCTCACACCTACAGCAGGGGTTGGACCGGGGCAATTTGGTACCCCAGCCCTACAAAACCTATTACAAACAGAAAACTTCGGTGTGAAGTCTCCTATTTCTTTAGAGGTCATATGCATATTGCATTCGACTGTATAATGTGTCTGCGTTTGATTTTAATATACTAATGACGTTTTAAATTAATTACTATCTGGGGTGCCTGGGTGGTTCACTCGGTTAAGCGTCTGACTTCAGCTCAGGTCATGATCTCGCGGTTTATGAGTTCGAGCCCAGCATCGGGCTCTGTGCTGACAGCTCAGAGCCTGGAGCCTGCTTCAAATTCCATGTCTTCCTCTCTCTCTGCCCCTCCCCACTAGCACTCTGTGTCTCTTTCTCTCTCAAAAACAAATAAACATTAAAAAAATTGGGGTGGGGGGGGCGCCTGGGTGGCTCAGTCAGTTAAGCGTCTGATTTCAGCTCCGGTCATGATCTCACGGTTCGTGAGTTCGAACCCCACGTCGGGCTCTGCGCTGACAGCTCAGAGCTTGGATCCTGCTTCGGATTCTGTCTCTCTCTCTCTCTCTCTCTCTCTCTCTGCCCTTCCCCCACTCACGTTCTGTCTCTCTTTCCTTCAAAACTAAATACACATTAAAATTTTTTTAATTTTAATAAAATTAATTAATTAATTAATTACTATCCATAAACAAACAAAAAAAAAGTTCCTGTCTTGTAGATGTTAAGCAAGACACAATCGAATTGATTTTTTATCAATTTTACAAAACGTGGCTGAACCGAAGAAAAGTTGCATCCCTTTGCATATCCACGTTGGTATCTGGGCAACTTCTCTTTCTGTCCCACACTGTTTAAAAGCCCTACTATGTGCCTACATGGATGGAAACGCCATCGAGTTCCTTGGCTGCTTCATGAGCTCATCTAGACACTGGCCGGAAGGATGGAACCAAATATGCACAGGGTGACTCTTGGTGACCAGGATTCTCACTGAGCGTTATAGTCGCCTGTGTCTGACCTCTGAGCTGCTGGCCAAAGTATTTCCTGCCTCAGGAAAATACCGGGCGATGGACTTTCTCACTAGGAAAACGGCTGCGGGTGTGCTTCACCTTCCCATTAATGCTGTAATTTCATCCTGTGTAAATCAACTCCTCGGGGAGGACCCACCGGAGCCCTCCCCCTCTCTCCGCCCCGCCCTGCGAGTGTCACCTGTCCTGACATTCACTGGTCGCCTTTTACCGCGAAAGCAGACGCAGCGTCACTCTGTAGCCATGGCCACAAACGCTCAGACACAGGAGAAAATAGCTTCTAAATAAAAAACTCCATGGGCTACATTTGCGATTAGTGAGAACAATTCCTCATTCAATTTTTCTGAGTCTTACTTTTTGGTCCGGGAGCTTTTTCCTTCTGTGAAGAAAAATAACCACACACCCCCAAGTTAGCAAACCCTGAACACACCCTCTTCCCAGGGGACACAGCCTGCTCTGGTGGAGGGGGCAGCTTCGAAAGCACTTTCCACCCCATCACAAACTGAAAAATAAGGATTCGGGTCCCCGTGGCTTACCGAAGCGGTTGCCGTGGTCCCTCTTCGTCCCCCTCTTGGAAGGTCACTGCTTGTAAAGGGAGTCTAGGCTGCCGGAAGCGTCTGGGTGAACAGGCGGGAATCACAGCCCCAGGACCTCAGCCCCACTCTGGGAGCTTCCCCCTCTGCCTTTCAATCTGGCACACCCTGCCTCTGTGGGCCCTCACTGGCTTTCTCCCCTCCCCCAGAATACCCTCCATTCTCCCACTGAATCTAAAAATAACATCCACCAGACCACCCCCCCAAGAAATGGAGAAGGGTACCCTGATCACCTCCTGACTTAAATCATCTTAAGTTCCCTCCCGCCAATAGACTGCAGCCCCCGCTGTGTTCATCTGCTGTGTTTGCGTGTCTCTGTGTGAGTACGTGTGTGTGTGCGCGCGCGTGTGGTGTACATATGTGCATGTGAGCACGCATATGTGTGATACGTATGCACGCTCACACTTACCCCAAGGCTGGCTCCTACCCCTTGAACAGAGGGGCTGGAAGGAAAACTCATGGTTAGCTACAAAAGGATTTCACTTCTAGCCCTGGACTTACCGCCGGGCCCCAGCTTTTTTCCACTTTTCACACGATAGAAGCCTTTCTTACGTGTGAAGAGCAGTGCTATCATCTGTCCACATGCCTGAAATTGCAAATCTTTTCTAAATAAGGTCCACTGCTGACCCAAATCCGGTTCCTTGGGGGGCGGCAGGGGTGAGTGGACCCTCACCGTTGTTTCAGTGTTGGTTGTTCTTCCTTACTGTTGCTTTCCTCACATTATCCCACTTCACCTTGGGATGCGAGACGGGGGATAATTGGTCCAAATGACCTGTTGAAGGTCACTTGTCTACCCCCGGGCTAAGGCGAGAGGGGCCACTTAATTGTCAGACCCTCTGATAACACATGCAGCAGCGTCCTTCCCCCAAAAGAAGGCAGGGCTCTGGTACCAAAGGAATCAATGACAAACACCTCCACCAAGGGGGCGAGGAAGCTCCTGGAGCCCCGGGGGCTGTCATGGGCCTTTGAGCCGTGCTCATAATTCCAGCCTCCCCTGCTGTTGAGAGGACGTGCATTCCTCCATCACCACAACCTTCTCGTCAAAAACGAGACGCTTCCCTCCTCGTGAAATATTGCAGGTGAGCAGATGCTCTGTCCTTAAATCAGGACATTTGTCAAAGAGCTTTGACAGGTCCTTGTCAATAAAGACAAAAAATGCAGAACATGTAACCACACCGTATGGGGGGGGGGGGGCTGACGGTGTGTGTTGTTCTTTCCACTCAACGTTTCTCTTGAAGTGAAATTTTTTTTTTTTTCCTCATTACTGAGAATTTATGAGTCTCCTCGATGTTTCATCTTCTGCTCCAACTTTGATCTAGAACCAAACTTCCTGGAAGGGGCGTACCCAAGTCAGAAAGAATCCAAATCAAAAGCAAGGAGACATTCGAGGTTTCGTGTGGCCGGGGAGCTGGGCCAGCCGAGAGAACTGGTTTCGGAACCCCATCCCACTGTTTGCTGGTTCCGTGACACTGGACAAGTAATCCCAGCTTCAACGTCCTCCCTCAAGTGGGAGCACATCTGTGCCAACGCTGTCTGGGTCATTGCAAAGGTTCCGCATGGTAACGCCTAGCGATCGTTATCCATCCAGCCCCACCTGGGGGGTATTTCGTAAACGTCTATTAGCTCCATAGTGAATGCACTATGCTTCTGGGACAATATTTCTCTGCCTTACAATGACTTCCCACGGTGGTTTAATCCCCATTTGGCAGATGAGCAAACCGAGGCTCAGAGAAATCATGTCACCCTACCCCCCCCCCCCCCCGATTTCTAGAGCCAGCGAGCCCTCCCAGGTCCCCCCTGGCTGCCTAAGCAATCGGAAATCACATCAGCTACCGTGAGCCTTCCAAAACGTGAACCTCAGGTGGGTCCTGAAGGTACGGCCTGGAGCTCGCGGAGCTCCCCGCCAGTCACCCCATGTGCCATAAAACCCTTACTACCATTGTCCTCCACGGGTGTCAAGGCATTTTAAAGGTGGGAAAACACCAAGCCAGAATGCAGGGGAAGTCCCAAAAGGTAAAATGGGGGCTGAATCATTTAGGGGCTCCAGCCCACCGAGTCATTCGGCAGCCTGCCCAACGGTGCTCACTAGTGGCTTCTCAGAGACTGTCCCCGCAAGCCACTTGGGGGACCCTCATCTGCTTTTCAAAAGAGCAAACGTCCTGGGCAGCCGACACCGGCTTCCCCCGCAATCTGTCCCCTCCGAGATTAGATGGCTTACATCCAGACGCGTAGGAAAATGAAAGAGACCAGGAGAGGAGAGGAAGGTTATCGGGGGCGGAGAAGGTGAAAGAATTTCAATATCACCATCTCGTTCTTTATTCGGGCAAAATGAAAAGTCCTCATTATTAAATCACAAAGCAATTAAAAAATTAAAAATTTCATAAGACCCTACATAAAAGAAATACAAGTGTTTAATGATGGATTAGAAAGTGGAAGTTGGGGGGGGAGAGAGAAAAAGTAAAAGCCTGCTTGTCTCAGGGGGTTCCCTCCGCGGCGGCGGTGAGAGCGGTTTCTGCCTGCGCCCTCGTGCCAGCCGCAAGAACTAATAAATTCCGGGCTCCCCTGCCTAGAAGCCAAGGCCGATTAATATCTGCCTACCTTGTTACCTAATTCATTATGGAATAGCAGTTAATTTGATTTGATATTATTTTAATAAAATTCTGTAATATATTAGATTGTTTCAGGCTATCAAAATAATTTTCCAATTATTACGGTTACTCAAGCAAGTCTTTTTTTTTTCCCCCTTCATGAGCGGCAGTTGGTCTGACTCAGAATATATTAGCTCCCACAGCTTCACCCTGGCCGGGGGAGCAGGGGATCCATGCATGGTTACACAGAAGACCTCCTACCAAGAACACTTGCCCACAGTTCACAGCAGAATGTCCACACCACGGACTGGCATGGATTTACGGCCTCGTGACCCTCACCGGAGGCTGCCCCCCCTTCAAACACGCGGTCGTATTTTCGGGGAACGTTGAGATAAATTTATATCAAAAGTAACCGTAGAAATCAATGAGTGGAAGAGTGCCAATGACTTGCAAGTTGAGTTATCTGGGCGCCTGGGTGGCTCAGTGGGTTAAGCGGTCGACCCTTGATTTCAGCTCGGGTCATGATCTCACGGTTTATGAGTTCCGGCCCAGCGTCAGGCTGTGCACTCACTGCGTGGAGCCTGCTTTGGATCCTCTGTCTCCCTCTTTCTGCCATTCATGCTCTCTCTCTAAAAAATAAAGAGGGGCGCCTGGGTGGCTCAGTCGGTTGAGCGTCCGACTTCGGCTCAGGTCATGATCTCATGGTCCGTGAGTTCCAGCCCCGCGCCGGGCTCTGTGCTGACAGCTCGGAGCCCGGAGCCTGCTTCGGATTCTGCGTCTCCCTCTCTCTCTGCCCCTCCCCTGCTCACACTCTGTCTCTCTCTGTCTCAAAAATAAAATAAAAAGATTAAAAAAAGAAAAAGAAAAGAAAGCAATCCCCTTGAGAGGTGAGGATCGGGGAAGAGGAAAATCCCAGGAGGGAATTTGGATAAAGTAGCTGGGCTTGGATCCTCTCTGAAACATAAATAAACATAAAAAAATTTAAATAAAAAAATAAGTCAAATCAAATCGAATCTATGAAGGAAAAGCACAAGGGGCTTGAGGGCCGATAACAAGGGGAGGTCAGCAGAAATCCAGAGAATGAATAGGCATGAGCCATGCACAGAAGAAGAGAAGGGTGCCTCAGGTGTGGCAAACAACATAAGCAAAGGCCCTGGGGTGGAACTGGCAGAGGTTTCAGGACAGAAAGAGGGCCGCCATCAGGGAGTGAGGGTGGGTGGTAGGTGCAGGCCAAGTTCCTGAGGCATCAGGTTCACGGATACACTTAGATCCATGGGCTTGACCCCATAAGCCACAGGAAACAGTGAGGTCTCAAGCTCAGGAACATGTGTTCAGGCCTGGATTCTTGAAAGCTTGTCCCATGCGGTGTGGAGAACGAATTGACACAGGAGCAGGTGCGGATGACCGTAAAAAAAACCATGATAGGCGCCCAGGGAACAGCTAACGGCCCGGAACTGGGCAGATGTCAAAGTCAGACTCCGCGAGTCCCGGGGATCGCTCGCACCTGCCTGAGATCAGGGGTGCTCTGAGCAGAGCTGCCCAAGTACAAGGCCACAGAGTGCCGTGACCCTGCCGGCCTCCTCGGCTTCACCCAAGGACCCCGTGCATCCCCAGCCACAGGCCTCTGACCCCTCAGCTCGCGGTGCACGACAAGCTGCCCTGGGTCCTCGCCAGGGCCCTGCGGGGCTCACGGCCAGCCGGCCCCTGATCTGATGCTACCCCCTCGAGACCCAGAATCCACCTGCTCATTCCCTACTTTGCCCTGCCCGGCCAGACAGGGGAGACATTCCCACCTCCCTTCCGCGGAGCAGGAGAGACCTACGTGTTTGGGCTCAGGAGCTGCTCCCCCAGCCGGCTCGCGGTGTTGTCTTCCTCACCTCTCTGCCCTTAGAAGCCAATGAGTGGAATAAGGTTCCCAATTACAATGAAAGAATTGTAAGCAGGTCTTGGTTTATGAGAAGTTATGGTTCCTCTGCGGGTGGGAGAGGGATGCTAAGGGAGGAGGTTGGTAAAATTACAGACCCTGATCAGCAAGGGCAGGGGTGGGGGCTGAGGAGGGCGCAGGCCCGGAAGGAACAGTCTGGGAGGTGGACTCCATGACCCTTCGGGGCTCCTGAGTCTCACCCGGTCCAGACCTGGAGGGGACACAGCCAGAAGTGGTGTCCCCTGGATGACATCCCCTGGATGCGGGTAAACAGGGAGCTGGAAATATATAGACCTTCTGGGGGACTGAAGGCTGCAAGGTTCTGAGACCCCATGGGTATTTCCAACCACCGTTCCCAGGCCTCCTCAAATCGTGCTGAAATCCAAGGAGCCTGGCCTCAGCTGTGCTCAGATTAGACGAGCTCATGGGCCACACCAGGGACTGAGCTTCAAAGGGGGATCAGGTTGGAGCCCCTGGGTGACTCATTCAGTTGACCATCTGACTCTTGATTTTGGCTCAGGTCATGATCTCACGGTTCGTGATTTCGAGTCCCAAGTTGGGTTCTGCAATGACATTGTGGAGCCTGCTTGGGATTCTCTCTCTCTCTCTCTCTCTCTCTCTCTCTCATTCTCTCTCTCAAAATAAATAAACATTTTTTAAAAATTAAAGGGGGATCTGGGAGGAGCCAGCACTGCTCCCTGGTGCTGGTCCAGTACCCAGAGCATGGGGACTCAGAAGCCAGGGAGAGAACATCCTCCATTCACCCACCAGACATGCGCTCAGCCTCCCAGGTGCCAAGTCCCGGCCATCTGGGGCACTCAGAACAACTCTGGACCTCGTGTCACAAAGGGCTCGGTTGGAAGATGATGCCAGAGAAGCGGGAGGGACAGGCAGTGGAGAAGGAGTGCGATCACGGAGAGAGGAGTGTGCACGAATCCCAGGGAGACAGGTGGGTAGCCTCATGGCCCCCAGGGAAGCCTGCCCCAGGGCCTTGCCACGGGATGGATCAGAGGCATACCAGAGACCAGCCGAGGCGCACAGTGGCTGGACATGGGGGGAGAGTTGCGGGAGCCAGAAGGCTCCAGGCTTCTGGGCCAACGAGGGGGTAACGCCTGCCTAGTAGAGCTCGTGGTTGAGCCAAGTCTGAGGTGGTCTTGAGCACTCTATAGCATCTGGGCAGGTGACCCCGTCGGCTTTCCAATGTGCATCTGAGCCTCAGAACTGCACCCTTCAATGTCCCTTAACTGACACATCTGGACAGCCTTCCACGTGCCTGCCCTCCCGTGCTCCTCGCACACAGGGAGCCCCTGGGGACCTGGGGACTGACACAGTCTGCAGGCTCTTCCGGATGGATCTCCAAGTCCACCTCCCGTCTTGCGTCCCAGACGTTTGTCACACAGGTGATGTCCCCAAACCCCACAACACCCCCTCCCGACGGTCTTCAGCTGCTTTGCATCTTCGAGAAGTCCCGGCAGAGACAACAGGGCTCAGGACATGTGCCCTCACTCTCAGAGACACCCGTGGCTGGATTTCTGTGCCGGTGGATGGCTTTGTGCTCTCCTCTACCTGGCTGTCATTAGGTGAAGGACACCATGCCTCAGAGAGCCATGCAGCTTCCGGTCCCTCGCTGATGAGTAGAAGGAAATGAAGTGCCCCTGTTTTCACAGCACCGCTGTCCTACCCAGCTCTGGAAGAGAGGGCATGGTCGTCGGCACACTAATGTTATTTCCGTTAAATTGCCGCTCGGCTGGCTTATTGCCTAACAGAAAGCTCTGTAGTGAGACATAACAAAAAAAAGAAAAGTGAAAGCTTCCTGCCAGCTTGTATCCCCTTGAAATAATACAACAGGATAGCTCAGAAGGCTGTCCTTCGGAGGTGGGCTACCTTCGGGCAGAGTGAGGTCTTAGTTTTTCACAGATGCCAGGTATGGTGGGTTGAGTGGCAACCCCTCAGAAGACAGGTTCCCCGGGAACCTGTGAATGTGACCCTCACTGGGCAAAAGGGTCTTTACAGAGATAAATTAAGGTTATTTATTTATTGAGAGATTGAGAGAGAGAGAATCCCAAGCAGGCTCTGTGCCCAGCACAGAGCTTGATTTCATGACCATGAGATCATGACCCTGAGCCGACATCAAGAGTCAGAGACTTGGGGAGCCTGGGTGGCTCAGTCCGTTAAGCCTCTGACTTTGGCTCAGGTCACAGTCTCACCCTTCATGGGTCCGAGCCCCTGTGTCAGGCTCTGTGCCAACAGCTCAGGGCCTGGAGCCTGCTTTAGATTCTGTGTCGCCCTCTCTTTTGGCCCCTCCCTGGCTCATGCACTCTTTCTCTCTCTGTCTCGATCTCTCTCTCTCTCTCTCTCTCTCTCTCTCTGTCTCTCAAAAATAAATAAACATTAAGAAAAAAAAAAAAAAGAGCCAGACACTTAACTTACTGAGCCAATCAGCCACCCTATTAAGGACCTTTAAATGAAACCATCCTTGATTACCTGGGTAGACCCAATTCCGCGACAGTGACAATTGTCATAAAAGAAAAGCACCAGGATTTTTCAGACACAGAGGAAAACCCAGAGCCACCAGAAGCCGGGAGAAGCCAGGAATGGACTCTCCTCCAGAGTCTTCAAAGGGGGCACAGCCCTGCACCCCAATCTTGGGCTTCTGGCCTCCCAAACTGGAAGAGAGTAAATTTTCATTGCTTTAAGCCTCCTGGTTTGTGGTTGTGAACTACGGCAGCCCTAGGGACTCATCCACCTAGATTGGATAAATAACACCTTTTTTTAGGACCAGAAAACAAAACAAGTGAGGGTGTTACATGAAAACAGTTACTAACCCAAATTCCCAGGAGATAAGCTCACGCATTGTTTAAGACATATGCGTTCCAGGATTTTATTAAACGACATCAACTGAAGTCAGTGTTAACAGAAGTCCGAGCTGTCTTACATACATGGTAAAGCTGTGCCTCGCATGGGGACACTTGACCTTTACTCGAACTGCGAAGGCATCGTTGCTATGTTGTCGCAGGGAGAAACTGAGGCTCTGAAAGCTGAAGGTCTCCAACCCCACAGCTCAGGAATAGCCCCTGCATGATGGAAGCCCAGACCTTCTGACTCAGCAGCTCATTTCCACCTTACGGGATCTGCCCCCACCAAGCATGACTTTTACAGCGGTTGTAAATCGCTTATACTTCTAAAAGATAGCCTGAGACAGGTGGTGTGCAATCAGAGGAAGTCAGTCTAGTCCGCCAAGGTAAATGTTCACTCCTTCCGAGAAATCCCAGTTTCCAAGCCCAAACTTGGAAACCCAGAAGCTCTGTAGCTCCCTTTCCATCTTGTCCAGATGAGACCAAAGGTTAGTGCTTCCTTCAGAGACCTCTTTAATGCATAATCAGCTAAAATGATGGCAGAGCTTAGAAATTGCTACAAGATGGTTATAAAGTCTTTGTGTGGACAACTTTTCCATTTGGTGGTAAAACTGGAAGGCTTTATCACTCTTTTATAACTTTCCGTATAATGTTTATGAAACCAAAGAGCCAACATCAAAGACTATGTGTTGAAAGTGTTCCTGTGATCCAAACCAAGTGGCAGAATCCAGTCCTAAAGATGTGAAGGCTCACATCTGGTTCGTGGCCTGCCCAGAGGACTTGGCCAGAGAACATAGCCCGGGAGCAGGCAGGAGGAGCACTCAAAGCTAATAATCACGCTCAGTTACAACCATAAAGACAGACGCAATGAAATGTACGCCCCGCGTCCTCACTCGCTCGTCATGTACTGGGGGACCAGGAGGTATCGTGAAGGAGGAAACAGAACTAGGAGGCAGGGTGGTCGACGTGCCAGCAGCTCAGTCACCTTGTTGGGCAATGATGAATGCCAAGGCCCCGACTGGACAGCAAACTACATACATGTTGGAAGAAAGAGCTCACAGTCTGGAGTTGGCCAATGCAGTTTCCAAACTCGCGCTTGGCCTCTTATCAGCTGTGTTATGGCGGGCAAGACACAATACCCTTTACAACCTCAGGGATCTCAACTGCACGTAAGGGATGATAATACCACCGTTGACATGAAGGTTAGAGAAAAATGTGCGGAAAATACCAGATTCTATGCACAGTGGCTGTTACTATTAGGAAGGTGGGAGGAGGGGTAACCATTTGTTTGACTGTTAAGAGCATGGGTTTTGAAGTCAGAGAGACCCGAACTGAGTTCCAGCTCTGTCACTAAGTCTAGAACAACTTACCTTGCTCTTCTAGACCTCGGGTGTCTCGTCTGTGAGGTGTAAGTGGATATTCAGTACCTATCGATGGTGGGCTGAATGCTAGCCCTTCCTCCCCAGAAGCTATGTCCATCAGGAACCTAAGAATAAGATCTTATTTGGAAAAAAAGGTCTTTGTGGATGTGATCAAGTTAAGGATCTCCAGATGAGATCCTCTTGGGTTATCTCAGGGGGCTCCACCTCCACCATAAGTGTCTGGTTGGAGAAAAGGCCGAGAGAAGTTGCACAGAGACACAGAGAAAGAGGCCACTTAAGTTGAACCAGAGGCTGGAGTGACACATCTCAATTGCGGGATCCAAGATGGCCAGAGCCACCAGCAGCTAAGACAGAGGCACGGACCATAGTCTCCCTCGGAAGCGTGAGAACATAAGTTTCTGTTGCTCTAAGCCCCCCGGTTTGTGACAATTTGTCACTACTGCTCTTGGAACCTAAGACGCCCCCTTAGCACAGCACCTCACCCACAAGAAGCCCTCATGAAGGTCGCTAAGCAGAGGTGACAGAAATCCAGTATCTTAGTCCTCGGGTCAGGAATGAGGCAAATGCACACCGTGCGTCCTCAACCACACACTGCCTCCCGCCAGACACGGGCAGCACCCCATGAAGGTGCCTAGAAGGATCTTCCTTGTCTACACCCCATGACATGGAAGGTGTGGTCAACAGACTCATCCCCACTTTGTGGGAGAAGATGTTAAGGCAGCAGGACAAAGGTCACACAAACTGCCGAGATGAATGCCACCTTGTGTCTCCTGATTAACAGTCCAGAGGTTTTTGTCTCGTTTTTGCATTGGTTTTGCTTAGGTTGAAGGGACGCGCGCACGCGCGCGCGTGTGTGTGTGTGTGTGTGTGTGTGTGTGTGTGTAAGTATGGTGCCCAAAAACTTTGTCCTTTACACAAACCCCCAAGACTGCAGGCTCACATCACCCTGGTTGTCGCTGGAATTGTCTCCACACGGGTCCAGGCATCATGAAGTGACATTCTCGAAACGCAAGAAGTTGACAAAACGCTGACCGTGATCCACCTTCTCAGGTGGAGAAGGTAAGATGTGTGCACGTTGTCCTGCGGCTGCAGAGAGAGCACTCAGGTTCTAAACGTGTGCCTGCACACACACACGTGCACCCAATGTCACACAGGAAGGTGGGGGTGGGCACCAGATACCAATATTCGAGCTGCACATGTTTTTTTTGTTTTTTTTGTTTTTAATTTATTTTCAACGTTTTTTATTTATTTTTGGGACAGAGAGAGACAGAGCATGAACGGGGGAGGGGCAGAGAGAGAGGGAGACACAGAATCGGAAACAGGCTCCAGGCTCCGAGCCATCCGCCCAGAGCCCGACGCGGGGCTCAAACTCACGGACCGCGAGATCGTGACCTGGCTGAAGTCGGACGCTTAACCGACTGCGCCACCCAGGCGCCCCTCTGCACATGTTTTTTAATGTTTATTTATTTTTGAGAGAAGGAGAGACAGAGTATGAATGAGGGAGGGGCAGACAGAGAGGGAGACACAGAATCCGAAGTGGGCTGGGGCAGCCAGTCCTGCCCTGTTGATCAGTTCTGCCATGGAATGCAGGGAGCTTTCCCTTTGCGGAATGAAACCCCGAGAGAAAGACCCTGAGCTGGCCTCCTGTGTGCTTCTCCCAGCCTTTCCCACCTCCAGGAACGGAGTGGAGTGTCCCCAGCTGCCTGCTGTGGGGATTTGCCCCAGACTCCAACGGCCCAGTGTGGACCTCCGGCCCCCGGGCCGGCTGCCGGACTCACAAAGCTCTCTGTCCACACGGGGCAAGTCTCACTGCCCCGCATCCTCTCTCAGAAGGTTTCCTCTTCCTCCACCTTCTCCTTCCAACATGCCTCAGAAGGAATGAGGGGTACGTTCACTACTGCACAATAATTTTCCGCAAAGAAAACCCGAGGCCCGTCTGCCGTGCCTGCCCGTCCCTGGGATCCCGGCCCCTTGTGCTCAGGCCCAGCTACGCGTTCTCTCCAGCCGCTCTCCGTGTGACACACTCACGGCCCCCAGGCTCCCCAGGCAGACTGCACGGCACCCCCAGAATCGTCCCACGGGAGGCCATGCCAGGGCGGTGACCGTGGCCAGTCACAGACACCCCGGCTCCCCACCATCCACACCGCTCCTACCCCACCTAGAACTCTGTCTTTTTGTTCTGGTTTTTCTTTTTCTTGGGCATTTCCCTCCCTCCTCCCTCCCTTGACCGAAGGCCCTTGTTTCGAGGGACAGAAAGGTGTCCCGGGTAGATCTGAGTCTGACACCTGTGCTGTTTTCCGGCCATGTGCTCTTGGGAAGTCTTTTTCCGCGCCGTGCTTCCATTTCTCCGTCAATGAAGTGGGCAGAGCGTGGGCAACTTGAAGAGTCGCTGGGGCGATGAATACCAGGACAAATACCCCAGAACGTCTGCCTATGGAATCCCAAACGCAGGCACACCAGCCACTTTCCCGCCCGGATGAACTCACATCACCTCGCTTCCAGCAGATCCACAGCAGAGGGGAGACGGCCGGCCCACAGCGCGAGCTTCCCCCAAGCTTGGGAGGACCTTGGCGAACTATAGAGTCTCCGAACTACAGTCTACAGGGTCAGTGTAGCTGACCCTCTGAGAAGACGGGTCCTGGAGCAAGACAGCTGGCCTCATCCTGGCACCACGACCTTGGGCGGCTTACCCAACCTTTCTGTGACTCAGTTTCCTCATGGTCGTGCATGAAGTTCTAACGCATTAACCCATGCAAAGCACTTAGTAAACAGTGCCCCGCACACAGAGGGAATCACTAGATGTCAGCTGTTGTTATCACCGGCATGATCATCACTGCAAAAGAGCACTGGACAAGGGGCCAGGAGGCAAGGGATCTGGGCTCCTGCAGCGGCTTCTCCTGCAATAGCGAGAACACGGGTGTGGGGGGCAGATGGGGTCAGGTCTCAGCCCGCCCTGGCCCATGCCAGCGGTGTCACCCTTGGGCTGAGGCCACCGCACCGGAACCTGCATCAGCCCCTGATAACGTGCACACACTCACATGTGCAGAGCAGGACTCCAGACAGAGAAGGGTCAGTGGCTCCCGCGTGTGCTGCTGTGTCACAGCTCAGGAGGGTTGGAGCCACCAGGCAGTGCAACACAGCCCCTCGGCCCACGGGGGCTTCAGTCACACAGGCTCTCCACAACCCTGGCCAGGGGCTTCATGATCGTGGGTGGCCCTTTCCGTCTGCCGACCAGTCAGGAGAATGAGAAGTCACCCAGTGACCGGCGAGCGAGCATCAGAGCCCCACCCCAGGCCGTTGGGAGAGTTGACCCGTCCTCCCTGGACCGCGTGCCTGGGAGCCGCAGGCATCCTTCCTCCCGGAGAGGACCAGGCTGCCCTTTCTCAGGGCTTGACGAAAGCCCTGAGAGCATCACAGGGAAGTGGCTTGAAAAAGCACCTCTCCTTGTGTTTACCAGCATCGCCTTGATGGAATGCCAAGAAAATACAAAGTGTACCCCGAAGGGGGGAGCTACTTCTCACATTACCCAATCATAACTATTACAATTCCCGGTGTTTTAAAAATAGGGAGATCAAAGACAGAGGAGAAGGCAGAGCTTGACTTATCACGTGAGCATCTTTGGGGAGAAGGGTGAAGGAACCCTCAGGGCCCGCACCCGCCTCGGTGTTGAGCTTGAGAAGGGAGGGCGGGCGTGGAAAGGGTCTCTGGCATCGTGCATTCAAGCCCAGTGTCGCCCACCTGCGCTGTGGGCCCCTGACCCAACCAGTCTCCTCTCTGAGCTTCAATGTCCATGTGGGGGGTGGTCCCTCCAATGGCCCTTCCTCCTGTCTCGGTGAATGACGCACATGCCCAGGGGGATAGGAAGCCTAACGCAGGGTGTCACGGGGGTCGTGAAAGGTAGAGGAGGCTCAGGGGGTTATGGGAGCTCGAAATGGGGCCCCACCTCACCGAAAAGTCGGGAGAACCTCTCAGATGAGAAGCTTGAGCTCCGTGTTGGAGACCAAGAGCAAATAGAAGCCAAGGACGGTCCAGGCCGAGGGACGAAGGTGACGAATCATGGCGCATTCCCCACCCCACACCCGGTGCAGGTGCACGGCCGGCCTCCCAGCCCCAAGGCCCCCACCTGGGTGCACGCGGGCTTGGGCAGCTGTGGCTGAGCAGCACGTGGGGTGTGCATCACACATTGAGGAATGCTTCTCCTCCGTCCCCACCACTGCCCCCCGCCCCCCGGCATCTCCACGGACACCACCTCTGGAGCCAGCTGGCTCACACAGACCCAGGAAGGTGAGCGGGTGTCCCACCCTGGTCTTTCAAAGCATCTGGAGTCCCCCGCCCAGGTCATATAAGCTTCTGATGCCCACACTCCGGGCCCATCCCCTCCCGCACTGTCTTAGTCGGCCCAGGCTGCTGTAAGGAAACCCCCAGGAACTGGAGGGCTAACGGGAGATCTATTTCTCACAGTCTGGAGGCTGGGAAACCCGGGATCGAGGCGCTGGCAGATCTGGAGCCTGACACAGCGTCTCCTGGTCTGCGTCCTGGGCTGTGTCCTCGAGTGGCAGAGAGCGCGGTGTAGGTCAGGGAAGGAGGGGAGAACGAGAACGCTGTCAGCTCTCTTCGGGATGGGCGCTGATCCCGTCCTCGGGGCACCCCCCAAATGACCTCGCCGAATCCCAGTCACCTCCCAAAGGCCCCATCTCTGGGGACCCATCTTTGGAAATCATCACGCTTGGGATCAGAGTCTCAACACACAGCTTGGCAGGGGCACAAACGTTCCGTCTCCATAGAATGTGCACGCCCGGTCTGTATCCTGCCCTCCACCTGCTTTCCTGTTGCTTTTTGCTGCTCTGCTTCCGTTCATCTTGTTTTTTTTAATTTTTTTAAAGCTTTATTTATTTACTCTGAGAGAGAGAGAGAGAGAGAGAAAGAGAGAGAGAGGAAGGGGCAGAGAGAGAGAGAAAAGAGAGAGAATCTCAAGCAGGCTCCAAACTGTCAACACAGAGCCCGACGCAGGGCTCAAACTCACGAACCATGAGATCACGACCTGAGCCAAAGTCGGATGCTTAACTGACTGAGCCACCCAGGTGCCCCCTTTCACTCATCTTAAACAGCCATCTTGGGCACTGTCACCCGAGAGCCACACGGTCCCTCTAAGAATTTCACGTTGGGGGAAACTCTACCCGTGGTGGCACTTACCAAGAAGTAGCATTTCAATCAGTGGGACAGACAAGCCCACAGAGAGACTTCTTTTGACTTTCAGAGTGTTTAAAATTGAGGGGCCGATCATTACGAATCAGATGTCACATAAGCTCTGACCCCCACAGGATCCGTCCAACTGCACAACTTCAGCCAACCAAAGCTGAACAGTGGTCACCCCACTTCAGACGGGACACGTCCTCCTCAGGCCACCAGTGTCCCTGCCCTCACCCCACCGTGGCCAGCTTCAGTCCATCTGCCCGGTTCCTACACACGTTTGAATTTGCAACTTCTGGGACCACAGACTTCAGGGACGCCCATCTCTGCTTGTTTTATACAGAAGGCTTTTTTCTTCTTTCTTGTTGTTGTTTTTAATGTGAACATTTTTCTTACAAAATGAGCATTCCGTAGGAAAACACCCCAGAAGTCCCTGAATCTCACTTCCCGTTGTACAGAAGGAAATGCTGTGGCCAGGAAGGCAAAGGAAGTTGGCCTGCTTTCCGTAGTCACTTTGCACGCGACTGAATTGCACAGAAACCCAACCAAGGAGGTACTGGTCTCTTCATTTCAAAATAGCCCGAGCTTGGTTTTGAGAAGTTGGAATGCTCGCTCAAGGTCACCGGGCCGGTGAGACTCAGAGCTTACACGGGACTCAGGAGTTTTGACTCTATGCCTGGTAACTTTCCTGTGACACCACGGGGACTGCCTCCCATGTAGAAGAGGGAGCTGGACACCCAGGGCAGCCCCAAGCCACAGAGGGCTCAATGCCACCCACCCATCAACAGGGTGGTCAGCTGACGCTCTAGTAATTTTCAACTGATCCACAAGCATGCCTGTGAAACCCCACTAGCTTAAAGTAGAGAATGTAGAACAAATTTCTCTTACACACACATGTACCCCCCCCCACACACACACACACACACACGCACACACGCTGTACCATACTGTCTGGTCTCTGCCTCATTTGTTAGAACACACGGGACCATCACTGGCCCCTGCAGCCCAGAGACAGCGTGGCAAGCAACAGCCCTGGGTCACTGAAAGGGACTTTTGTTTCCCATTAGACCAATCCGGTCCAGATCAGAGATAAGAAGGGATCGTGTCCTCAAAGGAGAAAACAAAATCTCTGAGCAGACTCTCCCAATCGACGGTCAGGAAGGGCCAGGGCCCTGGGGGTCTGAAGCCACAACATGTGCAGGCACTCTGTCACAGCAGGCAGGAGACGAAATATCAGAAAGGAGGTTGTGACCCACTGGGATCCCCTCAGATCTCCAGAAAGCTCTGGTCTCTGGGACAATGGTGGAAGGAAGGAATCATTCGTGCAGCCACCGGGCTGGTTCAGGTAACGCAAGGTGACGGAGGGCACAGCCTCGCCCTGCAGGCGCTCCTGGCCCAGCGAGGAGAAGGGCACAGAACTTAGGGATTACAGAACTCGTAAAGGTGCTGTAACAACCACTCCTCCAAAACGCTCCCTCTCCAGTGGTGCCACCTCATTAAACAGCCCCACCATCCACCAGGTAAGCAAGTCCAACATTCAAGTCACACCTGAGTCTCGTATCCCTTCAGCGACTTCCCAAAGCTCTCAGAATAAAATGGAAGTCCCCATGCACAGGTGATCCAACATGCCCTCCCCGGGCAGGCTCAGGGCTGCCCCACCCACTGGGCTCAGCCCGCTACACGCCCAGCCCTTGCCGGGTCTTCTCACCATGCGGGTCAGTGCCTGGGCTTTGGGTGCCCTCCTGAGCTCTCCAATGTGCCCGACTCCTTCTGCTCTTCCAGACCTCCATCAATCGTCTGCTCCTCAGAGAAGCCTTCCTTGCCCCCAACATGAAGAGAACATTCGCCATAGCAACTTGTTTATATCTTGTCACACTTTTTGGGGTGTGTGTGTGTGTGTGTGTGTATCTTCCCCACTAAACTAGAAGCTCCTTGAGGGCGGGACCAAGGTCTGATTTTATATTCCAGGGGTGTTTTAGGATGTTAATAGTAACGATCTTGGAACTTCAAGGGAAATCACCATGAAGGACGAGAATCTCCTCTATCCCCCCTCGAGGGGCTGTACATCGTGTGTTTGGTTCCATCCCGTGACAGGAAACCTACATTCTCCCAGTCAGCTGACCCCATCCTTGGATGACTTTATTAGGAAGGTCTTCCTCATATAGAGCCAAAATTTACTGCCCTTCATCTTCTGCTTCCTGGTCCTCACTCTGTCTGTAAGGGCCTCCCTGAATAAGCTACTGCCCTGTTCCCCCAATAGCACTCCAGATATTTGAGGACACTGGTCTGGTGTATCTCAAGAGTATCTCAGGTGTTCTGACTCCTCATGCAACTTCCTTTGGAACTCTTGGACCACCAAGGCCCCCTTCCACTGAACCTGCTAGGCTTTCACAAAATGTTTTAATCGACACTTTAACCAACCAACCCCAACACTCCTGTCATGGTCTGAGCAACATAAAGCAGAATTTTCACCTCCCTTATTCTAGATACTATACTCCTCTTGACGCAACCAAAGCATACACGGCTGTGGCAGATGTCTGGGATCAGGTTTCCCAAAAGTGGACCCTGAGGTGAGGATTTATGGGCTAGGGATCTCCTATCGGCGTTCTCCCAGGCGAAACTCATAGGAGTAGGAGAAGAAACTCAGCAAGGCTGTGAAGCTCCCTGAAGAGCAGATTCAGACTGACCCTGCAAGAGAACTCTTAACTCCCTCACCAGTCAGTCATTGTATTGGCTAAGGAACCCCAAGGGGTTATAACCTCACATGGCAGTTCCCTTCTCTTCCTGGGCTGGCAAGGCAGCTCCGGTAGCTTAAAGGCAATCCCCGAAGGGAGGCACAGGTGCCACAGGTGAGAAGCCAAAGCACCTAGCAGCCAAGGGAAGGGCGGGCTGGAGAAATGTGGCTGGAACACCAACAAGATATCCCTCAGAGGGCCCCCGGATTCAGATTTCCCCAGCCGCTCGCCCAAACCCTCAGCTTCCCTCTCAAGTTCCTCCAAGTGCTGCCTCCTGCGTCTGTTCTTATGCCTTTTTCATTTTAATTTTTTAGTGTTTATTTATTTTTGAGAGAGAGAGAGAGACAGAGTGTGAGCAGAGGAAGGGCAGAGAGAGAGGGAGACACAGAATCCGAAGCAGGCTCCAGGCCCTGAGCTGTCAGCACAGAGCCTGACGCGGGGCTCAAACTCACAAACCGTGGGATCGTGACCTGAGCCGAAGTCGGATGCTCCATCGACTGAGCCACCCAGGCTCCCTCCTCTGATTCTTACTTTAAATTCCTTTCTTGAGGCCAATTTTCAAAAAATGTCCCTTAATAATTGGGTCAGAATTCAGATAGAGAAAGGAAACAAGCAGATAAATTTAGACAAAAAAAAAAAAAAAAAGATTGTTTAACTCTGGGTTACAATCATCAAATTGTCAAACAAATCCTGTACCGCAGAATCTTGACAGACCCTACGTTAATTTTTAAGGTCAATGTTGAAAACAACAACTTTCTAATGAGGTAAAAAACATGTAATAATTTTCCAGGCAATTAAATGAATATCATCTGCTTTGCCTCACCCTGAATTTGTCATTTTCAACATTTCTTCTAAAGGGTAGAGTAGCTCTGTCAGACCCGATGATATTCTCCCCCAATTGGATGGTATCTCAACAGTCGCAGGACCATGGAAATCTCAGTTCCAGTGAGGATGTCATCTAGTGTGAATCTCTCATCTCAAGACGAAGCCTCTCAGATGCGGAGAGGGGAGGGGACCATCTGTTGGCCACAGAGTTAGTCGCAGAGCCAGGACTAGAACCCGCAGACATGCCATCACAGAGCTCTGACGACTAGAAAAGGCAGTGACCTGGTGAGGCACAGGGTTTGATGCCCTTTTGAGGCAATTCGAAAGCTCTCTGGGCAGGACGCTCAGCCCTTTCACAGGCTTGTGAGTCAAAAGGACCGGGACACCAAAACAATGTCCACAAAGAAGAGGGGAGCCAAAGGATCCTCACTTCCCGATTTCAGAACTCACAAAGAGTTACAGTAATCCAGGCAGTGTGGTCCCGGCAGAAGGACAAATTATAGATCGACGTACTAGACATGAGAATCCAGAAACAAACTCTCACATTTATGGTCAAGTGAGTCTTCACGAGGCTGACTGAGAAAAAAACAGTCTTCTTAGCACCTGATTTGGGACAACTGGGCATCTGCGTGTGAAAGAGTGAAGCTGGATGCCCCTACTTCCCACGTGTACAGAAATCAACACAAAAGGATCGAGTGTCTGAATGTGAGGGCTAAAATTATAAACCCCTCAGAAGAAAATGTAGGAGTAAATCTTTGCGAGCTTAGGTGAAGCACTGTTTTCATGGCTATGATAACAAAAGCTCAGGCAACAAAAGAAAAAAAAACAGATAAATCGGACTTGGTCTAAATTTAAAACCTTTATGCTTCATGGGACATCATCAAGAAATTGGAAACACAGCCCACAGACTAGGAAATGACATTTGCAAATCATCTACCCGATAAGGGATAGATAATTGATAATAGACAACGCACTTTTATTCCATAGTAGAAACATACGTAACCGAATTTAAAAATGGGCAAAGGATCTTGAACAGACACTTCTTCAAAGGAAATATACGAATGGCCAATAAAGACATGAAAAGATGCTCAACATCTTTACTCACCAGGAAGGTGCAGATCAACTCCAGAATGTGACCCCACTTGGCACGCACTAGGATGGCTGGGAACAAGAGTGGGGACAGAAAGAGGGGGTGTTGAGGTCGCAACAAATTCCCAAATATTATCCAGCAACCAAAAGGAGTGGAGTTCAGACACAGGCTGCATCACCGACGGACCTTGGAAACACGATGCCAAGTGAAAGCAGCCGGGTGTAAAAGACCACATATTGTACAATTCCATCGGTTTGAAACAGCCAGAACAGGTAAACCCGCACAGTCACAAGCAAGCAGATTAATAGTCGCCTAGGGCCGGGCACAGGAGGTGCGGGGAGTGGAGAGAGCTGTTAACGGGCACACGGCTTCTTTTTGGAGTGACGCAAATTTTCTAAAATTGGGCTGTGGTGGTTGCACCACTTCTCAAATACACTAAACATCATTGAACTGAACATTTCAAATGGATACGCTTTATACCAGCAAATTATAACCCGATAAAGCTCTTCTTAAAAAGAAAAGGGACGCAGTTGGACATTCATTTATCTATGAGTCAACAGTCACCTGAACGACTACTGTGTTCTAGGTTCCGGGGTATAGTAATGAATCCAGGCAATCACCTATTTCGTAAATAAAGTTTTATTGACACGCAACCCTGCTCACGCACTTATGCATCGTCTGTGGGTGTTTTCCCGCCACAAGGGCAGGAATAAATAGTTGTGACACACACCAGATAGCCCGCAAAGCTGAAGCTATTTACTATCTGCCCCTTTATAGAAAGTTTGTCAATCCCTGTAACAGAGGGTCGGGTAATGACACGTGCCACAAGTCCAAGGAGAACAAGGTAGGAGCTGTTGTTTCAGGTACGTGGAGAGAGAAGGCTTTTCTGAGCCGGGCATGTTGGAGCCCCTAACGAGAGGATAGAGTGAGTCATGTGACCCTCTAGGCGACAAATGTTCCAGGAAGAGGGAAGAGAAGGTGGAACTCTGGGAGCCAGCACGACAATACTGTGTCCTGGGGGCCTAGGGGACCGGGAGTGAGTCACACAGGAGCGGCTGTCCCCAGACGGCCAAGCCACGACACCAACCCAAGCCAGGAGATCACACATAATTTGAGAACCTCCTGGGTGAGCAGACACCAGGATCCATTTCACGGTGGGACAGGAGAGACTCTAAACCAAAGGGTCACCAAAAGCCGGTGATGGGAAGTCAATTAGATAAAACTACACTTCAAAAAAAAAAAAAATGCCAGGGCATCTAGGTGGCTCAGTCGGTTAAGCATCTGAATTGGGCTCATGAGCTCATGGTTCATGAGTTCGAGCCCCGAATCGGGCTCTGCACTGACAGTGTGGAGCCTGCTGGGGATTCTTTCTCTCTTTTCCTCTCTCTCTCTCTCTCTCTCTCTCTCTCTGCCCCTCCCCCACTTGCATGAGCTCACTTTCTCTCTCTGTCTCTTAAAATAAATAAACTTAAAAAAATAAAGTAAAATTAAAAAAAATAACATAACATAACATAACATAACATAACATAACATAACATATGTCCAGGCCATTAGCACTGGTCTCAGGTGGGTGAAAACTGTTCACAGGCCATATAAGGAGTTCTTTGGGGTGAAGGCCAGTAAGGGCCACGGACGACTGAGGTTGGAAATACAAGCTGTCACTGACAGGTTGTGCCATGCAGCAGTGGATTTATTTACATATGTCCTTCTTATAACGACTTCTTGTCTTATTGTCTAGCTGAGGCCACCTTTGCTCTCCGAGTCCCAGCTTCCTCCGATGTGAATGGGGGTAATGCCCTCCTCCCAATGTGTGCAACTGAAACGGGCACCAAGCCTCCCTCTGGCTGCGCTGTTGAAGCTGAAAGGATCCGGTCGTCAGGGCGAGCCCACAGTTCATACTCTTGAAGGTCAACTCCTCTTGGAACGCCCCACGTCTCTGAGCTCAGCTGACGGATAAACGCCCCAAGTACAGTCCCGGGCGCACTCCACGGCCTAATCCAGGATAAGAAGAACAAATATCACCACTTCACATCTGCAGGCCTCCCCAAAATTAAAATAAACGAACACCCCATAGGACACGTAAGAACTCCAGTTGTGTTTGTTTGCAAGGTCAGTTTGGAGACGACAGCATCCAGAATGTTTTGGAAATACTCCAGATCCTTACCTTATTTTATGGCATGACCAGAGCGCTCCCAGCTATTGGTCTAAAATGGGTCCAGGAGAATGAGAAAGCCACTGTGCAGGCATCTCACTGGCCTAGACTGACCAGATGGCACAACAGCACGGGAGGCCTGGAGGGTGGCCTCTGCATCCGTGAGCGTGCAAAGATGTGTTCCCCTCCTGTCGGGCCACCGGCATCCCAGGGAACCACGCCCTGTTGTTACATGATTGCAAGTAAGTCCATTGCTGCTGAGATCAAAGTCTGCAGGGAACTACTGTGTCCTCTCTGTCTGGAAGGAACCCTGGGCACTGTGGTCCCCAGAGATATCCCCCTCGGAAGGCCGGCGTCACAACAAATTACATCCCAGTCCGCGACAGAGTCCAGTCTGACTCTGGGGGCCCCCTCTCTGGTCCAGTAGTTCATCGTTGGAAATCCTGCCCCACAGAGAGGACTGAGCCCGCTCCTCCCAACTCGCCTTCTGCAAATCCACAAACCCACAAACCCACCTGGGAATCGAGAGTTCCAGGATATGCCCACCTCACACTTGTCCCCAAGCCCAAGACATTTTCTAAAGCTAAGGCATCTTTCGTTCAAAGGAAACGCTGAGCAGAATCTGTGTAGCCTCAGGGTAGAAAACAGATAAAAAGAAAGAAACTCTGGAGAAACCAGTGGGTGTGGGGCATCATCCCACCCCACCCGTGTCTGTTCCTCCCACTCAACGCCAGCGTCTATTGGGGTCCATCGGGCATCCAGAAAGCACAACCCGAAAGCCACAGTCTAACCCAATTCTTTCACTTTACAGATGGGAAAACTGAGACCCAGGGAAGAGAAATGCCTCACTCAAAAGCCACGAAAAAAGTCAGGCCCGTGCCCTGGTTCCATTAGTGTGGAGGTTGGCAAATTTCCTCTTTAAAGGGACAGATAGTAAATATTTCTGGCTATGGGGGTTGCAAATACTCAGCTCTGCCCTGGTAGAGAAGAGAACTCATTGGCAATACAAGATACACTGACGGACATCATTGTGCTCCAAAAAATGTTACTTATAAAAACAAGGGCACTGGCTGCTCGTAGCCACATTATTCGCAAGCGCCAAGGGTGGGAGTCACCCAAGTGCCCCCAGAAGCGTGATAAACAGAATGAGGTCTATCCATGCAATGGGGTGTTGCTCAGCCTTAAAAAGGAGCAGCATTCTGGCTCCTGCTACAGCATGGATGAACCTTGAGAACGTTATGCTGAGCGAAGGAAGCGAGGCACAGGAGGACGCATACTGTGTGCTCCCGCTTAGATGAAACCCCTGAACTATTCCGATTTGCAGAGCCAGAAAGCAGAAGCATGGGGGCCCAGATAGCCAGGTGAGGGGAGAATCAAGGGTAGTGTTCCATGGGGACACAGTGCCAGTTTTGCGAGAGGAAAAGATTCTCTGACAGCCGCACAGCAGTGTGAATGTGCTAAGTGCCGCTGAAGGGTACACTTAAAGGTGGTTAAGACGGTACGTTTTATGTGGTGGGTATTTTGTAGCGATGAAAAATTGCAATGAGAAAAAAAAGCGATGGGCCAGATTTGCCAGTCCCTGTGACTGTTCAAGCTACCTGCCTTTGGACGGAGAGGTGATCAGACCACAGATGAGGGTATTGCAGCTGTTCAGGGTGGGAGGGTAGCCACTGAGCCCTAAAGTGACTGCCATCCATTGAACGGAGAAGCCAGTGGTGGGTTGGGTGAAGTCAGACGGTGATGTGTTACCCACCTGGAGCCATCCACATTCAGCCACTGAGGCCATGGCCAGATGAAAACCGGCAGGTTCCACGGGGAGGCACAGGGGTCGGGATGCAGGCTTGGCATCAGACTAAGGAAGGTTTACATCCCAGAATTCATAGGTTGTGTGCAACCGGCCAAGGATTTCGTTCTCTGAGTCTTGGTCTTCCCGCCTGTAAAATGTCTTCTGTATCACATGATCTCTTCAATTACATGATAAAATCTCCTGTTCCAGTTATGCTAACATTTAGGGGCAACTGGGCGACTCAGTCAGTTAAGTGTCTGACTCTTGGTTTTGGCTCAGGTCATGATCTCAGGGTTCGTGAGTTTGAGCCCCACATCTGGCTCGGCTCTGACAGCACAGAGCCTGCTTGGGATTCTCTCTCTCGCCCTCTCTCTCTGCACCTCCCTCACCAGCACTGTCTCTGTCTCTCTCAAAATAAGTAAATAAACTTAAAAAATAGTAATATTAATAAAACCTGCCGTGCCAGGTTATGCTAACATTTATTTTAGAAAAAAATATGTGCAAAGAACCTACCGTAGGATAAAAATGCATTAAGTCCTTTCTGTTTCTGGACCTTAAATTAGCAATAGCTGAAAAAGTAAAGGGCCCCCTGAAGGGAAAGAGAAAAACACTTAATTCTTGAGGAAAAGGATGAGAAAAAAATTCAGCCCAGAGGAGAGGTCAGTCGAGGAGAGAGAAGTTTTAATTTAAGAATCTGCCTGCTTCCTTTGTAGTGTGGACTGAATGTTTGTGTCTCCCCCGAGACCAGGAGCCGAGCCCCACCTGCTCCCAATCCCTATGTTGAAGCCCTAACCCCCCCAGTGAGATGGCATTTGGATGTGGGACTTTTTGGAAGTTAAGTGGTTAAAGGCACATGAACCCCAAGAACCGGGCAACTCATAGCATCCACATTTTAAAACAGAAGCACAGGTAGGTAAACTGCTCCTGCCCCCCAAACTCACCCAGACAAAGGGGTGGGGCAGGGATTCATCAAACCCAGAGAGGCTGACTGGGAATGGACATTTGAGCAGAGAACAGAAGGGAGAGAAGGTAACCGGGTAGAAGCCTAGGGGGCAGGGGCGCATTCCAGGCAGAGAAGAGTAAGGGCAAAGGCCCTGTGGCAGGCACCAGCGTCGGAGAGAAGTGCTATGATGGTCAAAGATTTGCATATTGAGCCAATTAAACAAAACGATCGGGCTCTTTCTCCTGACCCTGTGCCCCCAGCAACCGGGGGGTCTCTGCTGGCTCCCACATCACTGCACTGTGAGATATCAAGAGTTCGTCCATCCGTCTACCCTCCGATGGCCAAGCTCCTTATGTGTTTTGGGGAGAGAGAGAATACACATGTTCTCTTACTTTGGAATTGCAGAGCCGAGCACAAGCCTGACGGTGTGCAAGGACGTCTTATCGGAAAAGCGCATTTCTGAGTGAAGGTATGATGGCTTCCGTCCCCCACAGAGTGGGCGGTGATAGGACGGACCACGTGAAACGTGTGGCCCCTGATAGGGCTCCACCAGCTCTCCCTCACCTCCCTCAAGGAGCTCATGGTTCAGGAGTGGGTAAGATTTATAGAATAAAATGCCACACGGTGCCCAGAACTGGATCCTGAAACAGAAAAGGCACATTAATGGAGAAACTAGAATATCCGATAAAGTCTGTAGTTTAATTGATGATAATGCTGGTTTACGGGCGCCCGGGTGGCTCAGTCGGTTGAGCGTCCGACTTC
>NW_024412396.1:70597864-70703460 GCF_014898765.1 Herpailurus yagouaroundi
GGAAACAGGCTCCAGGCTCTGAGACATCAGCCCAGAGCCCGACGCGGGGCTCGAACTCCCGGACCGCGAGATCGTGACCTGGCTGAAGTCGGACGCTTAACCGACTGCGCCACCCAGGCGCCCCAAAAATAAATAAACATTTTAAAAAATAATTTTTTTAATGATAATGCTGGTTTCTTTGTCAACGACACATGTGCCAGGGTGACGGAAGATGAGAACAGTGGAGGGAGGAAACCGAGTGGGTGGTTTACAGGATTTCCCATTCCTCCAAAAATAATCCAAAATAAAAAGTGTATCCCCCAAAGCTGTGAGATTATTGGGCAAATTTGAACATGGGGTAGTCGACACTATTAAAGATCTCTTGTTACTTTTGAGGCATGATCATTGTGTTAGGATTCTGCTTCTTAGGGGTGCCTGGGTGGCTCAGTCGGTTGAGCGTCCGACTTCGGCTCAGGTCACAGTCTCGCCATTCACGGGTTCCAGCCCCGCGTTGGGCTCTGTGCTGACAGCTTGGAGCCTGGAGCCTGCTTCGGATTCTATGTCTCCCTCTCTCTTTTGCTCCGTCCCTGCTCACACTCTGTCTCTCTCTCTCCGTCTCAAAAACAAATAAACGTTAAAAAATTTTTTTAAAGAAGGTAATCCTGCCTTCTAGCAACATGGATGAACTTGGAGGAGGTGACGTCACTTACATGATGGATTAAAAACAGTCAAGCTCTTACAAGGGCAAGCAGAGAACCGTGGTTGCCCAGACGCTAGGAGGTGGGGAGTGGGACTTGTTCCATGGGCATAAAGTTTCAATTTGGCAAGACGAATAAGTTGTGCCCGTAGATAGCAACGCTGTGTCACGCACTTAGACATCTTCCAAGAGGGCAGAGCTCATGTGAAGTGTTCTTACCAAATAAAGGAGAATAAAACAAATAAAACCTGAACTCTAGACCCACGGAGTCAAGGTGCAAAGTCTAGTTTATTGGCTACGGTATTTAACCTTTCTAGGTAAGGCCTGGTTTCCTCCCGTGCAGAGTGGAGTCATTGCCACACGGCCCCATGGGGCCCTGTGGGAAGTAAGTCCCGGCCTGGCACGTGCCCAGAGCTCGACAGATATTAGCTTCTGTTCCTAAAGTGAGCGGAGGGGTAAGTTTTAGTGCTGTGCCATTACGCTCATTATGTTCATTCTGGAAGCCTCTGTGGAGTTCCTATTCCGGGATCGTGGAAAGCCGTGGGGAGGCGCTGGCCGAGGCACTTTAATAAAAGTCAGCGTGAGAGCAGCGGAGACCCACGGTGAGGGGGGCACTCTGAAGGAGCCGGCAGGGGAGAAGTTGAGGCCAGAAGCCAGGGCTGGAGGCTTGGAGGCCACGTGTCCTCCCAGGACAGAAGAGGCAATTGAAGGAACAGGACAGAGCAGGGAAAGAGGGGCCAGAAGATAAACGTGGATGGGCTTCTATCCCCTGAGGAGCCTGGAGGAGGAGCAGAGGCCAGCGGTCCAGCCTGAGGTCCAGCCTGAGAGGAAAGAAAGGCAGGATTGGAGAACTCTGGGGGGAGCCGAGCCGGTCAGCGGTGGATGGGGACAGCCAGGCCTGGGATACTCCGGAAAGGCTGTGGGGCCAGTGGGCTGAGGAAAGGCCTCTGACCAGAGGGCGTGGGCCGCAGACCGAGCTCTCCCCGCGTTGCAGAGAGACGAGAATGAGGGTCACAGGCGGTCGGCTGGGCACCTTGCCAGCCCCACTGAGCCAGGAAGGCGGACGGGAACAGACCAGGGGAGCAGGGCCAAAGCAAGGCCTGGAGGTGATAGAAAGAGGGCAGCCAGGGGCAGAGGTCACGGTGAGAGAGTTGGCAAGAGCAGAGAACGTCTGCGGGACGGGAGAGGCCACGACCGGAACCGGGACCCGCCCCCAGCGGCAGGTGAGGACGGAAAAGTCGCTGTGCCCTGTGGGGCTGCCCTTTCCTCCTGTGGGCCGGAAGTAAGTAAGTTAAAGAAAGGAATCTGCCACTTAAAGGGGAGGGAAAAAAGGTTTGGGCACCACTGTTTCGAGGCCATGCATCATTTCAGGCTTCAACTCACCTGTGAACCTCCCTCTCCCATCATCCCTGGATGTGGCAGAAAGACAGGGCGACAGACACATCATCCGGGGCTGTTATCGGCCTTTGGGCTCAGAAACTGGACGGCCTGCTTTCAAGCCACTGCTGGGTGACTTGGAGCAAATTACTTAACCCCTCCGTGCCCACCCCTTATGCCTGTGATTTGCAAGCTGCTATCAGACAGAGGCGGAGACAAACATCAGGCTGGGCCCTGAGACATTCGAGCTGCCACCTGAGGGACAGGAAGGCAGGGAAAGAGCGTGCCAGACGCGGAGAACCACAGAAGTCCACAACCCGAGACCTGAGTGAGCCCCCGGGTGGCCGGAGCCTGGCGAGTGAAGGTAGAGAATGCTTCAGCCAGCCTTAGCTGTGTAACAAATCAGCCGAAGCTTAGTGGCCCAAAACCACAATGCTCTGCTATTTTTCCTGACCCCGTGGGCTGGCGGGGCATCTCCTCTGCTGGGGTCATCTGCTGACACACCTGCAGTCACGTCCCGCTAGAGGATCGGTCAGGCTGGGATGTCCAAGGTGGCGTCGCTCACACGTCTGGCGGCCGGCGCCGTGACGGCTGGGACCCCTCTGCTCCCTCCGCGGGGCGCAGCCTGGGCACGTGACCAACCTCCACCTGCCCTTCTCTCTCCTCTGCAACTGAACCTCTTTCCCGTGAACCCCTAGGGAAACACAGCATGAAGGGGGGACTTCAGGAACACGACGGACAGCCCTTCAAATGCAGCCCCTCCGACTGCTCGCCCATGTAGCATAATTCTGCGTGCCAGCATGCAGAGTGACCTCTCTCTCTCCCTCTCTCTCCGGGACAGGACTGCTGCTGGGGGGAGGGGGACGATCCCACGGGCACCACATCTGGCAGTCCTCAAGCATCCCGGCCCCTGAGATGATCCCACCCGATGGCAGTTCGGGTCCCTCTGAGACCGGCCTGCAGTAAGCTGTTTAGACAGAGGAGGAGAAGGAGTGTGGCTGGGGAGTGACAGTGTTTAAGAGGACATGCAGACCAGGGCAAAGGACTTCAGTTTGGCAACAGTCATGGCACCTCTCTGACCCTCAGGCTTCTCTTCTCTAAAACAAGAGAGCAAACAAAAGAGGGGTTGGGTTTGGTGCACCTCAAAGCACCACGTGCGCGTTAAGCATCCTCTGTGCTGAGCCTGTGAAGAGAGGATTTGACCCTCGGGACTTTGCGGATTGGGAGAACCAGTTACACCTGTGTCACTGTGCAGAGCCACACGGGAATGAATGAATGAATGAATGAATGAATGAACCAAGACTCTGAGAAGCAAGAGGCCACAGCATCCCATCCTGAGAATTTGGGTTTGTTCGCATCTTCAGGGGACGAGGAGAAATCTCTCCTTCTGCACATCCTTTGAAAAGCCAGCAGGAAAATCCCCCAACAGGACCACGCTTGGGCATCTACCTCACCAAAGTGCTCGACAGAACACGTCCGCGGCAAAGTAACAATTTCTATTGCTCTGAGTCGCCACGACTCCCCTTTTATTGATGTCATAAAGTAGGTATTTATGGGAGGAGGTTATGGAGATCAGTAGAAGAAACGGAACGCCTAATTCTGCCTTTCTCAGAGAGGCACGAAGCATTTTGCTGGCACGATCCCAATGAGGAAAAGGACCCGGGCGCTGTCACTTAGGCCTAATCCCAAAGCAAAGAGCTCACCGTATTAACGGTGACTCACTTTTTACGTGCTTCTTGGAGTCCAAAACCCTCTTGGCCCTGAGTGGCCGTTATTGAAATTAAAAGTGCAGGTTGGAATTCATTGTGTAACTGGATTTACCACATTCGTAACCAGGTTGGCTCCCTGGGCTTTCTATTCCGCAGCAGAAGAAAAAAATAAAAATAAAAATAAAAATAACAGAGAGAGGAAAGAGCCCTCTGTTTTTAAAGTCTTTTGGGAACGTGCAACCGGTTTACCTAATACCAATTTCAAGGGAAAAATGTTCCAGCTCAGGGAACAGTTGTTGGCTCCTGGAAGGACACCAGTGGCTGAGGGGTGCCAGGGTGCCCACTGAGGCCGCTCGGCTCCTGAGCCAGTGCGTTGCTGACCTGTTTTTTGTGCCAGAATGAATGCTTCTAGGGGCAATTATCAAATGTCTGTATTTAGAGGAACCCTGCCCATCCTGATATAACAGCACAGGCACATATCTGCCTAGCGTGTTTTCCGAGGAAGAAGGCAATCCAGAAACTTGTGCTTGGCATATTTGCTCAAATTGAAGTGACCCAATAAATCGGGAGCAGAGTGACCACGCTTTCTGCGGCAGCTTCTGGAACCCGATCTGGTTCTGCCCCAGCTCCCGTGGGGCGGCTGATGTCAGGCAGGCCTGGGAAGGACAAGAACGGGGCACCCACAGCCACCGGCATGTGGGTACCACGGTCCTAGATGGAGCCCCAACAGGCCAGTCCTGTCTTAGCGGTTATGGCCTGCGAGACCCCCGTGGTCAGACTATCCCATCCCAGCCTTCTCTCTGCTCCCCGTTCTCCACGTACCCTACAAAAGGTCCAAGTAATTACTCAGTGTTTCTTTTTCATCCCTGTGACTTCTGTCACCTTGGCCTTCGTTCATAGGGACCACCTCCAAGCCTCCTTTCCCTCTCACCCATATTCCCATATCTTGTCTCCGGATTCATCACCAACAATGGGATCCACGCATTACACAATGTCAAGCCCTGCACAGGGCACTCCTGGGCATCAGGGTCATAGTGGGGCCAGGAGATCCCCTCATGAGCCTCAGGACCCCAGTCGCTCCCTGCAAACAAGACAATGCCATTAGACATGGATAGTGAGGACAGACAGAAGATCACAGAGCACGCAGGGATTCCAGAACAAGAAAAGGACACGTCCAGCTACCCAGCTCTGCTGGTTACCAGCCATTTCCCCCCATCAGTAACACATCTTTTATGCAGACATCTGCAGTGCAAGCCCGGCAAGGGCATTTTCAAGTGTAAGTGGCCTAAATGCCTGGAGCAGTGGGACACTTCCTAACATGGCTCCTGCAGCAGGTGCTCTGAGCTCATGGAGAAGCCAAGGTGAGATCAGAGGATGCAGGTGTCCAGAGGTGGGAGGGGTGTAGACAATTAAGCCTTCACTCCTGCTTATTTTACAGATATGAAGACACGATGACCAGCAGTAAAGCAACTCACCCAATCTCAGGACAATCTAGTGCCAGAGTTCAGTCATTCATTCACCAGACCTCTATGGAGCGCATCTCCTGCTATGCCTCCCCTGCCAGACGCTGGGGAGAGAAATGTGAAGAAGAGCCTACCCCCTGCCCCAAGGAACTCACCATCTGTCCAACAGAGCATGCAATGGTCCTCAGGGGGTGGGAATTTCTGACTGTCAAATCCAAAAGGCCCAAACTCAAAGGCAGGTGGAAGATACCAAGAGAGCCAACGTGATGGGTCCTCTTGATGCCCTATCAGTCAGGGTGAGACAGGTTGTGCTGCCTAACAACCATCCCGTGACTGTGCACACTCACCCCGTGTGGCAGGGGATGCTCGGCTTCATAAAATTCATAAAACTGCTAACCGAGGTGTCACCACCATGCCATGAAGTGGCTACACTTCATGGAAGCCCTTCATGGAAGCCCTTCATGGGAGCACTTCATGGGAGCACTAAGGGCAGTGACCCCAGTACCACCACAGGATGCTTCCTTCCTTAGACAACAAAGGGCTTTGGAGCTAGTCTCTCATTGGACCACTCCAAAGCCCTGATGGGTGAGGTTATTACCCAAAGGACCTCGTTCACCAGAAATAACCCAGAGAGAAAAGATCGTGTGACCGATTAGCGGCAGACCTAACAGTCCAGCTCTACTCTCAGACCTATAAGTAAAATACTCATGCCATTCTCCCAACGTCCAAAGTAAATTGTGAAAATTAGGATTTGTGTGGGCTACAGAAGAAAAAGCATGTGATATCCCGGTCATGCATTCGCTTGTTCACTGGAGAAAGAATGACAGGCACTTTACGTATTTTACGTGTAAACAAACCAATGACAAAAAAAAAAAAAAACAACAATAATAGTGCAGATTCAGAATCAGGAATATTACAATTCCCAATTCACAGAAGAAAAAGCCCCGAGGCTCATGGCCACCCAGGTAAGAGTAGCGAACTGTGTGCGGAAGCTGCCATCTGCCTGGATATCATGCATTTGAATTTCCAGACCCCTATCGACACTTCACATTTACTGATATCTCCACTCGAGGGTTGACGGTTTTTTTTTTAATGTTTATTTATTTTTGAGAGAGAGAGAGAGAGAGAGAGAGAGAGAGAGAGAGGGAGGGAGCATGAACAGGGGAGGGGCAGAGAGAGGCAGACACAGAATCCGAAGCAGGCTCCAGGCTCTGAGATGCCAGCACAGAGCCCGATGTGGGGCTCGAAGTCACGAATCGCGAGATCATGACCTGAGCCGAAGTCGGACGCTTAACTGACTAAGCCACCCAGGTGCCCCTCAAGGGTTGATGCTTTTTTTTTTAATTTTTTTTAATGTTTTATTTATTTTTGAGACAGAGAGAGAGACAGAGCATGAACAGGGGAGGGGCAGAGAGAGAGGGAGACACAGAATCGGAAGCAGGCTCCAGGCTCTGAGCTGTCAGCACAGAGCCCGACTCGGGGCTCGAACTCACGGACCGTGAGATCATGACCTGAGCCGAAGTCAGGCGCTCAACCGACTGAGCCACCCAGGTGCCCCTCAAGGGTCGATGCTTTTAACAACTCTGTGTACATATTATCAAACCCAGTCATGGATTTTAAGTGCACACTCATCCAAGTGCACAACCCAGTGATATTTTGTAGATGGTCAGGGTTGTGCAATCACCATCACCATCCAATTTGAGAACACGTGCATCACCCCAGAAAGGTCCCCTCAGCCCCTGCACAACCACTGCTCCCCCGCCCACCCCCATTGCCTCTCCCCTCCGACCACTAACCTACTTCCTCTCTCTCTCGATGTCCCTGTTCTGCATGATTCATGTAAATGGAATCATAGTATATGTGGTCTTCTGTGACTCACTTCTCTCTGCATCATGGTTTTGAAGCCTATGCCACTAGCCATGAATCAGTACTCTGTTCCCTCCGTTCCTTTCGATTGCCAAATAATATTCCACGGAGGGACATACTGTGTCATTCGTACTGAGCATCTAGTTTGTGTCCACTTCGGAGGTATGGCGCTGTGAACCAATGTTCACATGCGAGTCCTTGTGTAGACATATGGTTTTACTTCTCCTGGATAGATATCCAGCAGTGGAATGGCTGGCTTGTAAGATGCATTTATGTTCTCTAATAAGCAGGGCCAGTATTTTCCAAAATGGCTGCACCAGTCTTTATATTCCTTCCAGCCATGGATGAGGGTTCTGGTTTCTCCACACCTTTACTGACACTTATTCATCTGTCTTTTCTACGACAGCCATGTGATTTGTTTCATGAATTAACTTGTGAATCTGACAGACACCCCACAGACAGGCTGCCATCACTCCCATTTGACAGATGAGAAAACCAAGGCTCGTGAAGAGTAAAGCGACTTGCCCAACGTCCCAAGGCTGGTAAGGAGCAGTGTTAGAGCCTGACCCACATCTCCCTGCCACCGAGACAGGTCTGCCCCTAAGCCCCCTCCTCTCCTGCCCCGTATGGCCTGAGGCACCGCCCGGGCCTTTCTACACCATCCATCCGTTAACCAACACCTACCACGAGCCGGCACTGACGGGGTCTCAAAGAGCTCAAACACTCGTACGACATGCTTCCCACACCTAAGCGTCACACTGAGCAAAAAGATCCGGGAGACGTAGCCATCTACCCAGGGATCGGCAAATTTTTCTGCAAGAATGAGATAGTAAGTATTGCCAGCTTTGCGGGCTAGGCGGCCCCGGTTCCAGATATTCCACTCTGCCTTTGTAGGGCACAGACACAGGGTATGTGCATGAATGCACATGGCCGGGTGCCAGTCCGACCTTGTGAACTAACACAGGCAGCCGGCCAGGGTTGGCCCACAGGCCAACCCCTGATTTATCCGTTGTCACACGGCTAGCAAGCCGATGAGTCAAGACTTGAAGCCGGTCGGCCTGACATTTTGGAGTGTGTGCTCTCTCCGCCCCTTGCTGCCTTGGTACATACCTACCCCCCATACTGACTTCGGGACACTCTTTCCAACTTGGGCGCACGACCGGTCCCCCTCCATAACTGCTCGTGATCGCCTGGCCCTGTGCACACAGTTCGACCACTAGCAGCTTTCTCGGGCCCCAGGCCCACGCAGTGCAACAGGAGCCCAAAGCACTGGCCCAAGACACCTGCTTCAGGCCCCAGCTGCACACTGTGGGCCCTCTCCCAGCCTCCCTGTTCCGATCTATAAAATGGGGCCAGGAATGGGGCCTGCGTCACGGGTCGGTTTTGATCGCTAGATGTCTCAGTGTAGGGGCACCGCTTTCCCACGGGGCCTGCCACAAAGTAGGCTCTCGGTGATCGATCGCGACCGGCATGCAGCGCCCCCTCAAGGAAGTGGAATTACTTTTCTGCACATTATTCAGTATCTCACTGGGGAGAGCAAAAACTGTATTGCGGTGAAAAGTTCCTACGTAATTATTGCTGGCTGCACCAGCTTGTGCCAAATAGTTCTGCAGAAAGCGGAACAGCCCTGAGGACACAGTGTAATATGCAGTAGTAATAATAATGATAATAGTAATAATAATAATAATAACAGTTCCCATTTATTAGGCACTTAGTAAAGCAACATGCTAAGTGCTTTGCAAACATGCTCCCATAATAGGTAGCATCTGGACAGACTTTTTTTTTTCTTTAGTATTTTTTTAATGTTTATTTATTTTTGAGAGAGAGAGAGAGACAGAGCACAAGTGGGGGAGGGGCAGAGAGAGAGGGAGACGCAGAATCCGAAGCAGGCTCCGGGCTCCGAGCCATCGGCACAGAGCCCCGTGTGGGGCTCGAACCCACGGACCGCGAGATCATGACCTGAGCCGAAGTCGGACGCTCAGCCGACTGAGCCACCCAGGCGCCCCTGGACAGCCCTTTTGAGCTGAGAACACATTTGCCTGAGTTCTCACTCACATGTGCCTGCCATCCTTCAAGAGGGTGGCCTCTGTGTCCTCTCTAGGTTACAGACAAGGAAGCTGAGGTGACTCACCTGAGCTGCCATCTAGAAGTGGCCGGGTTGGACCCGTACCCAGAACTCTGAACTCCAGAGCCGGCTCCCTCCCCTCACTGTGCCGAAAGCTTCGCCCTACCCTGGACAGGTCTCCATCCCAGGGTTTCTCCATCCCAGGGTTTCTCCACGCCCTCTCCCTGTGGCTGCAGGAAACACCTACCAGGAGCATTCATGTTCAGTCTCGAGGAATCGTCTCTCCTACAGAGCCGCCTGCTTTAAAAGATCAAGTGGGATGGGCACTTGGGTGGCTCAGTCGGTTAAGCATCCGACTTCAGCTCAGGTCATGATCTTGTGGTTCGTGACTTCAACCCCACCCCACCACACACTCCGCCTCCGTTGGTCTCTGTGCTGACAGCTGGGAGCCTGGAGCCTGCTTCGGATTCTGTGTCTCCCTCTCTCTCTGCCCCTCCCTCACTCATGCTCTGTCCATCTCTCCCAAAAATAAATAAATGTTGGGGCGCCTGGGTGGCTCAGTCAGTTGAGGGTCCGACTTCAGCTCAGGTCATGATCTCGCGGTCCGTGAGTTCGAGCCCCGCGTCGGGCTCTGTGCTGACAGCTCAGAGCCTGAAGCCTGCTTCGGATTCTGTGTCTCCCTCTCTCTCTGCCCCATCCTCCCCCCCCCCCCCCACTCAAAAATAAATAAATATCAAAAAAATTTTTTTAGTAAAATTAAAGATCAAGGGGAGGGGCAAAGCTTAACCCAATGTAGGGCCCTCCTGTGTTGGGACCACCGAAAGGCACCTGGTGCTGAAGGACCACACCCAAGTCTCCGGTGTCCGTGTGTCCTGTGACTTCCAGCCTCATAGTCCTCTGTGCCGTGACAGTAGAATCCCAGTGTGGCACTTAAAAGGGGAGGTGCCTGAGCAGCCACCCCAGAGCTAGATTGTTCTCGTAGGCTTGTGCTCTGGGGAAATCTAAGGACAGCAGATGATTCCCGTCTCCCCAAGCAGCTCCTGCTGGGGTTGGAGAAATCTGTCCTTGTCAGGTCTCCTAGACTTGCTGGAACCAGCCTGCTTTCTCCTGCCGCATGACGGCCTCAGGACAGATGGCCATCCCTGATCTTCCTCTGTAGGATCTCTGCAGCGTCCATTCCCTCCACTGGATTTCGTCCCTGGTAGCATTTCCAGCATCCTCAGAAGCAGCCTTGTTCTCCCCTGACCACTCTTGCTGGTGGCTGCTTTGGGGGGACACAGGCCAGGCTTGACCACGGAGGTGAAGGCTGATCTCCTCACCTACAAAATGGAAACGGTGGTGCTCTCGGTGTGGCCATGACACTCACAGGCAGTCGATGTGAAGCGGTGTTTAGACAAGGATTGTGACGTGTGGCTTTTCTGGGAACCCTGAAGCTAGGCACCGTGTCCTGCTGCCGTGCCCCCTCGCCAGGTGCCTCCTACTCACGCATTGGATGATATGAACTGTGACTAAATGAAATTATAACCATTTTGCGCTGCTGGTGGGAATGCAAACTGGTGCAGCCGCTCTAGAGAACAGGGTGCAGTTTCCTGAAAACGTTAAAAACAGAGCTACCCTACGACCCAGCAATCGCACTCCTCAAAGGATACGAATAAATGCTGATTCAAAAGGGCACATGCACCCCTATCGACAACAGCCAAATTACGCAAAGAGCCCAAATGTCCATCGACTGACAAATGGATAAAGACGATGTGGTACATATATACGATGGAATACTACCCGGCGATGAGAAAGAATGAAATCTTGCCGTTTGCAACAACGTGGATGGAACTGGAGGGTATTACGCTGAGCGAAATAAGTCAGGCAGAGAAAGACAAATATCAAATGAGTGCCCTCATATGTGGAATTTGAGAAACTCAACAGATATACATAGGGGAAGGGAAGGAAAAATAAGATAAAAACAGAGAGGGAGGCAGACCATAAGAGACTCTTAAATACAGAGAACAAACTGAGGGTTGCTGGAGGGGGGTGTGGGGGGAACAGGTCGATGGGTGAATGACATTAAGGAGGGCACTTGTCAGGATGAGCCCTGGGTGGCATATGTAAGAGATGAATCACTGGGCTCTACTCCTGAGGCCAAGACGACGCTGTATGTTAACTAACTTGCATTTAACTAAAAATTTTAAAACAAGAAACTTTTCGGTTTAAAAATTTAAATTTAAAAAAACATTTAATTTTTTTTTATTTTTTATTTTTTTTAATTTTTTTTTCAACGTTTATTTATTTTTGGGACAGAGAGAGACAGAGCATGAACGGGGGAGGGGCAGAGAGAGAGGGAGACACAGAATCGGAAACAGGCTCCAGGCTCTGAGCCATCAGCCCAGAGCCCGACGCGGGGCTCGAACTCACGGACCGCGAGATCCTGACCTGGCTGAAGTCGGACGCTTAACCGACTGCGCCACCCAGGCGCCCCAAAAAACATTTAATTTTTAAAAAAGCAGTCTGTGCGGAGAATACCACGACCCCTCCCCGCCCCCCAAACTGTGTGCAATCTGGTTCTGCCTGTCAGGATTGGGTAGACGTGAACCCACTCCCACGGGAGAGACGTGCGAGGGGATTCGAGGAGGGGAGCACCTGACCCCTGCAGAGTCTCCCGTGGCCTCCACCCAAGCATAGTGTCACTAGACAGAACATGCATTCGTCCTGTGGCTCCCTCCGTCCGGAAGGCCATCTATCTCCTGCCCTCGTGTCCTAGAGCGACAATTATCACTTCTCCGGAGCCCTCCCTGTCTCCCAGGAAGCTCTCCGTGCCCCGGCACACGGTTCTGTGCCCCTCACGCAGCGCCCCGGCACAGTGTCATGTGAGGGTCGGTCACCTACCGCGCCCTCCACTGGGTGGTTACAATAATGACTGACAGCCACCGTTAGATGAGCACTTACTACGCGCCAGGCACGGTGGGGGCTGATTCACAGCCCTGGGCTCCGGCCACGGCCAGAGTGACCCTGGTATCCCCAGCGGCAAGCCGGGTGCCCGACGCCTCTGTCAAACTCAGCTGGTGTTGGCTGCACACGTGAGTGAGTGAGGGGGAAAGTGAACACACAAATGAATGAAATTACCCAGCCCTGGTCGTATCCCAGGCCCGGGGAAGCCCTCCGCGCACGGGTGTGTGACCCCCACCCAGAGAGCCACGGACGGCCCTCTCAGGAGAAAAACAAAGTTATCAGCTGTTGTTTGACAATAATAGGGCCTCCCAGATCCCTCATTTGTTGGGGAGCCAGATGGCAGCCGGAGCCCGGTTCCTGGTCCGTGGCACCTGAGAAAGTGTCCTTCAGCACCTCGGGAAATGGCCTTTCCTCAGATTGCATCATCTCCCCTTCCCCTGGGGGACTTCTTGATCTAATGACCTTGGCGAGCAGGGAGACTTGGGCCAATGCCAGCCTCCGAGACTTTCCTCTCTCCCCCACGCCTGTCTCCTTCCCTCCCCTCTCCCTCCCTCACTCCCTCCCTCCTTCTTTTCTTTTGTTTCCTTCCTTCCCTGCTCCCTCCTGCCCCCTTTCCCCCATCCTTCCAACCCTTTCTTTCTCCGTCACTGAGCAGGTAATCACCAGGCTGCGACGCCCTGGGGCCCCTGGAGGACTGGGACCCACCCCTGCCCTCGGGGTGCCGAGTAAGGAACTTCAGGAAGGCTTCTCAGAGGAGGGGTCCCCACTCTCTGTCCTGACGGGCTGCAAGGACTGTTCTGGGCTGTCACGGCCCCTGCTCAGAGGCCAGCACGCCGCTGCCCGTGACCAGGCTCCTGTCGATGGCCAGCGTTCCATGGCCTCCCTGACTCAGAGGGACCCGGGGCTGTGCCCCAGCGAGCGGGCAGTCGTGCTGTCCTGGTGCCTCTCACCTTGCAAAGTCTGCCTCCCAGCACCCTGCTCTTCTCCACCCAGCGGCCACTCGCAGCCAGCTCCCCTCGGCTCCCTGCCCAGCCCCTGGCTCAGTGCCCAGCCTGCTCCCCACCTCCCAGCCCTCACCGCCCAGCCTGCCTGTCCTCCGTGGCACAAGCCAGCTGCCCACACAACCTTCCCACCACACCAGGGCTCTCGGTGAGCCTCCCTCTGCCTCTGCTGACCCCCCCTCCCTTGGCAGACCTGGAGGGGAGCCCCAACACCGAATGCTCCTTCCTGCACTGAGCCCCCAGCCTTCCCTGAATGAGCCCCCTCGGCACCTCTTCTCCCGCGAACCCCTCCCCAAGGCACACAGGCACCAGGACGCTAGTAAACCCGGAGGGTGCTAGCTGCTGAGAGGGACAACAGTCATGGCAGTCCCACCAGCAACAAAGGAGCAGCCAAGTGCCAGGGACGGTGCTAAGCACCTCACATGGGCCCACCCGTGTAACCCCCAAAACCACCCATCAGTGATGGTCTTTGTCACGGGGGAGGAATCAGCTCACTCGGAGTCACTGCTTATGACACACGTCCAGGTATCAACCTCCGAACGCTCTGCACCATTAGACTGGCCCTTCTTAGGTGCCGAGTGCACTCCACTGCCCCTTGGCCATCTGCCTCCTCCTGGAAGCCTTCCCTGACTTTCGAGGCTGGAGCACCTGCTCCTGTTTTGCATACACACAGGAAGTCTGCTCTCTGCAACCCCGGATCCCCCAAACCTATATGCTCTCCAAGCATCCCCCGCAGCCCCTGTAGGCAGCATGCCGTAGCTGCTCAGGAAATCCCACGGACCTAACAAAAAGACAGAAGCTCCCCAGGGCTGCGGGCAACGAGCACAAGAGACACCTGATCCCAGGGACCCCACGGGGAAACTCCAAGGGAGAGCCCTTTGAACAGAGCTTGGAGAGACAAGGAGGGTTCAAACAGAGCCGGGCCGAGGGCAGCCAGCAGCCACACGGGCGTGCACAGTGGTTAGACGCCCCCCCAGAGTGTCCCCCAGGCGGTTTGGGGGTGCCACAGGAGGTGGACTGAACCCTCAGAGGAGGTTGGAGGAGGACCCTGAGTGTCGAAACTCTCCCCTCCTCCCCCAAACCCGAGGTCAGAGGTCAGAGACCTCAAGCCCACTTTTAGTTGAGTTGCACAGTGCTCTAAAGATATTTCCGAGGGGCCTCCCGGGTGGCTCAGTCGCTTGAGCGTCCGACTTCGGCTCAAGTCATGATCTCGCAGGTCGTGAGTTCAAGCCCCGCGTCGGGCTCTGTGCTGACAGCTCGGAGCTTGGAGCCTGCTTTGGATTCTGTGTCCCCCTCTCTCGCTGCCTCTCCCCCACTCACGCACACTTGCAGACACTCTCTCAAAATAAATAAACGTTCATTAAAAAATAATAATAATAAATCAGTTAAAATCTGCACTTTTGCCTTTTCTGAAAAAAAAAATTAAATGTGGCCACATTGGGGTCCCTCCCTGTCAGCCTGATCAGTCAGCTGCAGCCCCGGGCTGTCCCCCTGCCCACCCCCCTCAGGGTCTGGTTCCTCCAGTTCACCACAGTCCCCTGCATTTCCCAGCCTCACCCACAAGCACACCGTGGGGGACCTTCCTTCTTCTTGCATCATTTTGTAAACAGCATCCCCTGGCCAGCCTCACTGGGGGTCCCTGCCTGGCCCCGAAGACATTTAAATGAACCCAGTCACTAACTTCACCTTGGAGCTGGGGCAGGGGGGCGGGGGTCCACACTGGAACCCTAACTTGGATGGAATCTGAGGCTGCCTCCCAGACTCCGAGCTCCCCGACCCTGACGTGAGTTTGCCTTGCCACGGACAGACTTTAACTACCCCTCGGCCGGGTACATCAGCAGGGCCACCGTCCTCAAAGGACATTTTGCACGTCCACCCCTGGCCTCTTCTCCCTCCTCCAGCCCACCCCACTCCACCATCTGACTTCTCTCCCTCTCCCCTCCCAGACCCAGAGTATTTGGTTGGGTTGAAACTTGGCACCAGAGTCCTGAGCCTTAAGGCAAACATTTGTCCTAGAATTTGCTAGAAATCACTTGGCTTCTCTTAGCCGGGTAATGGCAAAACCAAACAGCCACCCCCTTCCCTGCACCTTGTCAGCACCTCCTCCCGCCTCCCCAGCCCCCATGCAGCTTGGCTAATTGGAGGCTCCCGGAATTTCCCTGGGAAAGACACAAGAGCCTCTCCTGACACACAGCCCCACAAAGTCCTGGAAAGCTCAGGAGTCGGTGAGTCACTGGCCAGGCCTGCGGACCACAAGGGGGCCCACCCATCAGTCACAGAGGTCGATGGGCCCCCACCACCTGCAGAGAGAGCTTCTTTGTGTTACCGGGGGCAGGGGGATCATTGGAAAGCTTTCCCTTAAAAAATTTTTAAAAATTAAAAGTTAAATAAAATAATTAATTTTAATTAGAAAGGGGGGCCCCTGGGTGGCTCAGTCGGTTAAGCATCCGACTTCAGCTCAGGTCACGATCTCACAGTTCATGAGTTCAAACCCCACGTCGGGCTCTCCACTATCAGCACAGAGCCGGCTTCGGATCCTCTGTCCCCCTGTCTCTCTCTCTCTGCCCCTCCCCCCACTCTCTCTCTCCTCTCTCTCAAAAATAAATAAACATTAAAAATTTTTAAGAAAGCTTTCCCATGACCAGTGTGCATTGGCCGAGCTCAGTTCTCGCGGACCCTGGCCGGCGCCTGAGAAGCTGATGGAGGACAGAGGCTACCCACTCCTTCACCAGCCAGTTCATTCATGCATCCACTCCCTACTTCTTCATTTACTGCTGCTTAAATTATTCCCTTCCTTTTCCCCTTCACTCGGTCATTCCCTCAGACTTGTACTAGTTTATAAATAGATGCAGATACAGGCGTCGATATAAATATCAATGCAGAGCCCTTGTCTACTTGCTCATTAATTCACCCGCCATCCACACATCCGCTCGTCTGTTTCCATTCTTCCATCCAATCGTCTGTCCACTTGTTTATGCGTTGACTCATGGTGTGAGTGCAGCCACAGATACGTCCATCCGTCCACTCATCCATTGATGGCTCCATCCACTCGATCACTGCATTCATTCATTAACTCACACACGGGAGGGAAAGGGGGGCTCGCAGCACAATAGGAGAAAGAGCGGTGAGGTCGAGGTGTGCAGGGGCAACAGGAGAGCTCCCCCCGAAGGGCAGAGCCTCCGGGGTGTGGGGGACTTACTGGGGCAGAGGTGGGATGAGGGGAAACCGTCACTCAGGGTGGTGAGTGGGCACCTGAGTCGGGCAGAGGGAGTCCCCACCCCAGCTGGCAGCTGCCCAATCAGCAACGACAAAGGCAGGAGGCTGGGTGGCGTGGCTAAGGTCACGAAGTCTGGAGCCCCGAGATCCCAGACTCACTTCTGGAACTACCTCTGAGGTGCTGTGGGGCCTTGGGTCACCTACCTAACCTGGGTGAGCCTCCCAAAAAGGCAGGCTCATGACCCTCATACAGTTCTTTTGAGGACTTCATGGCGTAAACAAAGGATGCCCCACAGACACGGGTGTGCTTGGCCCTTGTCCGTGCGCCGGTCGGCCCTCCACCGGAACAGAAGTCCTCTGGAGGTCCAGAATCCACAACTGGCCGGGCCTGGTTCCCTGCTGTCCACCCAGAGCCTAGGTAGGGCTGGGACATGCAGGATGCTCAATAAATATTTGTTGAATGAACGAACGAGCTAGGAAGGGATCTTAAAAATGATCAAGTCCGGGCATTTTCAAACTTAGCTACTTTTGAGGACCACCAGGCCCACCAGACAAGGTTCAGAGGCACATCCCGCTTGACCCAAGCACCTCACCTCTATTTTTACCTGTTTCCATATGGGGCTTTTCTTGCAAAATTTAATTTGGAAATTTAATTCCCCCCCCTCTCTCTCTAAAAAAAGTTGAAAACCGATGGTCTAATCGTCTTCTTTTAAAAATAGAAATCAAAATCCAGAGAGAGGAAGCGAGGGCCCACAGTCACCCACCGACTTGTGGTGGGGCCCGAAGGAGACCCCAGGCTTGCAGACCCCCCCCCCCCCGCCCCGTCCAAGGAGCCTGCCCTCCATCGCAACGCCCACCTTGCCCCTGGCTTTCCCTCCAGGCTTCAGGGGCCACCTGCCCTCCGTCCCCACCTCTGCACAGGACCCTTGTGGTTCCAGACAGAAGTGGAAATCAGGGTGGAAAAGGACATAACCGGGCCGCGTGGAGGAGGGAGGGGAGGGCTCGCCAGGTACGCAGCGTCTCCTCAGGTGGAGGACTTAGCTGGAGACTCCACGGGAGAGCAGCTAACTCCATATGGCCGGGGTGCTGGGTTTTGAAACCCTATACATTTTTTTAAATCTATAATTATGTGGCACACACCTAATTAAAATGGACTATAATTGTTGAAATATTTTATTGAAGTCATTTTTTTTTTCCAAACGACAGGTTTAACAGATGATAAAACTTGTCTTGTGGTTAACTCGAGCTGCCAAGATCCCCGGGCAGAGAACAGGGGTGCGGCTGTCCAACGGCGGACAGTCAACCCCATATGAATGCCAGCATTCTTTGCTAAGCGCTCCTTCTGAAGGCTTCTCTCGGGCCCCATGCCAAGCGCTCGGGACGGAGACAAATAGCCTGGGTGGGTGTTTTGTGCACAAAGATGACTGAGGTTTGCTTTAGCTCCATGGAGAAATCCTTTGAAATTGTGCTCCCGGGGAGTGAGCGCAGCTAAGATCAGAGGGAACTGTTTATTCAAAAGCACGAGGAGGGGAGTGTGATCTTTACCCCCCTACCCCAGCCAGCAGCACTCTCCTCTAAAAATCCCAGTGACCAATGGGTAACGGGCCCTCGGCTCGAGGGCCATGCTGCCTCACTTTTCATCAGGGGAGGGACGGATGCTTCTCAAATAATGCCTCCGACAGCAGCTGCAATTATAGACTGTCTCCCAAGTGCTCCGTGTTTTATATGCTTTGTTTCTAAATATTTACCGCCCACTTTATAGATGAGGAAACTGAGTCGTAGATTAACTGAATGGTTTCAGGGCTCACGGCGCAGAAGCGTGGCCCGGGTCCTAACCCCAGCGCTGTCTAACCTGGAAGCCAGTGTTTCTCCACTACTGTGTGCTGACTCAGACCCTGACTCAGAACAGCATCTTCATTATTAAAAAGAAAACTGAATCAGCCTGAAGGAGGGAAGGGCAAGAAAACACACTCCAGGATCCGGGGGCTCCTTTTCCCCGGGTGTTCACTCTGTCTACGGGCAGGGGGGCGGGCGGGCTGGAAGAGGATGGGCCCCCCACACATCCATGAGCCCAGAACAAGGGCCGGGCTGGGGACCACGGGACCACGAACGGGTCCTGTGGCCCAGGTCTGATGCTGATCAGAGAGTGAGCAGGAGAAAGCAGGGCCCGCTTTAGGAGCCACACGCTGTTCTCGAGATTGACAATCTGCTCCAACCTGCGTTACTGTCCCAACCCAGCGGCGAGGTGGCTGCTGTCACCCCCAGGTTACAGATGGCAAGTGAGTCAACAGGTGAGGGCGACCTGATGGGGACACCGCTAAAACAAAGCTCCAAAATCACCGGGGGGTGGGGGGGGAGCATTTTCATGGAGTTTCTCCCGTTTTTGTGGCTATTTTTTCTTTAAAAAAAAAAAAAGCGCATTCCTTCTTACTCCTCTTACTAGCTTTGTACTGTGTTTTTGTCTGCTTTCCCTTGACTTCCTTATTCATATTCACGCAACTCATTTTTATTGACCACCTATAATGTCTGAGACCCCGTGTGAGGTGTGGGACTTTCCGCTCACGAAGGCCGGCGGAGGCGGGGGCGGGTGGGGGGGGGCAGGCTGTGGGCTTCCAGAATGTCTCCGTGTTCCCTGAGAGAAACCCCAACTCCCGACTCGGGGCTGCGTGTAGATGCAGGGAACAGCGTCAGGTGGGGGCCTGGCTCAGCGCCTGCGAGCCCTCCCCTCCCAGCCAACCCCCCCAACCGCTGTGGGGGAGGACAGGGCCCTGAGAGCAGGACTCACTCTGACAGCTGTCGAGGAAGGGGGGTTGTTTGTACAAAGCAGACTGACTGTGTCTAAATCCCTCCCTGGGGCACTGGTTCCAAATGAAAATGTGGCAGGTTTGATCCCTGCCACCCCGCCCCGCAGGACTTTCCCTCCACCCACCCCCACCCCGTCCTACCCGTCCTGCCCGGTGTTACCACCATGATGAACACTTCCAACTGCTCCTAACCCCCTGGTTACCCAACTGTCCCTCCCCCTCCTCCTTCACTGCCGCCCCACCTGTTGGATCTGTCCATTTCCATTTGGCACAGGGACGAGTGGGCGGTGCCCTGCCCTCCAGCCCTCAACCCCGGGAGAGCGGCAAGGGGACAATTACTTCCCAGAATTCATTAATCAACCGAGCGCCCAGGCCAGTTGTCTGGTATCATTGCCTCATCAGCCCTGAGAGATAGATGTCTCAGGACGCCCATTGATGAAGAAACTGTAGGTCATGGAGGTCACTGCTCAAGGTGACAAGTGGCCCAGCTAGGGGTGGGGTGGAATTCACACTTGGAGCCGCTTGTCCTATTTACAGTAAGAACGGCTGCCCTTTGGAATGTGCTTCCTGGCCTCTGGACACTCTGCGTGCAGGAGCATCGCACCCAGAGGACCCACAAGGTCTCAGGCACCATCGCCCCACCGTCTGCACTGGGGCGGCGACGCCGGGAGGTGGGACCACTGTGGCCTGAGAGCCCGGCGGGCACTCAGCTGTGAGGTGGGACGGGACGGCTTTGTATCCCTCTCTCTGCCCCCACTTCGAAGACCCAGGTAAGGAGGAACGGCCAGTGACCTGGCAGCGGGGGCCCTCAGCCTGGCGCTGTGGACGTTTGGGAGCCGGATAGCACATCGTCAGGAGCCGCCGCCCTGCACCCTGCAGCCCAGCAACACCCCAGCCGCCCCCACCACCACCTCCTGACCGAAAAGTAGCGACAACCAAAAATGTCGCTGGACATTGCCAACTGGTTCCCATGGAGAGGACGCAAAATCACTGCCCACCCCCTCCTTGGAAAGCACTGCCTTACAGTTTTCTGTTTCCCTTAAAGAAAAGCCATGCCATTTCCCCCAAGGGCATTTAGAAATCTGGGGTAGATAGTGCCCAAAAAGTAAGTTAGTAGCACAGAACATGGCCCAACAAACGCTAGCCAAATGTGGCGGTATTATGATGATGATAACGATGATGATGATTCTGTGACTTGTAGGTGAGAGCTCCATCACCAGCTACTGGTGGGTAACGGGACCTCGCAACCCGAGTCCTGTGGCTGCCGCACTGGACACACTGAACAAGTCTGTTTGTCTGTGTTCCCATCTCTAGAATGGGAAGCCCAAAGGATGTGACCCTCAAGGACCGTTTTAAATCTCGCATTTCCAGATTTCCCAGGTTCTGCCATTTTGGAACCAGTGTTTCACACAGCAGCAAAGTACAAGGGCCCTGGGATCTGTCCACCTGGGCTCAGATCATGGCCCGAGCACTCCCCACCTAGGCAGCCTCCAACAGGCCACTCAATCTCTCCATGTGTCTTTCTCTTCATCTGTGGAACTCAGAGATAGTCTCTGCCCCCATATGTTTGTCACAAACATCAACGGAGGGGTGATACATACACTTGAACAGTGCCTGGCCCTAATAATAGCCCCCTAAGAATTAGTTATTACCATCAGAAACACGCTGGCAGTATTTAAAACACATGACCCACAGTCCTGATCACAGATCTTCCAAAGTGAAACTATGCATGCATATTTTTTTAAGCCTTTCCCAAATGATTCTGAAGTAGTCGGTCATTGGTCTAGAATCTAAGAACCAGTGAAAACTGTATGAAGTTCTCTGATGTTAGGAATGTTTCATTAATGTTTCGAGCATCCATGTGGCGGGGGGCCCGGAGGGGTACAAAGGTAAGAAATGTCCTCTGTCCGCAGGGAGCCACCACCTCATCATGCAAGGTCAACTCATAAGCCAAATGCATAGCCCAAGTAGGCTTCTGTGGCCACGGCCACCAAGAAGTTTGGCATATGTGCTCAGACATGGTAAAGGAGAGAGTGTGACCTACAGGACTGACAGTTTGGGTTATGCTGGTTGTTGACTGCACTAAAGTGTCCAGGAGAAGTGACTTTATCTCATTCAACAAAAGCCACATGGGACCAGTAGAAGGCCTGCAGGTCACTGTTTAGAAGCTCAGAGTATCCATCAGCACCAGTTTACCTGCCCCCTTCTCTGGAGGACGTTTCCCAAGGCCCTACAAAAGGAATAGTCCACTGTGCCACGTTCTAGTAGAGTTTTCCCTTTCCCACATTCAAATTGCATTTGAGTTTGGGTCAATGCCTCCCCAAGAGATTATGAGCCCTTTGAGGGAAGGTACTGGATCTTTTTAATTTAATTTAACTTAATTTAATTTAATTTAATTTTGTTTTTGTTTTTATTTATTTATTGGTTGGCTGGTTGGCTGGTTGGTTGTTTGGTTGGTATTTCCAACACTGAACATACAACCTGATACAGAGTAGGTGCTGAACAGATGCTAGTTGAATGAGTGAATGAAGGGATGGATCAATGGATGGAAGGATGGATGGATGGATGGATGGATGGGTGGATGGACAGATGGATGGATGGATGGATGGATGGATGGATGGTTGGATGGATGGATAATTTGATAAATAAACACATGAATTCCAACTAATTTACAGGGTCTAGGTGAGCACTGTGAGAAGGAACTACAATGCCAATCAAGAGACCTGGGTGCAAGCTGAAGTGACTTCTTGGAAGAGGAGGAAATGTGCCTTGAAGGGTAGACTTGGCTTTGGTGGGCACGGACACAGCGGAGAGGGAGTGAAGGGAACATTTTTCAGCAATCTCATGCACAGAAAGTGAGATCAAAGAACTAGAAGGTGTAGGGAGTTGTTAATTAAGGGTTCAAGAAAAACATAGTTTGACAGTCGCCATGGAAACATGATCTTCATTTGCTATCAGTCACAAAGTCAACATTTTCATAAAATCAACATAATAGTAAGAAGACACACGTTACAGCATCTGGGGGAAAGTCAGTCCTTTGCACTCTGGATTTGGTTATCTCATCCACAGTTTCCTATGAGCATTGAGCAAATGGAGGGCCACGTGTGCAAGAGACAGAGGAGCCCTGGGTGCCAGGGGTGGCCCTGAACTCACTGTTTTGCAGGTGCGTTACGCTAGTGATGCTCCCTCCCGACCTGACAGACCTGGACTCTGACTCATCTTGCTGCCTGACACTAGATAAGTTGGATTCACCTCTGGGCCTCAGTTTCTTCACGCATATAATGGGAATACAAATCCCTATTCCTCGGGACTCATGGCCCATTGAATCAAACGTAATACAACCATTGACTTTGAAGGCCATTAATCCATTTTGGGTCTCTTTCCCCAGAACGTTCCATTAATGTCCACTCGACTGAGTTCAGAAATCCATCTCCAAAAGTCAGAGGTAACCATGTGTATTAAAACTGCTGGAATTTCCTGTGAACCATTTGTCCCACCCATCCAGGGAACCTGCCTTTGGATTTATCCAAAAGGCAAAATGTGTGCCCAACGATTTCCACCGCAGTGCTGCTCTAACAGTGAAATGCAAATTATGTTGGCGATAGTGAGGTACGTAAGAGAAACACCCATGATATCGAATACTCTGCAGAATGCAAAAGTATGAGGATAAAGCAAAGGCTTTTTAATAACACAGGAAGGTGTGATGTAGATGTCACTAGGAAGCTTCAAACAAAATCCATAATCAATTTCATCTTTGGGTTATTTTCCTTACTATGCAGATTTTTCTTTTGTTTTCTGTAGATGGCATCAAAGTGGAATGCTGGGACTACTTCCTCCTTCAACCCCAGAGCAGACCCAGCTCCCAAGTACCCTGTGATCACAGCTGTGAAGAGCATGCTCTTGGCAGGACGCCACAAGGATGACAAGTGTCGTCCTTGACTTTGTCACACTGACGTGTTGTAACGCCCAGGGACAGTTCAAGGCACTGGGCACCGTGAGCAGCACGTCCACACCCAGCCTCGTGCTAGGTGCTGTGGGGAAGTGGGGACAACAGGTGCACGCTGGCCACAAGCGACTCCCACTGCAGTCAGAAGAAGGAGTGATCTGTAGATGCCATCAGCTCTCAGGCAGACCCTCTCTGTGCCCTGCCTCTACCTTGCCTGAGCTTAAGTCTCATCTCTGATGCTTGGATGCGGATCCTTGGATGCGGCAGCCAGGCCAGCTGGCACGACCAGCTGTGTGAGCCCAGGCAAGCGACGTGACCTCTCTGTACTTCAGTTTCCTCGTCTGGAAAAGGTGTACGGTGGGATTCCTTGGTGTATAAAGCTCTTAGAGCACAACCCTTGGCAAATGCTATGTGAGGGCATTTTTTTTTAAGTTTATTTATTTTGAGAGACAGAGACAGTGTGATCAAGGGAAAGGCAGAGAAAGAGGGAGAATCTTAAGCAGGTTCCATGTTGTCAGCACAGAGCCCATGTGGGGCTCGAACTCACGAGACCATGAGATCATGACCTGAGCCAAAATCAAGAGTCAGACACTCAGCTGACCGAGCCACCCAGGCGCCCCAGTGAGAACTTTCTATTCATATAGGTTCAGAGGCAGCTGAAGTAAGATTGTCTGACTTCAAATCACACAATCCTACCACTCGACCCCACTGCCAGATGTCCACAAATAACTGTGAACCAAGTCCCTCAGAAGGACTGGAAGAGAGAGTCCAATAGGATACTACAATGCCCGCCCCCTGGGGGCGGGGACAACAGGAGTGCTGGAATCTAACAACTTTGGGTTCCACCTCTGCCTCTGTCACTCGTGCTGGTCTAACCCTCCTGCCACATCCCTCTACACCTCAGCCTCTGTGTCCAGAAGCTGGGGCTAGCTTCCACCCGCTCATGGGGAAGTCTCCGTCAGCAATAAGTATGCATCAGACAAAGCCCAAAAATTGTGTTGTTAACCCCACACCAAGAGGCCACAGTTGTCGTGGGGACGATCCCGTGAGAGTATGTGGCACGTGCCCACATTAGGCATCGCCCAGCAGGTGAAGCTGACTCTCTCAGCTGTGAAACACTCAAAAGAGGAAAGAGCCAAAAACAGTTCCCTGGAGAAGCAGGGGTTCTAGACGGCATTGAAAGAAAACAGGACTTTGGGCCACCAGAGATGAGGGGCTGGGTCCTTCTGATCAGAGGGGCGGCTTGGGCGATGACCATCTCCACAGAGGATCTTCAAATGGTCGTATTACAGAGTACCCTGCACATGTCTGGGCTAGAGCAGGTGGTGGGAGAAAAGAGGGAGGGAGGGAAGGAGGAGGGAGTATGGGAAGTGTTTGCGTCCAGCCCTTTTCCCAAAGCCCCATCTGTGGCCAGCGCTATGCTGACGCGGCTCCCCCGCTGCCTGACCCCACACAGAAGGTCCCTTGTTCCCCAGCCTGCTCTGCGTGATCTCTGGGGAACATGATTACAAACCTCGACACTCCCATTTCACCCTTTCAAAGGGCACTGTTCCCACTCAGACGTCTGCTTCCCTCCCCTCTGGGACATAATGCACCCCGCTTGCCATGGGGAGATTTAGTGTCCCCCACCCCCCCCCCCACCACCACCACCACCCTGGAAGGAAAAATGTAGCTTGAGATTTTAATTCCTATTCATGTCATTCTACAATAGCTTCATTCATTCCTACTGGCTCTATGATTTTTTGCTTTTTAATTTATGGAGTACATTCGTAATGTATGAATTAGGGAAAGGAAGTGTTCTTAGAAAGGTCCCGGGGAGTGAGCTGCTTCATGTCTGAGGACTGAAATGCAAGTGTCAAGGAAAGAAGAGTGATGTGGGGGGCAAAGAGAGCTGTGTTCTGGCCCAAACTGGCCCCCAAAGTGCTGTGTGACGTTGGGCAAAGCACTTAACCTCTCTGGGCTATTATTACACGACTCTGTCTCAAGAGTGGCTTCCCACTCTCACTAAACGGTGTCTTCGTCAACCGTCACGGCAGCCCTGTGGGTTAGGCAGTCGTTGTCATAGTCGATACGGAGAAGCACCCTTTATGGGAACTGACCCCAGACCCTATCCCCCTCCTAGGCTCCTGCTGGGAAGAGAGCAAGGCTGAGCACCCCCACCCCACCCCCACTGCATTGTCCAGCTTCAGCTGCCAGGGCCCCTCATGGGCAGAAGCATAAGTGAAGAAATCCAGTAAGCCTGGGGAGGCCAGCGTTTCGGCCTCATAAAGCCCTTTTCCTAAACAGCTGGCCACAGCTGTCCAGAGCTAAGTCTTACAGTAAATTGGCCCACAGCCCTGAAAACTGAGGGGCTGGGGCATGGGGACCCGGGTGGGGAGAGGGAACAAAGGCCTTCCTCGGAGAATGGAAAGAGGCGGCCAATCCTGCTGCCCACCGGCTCTGAGGCCTTTCCTCTCAAGCCTCAGTTTCCCCAACTGTAAAGCACCGAGAGCCCTTCCCCCGCCATTGCACAGTGACGGTAAGGATGAGACTGTGGACGTCAGACGCCCAGGTCTAGGCCTGGCCAGGGCCGCATTCTCAGTGGGCTCCCCTCCAACGTCCAGCCCAGGCTGCCCTCCCCCGCTCCCACTGCTGTAAAACTCATCCCCGCCCTCCCCAGCCAGACACCCAGGGACATGCGCACCTGTCTCCCCTGTTTCTGTCCACACGGCCGCTCTGTGGAGGGCCACCGAGAGGGCCCTTCAGAAAGGTGAGTGAGTGCTTTTCCCAATTTGCAGCCTGTTGTTTGAGTCTGGCGTCTCACCTAAACTCCCCCCCACAAGTCACAGCACAGGAGCAAGAGCTGGGTGGCTGGTCTAAATGTTCGCAAGGGCCAAGTATCGGGGTGCAGAAGGAACAGGCTTAGTCCTTCCTGACGATGGTAGAAAACCATCCGTTTGTGCTGACCCGAGTTCCTCTGATTTAAACGGGCACCTTTGGGGAAGTCGCTAGTCTAATCAGGGTTTTCCCGGTTCCTTTTCTCCAGAAAAGGTTCTGACATCAGGGGAGCCCAGTCCCCGCATCAACCGTCCTCGGTGGCCATCAGCCTTGGCCAGCTTCTGCCGTTCTCATAGCCTGTTTCTGAGGTCCGTGGCTGCCTCGCTCTCTTGTTCTCTTTCACAAGGTCCTCCTGGCCTGGGTCTGGGCTCTCTGGGTCCTGCAGCCCTCCATCGGCAGCTGCCCACACCTCGGGGGGCTTGGGTTCCCACCCAAAGCTTCCCAGACAGGTGCCAAGCAGGGGTGCACAAGACCGAGGCCGAGAGATCCCTCGAGAAGCCACTCTGTGCTCTGCAGCCCCAGGGCTTCCTCCCGTGCCGGTCATGGGCACAGAAGCAAGGCACGGTTGTCTCGGCTGGCCCCTCACATTCATCTAGGGCTGTTCGCACACTCCCACCCACTGTCTACCTCTCCCCAAAGAGGCAGAGCATGCTGGGTGCTAAAAGTCAGGCCTTACGACACCACGGGAGAAGGAAGAAATGGCATCGACCACGGTGGCCCTGCCAAGGAGACATTCTCTTATAAAGGAGACATTCTCCGTCATCCAGAAGATGTAATGCCACCCTGAAAGGTAGAGCCATTCGTCCACACTCACGCAGTCAACAAATGTGACAACCAGGCATCTCCCCAAACTCTGTTACCTCCTGCCTATGTCATGGACCACTGCACATCCATCACGGTGTCCCCAACGCCCCACACCCCTTCCCTGCGCACTGGGGGGGGGGGGGTCCCCCTTCTGCACAGATGTGGGCACTCTGCATACCCCCTATTAGATCAGAGTTAGCAGAAAGTGACCCAAATGGAACGGCACACACCCCATGGGCAGAAAATGAGATGTAAAATCCTATCGGTCCCTCTGACAGTTAAAGTAAAATTTTATGTGAGCAATATACTCTCGCTCTGATTACCATGCAGTATAATTTTATTCTGGTTTTTCTGGGCCTGCTGAACCCCCTGCTCTTTTAAGTGTTCAAATGCTCTGCTTGCCAAGATAAATGATTATAATTGACAGGGCATTGTCAATCTATAGCGAAGCCGATTTCATTAAGCATGCCAAGGGCCAGCTCTGGGGGCAGGTAGCTGAGCGGAGAGGGGTTTTGATCTCACCCTCTCCCTGTAGTACAGTCCACACTGGTACCAAAGGCTGGAGGGCAAGAGAACAAAGGAAACGTTATGTCTCTGAATTCAAATCTTTCCCTTTGAAATGAGGCGTCCGGAATGGCCAATAAAACTGTGGAAATGGATTTCTGGCTGCATTTGATGTTAAGCCTTTAGTGTCAAGGGCTAGGTCTATCGGTTGCCTTTTCATTCCCCCCTTTCCATTCTCTTCTCCTTTGGCTCCTCTTGGATCCACCTCCCCGCCCCCCGTCTCTGGGCAGCCTTGTGGGGGCTTGGTCCTTTAATAAATAATGTCTTGCGTTGGTGGATGGGCCGTTAAGTCGCATTTCTGCTTTGACACGAGAGGAGCAAATTAAGTCTTAAAAGAATAGAAACTTGCTCTTGCGTCTGTAATAGGATTCGTCTCGTATAGATTGACGATGACCCAGACGTCTCCCGCCTCAGACTGAAATACTGGGTATCAAGGCATCTCGGGGTACAGAGTCGCCCTCCATTTCCACTGAGCCATCACATCCCACATCCCTGCCACCCCTTTCCACCTGGAGAAGAGGTTTGGAGAGAAAATCCCGGGTTCAGAGCCTCCTCCCTAATCATCTGTGACCGGATATCCGTGACCAGGGACGAGCTTTCATCTTGAGCAGTGAGTCTAGCCCTTGATAGGGAGAGAAGGACATAGCCCGTCGACGGTGACGTCCTTTCTGTCATCAGGCTGAGGGGCATGATGTGAAACAGAGCTCTGAGGATCCAGACCACAGTCCGTTTGGGGAACCCCAGTGGAACAGGTGGGTAGCCCCACCCAGCCTGGTTATATCCTTGAGCCGGATCAAATCATCGACCCCTTTTACGTAGTGGGTTGTGGCTTCTGATAAGAGAGAGGATCAGCGAGGAGAGCAGAATAGCAAATAGGATTTGAGATCCAAAAACCAGTCTCCAGTCCTGACGCTGCCCCGACAGGGTGATGTTGGGCTACTAAATTCACCCTGCGGCTCGGACGTCTGCCTGTAAAATAAGGGCAGTCATTCCTCCCCTGTCCTGAGTTCTAAACGGGACAACTCCAGCAGCATTGTTGAAACGCCAGACCATGGAGTTCAAATGAGAGCTCGCATCGTTGCAAGAATATCATATGCGTTAGAGTCAACCCATCTTCATAATAAGTTAACGGGGGAAGCATTGTTTCCTTCTATTCTTGGAGCAAGGAAACTGAGGCAGCTCCTCTTTGGCTTGTAGCAGCCATAGAGCCAGCCAATGGCAGAGCGCATTCCCAGCAATAGAGCCAGTCAGGAATGCTGGAAACCACCAAGAGCTCTAGATAATAACATATAAAACATCTTCTGAAATGCTTTAAACAGCTGGTAAGACAGCGGGAAGTTAGGTGGGAATCTAAGTGGAAGTGAGAAGGGGAGGAAGGTCTGTGAAGCCACATTTGCCCTGAGGGCAACTGGTATACCTGCAGAACTTGATCTGGCATCTTCAGACCCTCGGAGGGGACAGAGGACAGGGAGAAAAACCTACTCAAGGGGGGGGGGGAGTCCAAGAGGAGACCTTCCTTATGAAAAGTCAGAGTCTCAAAGTGGGCTAGGGCAAAGTACATGGAAACAGAGAAAGAGAGAGAGAGAACAAAGCCTTGGTGCTGAGGAAAGTCCTAATTTAGATTGTCAACCAGGGACCTATAATACAGCCCAGCCTCCCTCGCTAACCTCATCTTCCTTTACTGTCTGACACGTCATCACCCCCTGAACTACTCTGACACACTTCCCCAGCTCATTGTCCTCCTCTCTCCTGCTGCACCTCCCACTGGCTGAACACTCATTGGCTGGAGTATCCACCAGATACCCCTCTCTACACACATCCCTCCCGCCACACACCTCAGCTTCACTGCACATCGGCCCCTCCCCATATCCATTAAATCCTTCTAGTCAGACCCCTGAAAGGAAATCAACCTTGTCTGCTTAGGTGTTAGGATATCTATCAGTAAATCAATCAATCTGTCAATCATAGGCACGTCTTCGAGAAATAGCTTGTTCTACATTTTTATGGACTCTAACCGTGTCTGGGAGATAGGACTGGTCATAGGTGCCAGTGGGGAGGGGACCTCATTGGGGGGCAGCTGGCTCCTGGCCCTAGCTTCTGTCTTTGCTGGCCATGGCATGGTGATGGTCCTTTTCTCAGACCCTCTGGTGGTTCTTCTCCTTTCACAGAGAGCTAAGCCTCAGATGCTAGGAAGGGACGGATGGCCTGGCCCATCCCCTGGCTGCTGTGTTGACCTCAGCCAGGCCCAGAGCCCAGAGGCAAGGCCCTGTAGGGTCCTAGTCCCCCAACTCCCAGCCAGCGTGCCATGAACATCACACCGACCATCCCCTCCCTGTCGCTGGAAGCGTGGGGCACTCGGTGGGAACCTGAAAGGGATCGGGGCGAGGAGGGGAGAAGGGCTTTATGCATCATCCTGGACTAAACATTGTTCTGGGGATTTTTCAAACACCATTTATTATTGGATGGGTCTGTAATTTCAATCTTCAAACTGGACCATTTTTTGTTTTTAGCATGTAGCGGTTTGGGGCACCTGGGTGGCTCAGTTGATCGAGCACCCAAGTTCAGCTCAGCTCATGATCTCATGGTTCCTGGGTTCAAGCCCCGCATCAGGCTCTGTGCTGACAGCTCGGAGCCTGGAGCCTGCTTCCGACTCTGTGTCTCCCTCCCTCTCTCTGCCCCTTCCCCTGCCTGTGCTCTGTCTCTCTCCATCTGTCTCTCTGTCTCTGTCTCTGTCTCTCTCTCTCTCTCAAAAATAAATAAACATTTTTAAATTTTGTTTTAAAAAAGAACATTCAGAGAAGAGAGACCACAGGTCTAGGAAGCCGTGATGGGCTCAGGACCAGGAACACCACATACAAGAAAGCAGGAGTGGAAAGTGGGTTTCAATGACTCTTGGGTGTAGACCCTTATTTGCCCACCCCCCACACACAGAAAAAAAGTGACCAATATCTACTCCCACTAAAAAAAAAAAAAAAAGTTAGGGGGGGTGGATAATCTTTCTTTTAAAAAAAAATAAAAGGGGAAAAACTAAGAATGTTGATATAAGCCAACCAAATGCCACTGCATGTAGTTGGAGGAATAGAAACTATAGATATGTGATTGAAATTTGCAAACACAACTAATAAAACAACTAAAAGTGTGCGTGTGTGTGTGTGTGTGGTGTATGTGTGTTTATATATAAAATGAGGTGGGGAGAAAGTATGTGGATGATGGTCCAGATGAACAGATTCTTTATCTCTTATATGACATGGGGTCAGCACATGATCTCTAAACTTGATCAATCAAAAATAGGAGTATTGACACATTGAACATATGTAGACATATGGGGTTTATCACCAAGACAAACAAAAACAATCAAAAAGAGCTAACAGGGGGGCACCCCTGTGGCTCAGTCGGTTAAGCGTCTGACTCTTGTTCTCAGCTGAGGTCAAGATCCCAGGGTCTTGGGATCAAGCCCCATGTCAAACTCTGCACTGACAGTGTGGAGCCTGCTTGGTTTTCTCTCTCTCTCCCCCTCTCAATAAATAAATAAACTTTAAAAAAAATAGAGTTAACAGAATTTTAAGTGCTGACTCAGGAGTAAAGGACTAACATGAAGGGTTGATGTGACAAAATACTATTACTTTTTATTAGAAATGTGTCTCTGGATTTGGTTTTGCTAATCATATGTAGGGATTTGACAGGTACCTGTAGATATCATTTTTAAGTAAGTTTGACTTCGTGTTGCAGTCACAGGTGGCTTGAGATGGGGGTGTGCCAATTGTATTTATGATTCTTGAGATGTTATCAGCTGAATGCTGCTGATGCGTTTGTCACTTTTGTGTAGAAATGATTTTACACTAAAATCTAGATTTCTCTGTTTCACTCTATTCACAGATCACATCCGGAAAGCAAGCTTTACGTAGAAAAATAAGTAAATGTGCCGTTTGAAAGCACATTTTGAGGTATGGATATACCCCCATCGAAATCCCACCACTAAGGACTCGTTCACCCATCATTTATTGGGTGTCGATGAAGAACAATGATATTTGCAATGCTGCAGGGGCTGACAGGCTCCATTCCAGTGACACACGGGTTTTCTTTCCCAAAGGGAGAGAGACGCAGAGTCTAAGCACCCTTCCGCACACCCACACCCACACCTTGGTTTTAATCCACCGTTTACAGAAAGGACTGAAGCCAGGGTGTCGGGAATTTTAGACACAGCTGTTTCATTTTTGCTAGCTACAGCACCTAGGAAAGTCACCTCTCTGGTCTGGACCTCAGTTCTTTCCAATTACGTTGGAATGACAGAGTTTGGAACAGCTGGATTCTGAAGCGCCCGACCTTGGTACGTTGAGCTAACTGGTCAACCCAACATAGGGGAGGGGAGGGCTGTCTACCGCTGGAGGCAGAAGACGCAGACTGTGTTATTACACAGGACTGTCTGGGCCTCAGAGTGCAACCTGCAGAATGCCCCTGAGGAGTCAGGTGAGGCAGTCCCATGTGGTGGAAAGAAAGAGTGCAGGCCTGGGGGGGCTAGAGACCCAGGGTTTAGTTCCAGCTCTGCCCAAACTTTGCTGGATGATCCCGAACAAGTCATTACAGCCCCATGGCCCTCAGTGTCCTCACCTGGAAGATGAAAAGTTCCAACTAGACAATGCCCGAAGTCCCTTCCAGCTCTAACATGCTCTCATTCCATGATTGCGTGACCACCAAATTCAATTAAAATCGGAGCTTTTGCATCACCCCGTGTGTTGGCGAAGACAAGTTAACACGCCCGTGTGTACATGAAAAAGCCTCCGACGCTGGGTCGCTCAGCTTCTTGTTGTTGTTGGGGTTGTTTTTTTTTTTTTTTGTATCCTTTCCTCAGCTTATCTGCCCGTGATCAAGGGCTCCTTCTCCAATGCAGGTGCTTATCTGCCTGCTGAGGCCAAGGGCACACCTTAGTAACCCAAAGCTTGTGAGGCAACCCAGGCGTTTCTGCCACTGCTAAGCCACCACCTCTGGCTACAACAAGGCGTTGCCTGATAAACAGACTTGCCATATACATGTCTGCCTGGGAAGCAGCGACACTGCCTGCCAGCCCACTCCTGCCAAGGTCTGCACACAGCCATCTGCAGGGGAGTCTGAGGACAGGGAGACATGGGGGATGGCCAAGATGCCAGGTCTGGGGATAGAATGGGGGGAGGGGGAGACACGGCTTCTGTGGAGGGGGGAGCTTCCTAGGCACCTGGACCCGAGGGCAGGACACAGACCTGCTAGCTGAGGGAGATGGGGTCCTCCTGGAAAACTGAGGCTGGGTTTGATATCAATGCACCAGGGAGAAATGGCCTACAGATCTGGGTGTTTCTACATCCCAGGACGGCTCGTTCTCTCAAGGAAAATTTCCTGGGAGCTGATACTCACCGGGCACACTGAGGACACAGGTGAATCTCTCCATCTGGGTCTCTCCCATCAGAGAGTCCCCCGTCTAGTCGCGAGAAGAAAGGGGCACACAAAGCAAACAATCACGGTATGTTTTATTCTTTCCCGGATCCGGCGAATATAAAATGAACGCCCACTACGTGCAGGTGCCATTCTCTGTGCTAGGATAATTCAAGCGAACAAGGAAGATGTCTGACGTCTCAAGGCCACCTCACTGACTTTCCTCCGCCTTCTCCCAAAGGTAACGGTCATGGCTGGTGGAGTGCTTGCCATGGACAGGACACTTTGCTGCAGTTTCACATTTGTTAGCACCGGTCGCCCCAGCGGTAGTGATCATCACGAGTGATTACAACCCTCCCTATTTCTCATCTGAGGACACTGAGGTCAGAGGGGCCCGAAACCATCCTGACAGTAGGAGACACTGGCCCCGGGTCTGCTAGTCTCCACAGCCTGGCTTCCTTTTGCCGTGTCGTTCTGCCGCAGCTCAGTCTTCCCAAATCCAGAAATGTCATTCTCCCCGCCCTTGTTCTCAGCCTACTCATGCTCCTCTACCCCACCCCCCTGCCCGTCCTGGGAACAGCATCACGTTTGGTCAGTATTGCAGGGGAGGGGGTGGGGGGCTGTTGTGCTGCAGTGACGACTCTAAACATCCGTGGCTTAAAGCAACACAGATTTACTTCCCGGTGACACTCCAGCCACATGGGTCCACTCGCCGCCATCATTCAGGTGTCCGGGTTGATGGAATGTGCATCCCCAAGCGTTTCCCCGGCCAGCAGGCAGGAGCGGTGGGGGGGGGGGGGGGCCTAGCCCAGAGGTGACATATGTCAGCTCCACTCCCTGCGCATTGGCCAGAACTGGCCACGTGGCCACACTGAACCTCAGGAGAGGAGACTGGACACTGGGAGGCAATAGAGACGTCTCCCAATGTCATTCTTCAACCAGGTTTCCAAGCGGGATGCCCTAGTCTTCTGGGATTGCCGATTGCTTTTCCTTCCTTTGTTGGGAAGTAGGGGAAACAGACCTGACTCTGGACTTCCCTCCCTCAACCCTGAACTGCATTCTGTCCTCCACCCTGTGGCTGCCCGCGGATCTCCCTGAGCCACAAATCTCATTGCATTGCTTCCCTGCTCTTAATTCTCTTATGGTCCCCTTGCGGCACTCATGATCCACTCATGCCACCATCTATCCTCCCAGGCTCCCAATTTTCCCACATCCTCCCCATCCTCCGTGCACCGAACCATTCCTGTCCCTGCTTCTTCCTCGATTTTCTGTACCTGCACATCCTCTGGGAGTGGCCTTTTCCCTAGCTCATCTGCAAAACTCCTATTCATGCTTCAAAACTCAGCTCACGTGTCACCTCTCGTAGGAAGGCTTTCGCAGCTGCCCCCAGAAGAGTCCAGAATCTCTCTTGCTGCTGCCTGACATTGCATTATCAGCAGTCCACTCCCTTGAGTCAAGCTGATGTTTCTCCACTCAGTCCTCTTTCATAATGGAAAAGTGGGAAGCACCCACAAACAGCAGACCAAGCCCTGAGTTTGACCTCAGGGCTTCCCAGACCTTGCTCCGTAAGCTTAGCAAAGTCACCTCCTGCTTGCGGCTACCCCGGAGTGGAGGGGCAATGGAAGGATCTCTCCCTCTGCATGATCACATTCTGCCAGGGGCTTTGCCTGTCTGAGGACCCGCCTGATCCCAAGGTGACAGAGCTGGGAATGACTTCACCCTTCAGAAGGGAACCCTCCGTGTCCACCCTCTGGGGTGACTGCCCCTAGCATATCCTGAGACGTTACACAAAGGGCAAAATTCCCATGGCAAAACTTACGCACACAGCGGGGCAATCTAAGGTGAGAAGCGAGTGGTTGTTCCATCGCAAACAAGCCCCACGATGGGAACAAAAGCTTTTCTCCTTAGACGCCTAGATGTGGGGGAAGCCAGAGCTATGGGAAGGTTTCACATTTGTCCACACAATTCTCAGGCAAATTGCCTTCACCGAGATAAGGAAACCGAGGCACGGATGGTGATGGGGCCCCCTCGGGGCCCTCCTGTCATTTCAGATCCCGGGCAGAAACAAGCCACAAGAGCCCTCCACGTTTCTAGGTCTGTCACCCAGAAGCTCATTGAAAGGCAAGCCACGCAGCTTGATGACAACCCAGGAGTGTGCGCGTGGCTGAGAAGTGGCAGGATCGTGCAGAGGAATCCGCTCAGCCACCGAGGGAAATGAGCCGGATCTATATCCGTCCACACAAACAGATCTCCAGAAATACATCACTGGGGCAAATAGAAGTGGGCTGATAACGGTTCCTCACAGTAGGATATAGGAGACCGCGTATGTAAATATGTAAATGTTTAATCACGAAAACAGTAATACATAGTTTGGGGGAGATGGGCGTAATTTTAAGTGGATGGGAAGGAAGAACATGAAATTCATAATGACGGCCACTTCTGTGGAAAAGGAAACGGACCAGGATAGGAATAGTGCTGGGGGGCGGGGAGGCACGCAGCTGTAGATTTATCTGTACGGTCCTTGAAGTTTCTAAAGTGTCCTCGTGCATTACTTGCAGAATGGTTCAACTATGTACATAGAAAAATAACTGAAGGAAATATGAAAAAACATAAGTAGGTAATTCTGGATGGTAGGAAATTGAGGTGACTTTTTATTTTTTTCAAATTTCAAACAAACAAAAAAAAAATACTGTGTAAAAAAGCCTGGCTTCAGATCCCACCTCTGTTGAGATCATAAGAAGCTATGAAGGTCTTGGTTACCTCCTTTCCCCCTGTGCCTCAGCTTCCCCCCCGGTGACCGCAGGCATCGGGTCAGACAGGCAGTCCGGCTGCTCTGGTTCTCAGCACTGTGAGCTCGCGCAGGGGCGGGCCAGATCCCTCCCTAACCAGGTGGTGTTTCCCAGCCGGACGGAAAATAGACCAGATGTTTCATGCAGAAAAATGTATGGATTGTGCACAGACTAGGCAAGAAAGGAAAGAAGACAGACAGAGGAAGAAGCAAGCAACTGGAGATCCATGCTGAGAAGCAGCCCCAGAACCTTGCTGAGACAGGACATAACTCTACCTCTCTCCTACCTGCACACACACACACATACACACACACACACACACACAGGGCAAGCCTGGAGAAGTGATAACTCAGACCTCAAGCCTGTCTCTGCCGAATGGCCTCCAACAAGTTCCGCGAGGTCTCAACCCGGAAACCGGTTCAGCCTATGGGCAAGTACCTTCTTCTAGGCTCCCCCGACCACCTGTAGCTCTGCCTCCCCAGGGTGAACAGCACAGAGCAGGTCGCACGTCCCCATCTAGCAGAATCAAGACAGCGTAAGCCACTCCTGGGTGCCTATTCTCACGCCACCGCACGATCCGCATCCCACCCATCTTGCCACGTGAAACACGCCAAGACAGTCGTAGTCTGATACGATCCCAGTGGCCACCAGCCAGGGAGGAAGGAAAGGAAGCGTGGGCCCCCAGTCCCCAGAATAACGAATATCAGCTCCCTGGCCTGCACGGCTGGCACCGGGCTGAACCCCCACGTGCGTTTTCTCACTGGTCCTCCCGGCTCCAGATGTCCCATGCGGAAAACCAGAGCAAGGGGTGCCCTGTCCCATCCTGCACCTGCCAGGCCAGGCCAGGAACCCCGCCCCCGTTCGAGGCTTTTGGCCCCGGACGAGGTGGCCACATTCACACCATTGCCATTCAGTACATTCTCAACGTTCTGAGGCAGTAAGCAGCGATCGTCCAACCATGAAGATGTTTGGAGGAAGAAGAAAGGGTGCTTCGGGGTCGTCGAGCCAGCGACTGCCATCTCCCGCCTTCAGCATCTGCAGAGGGATTCATGGATGCCCACCTCACAGTGCCCCGGAGAGAAGCAAGCGAGAGAGCGCGGGTGTGAGAGCCCCGGAGCGAGAAGGTGCTGGGCCAACTCCTCCCCCTTCAGGACAGCCCCGAGCACAGTCCACAGTCACAGCTGCCCCGGCCCGTCCTCTCCCGGCGGCTAAGACAGAGCAGTGGGTTCCAACGAGAAGCAAGCTTAGCGCCCCGCCGCCGGCCGCCTCGGGTCTAGTCCTGCCTGCGGAGTTGCAGGATGTGGTCAGCTAGAACAGCAAGACGCGTATGAAAGAGCTTCCCAGAGGCCTTTGCAGCAAAGCCACAAGTTGGGGAGATAATTGGTTGCCTTTGCCCTCTTTTCGCATGCAGACTCTTACGGCTACCAAAAGGAAAAAAAAAAAAAAAAGTCGTTTTCTTCCAAAATACTCTTCCTGATCATGAAAGGGCAAGCGTGGAAGTTATGAGGCCTGAGAGGCAAGCTGCTGTGCCAGCTTGGAAATCTCACCAGGAAACCGGACAGTGTGCATTGAGAAAAGAATCTCAACCCGTTTAGGAGAGCACGAGGCAGTTCTTCGGTAAAGCGTAAATCATCTGGGCAACGGGTAAAACCAGAACAGCTCACCAGGGCTGCTGGGACCTCAAACCCATCCTGCAAACTAGCACTTTGACGGGCTTCGTGGAAATGAATCCAACACATTTTTTAAAGGTCCCTCAAAGCACAGGGGGCTTGGAAATTAACAGAAGGGTGTCGTTTAAAAAAAAAAAAAAAAAGCACCCCTGGGGCTTTTTACCAAACCCAAATGTTTGCGAAAACAAAAACAAGTAACTATGGTCTGGTAGCCCAGCCATTAACTCTACAGCTCAGAGTGGACTCTGGGCGCCCAGAGGAGGCGCTAACACAACCCGTGGCGCAGCCCTCCCGGTGTGGCCGCCCGTCGACTGAGACGTCGCTACACGGGGAAGTGGCCCAGACCGCACCTCTCGGTCCCTCCTGCGTGCCAAGCAGGGTGACTCTGGGAAGCAAGCGATCCCCGTGCGGCAGGAGGGCAGGCCTCACCTGTGCGGGCCCCATGCAGCCTCCTCCCCGGGGGGCTTTCCGTCAGCAAGTGAATGCCTTCTCTCCTTCTCCGTCCAGCCTACAGCACCAGGACTCATTTTGTAGCTGGCTCCCAGGGCTCTTGAAAAGTAGCAGAAGTGGGTGGTGGGAATGGGCCCAGGGAAGGCGGGGCCAGGATCACAGTGGCCTCAGGGAGTTCGGACAGTGAGCAGGACCCCTGGCAGGGAGCAGAGACCTTGTATTCAGAGACTAATCCAGAGGGACATGGGGGGGATGAGACGCCACCCTACCCCGCAATCTTACTCCCCCCTGCGCTGTCCACTGTGAGAGCCTGAGGGCTGCATGTAGGTTTACTGAGCAGGCTGTGCTCCTGGGAACCATGTGTCCAGAGGGTGGCAGAGGAAGTGAGGGAAGCAAGACGGGGCAGGGAGGAACTTGAACTGCGATTCGGTAGCACGTGGAGGGTCAGCTGATGCCAGGGAAGCCCCAGACCCGGGCTGGACCGTCAGGGATGCGTCCCATGCAGGCAAAGAGGCTGGGCTCCTGTGCCTGACACTAACCACGCATCTGCCCCTATGAGGGTGGGTGACCTTGGGCAAGGAAGCTTCTTTGGGCCAAGGGCAATAATCCAGAGATGACCTAGCCAACACTCCGGGCACCTGGGCAAACAGCTGAGTGCCCCTGCCCGGAAGCGGGACTGGAACACCTCACAGCTGCGTCACCACCGCTTGACGTCTTGCGCTGCCTGGACCATTAGCTTCAGATACTAAGCTCACTCTCCCTGGGAACAGCTGCTCCAGGGTCCTGGCTGGTCTCTTTTCCTGGGAAAACTCCTACGAGGGAGGTTAATAGGACACACCATAGCCACGGCAGCTGCCCTGGCATCCTGGCCACGTGTAATGCTCACCAGCCCCTTGTTTACCACCCATTCCGCTCCCCTCTCGCTGTTGGCCAGCTCTCTCCCAGCCCAGGTGGCTGGCCAGCAGTGAAACACCCCCTCTCACCAAGACTAAAATGTACCTTCAGGAAGCAAGGGAAGTAAGGCTGGGCAGAGAGAGATACTGAACTCCGGTGAGCCCTGCCCCCATCCTAATTAGGGATCTGACCCTGGCAGAGCTGACCTGCAGGCTTTGAGACTTCAACGTCTTCTGGAATACTCCGCTGATCTTATAATTAAGACTTGGGCCTGATCTACAATGTTCTGCCCTCCAGGAAGACAAGTCTCCTTATATGCTGCCCTCTGGCTCTCACACTTAGCCTTTAATTGGTGCTTAATCACCCTTAGCCTCCAGTTGTCTCTGCAATGCATCAGTTGCCCCCAGCAACAAGCGTCCAATTCCATAATACTTCTAATTACTACCCCCTCCCTCCCCACCTGAGAAATTGCACCTGCCAGGGCAACCCTTCCTCCAATATCCCATCCCATGTCACCACCAGCAAAAGGCTTACCAGTCGCATTGCCGCAGCATGCCCGCATCTACCCATATGGCACCGACTACCAGTGATGGGCTGTTTATTGCCAGTTGGTCAGCAGGTGATCTGGCTCCAAAATCGTATTCTAGGGTCCATGTCCTAGGACCTCTCCATCAACACTGGTCACCTGATGGACTCCCAGGTAATGGACCCTGGAATGAAATGTACATGTGGGAGGTGTATTGAGGTGAGTTCTCAAGATCCACACCTGTCACAGAGCGAGTGCAAAAGGAGTGGGCAGAGAGGCAAGCTGAAGTCTGATGCAGTCCCAATGAAGGCTTCAGCCAGTCCCATGGGGAGCTCTGAATCTGGGATAACCCATCAGATGCTCTTAAGAGAGAGAAGGATGCCAGGCCTTTGTATCCCCACATGGCACAGTCACTACATATGGGATACCTGCCCCCCCTCCCCGCAGTGGGGAGGGGAAATTCAGACAAGGCGGCTTCCTTCAGCCAAGAGATTCCCAGAAAGGGACACAGCTCTGAGCCAGCATTGGCCAATAGCCCCAGTAGCCAGGAAATGAGTTCTTTGCTCCTAAAAGGGTTTATATGTCATAAATCACAGCGTCTGCTATGACATCTATGCTCCCCAGGAGATAAGGCAAAATTCATCATGTAGTCACACAAGTAAGTATAGAATTACAAACCCTGTGAGGTGCCATGAAGGCACTGGGAGGTGCGGAAGTGTGCACAGAGCCACAAACGTCCAGCAGCGAGTGTCTCTGACTTCATCTGGAGGGTCAGGAAGGCTTCCAAGGAACAGAATGCATGCTGGGCAATCCCTGAGGAACAAGTATACATGACATCAGTGAAATCAGGAGGGGACAGAGGCAGCCAACAGAGGAGCAGAGAGGTGTGAGCCAAAGTCAAGTTCCAGGAGGGTGGAGGTGTTCTTGAAGAACGATAAGATGGCCCAGGTAGCTGGCCAAGGGGCAAGGGAGACCCTGGCCTGAGGTTGAGGCTGGAGAAAACAAAAGAGAGAGAGCCAGATCATAGTCATACAGGTCCTGGGACACCACGGTGGGGAGTCTGGTCTTTATGTAACGAGCTACTGGGGATTAATTTAAGAGGAGCGTAAGCCGATAGGCATATGGCACACTGGTCACTTTATTCGGGGTCTCCAGAGTATCTGCCACTGCTGACTTCAACACTTAGAAACGTGGATCTGCACTGTGGCCACCAGTGTGTGCTCTGGAAGTGACCTGAGGTGACCTTAAGTAGCCCAGGACACGGTTGGGGGACAGGTCAGTGGGAACACTGGTCGGGCAGGCACCCCGGAGCAAGACCAGAGCATTCCTAGAGCAGCCAAGGGGAGGACAGAGGGGTGATCGCCACTGAGGTGCGGCTTGGGTGGGGCTACGGTTCTGGAAGGATGCATGCAGGCGGAAGAGGGCCTCGGGGCAGCTCATGGGCAGAAATGACCGTGGCGAAATGTCCTGGATGACAAGAGGGCCATGTGGAGTGCCATGTCCCAGCAAGCGGGGGGATTCTCTAGAGGAAGGAGGAGAAGGCGGTGGGGGCCAGTTCACAGAGCACATTGCACACCAGGCTTGAGCCGCCTGTCCGTCCTTCCCGTCCCTGAGAGCTGAGAGCCATGGCATTAAAGAAGGCAACTGGGGCATCCTCCCGGACTCTTGTGGTTGGCAGAATAAGGGCCCTAAAGATGCCACATCCTAACCCCCAGAACCTGCGAACACATCACCATAGATGGCAAAAAGGGGTTTTACTGATAGTACTGGGTTAAGGACCTCGAGATGGGGACGTGATGCTGGCTGATCTGGGTGACCCAACACAGGAGTCAGATTCTGAAAGTGATTTTTTTTCAACGTTTATTTATTTTTGGGACAGAGAGAGACAGAGCATGAACGGGGGAGGGGCAGAGAGAGAGGGAGACACAGAATTGGAAACAGGCTCCAGGCTCCAAGCCATCAGCCCAGAGCCTGACGCGGGGCTCGAACTCCCGGACCGCGAGATCGTGACCTGGCTGAAGTCAGACGCTTAACCGACTGCGCCACCCAGGCGCCCCTGAAAGTGATTTTAAGATGCCGCCTTTGCTGCTGGCTTTGAAGATGGGGAAAGACGCTACAAACCAGAGACCTGGTGGCTTCTAGAAAACAGAGAGGACAAGAAGGCGGATTCTCCCCCTGAGCCTCCCAAAGGGACAACGCCTCCCTGGCACCCTGTTTTAGTCCAACGGGACCCACTTCAGACCTCTGGCTGCCAAGGAGAGGTGAAGGGGGGGAACACTAGAATTCGGGCGGCAGAGAAGGACAGGACTCTCGGTTTCTGGGTGTTCATGCAGAGGACGAGACGAGGAGACTCGGGGGCTGGCCCAGAGGAGGGCTCTGTGCCTGTTACAGGCGCCCTCCACCAGGGTCCCACCTGCGTTCTCCCCTGCAGGTGCAGACCTCTGAAGGCTTCCGGCACCATCAACCTGCATGGCTCATTCAACCCTCTCAACATCTTCCCTTTGCTGAGCTACGTGCACGCAGGAGCGAAGGAAGTAAAGTACAAGTCCTAAGACAAAACTTTCCCCGCAGGACGTACGAGGGCCCTTGCTGCAAAGTCACGGCCCTTCAGGACGTCAGCAACCTGGTGCTGCGAGCTCTGGCTGTCCCCACCCAAAAGGACAGAGGGAGGGAAGGAGGGCAGGAGCACAGACTGGTTTTGCCCGGCGAAGCTCCCAGCAGTGGAAAGGCTGAGAGGCAAGGAGGCTACGTGGTGACCATGACCCCAGCCCTTTGCCCAGCGTCCCCTGGTGCAGGGTCCCTGCTCGTGCACCTCCTCTCTGTTCGGGAAGGGCCTCCCTCCTACGAGGGTTGGCAGCGTCGCTCAGCTGGTGCCAGGGCTCTTCAGTAGCCTGTGCCCACGTCGGCTTCCCTGGTGATGTGCCTCCCGCTCACTCTCAAGCCGTCCTGACTCGGGCCACAGCGGAGTGACGCGGGCAGCACCGTATCACAGACTTCTCCAGGCGAAACGCGCTCCCCTGCCGTCGGTCATGCCCCCCTGTGTGTGTGACCAGATGTCAGCGTCCCCCCCTCCCCCGACCCCGCTAATCGCCTTCCTGTAACTGTCCTCCAATTTGCCTTTCCTTCTGGTGCCCCCGCGCCCCACTCTGAAGTGAGCACAATGCCTGAGGTGTAGGGAGCAGTGCAGGCTTCCTACTCCCTTGATCTAAGCTCTGAACCCCTCGTAACGCAGCCTCAGATCCCATTAGCTTTTTATGAACTGTCGTATCATCCTGTTGACCTATATTGAATAAGATCCCCCAGGCACCTGCCTCGCGATTCTACAAAGCTGCTTCGCCCCATCCTGACCTCGCGCTCTGGTTATATGAACCGACGTGTGGGGCACTGCATTCATCCACTCTCCGTGGCGCACGGGGTTCTGTGGTCCTAGGTGGTTGCTCTGTCTTCCCCGCTAGGTCCGGCCTCCTCCAGAGCAGCAGCCGTGTCCTGTGCGTGTCTGAAATGACAGACCGGCCATAAAACGTTAGGGGCTTGGTTGCAGCCATTGAGGAACGGGAGAGAAGAGACAGAATGGGGACAAGAAGAAGGGACATCAGGCAGGGCTGCAAAGGCGGGAGGAGGTGGGGGGTTGCGGAAGGAATGGAGGAGGGAATGCAGGGAAGGTGTCACACCTGGCCGGGCACGGGAAGGTCTGAGGCATGATGGGAGGAAGCCACGGTGACAGGGGACCTGCCGAAACAGGCTGAGGGCGTCAGGCAGGCTCAGGACCATCAGGCAGAGGTGTCCCCTGAAGTGTCTGGACAGCAGAGCTAGGCAGGGGAGGGGTACAGAGAGCACATGACACGAAGGGGAGGGGTGCTCTGGGCAGCACTGTGGTTCAAGGTGGTGCTGTCTGGTCTGTTCCCTCTCCTGGGAAGGCACCAAGCCTTCTCTCTGATGTAGAGGACATTGGGGGGGTCTCTGGGCTGCAAAAGCAGAGGTTTAACCCCAGGAGCCTGGGCTGGGTACCCCCCTCTGTGGGGGCCATGCAATGAAAAGCTACAGAGAGCCCAGGAGCTGGGGAGACTGAGGCCAGGGCTGGGCAAAGAGGGGAAGAAAAAGGACTGGAGAGGTAGATAAGATGGTCTGTGTAAAGCCATCAACGCAGTGCCTAGCGCTCAGCAATTCCCCGTTAAGTGGTGACAGTGGGGGTGGTGACAGTGCCGGTGACCATGGCAGTGGGTAGAAGGAGGGAAACCAGGAAAAGGAAGCAGAAAGGAAATAAGCTGGGGTCTCCTGAGAGCCTGTCAGGTGCTCCCAGCACTGGCTAGCTGCCTTCACCTCCTTTATTTCCATTGCCCGGCAATTTTAGGAGATGGATAGACTTACCTTCATTCTGCAGATGGGGAAGCCAAGGCATGAAGGGTGAAGCCATCGCCCAGCTAAAAATGGGCAGCACAGGAGTCAGGGTCTATGTGATTCTAAAGCTCCTGCCTGCCGGTGAGGGGGAGAGACACAGAAGCGGTGGCATGAACAGCCCCAGGGAACTACACGGCTGGACACAGAATACCCAGATATGGGCTCTGGCCCTGGGGAGCTCCCAAGGGGGCAAAAGGGAGGCAAGAGGTGGTCGGGACCAGGATCCCATCAAATGCAGACCGTGCCACAGTAGACGGTACACAGCATCCTGGGAGCACAGGGGAGATGGTGGGGGGAGGACTTCCTGGAGGAGGTAACGTTTGAGCCGAGCCCGATGTGACGAGCAATCCATTTTTCCAGAAGATGGGGGCAGATTTGGCTTAAAGCGGGACTTGAAAATTGGCAACTCTCTGGCAATTTTTTCTGCCCTCTGCCCCGCCCCTAATTCGCCCACCTTCCCCAGCGGGGTCCAAGTCAACAGTAGACCGCAGGGCTGCTCCAAAGGTACCCACCTTCCTCGGTCTTTGTTCGCCCTTCTATCCAAGAAACCTTCAGATTCCATCATCTCTGCCGGAGGACATTCAGTCTCTGGCCAGGAAAAGGGCTGCCTTAGCCAAGCCAGCTGCTGGCAAAAGGCCTCCCCCAGAGGACGGAGGGGTTCCTAGCCTGGAGGGAAGGCATACATCGATCGGCAGAGCACAAGAGGAAATAGAATAGTATCTCACCCAAACCAGTTACGTAATTTTTAAAAGGCTGCTCTCAAATAGGAAGAGCATTTATCTATTATGACCATTTTCCATTTTTAGTGGTAATTGAAGTTTTTCATCGGCGGCTCATGCTAAAAGCACCAACACATTGTGATCTTCCCCGCCCGTTCGAATGCAATTAGAGAATTTAATCAAACTCCACAGCAAAAGCAGTGCCAGCCAGGCTATTTTTGAATTTTTCCATCTAGAATCATTTGAGGACTTTTTAATTGTTAGCTGGGTTTATTTATTGAGCTCGGGCTTAAAAGAAAAATAAACAGCAAGGAGGCGAGAAGTGGCTGGAATTGCAAGAGGAACCCAATCCGTGCGATTTTAATCAAGTCTGTCCTTGTTCGCTCCGGTGGTTTTCCTAAATCCCAATGAATTCAACTTCCAACCGGGTCTCTAAACATCACAGTATTTACATCTTTCATCTATTATGATATTTCAAATAAGATTGTTATAAAATTGCCCCAACTTTGGGCAACTGTAGATCATAAAATAGGAAACATTATTGCATTAAAGGAGAGGAACTGTATCTCATTTAAAACACATAAGCACATAATTTCATAGATGTATATCTGTAGCTGGATATATATCTATGAACAATGAAATTGCCCCCAAATTAAAAGCCTTCTGGCTATATATTTGTAAACACAATCAGATCGCAATCCAATAAAGGGGCCCTTTTGAATTAATGTGTGTCACATGGTCTTCCTATCATTGCATTTGTAACTTTCCTTTTGAACAGCTCACTGCCTCCTCTTTGTTTCCGTAAAAAGGCAGGAGTTTGTGTGTGGCTTCTTGTTTTCTTTGGCTGATGGTACACGTAACCCTTCCTGTTTTTAAGGCAAGAAAATTGGATCATAATCGTGGAAAAGACCAAAAGAAAGAAAGTCACCCTTTTATACCTGCACTGAGGGAGAATCGCCAGCTAATTTCTCATAACTCCTGGCATATAACACTTTGCATTTTAAAAAGAAACTGTCACCTCACTCATTTTTATGATTCTGATAATGAGAATGGGACTTACATTGTTAACCAGGAAAGTGAAGTGATTTTATATGCGCATTAAAAGGGAGAGACTATTCCTTTAATTTAGCTCATTTAAAACAAAACTTTCCAAGTGACAACCTTTTAGCTGTAATTCACCCATCCTTTGCAGTTCAGTTCTCGTGGGAAAGTCATTCCTGAGACACAGGGTTCAAAAATGAGTGAGTCTTCCTCTTTCACAAACGAAGTCGCCTCCGGGGGGGACCGAAATGTTGTGTGAGTTTATTGCAAGGCATCCCAGAGAGTTCGATGGAAGGAAGCTACGCTGAGAGCCAGGAGATCCAGTCACGACCTCTGCTCCGACACATGTGGTGTTTCCAAATGCCTAAGGGCCACACCACCTCAGGCGTCCGAAATCCAACTCAATAAGGCAAAAAGAGGACTCATTGTCTCGTGTGTCACCAAAATCTGCGGTGAGTAGATTCAGGCATGGCTGGATCCAGGAGCTTCAGCGAAGCAATGGGAACACAGTCTATCTCCAGCTCTCGGCTCTTTTTCCCCTGTGTTGGCTTTATTCTTGGGATTCCTGGGGCGGTTCTTAGCAGGTCGAGGCTTCAGTCATCCTTGCTGCTGTTATACTCAAAGAAGATCAGGTCCCTCTTTGCACCGGAAAAAAAGCCCCAGTGCTCACTCCCATGGACCATCTAGGGTCATAATTCATCCCAGAAATAATCATCAGGGTGCTACAGCAATGGGATGCACAGTGAGCCCGTGTGCAGGTCACGTGCGCAATCTTGGACTAGTGGAATGAAGTCAATCCCGCCCAAATGATATGGATGCAGAGAGGGTCTGTGACACATCCTCAGACGTGGCAGGGCTCCCGAAAGGGACAAACCACTAACTTCGGAAATACATTCTGAAGTCCATGCCTAACGTCCTGGTCCCCACACATTCACCTACAAACCAGGATCTTGGTTCAGATTTCCGGCTGGAAGGTTAAACTCCTTTGCAAGTCATTTGAACCTCTGTTTTCCTCATCTGTAAATTAGGTGCGGCACCACCTCTCCCACGGATCGTTCTTGAGGTCGTGCATGTGAAGGTATTTACCAGAATGCAAATAAACAGTGTTCTTTAAATTGCATTTATTTTTTTTAATAAATCACTCTAACGTTTATTTATTTTTGAGACAGAGAGAGACAGAGCGTGAACAGGGGAGGGTCAGAGAGAGGGAGGCACAGAATCCAAAGCAGGCTCCAAGAGCTGAGCTGTCAGCACAGAGCCTGACGCAGGGCTTGAACTCACGGACCGTGAGATCGTGACCTGAGCCGAAGTCGGACGCTCCACCGACTGAGCCACCCAGGGGCCCCTTTAAATTGTGTTTAAATTGCACATTGTCATTACAGGATACTATGGGAAGTGACTCAGTAGAGGACACCAAATCAGTGTCTAAATGAGTCACGATAGATGCGTTTATTGTAATCATACCTGCCTCCATGTCTGAAAATCTCCAAGGAAAGGGGTCCCAGGGTTTGTGCACTTGTCCTTTACTGTGATGTATGGGCTCCGTCCCCGTTAGATTCAACCTGAATTGTAAAGCACTTCAGATATTCTTGGGGAAATCTGGTGGGATGGGTAAAGTCAATTTACAGCCATGATTAGCATCTGAGTCCAGAGAATGGGTGGCCAGATAGGCAACTCCCAATTTTAGAAATTAGCTTTGCTTTTTCTTCCACTGTGATGGCTTCATTTTTTGGTGGGGAATATAGGCTTTATTCAGTGAATACACTTCACATATGAGCATTGTGAAAATACTCCAGCAACACCAAAAAAAGCGCGAAAGAGCCAGCGGGGAAAAAATTATCCAAAATTCCACTACTCAAGTGGCCGTGGTCATCAATATTTGGTAAACGTCATCCCAGACATTATTCTCTTTAGAGAGAGAGAGATAAAAGGACAGGTGAAAAAATAAAAGATAGATAAGGGGATAAAAATAGGAACATGTTATGCACACTATCTTTAATATTTATAAGTACTAAATTCTCTTTGATTTGAATTTAACAGAAGGAAAAAGAAGTTAAAGTAAAATGGGAAGACTTATTTCAGCTACCTGGAATACGGTCTCCTTGCTAAAAGATCCCTTTAAATTACGAAAAGAGATTACAGCACCCATTGATTTGCAGTCATCTTTAAGTTACATTTTAATTTTAGACTATTAACTCCCTGCTATGAAGGAAGAGGAAATTAACACCGTATACTTCCCCCCCCCCTCAGTTTTGTACCCGTTGTCTCGCTTTCTACTATTTACATTTTGTTCCGTGAGCAAAATTTCAGTTGGTCCGTCTTAATCCTTTACTGAACGGCAATGTTCCCTGCCTAACCATGATGTCATTATTCCTACATTACTTATTTTAGGGTGTCTTTACGTTGTCTCAATTTAAGGCACAAAATCAATCGGGGGGTTCTTTTGGGGAACGGAGCTGTGTTTATTTCCCCCCAGAGTCTTAGAGGCACTGCACTCTGCAAGTGTGTGTGTGTTTGTCAATATTTCCAAAACCTTTACATCTGAAGGACAAATATAACTTGGCTTAAAATTCACAGAGCACGCCTCTTAATCCTACCTTCACCACTTGGTAGATATTCATTTCCCAGCACTGACTTCAGCTGTGGAAAATTCTAGAATATGCCTTTATGCCTTGAAATTTGCATGTTCTCCTAGAAGCCAATAGGGCTCCTTTCTTACTCATGAACTTCAGGATTTTCACGGCAGCGTTCATTGGTGCTGCTCATTCCATTCACATTTTCCTTCTGAGAGGCCCATTACTTATTTCGGTAAAGTTTTCTTCAATTATATCATTTAACATTTTTCTGTGTCGCCTGTTCTGTGGCCTCTTCCTAATGAGAGACAAGGTTAAGCATGTGTCGTATTTCTCTTCTCTGTTTATGTACCATGAAGATATATCCTGAAGATACAACCATTTAATATCCTTATGCTTTGAAAGTGGACGGTGTTTTGGTGGACACAATAATTAGGGGGGCTTAACTGGCATTTGGGGGATGAGGGTTAAAAATCTCAACATCTTTCAACACACAGAGACTTGTCCCATGACTAATGTCCCGCTCAAAATGCCAATAGGGCTCTGTTAGAATTAATGTCTTGGATGATGCTTTCTGCAATGATGATTCTAATTTTTAAAGACTCTAACGAGACTTCAATTTGTGTTGCATTTTTCTTTTCCACAGCAGGTTTTCTTCTGGAGTTCCGCTCACTTTTTATCCTTTCATGTTGTTTTAAAATTTCCCCTTTGGGCTCTGCCTTCAAAAATCATACTTTCGATCATATTAATATTTGTACGTTTATTGATTTGTCATTATTTTTATTAATAGTAGGTGTCTAAATTTTGCCACTATTTTCTTTGGACAACTAATGCTATATAGTCCTTTTATCTGCCTTTTGGTGGGGAAATTCTTTTCCTCGATGTTTATGGTTCTTTTATTTTTTTCCAGTATGATAGGTCACAGGCCGGTTCCTCTACGTACCTTTTTGGATTGGATGGAGCTCATCATGTGCTGACCTGGGCCAAGGGGAGAGAGTAATGAACTGGGACATCACATGGACACAGACTGCTGTGCAGAACTCCTCTGTTCTTCCACGTGATTTTGTTTACCCTGAGGTAGGTCTCTACCTCATATCTGGTCTTTACCCTGCCAGGAAAGAGGCTTTCCTTTACCATGGGAGGCCTCTGCATTTGATCTGGAATTTCCTGCCTTTCTGTGTTCCTCCACATTGCGTTAAACCCACACTTTCCTAAACAAGGAGCTTTGGTCCGGGGCACCAAAAATAGCATGCTGGTTTGGGCTCTTCTGTACCCCTCCCCCACCCATCACTCCACAATGCCCAACCAAGTCTGCATGGGGACATCACCTGCCCATGCCCTAGATGGTACTGTGATAATCAGTGGGCCATTGGATATACCTTTTACCCCTGGGTCACTTACTCAGGGACATATGCATCCTGCTCAAGGTCCAAGGAGGTGGATGCCAGCTCTGGACCCCCTCCTGGTGTCCTGCCCTTCACAGGTTTTGGAAGATACACGTTATGTCCCATGGCTTGGGGCTGAGACTTTTCCTTGTTTTTAAGGAAGTGAAAAGTTGTTTCATTTTATCCTTTGTTGTCTGGGATACGTCTCCAGGGACAGTAATAGAGAAAAATGTCCTACACCAGCTTTGTTAAAAGCCTGGCTTGAGTCCTGTGTAGAAAAAGAAGGGTTCCCGGTTTCAAAGGGTCTTTGTGATCTTAGATCCGTTTTCCCAGATGCATGACCTCAATCCTCAGTTTCTTCACTTTATCTCAGATTTATCTGTAAAATAGGAACAGTCACTCTTCCTAAACCTCACCGAGTTGTTCTAAGAAGGAAATAAATGAATTCATGGAAAGGGCTCAGCACAGGGGTGCCTGGGTGGCGCAGTCGGTTAAGCGTCCGACTTCAGCCAGGTCACGATCTCGCGGTCCGTGAGTTCGAGCCCCGCGTCAGGCTCTGGGCTGATGGCTCGGAGCCTGGAGCCTGTTTCCGATTCTGTGTCTCCCTCTCTCTCTGCCCCTCGCCCGTTCATGCTCTGTCTCTCTCTGTCCCAAAAATAAATAAACATTGGAAAGGGCTCAGCACAGCCCGTGACGGCCAGCAAGTACTCGGCAATATCTCCTACTATCGTTACGATTATCCTCACCACAAGTCCACTATCACTGTCAATGTCACCGTCCTCCTGTGGCCGATGTGCAAACCCAGATTCAGGTTAAGTGACCGTCCCAAGCTTTCACAGAAAATACGAGGCAAGCTAGCTTTCAAAACCCACACCTAGGCTCTACCAATTTCTTCAACCAACACTTTCAGATTCCCTAGAACTTTGAATCAAAATGTACCCATTTCATGGATGAGGGAAAGCAAAAGCTGAGCTGCCTGAGTGAGTCACAGACTCAGGACTGGAACACTGACCTTCCACAATCTGGCGCACAAGGAAAGAGGCAAATGCACTCGTTGATTTCTGCCCAGAATGTGACCTGACGGAGAGAGAGAGGAAAGGGGAAGGGACAGGAAGGAAAGTGGGTCCCACCCACCGGTGCGACCCCAGGCGAGTCCTTTCACGTGTCTGAGATCAAATGCCTCAAACAGTCTTGTAAAACAGAACTCACTCCTTTACCGCAGTTTTGTTTCAAAAAATTGGTATTCCATCAGTATGTGCCTCTGCAAGGTCATCTCCCCCTCTCAGATCTCTCTACCTATCTGTCTAAACATCGGGAGAATGTAAACAAAACATACGCCTGTGTATTTGTCCGCGTGGCAAGGATACAGGCGATTTTAATTTTCTCTACGCCTTTCTAAATTTTCAAACTTTCCCGTAAAGAAAAGAACATGTGTTATTTCTATTACCAAGGAAAACGCAAGTCTTACAAAAACATGGATTCTGCAGGGTTGGTGTAGGGTGACTGAGACAATGAGGGAACGCGAGGGTGACAGGGTTCTGCAGACACGGGTTCGTTTCCCTCGCGCTGGCCTGTGACCCCAGCGCGCTCCTGCCTTCTGCCCGTTTCCGCACCAGCCGACCGGGACCGTGTGGATTCCTGCTCGGCCTGAGGGTTGAACGGGATTCCTCGCTTAAATGTCTCACACGAGGCCAGGCACACGGTCCGCCCGGGCCGGGCCCAATGCCAGCTCCTTTGCCTTCGCCGAAAATTCCAGCTGGATCATCTTCGGGGACGCGCGGGCCAAAACTGCGGCCAAGAATTCCTGAACAATACTGTTTATTTATACAGTAGGAAGATTGAAATCGTTATGCCTTGACTGGCAGGAGCTATTTATAGGCCCTGTTCGCAGCGAGCTGTTGGGAGCAGGGCACTCCTCGACAAATTTACCAACCCCCCCGGCCTGGCCGTAAAACTGCACGGGGATCTGTGTGGGCCTTGGTCTCCCGACCACATGAAAGCGGAATCCCTTCCCGATTCCATTAAGCTCAAATCATTGCCTGCAGTAAACAGAGCATGAGAGGGCAGGGGCCTGCAAACCTTCCAAAACGGAGGGGGCGGAGCCAAGCCGAGGGAGCCAACGCCAAGGGCCTTCCGCTCAGCGCCACGTGTGGAGTCCAAAGGGGGGCAGCCGTGGCTTCCATCGGCGCCCCGGATCCCGACGAGGCCCGGCTCTCTGTGAGCCCTTCAGCGTCGGCCCCGGGGGGTTGACGGAGCACAGCCCTGGAGGGAACACCGTGGGTGTGAACGGATACGGATACGATTGGGGCGGCCAGAGGCAGCGAAAGGGCCCGCGGGCTGGAGGAGTCGGGGAGGGCGCAGGTGGAAAGGCTGGAACCGGGAGCTGCTCGGTCAGAGCGGGAGGACGGTGAACAGGCGCTGGGACCTCATCGCGGAACCCACCGGGGACACCGGCGCACGTTAGACGCTCGGTTGATGCTGCCTGGCCGGAGAGCGATATACTTTGGGCAAAGTTAGGGTGGAAGGGGGTCTCCGGAAGACAGGAAGTTGTAGCTTTATTTCTCTCCTCGAACTTGAGGTCTCCCCAGGGTGCCGAGCTGCACGAGGCCACACTGGGGCCAGAGCCGGGAGGGATCGGGGCCCACACAAGTCCCTGCTGCCTCCAGGCCAACTGAAGACTTTTCCGGAGTGCCCGCGAGGCCCCACGTGGAGCCTGTACTCTGCGAAAACCTCGGCCTATTTTTCAAAGTCAGGGCATTATGAAAAACCTGGACTGTTTCTTTGACTTTCTTCCTTTCTTCTTTCCTTTTCTTTTCTTTCTTTCTTTCTTTCTTTCTTTCTCTTTATTTTTTTTCTTTCTCTTTTTCTTTCTTTTTCTTTCTTTTCCTTTTCCTTTCTTTTTCTTCCTTTCTTTTCTTTCTTTTTCTCTTTCCTTTCTCTTTTTCCTTCCTTTCTTTTTCTTTCTTCCTTTCTTTTTCTTTCTTTTTCTTTTTCTCTTTCTTTCCCTCTTTTCCTTTTCTTTATTCTCCTTCTCTTTCTTTCTTCTCTTCCTTCCTCCTTCCTTCCTTCCTTCTTTATTTTATTCTTTTTTTTAACTGATCCTTAAGTTCAACATGCATTTGCATTCAAGGGAAACCCAGACCACATGTTTTTAATCCATCAACCCTTAAATCGTCAAATGTCGCAGGCCAATGGTGTGCAGGCCAGCAGGAACAGCAGAGCCTTTTAAAGACGTTCCTCTCTCTAGCAATCAGGAAGTAGCCTTGTTCCAAGAGGAAACCAGATTTCGACGCCAAAGGGGCTGCCGTCCTCAGCTCCAGGCTCAGCACCCTGGAAAGCCAGGCAGGCTCGGAACTCAGCACGAGTGTGATTGACATCGTGGAGCAGAAGGTATTTGGGGTCTGAGAGGCTGTCTTTTCTCCTGTCCCCACCCCCCACCCCCGTTCTGCTGAAGACCTGAAGGAGAAAGGCAGGAAAAGGGAGAGGAGGGTCCACTCCCCTAAGGAGACAGGACCAGTGAGTGGGGACCCCACTGGCAAATAAAGGCAAAGCAGATCCTCATTTCACATGTGTGACCTGTGGTAGGCCACGGGGCCACTCAGTCTTCGCGTCATCCTCAGGCAAGTGGAAACCAGTGTGGGCTCCAGAAGACCGTGGTAAGGAGACACTGTTCAATAGAAGGGAAATAAAATGAAATAAGGCGAAACAAAGAAAAGTGCGTGTAAATGCACATCAGGAAACACACCTGGCGAGACAGAACTCCATTCGCTTTTGCCTACACTCAGAGCCAAGTCTTGCCCGGGTAGTCACAGTACCTCTGTTCCACATACCCACCCACCCGCTCTCTGGCTCGCTGGCTGGGACATGGGCAGGGATTGCACAACCAGGCCTCCGCGGGGCGAACCGATAGAGACGGAAAGCCACCCGCGGCACAATAGAATCTGTCGTGTAACGACCATAACTGCCAGTATCCACAACCAGAGCTCCTCGCCAAGAAACAGTAACAACAGCCGATAATGGTCTGTCCCCATCCACCTCAGGTTCATCTTGTGGACCTCTCGCCTTGAGCCCCATTCTGTCATTTCCCCAGGGCAGAGGTCCGCTTGTGTACCACAATAACACATGGGCCCCCTACCACCCGTGGCCTGAGATAGACGGATCCCAGCTCCCGGTCTTGCCCGTGGACCCTTGCTGGGGAGAACCACGTTCAGTTAGAGTAGAGGTCTCCATGTGCACTATTCACGCGCCCCCCAGTCCACAGCCCCCTGTCCCCAGCAGCTGCAAAAGTCTGGGACAGCCTGTCCCTACTAAGTAACGTGCAGTCTGAAAATACTGACCCTGGAGTCAGACTATTTCGGTTTGATTCCCGGCTCTCATCTGAGCTGTGTGAGCTTGATCAGGTTACTTTGCATCTCTGTGCTTCAAAACCCACCCACCGTAAAACTGGATACCGATCGTCCCTACTTAATGATGGCTTTGAAAATTAAATTAGTTAGTGCATGCAAAGTGCGGAGAACAGTTCCCAGCAGCTAGTGCCCCCCAAGTGGGCTTGCTAGCATGGTCAACATCATTATGGGCTCAGAGTGACAAAAATCTGTGGGCACAAAACAAGCACATAGCACAGAGGAAGCTGTGTCTTCCCCCTGCTGTTCCTTTCCCTAACCCCCCCCCCCCACCACCACCACCACCAGCAGCAACTCCAATGGTCCAGGGAAACCTGCAATCATGGAATCTGAATGCTAGGAGGGGGTGAGGTTGGGTGAGCCTGTCCAAATACTGCCTTTGGGATATTTCGCCTCTTTTTTTTTTTGTTAGCTCCCAACAACAGGTGAGTCTCCAATGCTTTGAAATCTCCTAAGAAGGTTTTTCCCATGTATGTCAACAGCCCATCTCCCCAGAGCTGGTGATGCAGAGAGACCATGTTCTCAACAACCTGGACCACCCACAACCAGCGTCCTTGACCAAGAGGCCCCTCCCGTCTGCTAATTGGGGCTTGGAGAGACGGCCTGAGCAAGGTGGGTGGGGTAGGTGAGCAAGAAAAGGAAGAAGATGGAGAAATAAAAGGGGAGTCGGGCCAAGAGGCACTGCAAAACTTGATCTTTTAGTTCTGCTGTCCTGTCCAGAAATGAATCATCACTATCTGGTGAAAAGATGTTTGAAGATCCTGGAAGAAATTCTGTGTTAAAAATAACAGGCCTTATAGCCAGAGGAAAGGATGTGCAACCCTATAGCGCGGGGACAAGAATTGTCCCCTAGCATCAGAGATCAGAGCCAGCCACGGGTACCTCACCGGAACCGAAACTCTTCCTGCCTTCAAAATCTTTTGGAAAAAATTAGAAAGTGTTGCAACGGGCCTTGTGTTGGGAGCCATGTGTCACTCTGACAGTCGGGAACAGCTCTGACCAGAGAAAGAGACGTGAGGGCAATCAGTGTGGATCCCGTCTTTCCTGTTGCTGCGGCAAGGGTGAGCACAAGTGCGGACTGGCCGGCTCATTTGTGTAGAGATAACAATCACCTCCTCCTCTCGCCCTGTCCTCACGCAACAGGGCAGGTCTCAGCATCAGGGTGAGCCTGCGGGCAACGGCTGGTCGGGCGGCCCAGCTGGTCAGCAGGAAGTAAGAGATGCAGCCCAAGCGAACCCCAAGTCCACGCGCACCCATTTAGGGTGCGGCAGTTTGCAGGGGGGTGGGGGTGGAGGGTGCGCCACGGTCTCCCCCCCCCCCCGGGGCCTCGGGCCTCTGGGAACTCATTGAGGAAATGAGGACAGGGATGTGCCCCTGTGCAGAGGTGTCACCAGGGACAGAGTCTACCCCAGCCCCAGGCTCGAGGCAGGAACTGAGACAAATATGTGTTCAGCTGAGACTGGGGAGGTCCCTCCTCAGCACCTTAGAGCCCTGTCCACCAGAGTCCATGCCACCTGCTGCTCTGGAAGACAGTGGGGGGAGGGGAGGGGAGGGGAGGAGAGCTGGAAAACTCCAAAACTTTCCAGGGGTTGGAAAACCAACAAAAGACAAGTGGTCACACACGTTGGGGGGCTGGGGGGTCGGACAAAGCCCCATGTGATGCTGCACAGCAGACCTTCTCCACGTCCTTCAGGTGCTGGCTTGCTTCTTAAATCTGCAAAAGGAGACGGCATCTTCACTGCCCAGTGGAGCACTCCACCCACACACACATCCTTCAAGGCACACACTGAAAGGTACTATCGCACAGCCCTGGGTGCACCGACTGTGGCCCCTGCCCACCTACTGGGAGAACCTCGACCCCAGAGGGGCAGGAGACAGCCTGCTCCTGTTGTCCGGCGGACCCAACATGCAGTCCTGGCTGGGCCGCTTCGAGCTGGGCCATCCTGAACATTCAGGCTGCGTCACTGTGGACAAGATGTCCGTCTTCTCTCTGTGCCTCCGTTTACTCACCAGAAAAGATGGAATGATACAACCCTGCCCCTGGGGAGGCCTAGGAGGGGAAAAGTTGAGCTCGCGGACATGAATGTAAGCATCGAGCCTGCCCCCTTACACCAACCATCCCCTCTGAGAGCCTCCCCATGTGCCTCTGCGGTCCGTGGAAGGGTGCCGGCCACTTCCCCAGGACTCACACCTTGTTTCCTGAAAGACCAAGGCAGGTCTGGACCTGGTAAACCAAATCTGGCTTCTTCATCTATCCAATGGGCCACGGTTATGAAAGAGGACAGGAAATGAGGGCTCAGTCTGTCAGCTTCAGAGAATCAAAGTGGGGTGGGGGAAATCGGCCTTTTCTGACAGGTGGTCCCATCCCACCGGGAGGCAACTTTTTCTGGGTACCCCTCCGCCCACAGAATGGTCACTCTGAGGCCAGGCCTGGGAGGCCAATCGAGGACAGAGACAGCCACGGGTGAGGAGATAAATGAGAAGGGAAGGTGATCTCACCAACACGAATGGATGACCCATCCATCAATCCAGACGCAAGGCCAGGATTTATGACAAAGTCTTTTCTCCCCGCCCGGAAAATCTTCCATGCGTTAGAATTGGGCATTGTCATCAAAGCCCTCCTGATGGAACCAGAAACAAGTTCAGCCCTGAGCAGCATGGTCTCACTCACACACACAGCAAGATCTACCCTCACGAGACCATTTCGCTGTGGGGACAGCCACTCCAAGCCCTGCAGGTGACCCGTGTGAGGCCCCAAAGGGCAATGGGAAAAAAAAATAATAACAGGGAGTTCAAATCCAAGCTCCACAGCTTAGAAGCCAATGCCTGAGATTGCTCACCTTCGTGAAGGTGTTTTCAGCTTGACGTGAGGTAGGTCCAGGAGCGCCCAGCATGGCCGCCTCCCCACCCCTCCCCCACCCCCAGTTTGGATGCCAGGGGCTCAAACCAGGCTCTGAGCCTCCCAGGGAAGCTTGATGGGCCCCATCAAAGTGCTTGGCAAACCACTTAGGCGTTTCCAGGAAAAAAAGGGAGCCCAGCTTGAGGCCATGGAAAGCACGGTCCCCAATGTTGAGTCAGCCTTGAGTCATGAGCTAAAAACACGCTTTTGCCAATTACAGCTCTCGGCAGCCATAATTAATCCAGGGCTGATGAAAACTGTGTTTTTCACTCAACAGAGGAGGGAATTTCAGGTAATTAGGCATACCCTCACGTATCGGTAATTTGCCTCTTCACATGAGCTCTGACCGCCATGTCCAGGCCTTACCTTCAAAAAAAAAAAAAAAACTTATACCAACATTAACCAACAAGATATGTCTGATTTCAAAAGATTACCCTTCGTCCTTAAGTACTCTGAGTGCAAAATGCTAAATACACAAGCCCTTAATTGGTTTTTTTCCAACCCACCTATGTGAGCGTCTCTCTCTAAGAGAGCCGCTGCTCATGGGCTATGCAGCCACGTTGAACTTGCAGATGATTCTGCTCAGAGCTGATCCCAGAAAAACACACTCTGTGGGCAAAAAAGGTGGACACGTTGTGTTTGGATCCATCATTCATTCAGTCATTTGTTCACCTCACCCCTACAGGGAGCCTGCTATGCACTGGGCTCTGGGCTCCATAAGGAGCTGGAAACCCAACTCGAGAAATTGCAACTCGAGATGGTGGTAGCCTCCGAGACCAAACACTTCCTTGTACAGGTGGGACTCCCAAGGCCTAGACCTGCTCGAGTTCACCAGCAAGTTGGTGGCACAACAAGGAAGTGAAGCTGGGTCTGTGCCTCCCAGTGAGCCCAGGAGCTCACAGAAATCCCAGCCATGCCGCCCCCCTCTGCTGGGCGGTGAAGGCAGCCCCTCCAGCTTCCCCTGGGTACACGGAGATCACCGGATGTGTCTCAAGGTAGGCCAGGTGGCTACTTACAGAACTAGGTCTTTCCCCCCAGGACCCCACCCCTGACTTTCTCCAACATCGAAACCCCCTTTCCTGTTCTTTTAATTTAACAACCTCTACAGAGAAATGGAAATAGAAATCGCAGTCTACGCTGGCTGAGCACCAGCATCTGGGGAGTCAGGGGAAGAGGGGGTGTTGTGGCCCCATTTTACACAGAAGGAAACCAGGGATTTCACCTTGGGAATCCCTCAGGGTCACCCAAGGACTGGAGGCAGCTCTGGGTCTGCACCCAAAGGACGCCCTAACAATCACAGTGTTACTACCACTGACAACCTGTGGGCGCACACTTGTGCTGGCACCGTGCTCTGCCCCAATGGGAACAACTCACCCAATCCTCACAGACCACACAGAGAGAGGAGCAGAGCTCAAACCCGGGCTCTGACGTATAGGGACGCCTCACTGCTGGGTGGCACCACCACATCCAGTCCCAAGCCGGGAGGGCAGGGCTGCAAGCTGGGCGTGTCACTTCTCCTCTAGGAACCCCACATTTCCACCCGTGAAATGAGACCAGGACGCCTCCCTCAGGCTACAGGAGCTGAGAGCACACGGTGAGCATTCGAGGCTTCTCTTTTGGTCTCCACCTCCAAACCCACATCTTGCTGGTCCACGCGTTCCTGGACCTGGATTGGTACATCAGTTCCGCAGACACAACGAACAACAGCTCTTCCGTGAAGGCAAGCAAACACCGTGCTGTGAGCCCACAGGCAGGTGGGCGAGCCGGCCAGCCCCTCCCCTGCGCTGGGCCCGTGGCTCTCTCTTGTGACCAGGGGCCCCAGGTAAGAAGGATCACGCATGTCCCTTCTGCTTTTATCATGCTATGGCTCTAAAATTTCAAAAGTTGTTCTTAAGTTACTTATTTCCTGATTCAATAGGCCAGAGGCATAAATGTATTCACCTCCTCCTTCCCAAAAAATGACATCGGGATAGGGCACCTGGGTGGCCTAGTCGACTGAGCATCTGACTCTTGATTTCGGATCAGGTCGTGATCCCAGAATTCTGGATCAAGCCTTGCATCAGGATCTACACTGAGTATGGAACCTGCTTACGATTCTTTCTCTGTATAAAACTGAAAAAAAAGACAGCAGGAAATCTTTTACTGATCACCTATATGATATGCCTGAAAAATACTCAATGTGTCTTGAACAAATTGATTCATTCACTTCTCTAATTTATGCATTCCCTCACAAATAAGTGAGTCTATGAGTGGATGAATGGACAGACAGATGGACCGACAGATGGACAGATGGATGCATGGGCAGACAGATGGATGGACAGACAGATGAACAGATGGGTGGACGGATGGGTGGATGGATGGATGGATGGATGGATGGACAGGTGGACGGATGGACGGATGGATGGATGGATGGATGGACGGATGGATGGATGGAAGGATGGACAGACGGACCAACAGACAGATAGATGGATGGATGGATGGATGGATGGACGGATGGACAGATGGACAGACGGATGGACAGATGGATGGATGGTTGGACAGACGGACCAATAGACAGATAGATGGATGGATGGATGGATGGATGGATGGATGGATGGACAGGTGGACGGATGGATGGATGGATGGATGGATAGATGGATTGACAGACCAACAGACAGATAGATGGATGGGTGGATGGATGGATGGATGGATGGACGGATGGATGGATGGTTGGACAGATGGATGGATGGATGGATGGATGGATGGATGGACAGACGGATGTCGTATGCTCAGAGCATGGTATTCTGACAGAGGTGCACCCTGCATCAGCCACATGGTCCCTAGGTGGCATTCCCAAAACCACAGGGCACCACCTCTGGCTCTTGCCCTTGAGTACATCTATGAAGGTGTCTGAAGTTTCATTTCTTTTTTACTAAAATGGAGCCTCTAATGCCTATTTGAACCAGGTAGTTGTGCAGATTCAAAGAGCGTGCCTGGCCTGTAAATACATAGTAACCACCACCATTATTGTTTATTTTTTCCTAAATCGCTGTAATTCACAGCAGAGTGATGAGTGCATGTCCGAGAAGGCAGCACTTGAGCACAGTCTGCTTCGGATGGGACTCATAAGTGTGGCTGCAGGAGTAGGGGCCTTCCAGGATGGGGGATGGACAAATGGAGGTGAGGAATCGGGGGTCAGGACAGGAGAGGCTGTGTCCTCAGTCCCTCCACCCAGGGGAACAAGGACGGCTCAGGCCACCACGTGCTTGCCTGCCTGGCCGAGAGGAGCAGCTGGAACAGGAGATGTTTACCCCTTGGTAGGAAGTGGACAGCCCGATCGGACAGAGATGTGAATCCCAAGGTGAGAAGGTGGCATTACCTTGTTAGGCAGGGCAGCCATGAAGGATTTGACTAGGAAAGTACTAGAGAAAACAGCCTTTATGAAGATACATTTCACAGTGGCATGAGCAAAAGATTTGAGGCCTGGAGAGAGGAGGAAGGTACGGGATTCCAGGTCAGAGAAGAAAGGAACACGGAAGCCATGGACGTAGGACGAATGCCTGGATGGAAAAGCGATTGTGGACGTGAACCCAACAGGCCAGCTGTGGGGCAGCGGGGAGGAGACCACTGAGCACCGAGGCCAGGTTCAGGGCTGGCCACGGAGGAGCTGGTTGGGAGGCAGATGCTGAGCTCAGGACGGGCACATGTTTTGAGCCACAGGTGCATCCTCACTACTAGCAGAAATGTGGGACAGTAGCCCCAGATGGAGATCAAGGCTGGAGATGGTGGGGTACGCCATGTGTCCACACCCAGAGCAGGGAGTTGGCATCATCCGCACTCCTGGAGCAGAGCTCAGGACAGCCCAGGGATGGGGAGAGACGGGGTAAGGGAAGCCACCAGGCCAAGTCACGTCAACCTTGACTCGGACACAAACCAGCCTTTCCTTCCACCTCTAAAATAATCTTCATTTCACAATAGAAATGACGTGTGTGCGTGTGTTATGTACTACTTTTGAGACCCTCTGGAGACCTCACGGTCTGGTTGCGAAAAAAAGGGACATCTTTACTTTCCTTCATAGCGGGGGCTTCTCAGCCTTGGCAATGCTGATGGTTTGGACCAGATCATTCTTTGCGGCGAGCTGTGGTGTCCTGGGCACCTGCAGGGCATTGAGCACGCTCCCTACCCCTCAACAAGATGCCAGGAACTACCCCTTCCCCAAGCGTGACAACCAAGAAAGTCTCTGGACATTGCCAAACGTCTCCTAGGGGGATGAGATCACACTGGTCGTATATTAAGGGACGCTTTCAAACTCAGGCCCTCGAACTTCACATCTAACACACGTAAGAGTTTTAAGAAACAGGAATATCACAGTAATCACAGCGAGGGCCTTGCTGTCAGACCCCAGGACAGAGCTGTTGTGCGCTCCCCCGCCGTGAGGCCCTTGGCGAGTGCCTGCAACTTTCTCCTGCCCCGGGGGGTGTTCATCTGTAGGATGGGAAGGTGGAGACGCAAACGTCGCACGAGAGGGGATGCCACCCACACAGTCAGTGGGGAAGGCACGAGGCCTTCCCCAGGAGGGTCTGGGCCACAGAGCTGCTACCGTTTTGTAGCCAGAGTCCCCAGTGACTCAGCTGGCAGGGATGCCACGGCTTACAAAAGCGGGTGGATCCGGGTGAAGCAAGAACTGAAACCTTTAGGAGAGAGGCAGGGAGGCGATCTGAGCCCTTGACTGACTGACGGAGGAGCCTCACTTTCCAGAAATCTGCATTCCCCTGAACGGTCGCACCACACGTGTTAAGGGAGCCTAGGGGCCTCAGTATTCCTGGGTCTGGCTTGTCTGGAGGCAGCCAGCAGGGAGGGTCCGAGGGCCGGTGAGCTTCCAGGCCATTCCACAGAGCTCAGCCAGGCCCCACGAGGCCTCAGGCGGGCGGCCGTCCCGGCCGTCACAGCCCTTCTTGGGAAATTGCTTGGTCAAGAGCACATTGTCCAAGGCAGGTATTTTCAGGCCGATGGGAGTGGGTGTTGGCAGGAAGGAGCTGGCCAGCAAGGGAGTCATAGGATTGCAAAACAAGGAGGCGCCTCAGCAACCGTCCACTTGGCTAGTGGCAAAGCTCAGGCCTGGAGATGGCTCGGAATCCCAGGGACACCCCGAGAGCTCACGTCACGCCCACTCCTCCAATGAGGAAACAGAGACCCGAGAGGCAGAGTTACTCCCCTGAGAGCTCAACCGGTGAGCGACACATTTAGGATTCACACTCACATCGGGGCGTCGGGGGGGGTGCCGTTGGTTAAGCATCTGACTCCTGATCTCCACTCAGGTCATGATCTCATGGTGTGTGGGTTCGAGCCCCCCATCGGGCTCTGTGCTGATGGCATGGAGCCTGCATGGGATTCTGTTTCTCCTTCTCTTTGCGCCTCCCCAGCTTGTGCTCTCTCTCTCTCTCCCTCTCAAAATAAATAAATAAGCTTTAAAAACGTAAAAAAAAAAAAAAAAAAGATTTGCACTCACGTCTTCTTGACTTGCAACCTGGTACCAGTTCCCTGGCACCTCTTTCCACCTGGCTTCATGGAGAGGATTGGCTGGAGCCGTCCCGTGAGCTTGCGCTGAGTGCCGGGCTAAAGCTTGTCTGACGATAAGCCCAACCGTGTAATCCCAGCTGACATCTGACCACCTTCCGCTGGGCGCAAGGGAAAAAGGCACTTGGTTGTATGGCCAGTGGGTCCGGTGGAGACGCGAGGCACATTAGAGTCATTAAAAGTCATTAGGATGGTTGGGCTCTGAGGTCAGAAAAGCAGGATAAACACACTCCGGAGGAACGAGTTCTGCCTTTCCCCGCAGCTGCTCCCACTCGTCCAAGCCCAGCACCCAGACAGCCAGGCTCCCAAGAACCTGCCCCTGGGCTCCTGGGCAGTGCTGCAGGCCCCCCGGGGAACGTCTTCAAAAGCACTTCGGAGATCTGCTTGGTTTTCCATTGTCTGCTACAAACGGACCACCCAAAGGGCCACCCAAAGCAACGTCCTTGGGTCAGCTTCCTGCGGGGAGCCCCCGAGGCCACTTTCCCAACTGCCTCGCCCAGAAGCAGAAGGAGAGATGCACTCTCAAGGCTGTCACCACAACCGTCAGTCACCGAAGGGCAGGGGGACCACGTCTCAGGAACGTGGCTGCTCCCGTCCGCTCATGGCACCAAAACGCCTTGCACCTTGTGCGCAAGATCTTTAATCCTCCCCAACAGCCCTGCAAGGGGAATATCACCCTGATTATGCAAAGGGCCCACCGGAGGACTGTGGCGTGGTGATGACTTGCCCAAGGTCACCGTTAGTAAATTGCAGGGATCTACACACCTGAGCTTACGGCTCCCACAGCCCCAAGCCCCTCTCTCCACCAGCCCTCACACGGAGTAGGTGTTGACTACTTGGTTGCAGAGGAAGTGAAGGAGTGAGTGAAGGAATCGAACACACTTGAGAACTTAAATTGTTTGATTTGCATTTTCAGAAAGGAGTGCCTCCGTGCGGCTGTGAGGAGGCAAACAGACTGTTGATTAAATCGTCTCCTGGATTTTTTGAACTCAGTGAAAACAATCTCTAAATAATTTTGTGACGTTTGGCCCATTCTTAACACAACAAAAACATTTTAGTTAAAGTTGATTCCTAAGCCAACTTTTCTTTCCTAAGAGACAGGGAAGTAATGTTCACTGAGCATATACTATGGGTACACGCCACACTCCCTACATCCACACACTCGAACTTCACAGTAACCCTGCAAACGGCATGGTTACCAATTTCCAGAGGAGGAGACTGAGGGTCAGAGTGGTTACGTGACTCACCTGAGAGCACACAGCTCGGCGGAGCCAGGGAGGTCAAAGGCCAGAACTGGGAGTCCACACCTGACCCCCAACCCTGCCCGCAAACAACCTTTCGCGCCAGCCAAGCTTTCTCTCCTAACTTGGCAACTTGCAGACGGGACTTTTCCGGCATCACCCCTCGGCCAGCGGGCCTTCTACATATGTGCTCAGGATACCTGAGAAGCCGAGACACCCGAAATAAACAGAACCAAAGAGTCTCAAAACAAGCCATTTGGTCTTCAGCATCGGGAACGTGTAGTGTTATGAAAAGACAGCCTCTTGTGGTTTTAGCATCGACTACTGAATGGCAGGTGGAGGGTGGGGAGGAGATCTAAAACTTTGTGGTATTTAGGGCTGCTGTAGCCAGCCTCGCCTCTCCCAACAAAGGGGCCTTCTGCCACAGAGAAGTTTCCAGCGGAGGAAGGGAGTCCCAAACACTCAGCTCTTGTGGGGGAGGTGGGGGAAGGGGGTCTGTCTGTCTTGATTCTGTGCACCCAAGCACAACCACCCCCATGAACCCGATCTGGGAGATCCCGACCCTGTCCCACCCCCCACTCCTGCCCCGGGACCTCCAAAGGCCACCTTCCCAGACACCAGCCCCCGAGGCCAGCCCCATGGCCTGTCAGGGGTGTCCTCGGAGGCTGCTGGGACCTGACTACTCCCTCCTAGGCAGTGGGAGTCGCTGAGCCAATTCCCGGGCCTGGAACCGGGCAGACAATCCCCTGTGTCTTGCCACCTTCCTACCTTGGCTGCCAGGAGCCGGCCCAGTCTCAGAGATGCTGAATAGGCCATTTGTTGTGAGATCAAAGGGCCACCTGTGGGCGCCTCACTGTCTGGAACGGGCCCAGGCCACGTCCTGCCAGACCCCAGGCTTTCCCACCTTGGCCAAGACATCTCTCCACGCCTACCTCCTACTCACGTTTCCCTTTCTAACAACGTCTAACCACCTCCCTCGGGTGCCATGTTCTCGCAGGTCTTCATGCTTCCCCGTGCACTGTTCCCACTGGGTATGCCCTTCCTGGCCTTCTGCGCCCAGATAAGGCTTAGGTACCATCTGAGGCAAAATTCCTTCCCCGGCCCCTCAGGGCGGTTAGGGCACGCTCCACCATCACCACCAGGTGCCCCCGGGCTTGCCAGGCAGGGCAGTCCCCGAGGGCCCCCGGTCGGCGAGTAGTCCCCAGAGCCCTGGGCACAGCCGCCGTGTGATTGGCGTCAAATGCTAACGGACAGAATCGGGAGGCAGAGAACCCTTCCAGCACGTTCTCCTCAAACCAGACAGAGGCGGTAAAGAAGGAGTGAATGGGCACGACCAGGAACAGATTTACATACAGCGTTTAAAAGGCAACTCCACCTTGAGGCGCCGGGCGGCTCAGTGGGTTAAGCGTCCACTCTCTCGGGCCGTGAGTTCAAGCCCCATGTCGGGCTCTGCACTGACAGCGTGGAGCCTGCTTGGGATTCTCTCTCCCTCTGTCTCTGCTCCTCCTCCTCTCTCTCTCTCTCTCTCTCTCTCTGAAAATAAACATTTAAACATTTTTTAACATAAATGAGTGAATGAATGAATGAATGAATGAATAAATAAATAAATTTTTAAAATGCAACCGCATCCTGACGCCGCCCTCCCGCCCGGTCCCGGCCACGGTCTTCCTGGCGAGGACCACTACTCACTGCGCTGCTGTGCGTGTCCTCTGGTCCGTCCACGCCAAAAGCACGTCATCGTTCAGCACGCCCATCTGGTCACGTCACACACCCCCGGTGAAAGCACACCAGTGTCCCTCCCCGGCACTTTTGAGAAACACACAGACCCTCCGGCCTCTGGCCCAAAAATCTGGGCTCTGGCCATCCTGGATCCCCTCTTTTTGGAGCTGAGGCATTTGGCTTTTCCTACTTTTCTCTCTCCTTTCTCCCTTTCTCTCCTGAGTCTCTGATGCCTTCCCATGATGTCCCTGAGCTATTGGCAGTCGCAACAAGCCGGGCCTCACCCTTTCATGACCGCCAGATGGGGAGAGAGTGTGGACAGGTGGTGAGTGGGCATTTGGCCTGGGATGACCGGGGTTTTGGATGGTTTCTTCTGCCCATCTCACCCCACTCTGGCCCCCACACTCTCCATACCAGCCACAAAGCCCTCTTTTAGTCCTGCCTGCCACGGGCCCTTTGCATGTGCTGTTCACTCCTCGTGGGATATTTCTGCTCAACTTTGCCTTCTTACCTTCCAAGCGTTGCACATGGCCTTTCCTAGCAGGAAAAGACCTCACTTTTACCGGCATCCCTGGCTCTTACTTGCTTGATAAATGACTGATTCTCTCACTGGACTGTACATTCCATGGGGACAGCATTTTAACAGTCTACCAATGATATGAGGCACATAGCATTGTGTAATGCCCACATGGGCATGAATTGCCACTCTACCTTGCAGACCATCTCTGTGGAGTCAACTCTCAGAGATTCCAGAAGGCTTTAATGCACTGATCATCCCCATGTCTGTCTGCCTCTTTCACCTGTGGTCTCCCTGGGGCAGTGAGTATGACCTATCCACCTGCTCCTCCGCAGCCCAGAGCATCGAGTCTCACCCCCTGGAGATGCTCCCTGAACTTGAACTGAGAAAGCAGCGGCTACTGTGCCAAAGGCGTCCACACAACCCTGATGTTCCTTTCTTGTGCATTGCCCAGACCTGGCCCTTTCTGCCTCGTTTCATTTTTCCCTGGGCTGCCAGGACCTTTCCTACCCCAGCTCTCCCTGCCCCGGCTTTCTCTGAAAGGGATAATCCCAGCTGAGTCGGAAGTGAATTGTGGCTAGTCCGACCCCGAAGGAATGGAGACCCACTTGCCCGCTTGGGAAATATGTGTTTGCCTTGTGGCAGAGGGGAAAGCCTCTTTGGATGAGTCATTTCCCTTCACGCCGCCTCCCCCTGGCCCCCTAGCCTGCACCCTACAAGATGAAGGGCATGGTTTTAGGAAGGAGACATCCCGTCACCTTTCAAATCCCATCTCAAAAGCCGCCTGCTCCTGGAAGTACTTTGGGACCCCTGGGCTGCCCGCCCACCCGGTGTAGCACCCCTTCTGGCTTCCTGCTCCATCGCGTTTGACCCCGGGCTCTCCTGGGCCAATGGAGCCCCTGGTCTTTATTCTGTGCCCTGCCCCGGGCTGGAACTGTAGACACAAAGAGGTGGCTATGACTGGTGTCCTCCAGTAGCTGATGATTCACGAGAAGTCAGGCCACCGCCCCTTACCACACAGCGTGATGGGAGCTCTAATGGTCTTGCCGCCAGGCAGAGAAAGCCGAGAAGCACTGAACGAGTCCAGGAGGGACACACAGGTTGGACAACAATTCTCGGAGGAAGTAACGTCTAAGGAGGGTTTTGAAGGGTGCGTAGGAGTCTGTGGAGCTAGCAAGAAGGTAAAACGCAGACCAGGATTCGGAGAAGATGCCAAAGGGCTCAGTCTAGCTGACTGCAAGCGGTCGGGGGCAGCCCCATCATGTGAGGAATCCCAGAACGCATATGAAGAAGCTGTCCCTGCTTCTCGTTCACGTTCCCGAGGCCCCAAGGAAGGTCCAGGCCAATGCCCGAGACACAGAGTGTTGACAGAGCCCATGTGCGCTGTCCACTTCAGTCGGGTCTTCTCCCTGCCGTCCCTGTCCCCTGCCAGAGTACGGGCTTCGGGTCCCCAGGGTCCATATACATCCCCGCGTGCCCTTACAGCAACTTACAGTGTGTGACACTTAAGAGACGCTCACTCAACATCCGCTTTCACCAGCGGTCGCTTGACACGCTGGGGTTGGCAAAGCACTGGTGATGACGGTGGCGACGGGCACGTTTTCCCCGCCCTGAGCCCAGTGACCCGGTCACGCGCTAAGCACGCCGTATGTGCCACTCACCCGACACCAGGCAACGCGACGACAGGCGAGGTAGGTACCCATCCTTATTGTGCCGGTGAAGAAACCGGGGGTCTGACGTGTGATGCTACCCCTCTACCCCAGTTTCGGTCTCACGGTTCGGCAAACCGAGGCCACGTGTCTCAGTCAAGAACAGTTGGTTCAGGAACCCCCCCCCCCCAAAGACCTGGTTTAGCGGACGGTGTTTCCAACTGAAGAGGGAAGGACACACGCTCGTTTCTCCCCTCAAGACCCTGTCACGGGGCATCGCCAGGAACCGAGTGGCCGACCTGCCTCTCCTTCCCCTTCCAGCCAGCTCGCTCCCCTGGGGCTGCCGAGGCTGAGTGGGGCTCCCCCTGCCAAGGTCCCAACCGCCAGGAAGGGCCTGGCACCCACTCGCCCAGTCCCCACACTGCCCTGCCCCGGGGACGCAACCTGCCAGCCGGCTGCCAGGCGCCCCGTGAGGGGAGAACAAAGGAATCAACGTCGGTCCCCACCCCACCCTCGGTCCCCGCCAGGCCTCAGCTCCACTGGGCCTGGGCTCAAACTCGGAGGCTGAGAGAGCCGCTCACCTTCCCGTGCCTCAGTTTCCACATCAGTGAAAGGAAAGAAAACCCCAGGGACCCTCCCCGGAGGCCGGGAAGGGAGCTGAATTAAGCCAGCCCAGCTGTGTGACAGGTTCCGGGGGGGGGGGGGGGGGGGGGCACCTTAAAAACGCAGATTCCCAGCCAGTCTGGCTCATCTGCGTATGCGGCCCAGGGAGCTATTATTTTTTTCAAGCGTATTTATTTATTTTGGGAGAGCAGAGGCAGTGCGTGGGAGGGGCAGAGAGAGAGAGGGGGAGAGAGAGAATCCCAAGCAGGCTCTGCACCGTCAGCACAGAGCCGGAGGCAGGGCTCGAACTCAAGAAGTGAGATCACCACCTGAGCGGAAACCAAGAGTCGGACGCTCAACCGACTGAGCCACCCCTGCGCCCCTAGGAAGCGCTAGTTTGAATGGAGTCTCCAGGGGATTCTGAGGGGCCCCAGGTGGGAGGCACCGAGGTCACGGGCACAGAAGAACTGGCAACAACAACACCGGACAACCCACCCATGTCAGTCCTCAGGCTCGGCCGGCCTTAGCCCGTTCTCCGGCGGGGGCCTCCTCCCCCTCCCCCACATCCCATCGGGGAATGGATTCTGTTCTCTGGCCAGAACCTCAGACTTTCCACCCCCGCGGTGGCCGCTGGGATCGTGACCCTCATGAAGTCCTCGCCTAGACCGGTGCAGTAACCCCTAGCAGCTCCCCCACCGCCCCCACCCCCGGTCCTTCCACCCCGCCACGTTCCCCTTCCCAAAACACGCTCAAAGCATCGCCCAAAGCATCCCAAAGCATCGCCCGCTTGGCGGCGCGCTCACGTCCGGTGGCGTCGGACTTGCACCAGCAAGGAGCTGAAGCGGAGCTTCCCCAGCCAGCCTTGGCGCTGAGCTGCAGGCCCAGGGCCGCCACCGGCCGCAGAGGCCCGCCACCGGCCGCAGAGGCCCGCCTCCTCCCTCTGCTCCTGCTCGCCACCTGCCACCAACCGGAACCTGCCCACCCCTCAAGGCCATCTCAGAGGCCACCCCCTCTAGGAACTGCCCCTTGGTCACTTATGGGCACTGGGTACAAGCCGGAGCCGGCCCGACATCTATCTCTCCGAGGTACAGTCTCTGCCCCGTGAGCCCGGGAGGGCGGTGACAGACGGGCCGCCCGGCCGCCCCAAGATCCCTCCCTGGGACCCACCACAGGTGGCTGCGCCCCAGGACCCCCCCAAGTGGCCGGCCCCCCCCCCCCGGGCCCCCCTTCCCACCTTGGCACGCGCTGGGTGCTGCTACCCTTGGGCTTTTCCCCTCCTCCCTGTTTACGCCTTCGCAAGATGCCGCATCTGTCCACCCCCCTCAAGTGACCCGCTTTGAGGGTGCCCCGTTTCCTTCCAGCGCCTAACAGATACACATCCTGTATCAAAACGGCCTTGTCAAACGGGCCACCTGAAACGTCCTGTCTCTCCAGGGCACATAACATCATTTCTCCATCTAGCTCCTGGGCCAGCACCACCTCCCTAGAGAAATAGTTTCCGAGGCCCCTGAGAAGGCCTGCTGTGACCTCAGCTTCTGAGGAGGCCAGAAGCCCCCCACCCCCCATCTGAAAGCAAGAAAGCAGCATTGCCCCAGTGTACTGGGGACACTGGACCTATACCCTAGAGACTAGGGACTTGTGAGGGTCCCCAGTGCAATGCTAACCTCTAGAAGACACTTCTGCAGACCCCTCGAGTCAGGAGGAGCCCACAGGGGAGATAGAAGAGTGAAAAGGGCAGAGGTAAGAATGTCCCTGATGTATCCTCAGGCCCCTGTGGGCAGACAGACACCTGAGGGGCTAGTCTCCCCCCCACCACCACCACCACCTACCCACTCAGCACCTCAAGGGAGCCGTGAGAAATGTGAATGTTTCCAGAGCTCCCCAGGTGATTCTGATAAGCAGCCGGCCTGGGTGAATAAATGACTGGAAATTCCTACCAACCCAGGGCATACAGTTCTATGATCTAAGAATAATCCGATTCAAAGAGGACTCCAAGTTCCGATTCCACTCTGGACCTTGGAACAGCCCAGAGGAATTTTGACGGGAGCACGTCATAACCTCCTAAAACCTTCTCTTTGGTTTTCTCAGTCTCTCTGCACTCAGAAGATGCTTGCCCCAAACTCAGACTTCATAAAGATCAAAAGATCCCTGAGTTCGGGTTCCAAAGACGCACAGACCTTAATTGCAACACCCAACCTATCTCGGGTATAATTCCATTTAAGTTCTATGAAACACTAAATACATGTTTGAATTAGTCCCAATATTTATTGGGGTTTAGCAAGAACCCACACTGGTGTATATCTCTGGGTTTTATCTGCATGTCCCTTATAGAGTTATTAAAACACCAAAATATAATTTTAATAATCAGTGGGATTTTAATTAACGTACCATAATGATTCCCATTCAATTGGACTCCTCAGATTCAGAAAGTAATTACTCATTCACGACACTTAATTTGAAGTGTTACCACAGATTTGTATCTCCTGAAGCCACAAGAAGTTAGATCATAATATTTCTTGTTGGAACTTATAGAGCGAGTTCACTTCAGAGAGAGAACGAAGACCGGGTTCCAAGGGAGGAGGGGAAACGCTGGAAAGAGCCGGGAACCAGCTGGGTGGCCTCAGAGGAAGACGAGTGTGGTCTCGGGAGTGAGAACACCACCCTGCTTTCACCAGCGCATCAGATTTCGGCAGCACGGCCCCGCATGCTCCCCTGACCGATGTCCAGAGGTTCCCAGTGTTGAACACTTCCGGGGAAGGAGAGCTCATTACCACAGAAAGAAAGGCGGCCTGAGCAACCTTGGAAAGTCACTTTTCCTCTCCAAACCTCCGTTTTCCCACCTGTCAAATGGGAGGAATGGGGTCTGCTCAGCCCGCCTTCTTGCTGCCACGAGTCCCCGTGAGCAGCTGGCCGACAGCCTGTCTTCACAGACTGAGACCTATGCAGACACTGGAAGTGTCTAGGATTCCCACTGGAAACGTCCTGGTGCCACAACTCCCAAGGACATTGGCAGAGGCGCCAGGGCGTGAGGTCCGTGGAGGGAAGCAGACCCTGGTGGCTGGGGCACCTCTGGATGTCAGGCCACGGACAAGACTGCCTTCAGGACCCCTGGCTGCCTCCAGCCTCCCTGCCACACCCCACCTCAGAGGCAGCTCCCGCTGGCCCCCTGTGGCACCCATCTTGACCATGGCCCAGTGTCAGGGAACATGGTGGCTCCAGGTGCAGAGTGAATGAGAGCTGAGCCTCCGGCCTTTCCAAGCAGGGGGCACACCAGAGCTAAGAGAGAGAGAGCCTGCTTCCCGGTGTGGCCCGAGAAACACATAGCATGTGCGAAGGAGAGCTGGACAGGGGCAGCTACTGCAGGAGGGCTCAGGAGAGACAGCAGGCAGTCGGGTCAACCCACGTCCCTCCATCTCCAAGAAGATGACTTTTTTTAAAAATTTTTTAAATGTTTTTATTTATTTTTGAAGGCGAGAGAGAGAGCACGAGCGGGGGAGGGGCAGAGAGAGAGGGAGACACAGAATCCGAAGCAGGCTCCAGGCTCTGAGCTGTCAGCCCGGAGCCCGACGCAGGCTCGAACTCACAGACCGCGAGATCATGACCTGAGCCGAAGTCAGACGCTGAACCGAATGAGCCACCCCGGCGCCCCAGGAAGATGACTATTTTAAATGAGATAAATATCACTCCACCTGCACAAAAAGTATCCCCACACTGACCACTTGGGGCCAAGGTCCAGAGAGACACCTTAGTCGCTTCCGAGCGGCGTGTCTCCACCTGGAACATTCGGCCGTATCTGGGAGATGTCTGGTAATTACCCCTCGAGGGCATCACTGGCATCTACTGGTGAAGGCAGCATTGGTGTTCCACACCCTACAAACCACAGAACAAATACTTATCCGTCGAAAAGGTCAAGGGTGCTGAGACGGAGAAGCCCCAGTCTGCAGTGGCACAGATAATGGCAGAGTTAGACTAATCCCTGAGCCGTCTGCCTCCCGAGATCGTCGGAAGACACACGGCGCATCCCAAGGCCAGACGTGGAAGGCGTTGCAAACACCAAGGCTCTCCCTCCGCGGTGGAACTTCTAGCCCGGCGCATACTTAAAGCCGTGTAAATCCGGGCAGTATCTTGCACGGCTTCAGGCTTCAAGGCTGTCTGTTAGTGCAGACCTCCGGCCACCGTGGGTTGAACATTCCCTAGAGAGCTGCCATGCTGAACCCTTTTGCAGTGGAACTTGGCTTCCCCTAGTTTTGACCCCCACAAAGAAGACAAGCCCAGTATGTTCGGCCAACTCTCCTTGCGTTCAAATCCGCACTGAACGTACGTGAAAAGGCCAGCCCCTGGGAGGCTCTCAGGAAGTGGACGTCCCGTGAATTCCAGCAGGTGAATCCGACCATGAGGCACGAGAACATTCTATACCGTTTATTGTCAAGGGCTGGCCCAAAACCAGGTGCCTCGGGGCACACATTTTTATGTTCTTCCCAGTTTTGAAGGGCCCAAGGAAGGAAAATAAACAGAGTCGTTAAGAACTGATTGTCGTTTCACTCACTGAAAGAGTTCTCCCCCTGCAGACCCACAGGGTACACGGCAGGGGCTGGGGCTCTGGTGTGGGTAGGAGAGCCCTCGATTACAGCAAGTGAGGAGACTGGGGCACAGAGAGAAAGCATTTCCTCCAGGTGCTCAGTGGGCTGCATGGTCCCCTGACTCTTAGGACATTCCAGAGCAAAACTACTCTGATGCAAGGTGCACCCTAATGTATTCTTTTTGTTTGATTATTTATTTCTTTTGGGAGAGAGAAAGAGCATGCGTGGGGGAGGGGCAGAGAGAGAGAGGGAGACAGAGAATCGCAAGTGGGTTCTGCGTTGTCAATGCAGAGCCCGACGCGGGGCTCAAACCCACGAACCGTGAGATAACGATCTGAGCCAAAACCAAGACTCAGACGCTTAACTGACCGAACCACCCAGGTGTCCCCCTTAATGTATTCTTATAGGAATTTTTTGTGGCCCAAAGAATTAATAATATCATGGCCAGTTAATGTCTCTAACTGAAGGGAGAGAAGGGAGTGGAGGCAAGTGTCAATTATTCCCTTTTCACAGCAATTTCAAGGACACATTCCAGAATAATGATGCTGAAAGGACCTCAAAGGGTGTCCAACCCACCCCCCACTCACCCATCCTGCAGCCGAAAAGAGTGACATCAAGAATGGTAAAGTTTCTTGAGCAGATACATAGTCATGGTCAAATGCCAGGTGCCCCAAAAGGAAATATTCACGTGGGTAAACACAAGGAAGGTGACAGAGGGAGGGAAGGGCCGAGAGTACACAGAACCAAAGCAGAGACACAGAGCACTGGCTGGGGAAATCCCATCACCCAAGGAAAGGATCAATAGACAGTACGACGAGCAAAATGATAGCAGGCAAGAAACCTCCATCACGGTGACACAGTATGTGTGCGACAGGGATTCCAGACAGCCCGGGTCAGACAGAGAGTCAGAACTAACTTGAGGACCAAGAGAAACAATTTCCCTGAGATGAATATCTATCTTTCTTTGCGTTGTTTTCACGTCGTAAATATTAGACAAAATTAAAGAGCCCAAGGCGTTAAGTGACTCTTTTTTCAGTCTGAAGGATGAAAAAAAAAAAAAGTATGAGCATCCACATTAACATAACAATGAGTTGGCACCAGAACTTTCCTCCACATTCCCAAATAACTGAACACATCAGACCATTCTCCTCAGTTAAGGGGGTCGCAAGCCAAGAATCGACCCCTGCCAAGAAACCGCTCACTGCAGAAGCGAGGAAAGGGAATTTCCAAACAGCAAGGATGCTGAGGCTATATCCCTCAGTGCCTCTGGAGGAGAAAACACAAATGCCCTTCAAAGAAATTTTCTAGATAACTAAAATCTCTGTCAAGATGGCCAAGAGCCATGAATAACGGGGATGTTGAAGAGAAACTAAATATTTAGCTTCGATGGGGGAAACCAAGGCAGGAGGAAATGGCAGGTAGAACTCCATGTCCTTATAACCTGCAGCCTCAAGTGACAGACCCTTGAGGCCAGCAGAGTAAGGTGTCTCCAGAACTTCCCACTGTGTTAATGCTAATGCTTTGCTAGAGGGAAAAACAACCTTAGCTTGACAAGAGCTAGGCCTCCAGGATCTGGGGAGTCTCCTTTAGCACATGAAAATCGCATTGGAAACTTCCCCTGGACTTTACCTTCGCCCCCAACTCCCAGGTCTGTCACCAATCTCTTCTCAGGGTCTGAGGAAGCTCTTCCTGCCCATGGGTCCTGTGCCCGCGCTTGAATAAAATCACCTTTTTGCACCGAAGACGTCTTCAAGAATCCTTTCTTGGCCGTGGACCCCCATGAACCCCACCTTCACCCCAAAACTTCATCAGCCTCACTGGTGAACAAGGAAATGCAAATTAAAATCAGCGGGCCTCCTGTTTTCCGATGAAGTGGCTGTAAATTACTTGTTCGCTGTAGAGTCAACATTATTTATCCCTCGCCTCTGAGGCCAGATATGTTTCCCAACTGAGAAATGTTCAGATTCTAGAAAGGAACTTTGTCGCGCGGGGAAGCCATGAGCAATCCTCCTAGCTGTGGTCTGAAGGCTTATCTCCCGCAGAGTGGCGAGCCCCTCTCGCCACGTGGGGGTGCAAGGAGAGGTCAGCATCCCAGAACCCCACCCAACCGGGCGGGTACCTTGACCTCAGACCCCCCATCCTCCACAGCCGAGAGGAAGCAAGGTTTGTTGTTCGGCCCAGACTTTGACTGCTTGTGTGTTTTGTGGGTTCTCCACCTAAGTTCTCTCTTGGAGCAATCAGGTGGGTTGAAGCGTGACCGCCAGGGTTGCTCAAATAAGTAAAAATCGCCATGGGGGGTGTGTGGGGGGGGGGGGGAGAATGATCAGAAAGCATAGCTTCATGTTGCAGAAGGAATTACAGACGAAATGGCTTGGAACTTGAGCTGCGCTGAGGACATGTTGCCATTCCCCTGCCTGGAGGACGAGGAAAAGGCCACCTGGGAGGAAACCAGCCACGGGCACCCTGTGCCAAGAGGACAGAAATCTCCGTCACGGTTTCTGCGAATCTAGTTCCTTCTACAGAACACAAAAACCGGACTTGGCTTTGATGGTACACAGAAACCCACAACTTTGCCATCGAGGCATGAAAGATACTGACTTTCTGGTAGCAGAAGGCGTTAGTTCATCACCACTGGTTTATCCTCAAGATAAAAGAAAAATCTCCTCTCCCCCCACCCCCCATCAAGCTAATCTTGCTAGTGATAGATCACCATCTGTCACACACTGTCCTCCTGTGCAGTGGTCACTCCTGCGGTCAGGATGAAGCATCAGCCACACCAGCTCTTGCCTCAGTGGACCGCTGGGCGCAGGACAGGTTCCTCTATGCTCTTATAAAATATCCCACACAAAATAAATAATTCTAAATCCAGGGGCGCCTGGGTGGCTCAGTCGGCTGAGCGTCCGACTTCAGCACAGGTCATGATCGCGGTTTGTGGGTTCGAGCCCCGTGTCGGGCTCTGTGCTGACAGCTCGGAGCCCGGAGCCTGCTTCGGATCCTGTGTCTCCCTCTCTCTCTGCCCCTCCCCTGCTTGCACTCAGTCTCTCTCGCGCTCTCCAAAATAAATAAACATTAAATAATTCTAAATCCTGCCCCCTACACACGCATACATCCCCTTAGAGCCTTGGGGAGCCGTGGAAAGGGAATTGTTTGCAGATTTGCAGAGACTTTGAGACTGTCCTTCAAGGAGTGAGGGCTAAATAGTGCCTTTCAGACACACAAAGGCTGAAAGAATTGAGCACCAGCAGACCTGCACTTAGGAGGATTGTTAAAAGAAGTTCCTCGCGCACAAGGAAAAGGATACTAAATGAAAATCCGGATCCACACAAAGGACTGGGGAGCGCCAGAAAGGGTAACTCCGTGGATAAATATAAAGATGTTTTTCCTATTCAAAACTCTCAAAGATAATTGACTGCTTAAAGGAGATATAAAAATGTGTTGTGAGGTTTATAGCACGAGAAGAAGTGCAGTGTGTAACAACAATTGCACAAAGGCCAGGAGAACACTGTTGCAGGTTTCTTGCACCGTACGTGAAACGGAACAGTGTCCCTGGAAGGCCGTGATAAATTAAAGATGCATATTAAAAACCCTAAAGCAGCAATGAAAATAACTCAACAAAAAGTTAAAGCTCATATACCAATAAAGGAGACAAAATCGAATGACAATCAAAATACACCATCCAAAGGAGGGGAAAGAAAACAATGAATACATGAGACCAAGAGAACACCAAAAGCAAGATGGTAGGTTTAGACACAACCATATCAGTAGTGGCATTAAAATTAATGATCTAAACACCACAAGTAAAAGGCAGAATTTGGGGGCACGTGGGCGGCTCAGTCGGTTAAGCGTCCGCCTCCGACTCAGGTCACGATCTCATGGTTCATGGGTTCGAGCCCCATGTTGGGCTCTGTGCAGACAGCTCGGAGCCTGGAGCCTGCTTCGGATCCTGTGTCTCCCTCTCTCTCTGCTCCTCCCCCCTCACGCTCTTTCCCTCTCTCTCTGTCTCAAAAAATAAATAAACATTAAAAAATTTTTTAAAAAAAAGAAAATCTCAACAGCTGCTTTTCAATAATCGACAGAACCAAGTGGACAGAAAGTCATTAATAGTACCTGAACACTACTAGCCAACTTGACCTAATTGACGTTTACAGAGCACTTTACCCAACAATAGCAGAAAACACATGAAACAGCCCCCAGAATAGAACATATTGTGAGCCATCAAACAAGTCTCAACAACCCAGATCCTAAAAGTACGGTCACTGACCACAACGGACTTAAATTGAAAGCCAGTAACACAAAGATATCTAGAGAATTTATAAGAATTTGGCAATTAAATAACGTACATCTAATAACTCATGGGTCAGAGGAGAAATCAAAAGGAACATTAGAATGTAGTATAAACTGAATGAAAATGAAAACAATCAAAATTTGTAGGATGCTGTTAGATAGCACTCAGGATGAAATGTCTAACTTTATTTTATTTTATTTTTTATAAAATTTTTTTTAATGTTTATTTATTTTTGAGACAGAGAGAGACAGAGCATAAACGGGGGAGGGTCAGAGAGAGAGGGAGACACAGAATCTGAAACAGGCTCCAGGCTCTGAGCGGTCAGCACAGAGCCCGACGCGGGGCTCGAGCTCACGGACCGCGAGATCATGAGCCGAAGTAGGCCGCTTAACCGACTGAGCCACCCAGGCGCCCCAAAATGTCTAACTTTAAATGCCTGTATTAGAGAAGAAGAAAGTTCTCAACTCAATAATCTCAGCTTCTGCCATAAAAAAAAAATACTTGAAAAAGAACAAATAAACCAAAATTAAGTAGACAAAAAGGATATAAAAACAATCAGAGGAGAAATCAAAGAAATAGAAAACCAATAGAAAAAAAAATGTATAAAACCAAAAATTGTTCTTCAAAAAGATCCATACAGTGGCTCATACGAGACTCTAGCCAGACTGATTAGGGAAAACAGAGAAACAAATCAGCAATATCAGAGATCAGAGCAATGATATCACTACAGACTCTGCACTTTTAAAAATATAGTTAGGAAACATAATTTAAAAATCTTATTCCAGGGTGCCTGGGTGGCTCAGTCAGTTGAGCATCCTACTTCGGCTCAGGTCATGATCTCGCAGTTTGTGGGTTCGAGTCCCACATCGGTCTCTGTGCTGACAGCTTGGAGCCTGGAGCCTGCTTCGGATTCTGTGTCTCCCTCTCTCTCTGCCCCTCTACCCGACTCTGTCTCTCCCTGTCTCTCTGTGTGTGTGTGTGTGTGTGTGTGTGTGTGTGTCTCAAAAGTAAACATGAAAAAATTTTTTAATATAAAAATATTTATGCCAACAGAATCAATAATTTAGATGAAATGGACAAACTACAAACTCACACAAGAAGAAATAAATTCCCCAAATGGCACTTTAACTAGTAAAGACATTGAAATTGTAGTCAAAAACTTCCCCAATAGAAATCACCAGGTCCAGATGGCTATACTTGTGAATCCTATTTGAACGTTTCAGAAGGAGATAATATTAAACTCTCCCAGAAAATAGAAAAAGAAGGAACATTTCTCAGTGCATTCTATAAAGCCAGCACAATCCTGATACCAAAATAAGATTAAGATATTAGAAGAAAATAATAGCACAATGTCCCATGTAAAAACAAATAAAAACTTTTTAAAAATGTTTTTAAACTTCTTGTTAAAATTGGATTCAAACTGAATCCAATAACATCATAGCCAAGTGGGCTCTTGTGTGGGAATAAAAGACTGGTTAAATTTCTGAAAATCAACCAATGTCATTCGTCATATTAATAGGCCAAAAAATGAATAAAGTATATATGATCATCTTCATAGATACATAAAAAGCATTTGGCCAAAGCAAGCATTCATTTCTGATTTTTTTTTTTTAATCCTCGGCCAACTAGAAATAGAAGAGAGCTCGGTCAGTTGAGCGACCAACTCTTGATTTCAGCTGGGGTCATGATCTCACAGTTTGTGAGTTCAAGGCCCACATCAGGCTCCATGCCATCAGCTCAGAAACTGCTTGGGATTCTCTCTCTCTCTCTCTCTCTCTCTCTCTCTCTCTTTCTCTCTCGGCCCCTCCCCTGCTTGATCTCTCTCTCAAAATAAATGAATAAATATTTAAAAATTAATTGATTAGGGGCGCCTGGGTGGCACAGTCGGTTAAGCGTCCGACTTCAGCCAGGTCACGATATCGCGGTCCGTGAGTTTGAGCCCCGCATCAGGCTCTGGGCTGATGGCTCAGAGCCTGGAGCCTGTTTCCGATTCTGTGTCTCCCTCTCTCTCTGCCCCTCCCCCGTTCATGCTCTGTCTCTCTCTGTCCCAAAAATAAATAAACGTTGAAAAAAAAATTTTTTTAAAAATTAATTGATTAATTAGTTAATTAATTAAATGCTCAGAGACGTGCAAAAGGCCCAGAATGGAAAAAAAAAAAAAAAAACTTGTAAAAAGAACATAATTGGAAGATTAAAACTACTTGACTTTGAGACTTAGGGGGTTAAAACAATCAAGACAATGTAGTATTGCTGTTGAGATAGACAAACAGATTAGACTCCGAAAATAAATCCCCATAAACGTAGTCAATTGATTTTCAACTAAGATGTAAAGTTAATTCAGCAGAGGAAAGATAGTCTTTTCAAAAAGTAGTGCAGATAATCATGTGCAAAAAAAAAACTTTAACCCATACCTCATCTGACATACAAAATTTAACCTGGAATAAATGATAAACCTAACGTAAAGCATTACATTGTAATGCTGTTAGAATTACTATAATTCTAAAACTTTTATAAGACACTCTACAAGAAAATCTTTGTAACCCTTGATTAAGCAGTGATTTTTAGCTACGACAGCAAAAGCACAATGCTTAAAGGTAAAAAAGAAAGAAAGAAAGAAAAGAAAATCAAATTATCAGCAAAATTAAGAACTTCTTCTCTTCAAAAGACATTGTTAAGAAATTGAAAAGTCAAGGGGCGCCTGGGTGGCTCAGTCAGTTAAGCATCTGACTTCGGCTCAGGTCACGATCTCACAGTCCGTGAGTTCGAGCCCCACACATCAGGCTCTGTGCTGACAGCTCAGGGCCTGGAGCCTGCTTCGGATTCTGTGTCTCTCTCTGTTCCTCTCTTGCTCAAGCTCTGTCTCTCTCTCTCTCTCAAAAATAAAGATTAAAAAAATCGTTTTAAAGAAATTGAAAAATCAAGTCACAGAATGGGAGAAAATATTTGCAAACCACATATCTGATAAAGAACCAACACCAGAATATGTAAAGAGCTCTTAGAACTCAATAATAATAATTTATTATTATTGTTTATTTATTATTATTATTAATGCTTAATTTAACAACAGGCAAAAGATTTGAACAGACACTTTACCAAAGCAAATAAAGGAATGTCAAATAAACACCTAAGAAGACGCCTACCATTGTTAGCCATTGGGGGAGTGTAAGTTGAAAACTGCAGTGAGCTACCCCCATCTATTAAATAGAATGTGGAAGATTCAGAAGCCTTCCCCTACCAAATGTGGGTGAGGCTATGGAGCCCTAGAACTCACTCACGTTCCTGGTGGGAATGTGAAGCCGTACCATCACTTTGGAAAACAGTCTCGCAGTTTCTGCATTGTCAAACACACACCTCCCATCTGTGGTCCACTGTCAGGTATTTACCCAAGAAAAAAGAAAATACACGTCTGTGCAAAGACTCATACCTGAATGCCCATAACCATTTTATTTGCAATAATCCATAGCTGGACACAGCCCAGGCGTCCATGGCAGCTGACCTAACAAATTGTAGGACATCCAATGGAATACCACTCACTCAGCGGTTTAAAAAAAAAAAAAAAAAAAAAAAAAAAAAAAAAAGGAGTGTTTCCTGCTGGAAACTGCATCAGTGAATCTCCAAGTAATTATGCAGAGTGGAAGAAGCCAGATGTAGAAGAGTACAAGGGGTACCATTGCATTCAAAGAAAACTCTAGAAAATGCAAACTAATCCCCAGGACAGAGAGCAGACCAGGGTTGCTTGAGGGTGGAGGAGGGGCAGGAAGCAGAGATCGCAGAGGAGCTTGAAGAAATGTTGGGAGGTGTTGGATACGTTCGCTGTCTGGTTTGTGGTGACGGTTTCATGGGTACTCGAATGTCAAGACTTATCAAAATGTGCACTCTAAGCCTGTGTGGTTTATTGCTTGTCAATTAGACCTCAATAAAGCTGTCATAGATGATGATGGACACGAGCTTTCCAGACCCACAGCCCCCACCCTTTCACCTGTATTACTAACCTGAGTCTAATACCAGAGGGAAGTTTCTAATGAATGAACCTGTCTGTGTTTCTTTTTTCTTTTTTCAATTTTTTTAAATTGTTTATTTGCTTTTGAGTGAGAGAGAGAGAGAGAGAGACAGAGTGTGAGCAGGGGAGGGGCAGAGAGAGAGACACACAGAACTCAAAGCAGGCTCCAGGCTCTGAGCTGTCAGCACAGAGCCGGATGCGGGGCTTGAACTCACAAACTGTGAGATCATAACCTGAGCCGAAGTCGGACGTTTAAGCGACTGAGCCACCCAGATGCCCTGAACCTGTCCATGTTTCTGCCAGTCATTCCGTAGCACAAGTTGAAAAGAAGTCCTCAAAATCGCCAAATATCCTTGCAGCTGGCTCTGACATTTCCCCTGTGGTCCTGAATTTGTGTTCGGACAGTTCACCCAAACAGCTGGACACAGTTGCAGCCCCAGGCTTACACACAGCATGGGCACGGAGGTTCCGTCAGCTCACAAAGAACAGTGTCCCTGCTTCCTCCCAAAGTCAGATCTCCAGCCCTGTCAATAGGCAAGACGGCTGTGTGCGAAGTTGGTACCAAAACGCAGGCATTCGTACTCATGTATTTGTCACCACAAGGGGACTTCCATTCCTCTCGTCAAGTCTTACTTTGGGCTCTGTCTTAATAATCTTGCTGACTGACTTTTTTGTTCATGCATTAGACCTAAGGCAATATCATATATATGTTTGGGTTCTTTTTTTCCCAATCCACAGTGGATTCTGGGGTGGGGGAGGGTTTCTGGGAGAAATGCTGGCCAGCTAGAGGGAGGCAGCAGCACAGAACTACAAGGGATCTAGAGATGATGAAGGAGGCCAGTCCACACATTTTCCAAGTGAAGGGCCCAGAGAACCAGAGAAGAGGCGGATCTCCCCAGCGTCACACAGTAAGTTGGTGGCCAAGTTGGGACACAGAAGCTTCCCTTGCCATTTAAGGTATTCAGAATCTTCTAGATAGAAAATTGGTTTTTATAGTGCACGTGAAGATAGGTATGATATTGAAGTTCAAGTATAGTGCTCAGCAATGCTTACGGATTGCCTGCTAACAGGAACATACAGTTGTATTTGTGAAGCAGCACTGGAAGGAAGGAGGGAGGGTGGGAGGGAGGAGGGAAGGAAGGAAGGAAGGAGGGAAAGCAGGAAGAAGGGAGGGAAGGAGGAAGGGAGGGAGGAAGGAGGGAGGGAGGAGGGAAGGAAGGAAGGAGGGAGAAAGAGAAGGCAGGAAGGAGGAAAGGAGCCATTAGCATTTTGACAAACTAAATTGGAGAGGGATGACATTTTACCCTGTTTCCTTTGAGGACCAAATGGAAAGGACTATGGTGATGCCAAAAAAGACAAATATGGATTCTGAGAACATGGTGGCTTCACTGTGCAGGTACAAAACAGCACAATGTCTTCAGAGTTGAGCAGATCCAGATCCTGCAACAACCCAGCCCTTAGGGTCACTGGGCTGAGAGATTAGGGCAGAACTTCTGGGTCTCAGGTCTGGGTTAGGCCACCGGGACTGCCTCTCGGCACCACCTGCGATTCCCCCCTACAGAGTTCACCGTCACTGGTGGCTTATGGGTTTGATTATTTGTTCAGCTCAGTTCCTAGTTCAGAAGCTCCAGGGGAGCCAGGGCTGCTTATGGCTGTATCCCCAGAGCCTACAGGGCTCAAGAAAGACCTGGAATGGAATCCTCTCTAAGCAGAGGCTGCAATCAGACCAGGATAATGAATGATGATGATGGTGATAACAATGATGATGATGATGACGATGATGGTGGTGATGGTGATGGTGATGATGATGGTGGTGATGATGATGGTGATGGTGGTGATGGTGGTGATGATGATGAAGATGATGGTGATGATGATGGTGATGATGGTGGTGATGATGATGGTGATGGCGATGATGATGGTGAGGATGGTGATGGTGATGATGGTGATGGTGACGGTGATGATGGTGATGATGGTGGTGATGATGGTGATCTTTTATTGAGCTTCTATTCTACACCAAACCCCTTGTAGGTACTTCAGCTCTGTTTCCTAGCAACAGTGCTTCAAAGTAAACATTGATCGCCTCATTCCATATGAGGAAAAGGAAGTCCAGTGTGATGGAGTGACTCTCCCATGGTCTCACAGCTAACTAAACCCAGTTCATTCCCCTGCCCCCAACTATCTGGAATGGGTCCTGCATGGAGCAGGTGATCAGAGACACAGCCACACGGGAGGGAACATTCTTGCAGCCTCAGCAGATCACCAGCCAAGTCAGCGGGTTGCACAGGCCTGGCCCACCCGTGGAGGCAGGTCTCTTCCGCTGACCAGCCAATCAGTCTGCAGCAGGAAGTTTCTTCTGCTCCCCCCACCAACCTTATCTCCTGTCAGGGCTGCTCAGCAAGGTCATGATCACAACCCTTTATCAAAACATCTTCACCTCCTGGGGACACAGCCCAGCCATCTCACAACAGCAATTTCCTTTAGTTCCTTCCCCTACCACAGGCATCACAAATTAAAACCAGAAACCCCAAACTGAAACCTGAGGGAAACTTCCATATAGGGCCTGGCCTGTAGCAGAGGCCACAGAGAAATATATGTAGTGAAACTTTTCCTTCTCCTTCATCTGGTGAGCTCCTACCCCACATAACCCCAGCTCCAATGGCCTGCCCCCTGGAAGATTTACTAATGCCTCCCAGCCCCCAGTTACCACAGTCAGTGCTCTGACGATGCCTTGTCCGCTTGTCTCCCTGGATTGTAATTATCTGGTTTTGTGTCTGTCTTCCCTACCAGACTATAACCTGGAGGGGATAGACTTCCTCTTGATGCAAATGTAGGTTAACCACTCAGAATGAATATAAGATTTAATCACAGTTGATCAAGTTACTAGCTCTGTGACCTTGGTCAAGATTGCCTTTCTGAACCAGTTTGTGTATCTGTACAATGGAAATAAAGTAGGTCTCCCTGTCACTGTGGGAATTAATCATTTCAAGTGCTAAATATACAGCAGCCACTTAACAAACGTTAGCACTGCCCCCCCCACCTCCCACTTTCCCATGCCAATACCATACCTAGCACGTTGAGATTCTCACTAATGTTTGTTTAAAGAAATCTCTACATGGGTGGAATTAAATGAAATGTTAAGGTTCTACTCGATACACAATCCCTAGAAGAACAAGAAGAAATCTGACCCAAAGAGCCTCCAGCGCCCTGCCAATGAAATGGGTCCATGCAGTTAGATAGACCCTACTGCTCCTGTTTTCTCTTCTTGGACTCACAGAAAGACTACATTTCCCAGCCTCCCTTGTAGTGATGGTAGGGCCATGTGACTAGGTTCTGGGCAATGGATGCTGGTCTTTCTAAGCTCTAAACCACTCCGCATGGTCCTCCGTGCCTGCCCTCTACCCCTTCACCTCTGTGCCCCTGGCTAGAGGTAAAGGACTCTGAAGTAGTGAAGCGACATAATGGAAGGAGCCCAATTTCACAAGTCAATGCTAGAAGGAGCCAGCAACCCTCAGTGGATGCTAACAAAAGAAAAAAATAAACTTTTACTATGTTAAGTAGCTGAAATGCCAGGTTATTTGTTATAGCAGCTAGTGCTACCTATCCTGACTGTTAAAGAAGTAGGAGACAAAAAAAGATGGCATCAGCTTTTCTATCAGTCAAGCAGTGGTGAGTGAAGAAACAGATATATTAGAATGGATGGATGGACATCTAGTTATACAGGGCAAGCATTTTCTAAGACTATTGTCTGTGATAATGTGGAGGGCAGAACCCACGCCTCCCAAACTTATAGCTCTAGGGAAGATGTCTGAAAACAGAGCATCAATAATCTGTGTGTATCAGATACAGTTGGGCGCAACCAGGAAAACATTGTAAAGGGATAAACTCAGAAAAGAACTACCTGACTGGCTCTGTGCTGGCAGTGTGGAGCCTGCTTGGGATTCTCTCTCTCTCCCTCTCTCTCTGCCCCTCCCCTGCTCACGTGCTGTCTCTCTCTCTCTCTCTCTCTCTCTCTCTCTCAAAATAAAGAAATAAAATATTAAAAAAAAATAATTACCCAGTTGGCAAGCAGGTTGGAAGGGGAATAGAAAGTCCAGAAATGTGGGGCCCTACCAAGTTAAAAAAAGTCAACGGCTTCTGGTCCCAAACAGAAATGAAATTTGAAAATTGGAGGGGCAAAGGCCCAGTAAATGCTCTGCTTTTGGATAAAGTAACTTAAAGCAAAGATCGGATTAAGGGTGTGGCTTGGGAGGGACCTGGGGTGTGGTTACTGGTACGAGAGCAAAGCAAGCTGTGCAGAAGCTGCTAGAGTTCTTGAGGGCTAGGCATTGCGAAAGAGACCAAAAGTGAATGTTAAAAGCCTTTCGCTATTCAAGACTTAGGACACATTTTGTTCTAGAAGAAAACGCAGGGGAACATCTTCATGACCTGGGGCTAGGTGACGATTTCTTAGATGCAGAAGCAAAGAGTGCAATCCTAAAAGAAAAACTTGATAGACTTCCTCAAAATTATAACCTCTGCTCTTCAAGACACTGGCAAGAAACTTCACACAAGCCAAAGACTGGGAGAAAATACCTGCGAATTATGTTACGTAATAAGGAACACCCACAACCTGAAATGAGGAAACAACTCAACAACCCAATGGACGAAAGATCTGAAGAGGCAGATCACTGAGGAAGGCACTTGGATGAAAACAGACACATGAAAGGATCCCCCACATCACCCGTGGTGAAGGGAATGCAAATCATCCTCCTAAATAGAATGGCGAAAACCAAAACTGAGTGTGGACAGAAAAAGGAAGTCACTGTTGCTCCTGCAATTTGCTGGTGGGGATGCAACGTAGCACAGCTGCTTTGGGAGACGGTTTGGCAATTTCTCACAAAATGAGACAGGCACTTGCCATCTGACCTGGTAATTCCACCCCTGTGTGTTGACCGAAGACAGATGAAACCTTAGGTTTGCATAAAAACCTGGATGCAAATGGTGGCAGAAACTTTGTTCACGATCCCGGCCCCAAAACAGGAATCTCTGTGAAATCCTTCAAGGTGACATCCACACAATGGAATACTGCTTGGCAACAAAAAAGGATGAACTCTCGATTCACTCAACAACCTAGATGCATCTCAGCGCATTGTGCTGAATGGCTTTTGACTCAAAAGCTACATGCTGTATGATTCCAAAACAGATCAGCAGGGTCTGGGGTAGAGTGGGGGGGGGGGGGGGGTTGACCAGAGGGGTTGAATACAAAGAATGAGGGAAGTTTAGAGGTGATGGAACTACCCTAAGTCTTGATTGTGGTGGTTGTTACATGATTATGTGTTCACCATAACGAATAGAGTAGCTGTCCACTAACAGGTGAATTTTATCATCCTTAAATTATATCTCAACTTTCAAAATACCTTTTATTACATTTTTTTAATGTTTATTTTTTGAGAGAGAGAACAGGGGAGGGGCAGAGAGAGAGAGGGAGACCCAGAATTGGAGGCAGGCTCCAGGCTCCGAGCTGACAGCACAGAGCCCGACGTGGGGCTCGAACTCATGAACCGCAAGATCATGACACCCAACCGGCTGAGCCCCCCAGGCGCCCCTAAAATACTTTTTTAAAAGCTCATGGTGGATAATGGATATTGCTTAGCATTAAAAACACACGCACACATCACACTTAAGCCCCCACCGTTCCTTGAACAAGAGGCACACTTGAAGCCTGCAAGATCCCCAGAGAGGGCATTATCCCTCAACAACCACTTCAGATGTAACCAAGGAGGGGCATAGACAAGGAAGAACCTCTAAATCGGGGATCCAGGAGGAACAGAGATCCCCAGAGCAGGGAGTTTGTCCTGGACACCAGGATCAGGCCTTAAGCAAGGACAGTCCCCAGTCCCCAGGGCAAGGACCCTTCACAATGTCCACAGGACCTGAGGATTTCAGACTTGCTCCAGATCAGGGATGCTCCCATCTCCCCATCATCCACTTTCCTCCAGGAAGAGTTTTTTCACAACTCCACAGCCCCTGTCCCAGCGCTCTGTGTTGGACACAAGGGAGATGGGTAGCTTTGTCTTTTCAGTTCATAGGTCACACCCAGAGAGGACCTGTCCAGGACCTGTCTCATCAGATGATGACGTGAGCAAGAAATCAACTTTTGTTTTCTTAAGCTCCCGGAGGCTGGCATGCAGGTTGTTTCCATAACCAGTGCAGTTACTTCTACTGACTGATGCACATGGTCATATTTAAGGAAGCAGGTAGTGAGCTGGCCATAAGTGCGTCTAACGTCTGAGCCAAGTCAGAAGGCTGGACAACATCCAAGGAGCTTGTGTAACTTCTGCAGGAACACAGGTGGTGTGGAAATGGCCAGACGTCAGCGCGAGTGTGGTCAGTAGGAGCTCCTGCGTGCAGAGGTCACCTCCCTCCAGCAGCGACAATTTGAACAGATAGATGGATCCCAGAATGACCTCCTCCAAAAAAGACCCTGTCCCGCTGCAGAGAAGCAAGCCTGTGGGAGCCCAGGGACAGGGATCTGGGAACAGGTGGGCAAAATCTGGCTAGTCTGTGGTTCACTGACTGATAAGAGCCACGATCCTATTTCTGAGGAAAGTCCCCACTAGCACAAGGCAGGGCCCAACCTGAAGAGACTAGAACGACCTGGGTTTCCAGGAAACACCTGCAATAGAGAAACCTGATTCCCAAACCTAAGACCCAGTTAGGAAATGAGAACCTAGGACAAGGCCAAAACCCAGAGGCCAAACGACTTACAAGGGCAGGAGAGGATTAACCCCATGAGAGGCAATTCTGAGCAAAAAGAGAGGAATGCTTCTTGCTCCCAGCCCCCACATGCCAGGTGACACTGGTCCCAGAGGCCAGCACAGGGGTGAAGCAGGAGAGTAGGGGTGAAGTTATCTCCGTTGGAGGTAGAGAAGCTCAGGAGACACAGAAGTCCAGCAGGACCTGCTGTTTAAAGTTTCTTTATCAGAGCTTTATCGTGCATATCAAAGTTCCCAAATTAGTGACAAGGGGTGTGAGTGCACTGGTGGGGGCTATTTGGAAAGTGGGAAATCTAGAGATTAAAACAAGTCAAGGGAAGGGCGCCTGGGTGGCTCAAGTCGGTTAAGTGCCCGACTTTGGCTCAGGTCATGATCTCACGGTTTGTGAGTTGGAGCCCCTCCACGAGGCTCTCTGCTGTCAGCACAAAGCCTGCTTCGGATCCACTGTCTCTGCTCCTCCCCTGTTCGTTCTCTCTCTCTCTCTCTCTCTCTCTCTCTCTCTCTCTCTCTCTTTCAAAATTAAATAGTGGGGCACCTGTTTATTTAGGTGCTGGCTTTATTTATTTAGGGCTGGCTCAGCCAGTGAAGCATCCAACTTTGGCTCAGGTCATGATCTCAAGGTTCGTGGGTTCGAGCCCCGCGTCGGGCTCTGTGCTGACAGCTCAGAGCCTGGAACCTGCTTCGGATTCTGCGTCTCCCTCGCTCTCTGCCCGTCCCCCACTCACAGCCTATCTCTCTCTCTCAAAAATAAATAAACATTAAAAAAATGTAATAAAAAAATAATAAAAACCGTTAAATTTTTCTTAACTTAAAACAAGCCAAGGGAAATCTTGCTTTCAAGATATTTGAAATATGTGCAATATAGGCCGGCAATACAGACCAAGCCATAAATGGTTACCTATGACAGGACAGAAGCTAGATTATGAGTTCCGTGGAAATGAAACCATGAATCTTTCTGTCCGTGTGTCTTACACACTGCTTAGCTCCCAAGGCATATGGACAGATAGGTGGTTAGTGTGAAAACAGAGGTTACAGAAAACACATTTTATTCCTTGAGTGATTTAAACAGCACTTTATGTCCTTACAGAGTGGTGAAGTTTGTAAGGTCCATTCACGACTACTGTCTCACAGGGTTTTCCCACAGCCCTCGGAGACACGTGCCCATTATCTCCAGGTGGCCAATGCAGAAAGGGAGGCCTGGCAAGGTGGGGTGAGCCCAAAGCTGGCCTCTCCAGAGCAGGGTTTCTCCCCCTCTGCACTACCCACATTTGGGACCAGGTAGTTCTCTGCCATGGGGGCTAGGCCCATGGAATATGGGAAGGTTAGCGGTATCCCTGGTCTCTTCCTAATAGATACCAGTAGCAACACCCCCATACAGATTGCGATTATCCAAAATGTCTCCAGACATTGGCAAATGTGCCCTGAAGGGAGGGGTGGGCGGGGAGGGTAAACCCTCCAACTGAGGATCAGTGCTGTAGGTGGATTAACTCACACCCCTGAGGAAGGTGCTAGGCCACAGGCCCTCATTTCAAACCCTTGGGGCCTGACGTAGATTAGAATCCAGAAGATTCTGAATTTTAGAAAGAAAAACAGATAATATTGCAGTGGAGTCTGGGGCCGTCTCCCATCATCCCAGACATTACTATTTCTCCCGCAAAATGAATGAATATGAGCATTAAGTAGAATAAGTGAAGATTACAGAGGTCAGGGTTTGCCTCCAGATGAGTTTGCTATAAATGTGTAAAAGAATTGACTTTTGGAGCTTTTAGGATTTCAGAACTGTAGTGCGGTCTGTGAGCCGCAGCCCCCTGCCCCCCCTGACTCTCGGAGGTTTCCGCCCCCCTCCCCCCGGGGAGGTCAAGCGACAGGCCGGGGTCACGTGACCGTTACCATGGACAGCGACTGTTCCCGGCCAGCTGTAAACACTCCCCACAGGGCTGTCTCCCACCTCTCCCAACTGCCCCTAACCTGCCAGGCCCCACGCTGGTGTAAGCAGCTCCCAGGCCCTTGGCCGTGTCCCACCTGCCCCCCTGCACATCCAGCATCCCTGGCGACCCCACACTGACGTCATCGGTCACGGTCTTACGCTATTTCAGGTTGTCTCCGGGTGGGGATCAAGCTTTCCACAAGATGCAAGGTTACAGAAGCAAAGATGGGGGAAAGAGAGAGGAAAGAAAGGGGAAAAGGCAAAGAGGGAGACGTCTTGCAGCGGAGTCCGGCTGGAAACCAGCGTCCGGAACTTCCCGCGCGGGTCTGACCGTGCTCTCTGGCAGGGGGATGTGAGGATGTGACGCCCCGTGCACCAGCGCCTGCTACCGTCACTCTGTCCTGCCGCTGAGACCCTATCCTAAAACAAGCCTTTACAAGGTCAGGTCTGTTTACTCAAACATTTGTCCCCTAAAACCGAGCTGCGAAAACCATCAACGTCACCCAAGGTTGGGGACACGGACTTGCCTCCAGCTGGAGAAGCGTGTCCTCTGCCTTTGCCACAGGGACCAATCAGACGACGAGACAATCCGTGGGGCGCGGGCGTCCATGGTATCTGGCCATCTGGGGGCCCCCGCTTCTCTGGGCCCGGCTGTGGAGGCAAGGGAGATTTTTTTCCAGAGCTTGGTGGAGCTCCATATGGTCGAGATCAAAGGTGTTGCTGGGTGCATGGTTCTGCTTTATTTCCAAGCACTGCTGTTAATTAGAAAACAAGATCAGAGGCAGTATTAAAATCCAATTAAATTGATATGAACAGATTGCCAAGTGATGTTCACTAATGTATAATTGAGCACCATGCAAATTTCGGTGGCTGGCTTTTGTGTTTTTCCCCCACACTCTGGAATGAATGATGAGGCTATGAAGTTTCCCTTCATTGTAAAAAAACAAACAAGTTAATGCATTGATCTAGGGGGTATTGCCCTGGTGATTGATGGAAATGAGGGGAGAATAGCAAAGTGTGACTTTTTGAAGGGAGGGGCAAGTTTTCTTTGATTCGCTCTCTTTTTCCTGCCTTTGGTTCCACATCCATTTCTTATGCTGGGGCTCAGGCCCAGCTTTCTATTGGCATTCCGTCTTCAACAATCAGAGAAAGTTCCTCTGGATTTCAAGGATGGATAAGAAACAAATTTTCCAAGCTTGAAGGCCGGCACCGCAGGTAAAAAAGAATCTGTGTGCAGTAGGTTTCCTCTCAGTATGAGTTGCGTGTCTCTGCCCTTGCGTACTTAAAACAGGGAAGTTGTCCTGATTTGGGCTCATGAGCAGAACCTCCCAGAGTATAGAGTCTGGGAGAAGATGGGGGAGGGAAGTCCAGTTTTACCAACAGAGGTGAGAAGGCCACCTTCTGAAAAGAAGCCAAAGAAACCAATAGCATAAACACGCATCAGGAATGGCCTGTTACTGTTGCAAATTGTTTGCTCACTGTGGATACAGTGAGCACCTTTGTGAGCATGTTGTCGGCGCTGTGGGGCACCTGGGTGGCTCAGTGGGTTAAGCATCTGACTTGGGCTCAGGTCATGATCTCGCAGCGCGTGGGTTCGAGTTCCACGTCGGCCTCTGTGCTGACAGCTGGGAGCCTGGAGCCTGCTTCGGATTCTGTGTCTCCCTCAGTGTCTGCCCCAACCCTGTTCACACTCTGTCTCTCTCTCTCTTTCAAAAATAAACATTAAAAAAAAATGTAAAGGAAGGAAGGAAGAAAGAAAGAAGAAAGTGTCTACCTATTCACGATATGCTTGTAGCATTTGGGGTCTTGTTTCAACTCTCTAAAAAGAAAGGAAAGTCTAAACAGCTCACTCCCAGGATGGCAGTTGGTGAGCGAGGCAATGAGGAAGGCTCAAAGACAGTAAGAGCCAGGCCTTGACCTTCAGGCGTCCAGACAGGAGCAGGAAGCGTGAGCAAACAGGTAGCGTGAGACACAGAGCAAAGGTGAGGCTGCTTCTCCACCACCTGCGTCCAAGACCTGAGTTTGTCACAGAGATCACCTGCCCACCATGCAGCACCCGGGGTGGTGAGCCCAGTCCAGACATTTCATTCTTCCCACAACGGTGGAAACGCCCACTGTAGAAAACCAACCACACTGTTACCGCGTCACTTCTCGACGCCTGCACGTTCTGCCAATGCTCCGTGGCAGCCGGGAGCTTTCATAACGTGCTGACCTGATACTTGCTTTGACAGTTCCCTGAACCTCCAAGCCTTGTGGCTCTGACATTCTGTGTTCGTGGGGCACAGTGAAGGAGAACTGTGTGTTCAGCAGGGAAGGGGGACACATGGTGCACATCCCCTCTGCTCACACACCTGCCCCGTTGTCCCACTGGATGCCAACTACAAGTTCCAAGATAAAAGTACTACAATTTTTGAGAAGGCCAGAGCAGAGCGCGAAACCAAGCACAGGGCCTTCTTGAGCGCGAGCCCTGTGCACCTGCCCTGGTCACATGGCCGTGAAGCTGGCCCTGGGCTTGGTGCTGCTGTCTCAGCCATGTCTCATGGACAGGCCATCCAACCTCAGACCCAGAACCCTAGGACACCCCGAAGAGGTCCATCTCTCCAATGCCAGGAAAGCCCCGTGACTCCCGGCACTCTATCCCATGCCAAACAACTCGATTTTAAAAATCCGTATCTCTTCCAGATGTTTGATCATTTCAAACGCCAGGGCCAAATTGGTTTGTACCCAGGCTCATTCCAAACGTGTTCTAAATCGGTTTACCAAAATACGTTTAGGAAGATAGAAACAGATAAAACATTAACTTAGGTAAAGGGACGTGGCCATTATTGCAAAGCCATTCTGTTTTCAGTGATCTAGACGGGACTGCACTGAAAACAGTTGGTGCCTGTTAAATGTAAAATGACTATATGCAATAGGCAGGGTCCCCCCTCTTTTTACTTAAAAGCACATCTTTCGGGGGACCTGGGTGGTTCAGTCGGTTAAGTGTCCAACTTCAGTTCAGGTCACCATCTCGCGGGTCATGGGTTCAAACCCCGCATCAGGCTCTGTGCTGATAGCTCAGAGCTGGGAACCTGCGTCAGATTCTGTGTCTCCCTCTCTCTCTGCCCCTCCCCCACTCGTGCTCTGTCTCTATCAAAAATAAATAAATGTAAAAACAATTTTTTTTTTAAAAAAAGCACATATTTCAATGGACAGTTCATTTTTGAATAAATGAGAAGTACTTGAGAAAATTTATAATTCTTTTAAGCTACAAAGCTTTTTTATGCGTTTGTCCCATCGGATGCTTGAAGTACATTTTCAGTGCAAGCTATTTGAGCCCCTCCTGGCCGAGGAAAGCCTGAGAAGGGGGGGGTGACGTACCCATCATAGCATGTAAGAGACAGAACAGATTTCAAACCCAATTCTTTTTAGCTCCAGGATTTTCTATGACATCAGCCTTTGAGGTTATGAAGCAATCAATCACTTTGGACCAAAGGAATTTTTTGAAAAGTAAAAAAAATGATCTGTGATTCCTCAGAGGGCAAATCAGTGAGTCCCTCTGGCCAGAGCTCCATGCAGAACTGGGGGGTGAGGGGGGAGATCTGCAGGGGACAGGCAGCCGCACCCAGATCCTGGGTCAGGACCACAGTCCCACCCCACAAAGTGGACCCCTATTGCAATTACAGCAAGGTGCATTTGCCACATGCAGAAAGGAAAACATAATTGGAATCAACCACAGAAGATGGTTAATAGAGCTTCCAAACAAACCATCTAGAAAACACAGGCTTCCCTCTTTCTCCATGCCAGGCAACAGAGACTGGGGCAAACCTCACCTGAGTTGCTTTACTGGAATTGGCATACACGGAGGCCTGGAGACACCAGTTTGAGATAGTGGACCAGTCCAGGGTCATCTGTGTTGAGTGACTAAGGCCGGGGCAGTCCAGACAGCAGGGAGAGGCATGGCAGGGCTCTCCCACACTCTGCCCTGCAGGTCTCGGGCACTCAGACTTCACAAGGAGGCCACTGGCTTCTTCCCACTGGTGAAGACCCCAGATCAATTCTTGGACCCGGGCTGTGTCCCCAGAGCCTCTCCTCACCTTCCACTGACAGTCACAGGTCGTGACAGGAGAACCCACTGGCGTCCCTGCCCTCGGAGCTCTTACCGCCATCTCCCAATGGGAACAACACAAGAGCGGCACGTGCTCAAAGGAAAAACGGGGGGCGAGTCAGAGAACCCAAGGTTTTCCTCTCAAAGACTGTCCTGGGAAGCCTGATGTCTGCCTTCCTCTCTCCTCCAGCACTCGCTTCACTCGGCAGACATCCATTCATTAATCACAGGCAAAACATTCAGCCAAGTCCTGGGGCATAAAGCTGTCTGCAGGAGCTCAGAGCCCCGTGGGGTGAAGGCTGTGTGGGATCAGCATGTAGACAGAGGGCTACCAGGAGGTGCAGACCTCAGGGCCCAGTGCTGTCCTGGAGGAGTGTGGCGCTCTGTGCCTGCTTTGTCACCCCTGACCACCCCATGTCCTGCACCCCTTGTCTCCCAGGGAGGCCCAGCTCTTGTTCAGACTGGACGAGGCACTTGGGAGGAGCAGAGAACAGGCCAGATGCTGACCTCAAAGGGCTGGTGGCCAATCCCAAGGTTTCCTTCCAATGAATCATCATGTCTTTGGGCTCCTTACTCAAACCAGGGGTCAGCATGAAACCCGCACGTCCAACATTCAGTTTGTGGTACCCAAACAGCCCTCCTGACTGTAGGGTGTGGCCGGCCACAACCTGTGGAGAAAATGGTCTCAGCTCATCAGCTTGCCCTCTCCTACAGCGGATGGGAGAAGCCGTCCTCGGCTCGTCCCTCTATGTGGGACTCTGGCCGCCATGCTTCTGGAGTGAGCAATGGTCTTTGTCATGGAAGCTGTTCACGGAAAGTCAGCCTGGGAACATAAATAACTGGCAACAGTGCACGGGTCGGGACTACCCCCCCCCCCCCCCCGGGCCATTTGTGTGGCGATCTCTGAACCTCGGCTCCTAAAACCATCAACTGATGGGGCGCCTGGGTGGCTCAGTCGGTTGAGCGTCCGACTTCAGCTCAGGTCACGATCTCGCGGTCCGTGAGTTCGGGCCCCATGTCGGGCTCTGGGCTGATGGCTCAGAACCTGGAGCCTGCTTCCGATTCTGTTGTCTCCCTCTTTCTCTGCCCCTCCCCCGTTCATGCTCTGTCTCTCTCTGTCTCAAAAATAAATAAAAACCGTTAAAAAAATTAAAAAAAAAATAAAACCATCAACTGGGAACGCTAGCTTGGATACCCCAGAACACGATGGCCATGAAAAGCAGCATCCTACCTGATTAGCTCAAACAAACAGGAGCAAAGGGGTGAGGTCACGATTGGAGGAAGAGCTCACCGTGAAGAAGATACAACTGGACATTTCAGGGCAGAAAGAAAACAAAGTTTAGCTGAAAATCTTGGGGCCTGGTCCGGAAAACAGAAACCCTGTGTCTCTATAGCTTTGCCTCTCCCTTTCCCTCACCACCCTCCTTTCGCTCTTTTCATGCTGTCTCCTGGTCTCCCATCCCTGCTTCTCCCCACTCTCTCTCTTCTCTCTAGAGATCGGCTTTATCTGCTGGTACGTGGGCCACCAAAGGCAACTCTCGATGACTTTCAGCCCCTCACAGGCCAAATTCATGGAGATACCAAATTCAGCTTCCAAGAGCCATTTCCAAAAGGAAAACCAAACAAAACCTGCAGTCAGACGAGGTGCCCACCCTGCACTGCCAGCTGTGGCCAGAGGAGAATGGCCATGTGGACATGACCATATGCACAAGTTTGGCGTGTCGTAGGTCATTCATCTGCCATTGACAAAACGCCCATGGCAACAGAGCTCTGTATTTGGGAGCCCTCCCAGGCTGGCTCCAGAGGATGTCAATTCCTTCCGTGCCATTCCACGCCTGCCTGTATAGAGACGTTTGCCCCGACATCTGCCACCACCTGCCTGGTGCCTCTCTCCTTGTCTCCTGGGCTTGGGTCCTGGCTCCCTCATGTGATGGTCGATTCCTCTGCCCGTAGGTCCAGGCTTGAGTTCTTGGTTTGTGCTCCGCATGGGCAGCCGTCCTGCACACAGATTTGGGAGGTGAGTGCAAGGATTAGGAGAGCTTGGGGGCATCACACTGCCTCTGATCTGGCCTTTGACCTTGCTTCTCCCCATTTTACAGCTGAAGAAACTGAAGCTGGGGCAGCCAGATGAACTGCCAAGGTCCCGAGCTTAGTGCACTTCCTGGCACTCTCTGAGCCGCAACATGACACATTTCCTTAGCCCTTTCTTATCAGCAGACCGAGCACCTTTCAGACCCGTGACCTCATTGGAGCCCATGACCTTGTGAGTCAGCATGAAGCCTTCCCAGCCTACGGACGAGCACACTGTGCCCCCGGAGGGCCACCTGGCTTGCCCAAGGTTGCTACAGGTTCACGCCATGACTGTCTGGCTCCTAAGTCCCCATTTTCCGTCAACACCACTCCACCTCCATAAGGCACAGTAGAACCGCTAAACTGCGGATCACTTCTGTGGGCTGGGAAATCCATGACCTACATTTCAAGGATCCGCTTAATAACCGCACACCTGACGCCCCTGGTGGTGTTTGGGGGAAGATTAATTGTGAAAATGTGCGTGGTGCTTTCCAGGTGAGAAAGTGCTATCTCATATGGGGGGGACATCTCCTAAGGAGGGCTCACCTACCTCCTTCCCTCGACTTGATCTGCAGATGCCCCCCTGATGTGGGCGGGGTGGGGGGAGGCACTCGCATGGCCGTTAGGGGAGAGAGCGGGGGTCCCCAGCCCAGCCCCGTGTTGGACACCGTTCACGCAGAACCTCACCTCACTCTGCCCACACCCCCGAGGTCCGCGGCCTTAGCCCCACTGCGCGGATGAAGGGCTGAGGCTCAGGAAGGGTGCATGGACAGCTGGAAGAGGGCCGTTTGTGCCAAAGACTGTGAGGACGAAAAGCGTGTTCCGAGCACCCGGCAACTTCTCAGTTTCTGTCTGCTGACACTGCCAGAGTATGTTCACCTGCCCCCCTTTTTTGGGCAGAAAAGGGGGACCCGTCGAGCTCAAAACGTCACTGAGAGCCAGCACCCCACAAAGACACACGTTACCACAGTGAAAAGGCTGTGTTCGCCACTGGGGTGAGGGTTTTGCTCTTTATTTGCTCCGGAGCTCAAGATGAATAGAAGGGTAAGGGCCGGGTGGGGGGACATAAGGCAGGGAAGGTGGCCCCCAACTGGGGTCCTGGCTGCACCACACGCTGAAATACTGGAGGCTTCAGGGGAAAACGCAAGTCGAAAAGAGAGAGAGAGCCCCGCAGGCAGCTCAGCTCCAAGGGCCTGAGAGAGCGACAGGCCACTGTGTTGTCACCAGACCCTTCTCCAGCCCCTCAGCCCGGCCCCGGGGACAGTGCTCACCGTGGGGTTCAGCTTTCAGACACCATCAGTTTGGTGGCATTTGACTCCATCCTTAGAAAAGCAGCCCCACCCGATCTTTGGAAGCTTTGAGCACTCACTGTCAGGGCAGGGGAGGGCAGAGGACAGGTGGGGCCCCCCCAGGCAGGGCCAGGAGGAGAGGGGCACTCAGATCGGGGAGAGGGCACGGGGACGGAGGCTCAGGGCCTGAAGCCCTGGGTCCTCCCCCACCCTGGAGTTCCAGCAAATCGAAAATAGAAAACAAGATGCGTGTCGGGGCTCCAGCTTGAAGGAAGGGGGTAGAGAAAACATGATATATCTGGAAGAGGAGCCCCTGGCTCTCAGGGGAGGCCGTTTACCCCAGACAGGCCGCAGGGCATCAGACAAGCAAAGAGGTGGCACGTGTGTTTTGTTCGGAGGGTGAGAAGAGGCACGAGTAAATCTGCACTTCCAAGTGGAACCCAGGACTGCAATTATATAAAACAATACATCGTCCGCTCCAGGGTCTACACCAAGACCTAGGCGTCACCAGGTGTGATCCTCAGAGGCCACCAGGCTGATGCTCATGGTCATTCAAGAGAGGTAAGCGGTCAGTTGCACAAAGTGAGACAGGTGTCTCTGCTGCAGGACTTCTCAGGGCCTTTACTATGTGAATTTCCCTTGTGACTCTCCAAGGAGGTGTACAAAATACAAGGGAGTCCCAGATTTACCTGGCCACCAAATCCTTCTCTCCTGGTGCTGGTGTTCCACTTTGGGAATGGCCGTGAGTGAAGGGTGTGGAGGCCTGAGCCCCCCCCCCAGCTGGGCGGCATGGGGGCCCGGCAGGGAGCCCGGGGGACTTCCACATGAGGAAGACGGATCCTGCTCAGGGGCGGCTGGGACATCTCATTCTTGGCGGCTGTTGGGAGAAGGCACGGCCCGAGGCCCCCACGATGTGTCTGGCCCAAGCACGCTCTCTGCAGCCTCAGACCCTTGCACCCCTGCAGCGGGCCGTCGTGCAGACGGAGCAACATCTGGGGAAGAAAAACAGATCCAGGACGTGAATGAGCAACTTCCAAAGAAGAAAAAATGCGTAAGTTCCAAGACGATACAAAACTGTCCAGCTTCCGCATCAATCAAATAAATGCAAACTAAAGCAATGTTCTTTTGGGGCGCCTGGGGGGGCTCAGACAGTTGAGGGTCTGACTCTTGATCTCAGCTCAGATCTCGATCTTAGGTTCATGAGTTCAAGCCCCATGCTGGGCTCTGCACTGGGCATGAAGCGTGCTTTCATAATAATAGTGAAACAACATTTTGAGTTTTTTTCTTATCAACTTAGCAAAGTTTTTGCGGGTTTTTGTTTTTTTTAAGATTACAGCTTTGATCCTGGAGCAGCAAAATAGGGGTCCCAAAACTGTTCATGAAAGCCCAACTTGGCCCTCCCCTTCTGATGGTCAAATTAACAATATGGATCAGCAGACTGGAAGGGTACGTGTCCCTGACAAGAAATGTATCCTAGGGAACAGGCAAAGTAGAAAAAGAATCATCTATGAGAATGTTCATTGCCATATTATTAATATTATTATATTCTATATATAATATTATATATAATGTACTATATGTAACCATATATAATATTATCATTAATATTAATAATTACTATTATTATAGCAAAACAGTGAAATCATCAAAAGATAAAATTATTGGAAATTATATATGAGTAATATGTACTTAATTTATATTCTATTATATATATCATATACATAATATAATAATTGGAAATTACTCATAAGTAATATGTACTTAATTAACTTAGTTATATTATATATATTATATTATATATAATATAATAATTTAAAATTGTATATGTAAGTAATATGTACTATATTCGTACAAAAAGACATTTTGAAAAAGATGTGAAAGACTCACGATTGGGAATAAAGTTTTTAAAAACTTTTTTAACGTTTTTATTTATTTTTGAGAAAGGCAGAGACAGAGTGCAAGCAGGGGAGGGGCAGAGAGAGAGGGAGACACAGAATCCGAAGCAAGGCTCCAGGCTCTGAGCTGTCAGTCAGTACAGAGCCTGATGTGGGGCCCAAACCCAGGAACCGTGAGATCATGACCTGAGCCAAAGTCGGAAGCTCAACCCACAACCGAGGGAGCCACCCAGGCGCCCCTGAGAATAAATTTGCAATGCGCAGTTCACTAGAGGGGTTAGCAAACAAACAGTTGTCACAGAATGACCCTTTAAAACAACAACAGCCAAGATACTTGTCACTTCACTGAAAAACTGTGTCGAGTTTCAGAGCTGTGTCCCACTGAGAGGGACTCAAAGTGGCATTTTCTGTTATTATTCACATCTCATCTGCCTCCAACAAGTTCGAGTTCACAACACATGTTTGGAATCTGATGTCTGCCTCTGTTCTCCACATCTCCTACCCCTGGGGCCCTGACCAAGTGTTCTTTGTCATGCCATCTGGACCCACCCCCCATCCTCTCTCATCTCCGCCGTGCCCAGCCCCACACGAGGTGCTCCCACTACGTCACACCCTCCTCACCGAGGGTAAAGGTCTCCTTCTGTTCAGACCTGCCCCCATCTTGAGGCTTCCACAAGGGCATCAGCTCAAAGGGCCTCCCTCCAAGATCTGAGAATGACCTTCACCATCCATGTAACCCACTAACTTTTGACATGCAGTGCTTGGTTTCACTTCCTGTTCACAGGCTAGCTCAGGGATAAGCCTCAGTTTGTTCATCTGAAAAATTGGAACAACATGATCTGCCTCATGGGAGACCTTCTAATTGCTGTGGCAGCACCTAGCACATTGCCTGGATCACAGTCATCACCAAACGTGTATTAGTTCTCTACCTCTGGTCCCCTCCTGGCCAGTGTCCACACCTTGAGAATCAAGGGTCAAACTAAAACACTCAGAGATGTAAACACTCAGAGACCATAAGCAATGGAAGGAGCGTCCTCTGAACCGGATGATCCGGGGACCCCGACCAGGTTCCACATCCCAACAGGGGCTCCAGGCCAATGAGTCACATTCATAGATGGTCTCAGACCTGGGGTGGGCCTCAGAAGGGACATGGTCCACCCTCCCCACACTTGACAGCCTGCCTTCCAACCATGGCCCCACCACCGGGGAAATGATGTGGTCCTCATCCACCGAGTAGGGACAGGAAGAGCCCACACTTCACAGGGCCAATTAAACAATGCCAGTAAAGATTTAAAATCACCCTGAGATACCGCCACACATCCTCAGGAATGGCTAAGACTAATGATGCCGAGGTTGGCACGGATGTAAAACAGCTGCATCATTCATGCAAAATGGTGCAACCACTTGGGAAAATAGGTTAGCGTTTTCTTATGGAGATAAACACACCATCACATGATCCAGCAATTCCGCTCCTTGGTTTTTACCCAAAAGATCTGTACATGTGTTTACAATATACAATACATATCATATACATGACATATATATAAACAATTCAAATATTCATCTATGCGAGAATGAATAAAGATGCTAGGGAGTGAGTCACTCACACGTGGATTAATCCACATGATGGAACAAGGTTCAACAATACAAAGGAATGGGTCACAGATGCATATGACAGCATAGATGAGTCTCCCAGGCACATGCTAAGGGAGGGAAACTAAATGCAAAAGAAGGAAAATGGTATGAGTCTATCCGTTCGAAGTTCTAGAAGAAAACCCAATCTAGGATGAGACAATACAGAATCGTGGTTGCCTGTGGCTCCCATCAGGAAGGAGGGGATAGATCAATAAAGCACCAGCAGGGACTTTGTGGGGTGTGGCGGTGCCCTATACTTTCACTGGGTTGTTTCAGGAATGGGCACATTTGTCAAAACTCACCAACATGTGCACTTAAAAGCTTGAGGATGTGAAATGCACAATTATACCTCAATAAAAAAAAAAATAATAGTGTCCCTGGCACATGACAAGCAGTCCATAACTACATTATTGTCATTGATGATGACTGTCCTAGGTCCACTGACTCGCAGATCAACAGTGTTCGGGGGGCCCTTGGAAATCCCTAACCAGGTGTCCCCAACCATTTTCGTGCGACGGACCTTTGGACGGGTGTGTGATGCCTACAGCCCTTTCTCAGAATATAGTTTTGCCCGCATAAAATAGAATACATATGATGACAAAGGAAACCAATTATTTTGAAAGTTATCAAATATTAAAAACAGATTTGTGATCTAGAAGTACTATGTGCTTCTTTATTAACGCATTAAATAACGAGCCGTACCAGAGGGTCTAATAACTCCCATAATTTCCAAGTAGCGAGAAGTGTAAATGGCATCTTGAAATTTCCCCCAGCTGCAATGGAAAATGAAAGGATCTGGGATTCCTCCTGGTAACCAAGTCACAGGCGCTGGGAGTCCTGTGCCTCGGTGACACCATCTCCTACGAGCAGCGTCCCGTTTCAGTTAGACGGTGATGAAAACCGAGGGGCAATGCTATTTTCTCAGCCAGGTTCCGAGACCTGGCCATAGACCGAGGCCTCCCCGGGTGAGACCCTGCCCTAGTCCAACACTCTGGGCACAGGGGAGATGGGGCCACAAAGGGAGTTATACAACGCTACACAAAGTTTGAGCTCGGAGCCGGCATCCTGCCTCCCGATTTCTAGGTCAGCCCTCTGTCCTACGGGGATAAAATATATAAAGATTTACCCCAGAGCGAGGCATGGCTGTGTCTCGCCATTGAAGACAAGGATGGGATGAGTTGTTGGCGCCGGGCCGGCGAGGCAGGAAGGCAAATGTTCACGCACACACAATATGCATTCGCTTTCCCTCCACACTCTGACCCCGCCTGATTCAGCAATGCAGGGCTCAGCTTGGGGAGCCCCCCTGGACCACAGCCCCCGCCAGGCCCTGGCCCAGAACGTGGGCGACCCCCGCTGCCGCGGCGGCCAGCAGGCCCCGTCCACCCCAGGCTGGCAGGCTGGCAGTCAGCGGGCGCCCACCGAGCACGGGGCCTCTGCCCGCATTAACTCCCTGCTGGGATAATTCTTCTCCAGCCTTTTTTTTCCGGCCACCAAGTGGGCCTGCCACCACACTGCTGTTTTTCATCTTGTTAATTGAGTCATTTATTTCGTTAAAAGGTGAAACTTTATCAGGGTTTATGTGCCAAGTGTGAGAAGGTGTATTTAATGATACATCAAATGGCCGCGGCCTCAGGTGCATCTATATTTAGAGCTGGTACAGCAAGGGGGACAGTGGCGGGGCAGGGGGGTGGGGGGGCGGGGAGCACGATGGGGCCGATCCTGCACAATTAAATTATGCTGGTTTCGAAAAGAGCTACAAGTTACACAGGCAATGTTGGATTCAAGGTGCACCCAGAAATGCACACAGTGGCCAGGACCTTGGCGGCTGCCCCCAAGGTATCCTGGTGACTCTGTCCTTCTCTCCTGGGGACTGGGGACTGAACCCAGGGGTATCTCCCTTTGCTCCTGACTCCCTGCACCCCAGCCGCCCGTCCAGCACCACTCAGGCCAGAGACTTGTGAGCCCTTCCCCGGCCCTGCTGCACTCTGCCCCTGACACTGTGCCCTTCCCTACCACCCGTGACTCTCTCACCTCCGTCCAGACAGCCAGCATCCTTCCAGCACCAGAGGCCCCCAGAAGAGCTCAGCTAGCCCTCCCCCCCACCAAAGGCTTCAGTGTCCTTCCTCCCTTAACACCTTTGGGTGAAGTCCAGGCCCCCGGGGCCAGTGTTCAAAGCCTTCGTGATCTGGCCCCAAGCATCCAGCCCTCACCTCCAGACCAGTTGTACTCTCTCTGCCTGTCTTCCGGCCAGGCTTTGCACCTGCCTTAGAACCCCATCTTCCCCATCCTCCCCACCCGAAGGCAGCGCTTCTCAACCCACTAGAATCACTCAGGGAGCTTTTTAAAATACCACTGCCTCAGTCCCAGGCAAGACCACCTTCACCAGGCTTTCAGGGCTCTGGGTCCCCAGGTGGCCCCATGTGCAGACAGAATTGAGAACTACTGCTTCTCATCTGCTCACCCCCCAAAGCCTCTGTCCCCAAGTTCCTCGCCGCCCGAGGATGGGTGAGGGAGCTCCCCCGGGCCCCTTGAGGGCCTGGCCAGGGAGGGTGCTGAGTCGGGAGTCTTCATGGTATGCACATGGCCCACGGCCCCACGGCGAGAGGCCACGGAGGACAGCTCCCGTCAAAGACGCCAGCTCGGGGAGATCAGAGCTCTGGAACTGCCCTGGCCACTCTAGCAAGTCTGCTGGACAGAATGGGGGGACAGGATGAGCAATGGTATGGGGGGCTGGGAGCAGCGAGCCAGCCCAGGCAATGGGGAAACTTCTCGTAGACTGAGAGGAGGTTGTAAGAGAAGGGAGGTGGAAGGAACTAAGGCCCCAGAGTCCCGCCCAACCCTGCCACATCCCAGCTGGGTGACCTTGGCTGCCTCGTTCAACCTCTCTGAGCCTGTTCCTCACCCATAAAGGGGGAATAATAGGCCCCTACCTGTGGGGCTAGGGGCAGACTTGGAAGCAGGATCTGTGTGAATTGTGGACACAGGCCTGGCAGGCTGCAGCCTCAGAGACGATCATGTCCCTGTGCCCCCAGCCTTCCTCTCAGGCCCTGCTCCTTCTTTCTCCTCCAGATGCCCTTACGGCACTCAGGCCACCAGCCGGCTGCGGGCGGGCAGCTGCCTACCACGGACATAAGCCACTTCTTCCTTGCACCAGAAAGGACACAGTCTTAACTCTCGAGAAATGCCAGACATCCACCCAACACCCCAGGACGGCTGCCATGTTGCCCCAGGAAGTGCAGAAAGCTGGGTCTCCAAAGAGAAGAAATGCTTCCCATCTCCTCTCTCGGGCTGTTGGGCACGGCTTTCAGGTGGCTGAGCTCTCTGGGTGGGGTCAACAGGTAAGGTCAACAGGCAATGTCAGCACTGGAAGGGATACTGAGGCCTCACATGTGGGTAAGGCCTGACCATGGGAGGATCTTGGGCCACCCTGACCAACACTTTGCAGGCACTGGTGGAAAGGTTGGGCCCCCCCGACGTCCGTGGTCACAGGGCGTGGGTTGAGAAGGCCTGCAAGGCCCTGCGACACGTGAATCCAGCCGTCTCTGCTCTCGGGAGTAGCGTGTGTGATCACACCTACTCCCCGCTACCGAGTGCCAATCAGGTGCACGCGGCTCTAGTCCTCCTGATACCTCGCCTTGGGGGCACTCATTATGCCCCCACTTCACAGAGAAGGAGACTAAGGTTTCAAAAAGGAACCTGGTGTGCTTTCAGCCACCAGGTATGAGCGCTTCCTGCCTAGCACGGGAGCAGTGACACGCACTTGACCTGCGATGCCTTCTCTAATCCCCTCCCTGGGCTCCGCCAGGGAAGGATATTTATCAGCCCGTCCCACAGAGGAGGAAGGGATCGTCCCGTTTCACACAGCTGGAAAGTGGCAGCATGAAAATTCAAACCCAGGTCTGCTGAACTCCCCAGAAAGCCCACACGGCAGGCAATTACATGGGACACCCAGCCTGCGGAAAGCGAGGGAAGGGAGGGAGGCAGCGGGAAGGAGTGGGTGTGTGTGCCCCACAGTCTCAGACCACCGCTCGCTGCCCCACTGCCCTCATCAGGCAGAGTGTCTCTCCTGTCCTAGGACTGAGCTTCAGGATCCTTGCAAGTCAGGACTGCTTGTGAACATCGCCCACCGCACTCTTCTTGCCTTCCCCATGACCACGTGGAGGCGTGACACCAACCTCACACCATCTTGCAGAGTTTATGAGCTTCCCGTGGCTGCTTGTGACAAAAGACCAGTGCTGTGGCGAGCTTGATGACGTAAAACAACAGAAATTTATTATCCCACAGTCCTGGAGGTGAGAAGTGCAGATTCAAGGTGTTGGCAGGACTGCACTCCTGCAGGGCAGAATCTTCCCTGACCTCTTCCAGTTTCTGGTGGCCCCTGGCTTCACTTGGCTTCTCTGTGTCACTCCAATCTCTGCCTCTGGGGCCACATGGCCTCCTTCCCTATGTCTGTCTGTCTTCTCTTTTCTGTCTCATTTAAGAAAGCCTATCATTAGACTTAGGACTCACCTTAATCCAGAATGATCCCATCTTGAGATCCTTACCTTAATGACATCAGCCTAAGCCAATATTGCAAATACCTTCACATTCTCAGGTTCCAAACAGACATATCTTTAAAAATTTTTTTTAATGTTTATTTATTTTTGACAGAGAGAGAGACAGAGAGAGAGACAGAGAGAGAGAGCGCGCGCATGAGCAGGGGAGGGGCAGAGAGAGAGGAAGACACAGAATCGGAAGCAGGCTCCAGGCCCTGAGCTGTCAGCACAGAGCCCGAAGTGGGGCTCGAACTCACAGATGGTGAGATCGTGACCTGAGTCGAAGTCGGGCACTCACCAGACTGAGCCACCCAGGAGCACCTCAAACAGACATATCTTTTGAAGAGGTTCAACACTCCACCTGTTACAAGGACCTTAATTCATTTGCTGCCCAATCCCAACACTACCCATCTCCCCATAGCCTAGCCCCACACTTAGAAGGGGGGCATGGTCAGTGGGAAGATCATGGGTTCTGGGTCCACTCAGACCTGGTTTTGAATCTCAGCTCTGCCATTGGCCAGCTAAGGGATGCACACAGGCCTCCTGACCTCTCCACATACCTCTATCTTCACCTCTCAAATGACCAAACTCTACCTCCTCGGTTTAGAGGAATTACACAATCTAGTGAATGTAACCTGGTTGTTTCTCAACAGAGGATGCCTCTCCTGTTTCCCTACATTTGCAAATACTCAGGAGGTCAGATGGGAATGGGATTCTTGAAGAGAGCCACATAGCTAGCCGAGGTCTGTGAGAACTGGGATTTTATAAGCAACTGCAGTGTTTGTCTCCCAGAGACTCTTAACCATCCCTAAGTAGTATGAGGACAAACCTTACACCAACACGTAAACTCAT
>NW_024412396.1:70703560-70724483 GCF_014898765.1 Herpailurus yagouaroundi
CTCTCTCTCTCTCTCTCTCTCTCTCTCTCATTCTGTCTCTCTCTCCCCTCCCAATCATATGCTCTGTCTCAAAATAAATAAATAAACATAAACAAGAAAATAAAATATCTCTTCCAATGTTTCCCAAAGCATCTTAGCTCTTGATAGCGATACAAAAAGTCTATCTGGCCACAGCATTCCATGTGCCTAGATCTGGAGGGCCTTCAGAATGCCCTTTTTCACCTGACACTCTTATTTGTCCTTCAGGGTCAATGTGAAGTTTCCCTCCACTGGCCCTCCTATGGCTTCCCACACCATCCCACACCCACTAAGCCATAGTCCTTGTGTTGAGTGTATCCACTTGTGTGTTTGCCTTGGCCAGAGCACTGTGGGCTTCTTGTGGGTGTGGACCCATGCCTGATCCACACTACACGTTTCTGCCTAACTCAGGCATGACACCTAGTAAGACCTTGTTATATCCTAAGGTCACACCACAACCAAAACCTAAGTTTCTTTGTCATTTGCAACATGATTGTTGTTCACAGGAGAAGGAAAAAGAAAAGGGGACATTTGTGGTCAGATTGGTGGGAACCACTGAGCTAGTTGAAACCCTTCATTTTCCACAGAAGAAACCAGAGGCCCTGATGGGAAGTCTCATACCCAGGATCATAAAAGAAGGTGGTGACATACCAAGAAATGTGACCCAGAAACATGATTTATGGTCCCCACTCCACTTTCTTGCTTGAGAGTAGGGAGAGGAGAGAGGAGAGAGAAGGTGGCTACCAACAAGGGGAGATGACTCTTTATGGAAACATTGGTTCTGCAATCAGCTGGGGGCCCGGGGCCAAAAGTTATCCTGGATCCAAGTCCATATTTAAATCTTCCACCAGTGTTAGTGAAAAGAATTTTCTCAGCAGTACTTGGGCCAACCTCTACTGCGAACTGAGTCACCTCCATGAAGGTAGTAGATAGTGCCTTTCACCACATGCTGGGTGCTCTCAGCAGGTGGGCTGCACCTGCATAAGGGGTTCAGAGAATTCAAGAGTCACTGAAAGGGTACCTGTGGAAGAGAGGTGCTGGCTAGGCCAAGAGGGCTGAAATTTGAAAGTCGGTTGAGTCAACGAGAAAAAGTGGGGAAGGGAAGAGTATGAAGGAAGCAGAAAAAGAAAGCAAGGAGTGGAGGTGATAGAGTGCGAGGTGAGGGAGGAAGACTCTGAGGCTCAAGCTTGCATGGGCCAGTTACAGGGTTTGTCCTTAACTCCACCACTAAGTCACCAAAGAGTCTAAACAAGGGAGGAGCATATCAAATTTCTTCTTCTTCTTCCCCTTATTCCCCTTCTTCTTCTTCTTCCTCTTCTTCTTTTTTTGTTCTTTTTTAGAGATCAAGCAAGTTGCACTAAAAGGAATTTCAGAGTTAGACAGAAGAGTTCACAGGACTGACCTCACTTCTGACACCAGTCAAAAGTTTGGAGGTCCTCAAGTCCACTCATCGATAACACACCAAAAAGATTCGCAGAAGCTGATGAAAAGCTGGGAAGCCCATGGTTATGGTTTATTAGAGCTAAAGGACACAGGTTAAAATCAACTAAAAGTAGAAGCACAGAGCCCAGAGACCAGGAAGTTTCCATATGCAGAGCTTCCAGCTGTCCCCTCCCCATGGAGTCATGAACAACAAAACTCTCCCCATGTCGGTGTGTGCCAGGATACGTGGAGTATTGCCTACCAGGGCAGCTCACCCAAGCCTTGGCATTCAGTCTTTGCTGGGGCTCATGCTCATAAACCTATTGGCTGCCAATGTGGTTGACATGTCCCCATTCCCTTCAGAGGTCAAGCTGATGTCTCGTAACCCAAAGCCTTCACCCTAAATCACATTGTTGGTGTAGTCCAAAACCCCCAGGAAACAAAGATACTCCTGTCAGGAATAATATTCTAAGGGCTTAAACATTATCTCCAAAGAGCTGAGGGCAAAGGCTGGCCTGTCTTTGAGCAAGGCCAAATGCTCAACACAGGAATGGACTGAAGAGGGGCTGAGAGAGAGATAAGAAGACCCTCTAGAAATGATTGCAGAGTCCAAGTAAAAGATAGAGGTGGAGGGGATGGATGCCAACGGTGGGGAGGAAGACACAATCAGTAGAGGTTTGATCAGTTTCATTGGAGATTTAAGAAATTCTGACAACCTCCACTCCAACAAAGATGACATAATGGAGACTGGATTTACTATGCTGTGTGATACAACCAAAGTAACATGCTGAGGGTCATGCTGTATAGTTTATATATACATATATAATTTTAAAATAATGCATATCTTTTTTAGCATTTATTTATTTTTGAGAGTGATGAGAGAGCATGAGCAGGGAGGGGCAGAGAGAGAGAGAAACAGGGGATGCGAAGCGGGCTCTGCGCTGACAGCAGTGAGCCCAATGCAGGGCTTGAACTCACCAACCGTGAGATCATGACCTGAGCCGAAGTTGGACATTTAACTAACAGAGCATCCAGGTGCTTCCAAATAATACATATCCTGAGAGATATATACATATATCTCTCTCAGGAGTTTTCAAAACCATGAAGTACATCAGGCAATGGAAGGCAGCACTGTCAGTGAGATAAGAAAAGAATTTAGGTGAGGTGTCACAATTGTCCCAGTTTACCGGCTTGACAGTTTCCAGGAGAGGTTGAAAACATGGAACTGAGAACAAGAGAGAATAAGTTGGACAGAGTTTGCATAACAGAGTACTGAAGAGAAGACAGCTGGAAAAAGAGAGAGAGAAAGAGAGAGAGGGAGAACTCCCGAAAGGGTATTCCCAAAGCATCCAACTGAGTCTGGACCACAGCATATGTATGAGGAAACTATGCAAGGCTAGAGAAAGAATCATCCAATGGGATAAGGGACTAGTGCCTGGGGCTCTCACAGAACCAGGAATAGTCCCTGTTCCCACCCACCAGACTGGAAAGCCTCACAATTCATGGCATATTCGGTACAGCAGTCAGAAAGGCTTGGGTTCAGTCAAGGAAAACAATTAACCTTAGATTGAATACTACTCTTATTCTACCTAACAAAACTTGAAAGCAAAACATTCACTTATTTTCGAGTAAATTAATCACACCACATAGCAAAGCTCAAGAATATACAAATACAAAAATATCCAGCACCTAACAAGGTAAACTTCACATCTGGCATTCAAGCAAAAATTAACAGGCATTCAAAGAAGCAGAAAAATATGACCAATAAAAAGACCAAAATAAAACTTCTAGAGGTGAAAATATAATGTCTGAAATGGAAAATTCACTCTATGGGACAAATAGAAGATTAGACCTTGAAGAAGAAAAAATTAACAGTTTGAAGACATGAAATAGAAATGATCCACAATGAAGCAGAAACAGAAAAACAAAAATTAATGAACAGAGAATTAAATGCATCAGTGAACTGTGTGGCAATTTCAAGTAGCCTAAAATATGTGAAATTGGAGTCCCAGAAGATGAGAAGAGGTAGGAACCGATTTTTTTGAAAAAACAACAGCTAAAATGTTTTTCCAGATTGGATGAAAACTATATATTTTTTTTAAGTTTAGTTATTTATTTTGAGAGAGACAGAAAGAGCAGGGTAGGGGCAGAGAGAGAGGGAGAGAGAGAGAGAATCCAAGCAGGATCCAGATGCTTAACCAACCGAGCCACCCAGGTGCCCCTGAATGAAAACTATATTTCACAAATCCAAGGGGCTCAATGAACCCTAGGAACAAGAAACATGAGTAAAACTACACCAAAGAATCAAATTGCTCAAAATCAGTAGTGAAGAGGAAATCTTAAAAGCAGTAAGAGGAAAAAAGGTCAAGACATACAGAGGAATAAAGGTACAAATTACAATACATTTCTTCTCAGAATTATGAGGGCTAGAAAACCGTGGGGCAACTTCTTTAAACTACTGGGAAGAGGGGCGCCTGGGGGACTCAGTCTGTTAAGCAGCCGACTTTGGCTCCAGTCATGATCTTACAGTTCATGAGTTCAAGCCCTGCGTCAGGCTCTGTGCTGACAGCTCAGAGCCTGGAGACTACTCAGATTCCATGTCTCCCTCTCTCTCTGCCTTCTCCCTGTTCTCTCTCTCTCTCTCTCTCTCTCTCTCTCTCTCTCAAAAATAAATAAACATTAAAACAATGTAAACAAATAAAAATAAAAATGAAAAAATAAACTACTGAAAAGAAAAACAAACTGCCAACCTCAAGTTCTATAACCAGCAAAAATATCTCCCAAGACACAGAAGAAACCAAGACTCTGGAAAAAATGCAAAAGTCAAAAAATTATCTTTATTAGACCGAAAGAAAAATCTTCCAGATGGAAATATTTCAAACAAAGAAGAAAGAGCACCCAAAACGGTCAATACCTGGGTAAATACATAAGATGTTCTTCTTACTATTTGAATCTCTTTAAAGATAGTTGATGATTTAAACAAAAATAATAAGATATGGAAGGTAAAATATAGGGCAACAATAACACGAAGGGCAGGAAGGGAGAAATGGAAGTATACTCTTATAAAGTTCTTATACTGTACTTGAAATAAAACATCACTTCAAGTTAGGCTGGTAAGTTAAAGCAACCACTAGAATGATCAAATAAATAGCTATGGCTTATAATCCAATGAAGGAGGTACGCTGTAATCATAAAAATACTCAAATTTTTCAAAATGAGAACAAAAGGAAATGAGGAACAACAGATTGAATGAATAGAAAGATCGAACAGCAAGATGATAGATTTGAATCTAACTATATCAACAATCACACTAGGGGTGCCTGGGTGGTTCAGTTGGTTATGCATAGGATTCTTGGTTTCTGTTCAGGTCATGATCTCACAGTTCGTGGGTTCGAGCCCCATGTCGGGCTCCATGCTGACTGTGCAGAGCCTGCTTGGGATTCTCTCTCTCCTTCTCTCTCTGTTTCCCCCATTTGCTCACTCTCTCAAAACTAAATATAAAAGTAAACTTAAAAAAAAAACTTAGAAAATAATAATCACATTAAATATAAATGGTCTAAACATCACCAGTTGGGTGATTTTTTTCTATGCATGATATAATAAATGATGCTGGAATAACTGGATGTCTATATGGGGAAAAGAAGACCTAAAACCATACCCCACACCATATAAAAAAATTGACCTCAAATGAATTATGGCTGTAAATTGTGAAACCTACAATTACAAATCTTCTGGAAGAAAACAGAAATCAGTCTTCATGACCTCACTTGTCTTCCTCTGGACATTTTCTCAGGCCATTCTCCCTATCCGGAGTGCCCTTTCCCTCACCTCTGTGTATCAACACGTTACATCAACAACTGTCCTTCCAAATCTATAATTTTTCAGGATGCAAATCAAGTATGATCTCTTCCACATTCTCTGAATCCTTTTGTAATTTTCCAACCCATTCTAGTTTTTCAGTATTTCTCACTATCAAGATTCTTGAGAAATGTACATCCGAATTTTCCTATAAGACAGGGAGCTCCTTGAAGGCAGAGTTCAGGTCTAATTTGTATTCCATTTTCTCCCAGTGCTTAGCACAGCACTTAGCACAAAGTAGGCATTACCAGCTTTTACCAAGACCTTGCCATATGCCAGGAGAGTGCTGGGGATGACAGCACAGAGCCAGCTCACATGTTCTGCTGCTGGGATTCCAAGAGCTGGAAGCATACCTGTTAAATAAGCCTGTTCAGTGCCTTTATGATCACTGCAACATCAATCATTGAAACCACCATTATACTGTAAGTACTGAATAGTACAAATTTGGGCAGCTCAGTATCTTTATCCCATGTGTCCAGTTCAGAAGCTAATGCACATGTGTAATGGAATCTCTCAATCACTCAAGAACTGCACTGGTCATTTTCATAATAATTTCTTGGGTTTTTTTTTTTTTAATGCTATTTCTATTTGGTGCCATTATATCACTGAAATAGGGACTTGGCCTCAGTTCTAGTATTGCTGGGGGGGAAATGTAGGCTTTATTACAAATTTACATCCAAGAAGGTGGGCTGGCAGGACCAGGGAGGATTTTTCTGGTATAGGAGGCTCCCAAGAAGGCTGGAGCCATTCTCAACCAGATCCAGAAATTAGCAGGGAGAAACTGGCATCCGTGACTTTGCCCATTAAGTGAAAAGTTGAATGTGCCAACTTCTACATGGACTGCCGGAAATGCTGCCCCGAACACCACCCAGCCTCTGCCTCAAGACATTCCAGTGCAACAAATGTGCAAAAGCCATGGCAATCCCAGACTCTGTGACCACACAGAGGGAAGGCACCTAGCTCAGACCTGAGGGAAAGTGAGAGAGGGCTTCCTAGGAGAGGAGTCACAAAGGCTCAAGGAAGTCTACGGTCTAACCAGAAACAGATTGACACATGCATAGTTTTCTGGGCAAAACCCAGATGCTGAAAAGCAGAAGGCCACTCTGGGCCCTTGGGAGAGGGGTGGGTGAAGCCAGGGGTGAGAGGTCAGGAGCCTCCTGCTCCAGCTAGATCATGAAGGACAAAGGGCCCACAGTGCAGAGCTCAGCATTTAGGCTTTACTTTGAAGGCAATGGGGGTTAATGAGAAGTCCAAATACACAGCAGAGGGCATGTGATTGGCTGCCCTAATGGGGGGAGCTTGAAGGACCCCAGAGGGACCTGTGCAGCCTGCTTCAGAAGAAGGAAGGCCATTCTGAAGGGGTGGTGTAGGCGGAAGCACCCAGATAATAATCAAATCCCCAGAGAAGTAGGTTACAAACTGAGTAAATGCTAGGAAGCCTGGTCCCAGGGGGCTAGGAGGGCCTCAGGAGGTCAGGAAAGCCTCCCCAGAGAAGTAATATTTAGGGGGGACCAAAGAGATATGAAAAGTAGGTGAGACAGGATAAAGCCTTCCAGGCACAGAGAACAGCATGTGCTAAGGCACTGAGGCAAGCGGGGAAGCTCTGGCATTTTCTAGGCTCTCCACACTCATCTTCCATGACTCCCCCACTCCAGTGACCCTGCGCATATCTGGTCTTTCCCATCTTCCAGTCTGTGTTGCTTGTCCTTCCCCGGGAGCCCCCTGGGGCCAATTCCAGGGACACCTCCTCTGTGGAGTCCTCAGTGCTTACCTGGCACTTGGCCATGCTCTGCTCTGTGTCCCCACAACACTGTATACGTGTCTCCTCTCTAGGGTTTATCATTTTCAAAAAGATTTACACATTTGGCCTTCCCACTAAATCGCAAGTGTCTTGGTCCAGAGACCATCTTTTATTTCATCTTTTGTTTTCAACTCTGGCTTTCCCCATCGTCTGGCGCACAGAAGGCCCTCGATGAGCGGGGTTTTTACATGGAGAGAGTCATCCAGGTTTCCGAACCTCAGCACTACTGACACCTGGGGCCAATACTTCTTTGTTTGGGGGACGCTCCTGTACGTAGCATCCCTTGTCTCCTGGCTTCTAGATGCCAGCAACATCCTCCACCCCAAACCAGGACCACCAAAAATGTCCCCTGGGGCTAGAAATTGCTCCCAGTTGAGAACCACTGGATTAGTCCAGTCAAGGCTCTCACTTTTCCAGCAGGGAAACGGGGGAGCAGAGGTGGTCTGGCGGCCAGGCTTCTCCTCTCCCTGAAGAGCTTCCAGTCAACCGGCACACACGCAATCAAGAGGGAGCCGAAAAGTCAGGCGGTCTCCAAACACACAGATTGCCTTATCTGAAGTCTTCTGCCAACATCAACTCTCTGACCGCGGAGTTGATCCCCATCTTGTAAACAAGAAGGGAGGTGGCTCAGAGGACGACGCCCTCCCTCGCAGGCACCGAGAGAGGCTGGCCTCCCTCCAGACCCCGGGAGGTGGCCACCCCGAGTCTCCACAGGACACGCAGCCCTGCCACGCGGCCACTGAAGCTGCCAGGCGAGGAGCGCCGAGGTCCAGCCCCAGAAGCCTTGCCTGGGGCTGTAAGTGACAGACCCAGCAAGGAGCAAGTGAGGAAGATAGCCCCCCAGGAGCAGAAATTCAGGGGCAAAGCCTTCTCACCCTAGAGGTTTACCAACCAGGACAGGAGTTCGAAGGTCAGGCGTGTCCATGTGGGGCCAGCTCAGGCTACGCTTGGCTCTGCACCCTACTGGGAGCATAACAATGCAGCGTCTCTGAACCTCAGTCTCCTCACCTGTAAAACGGACGTAATCGGACCACATCTCATAAGCCAACGGTGTGGAGTCCTTGGCACAGCGAGTTCTTACCAAGGACAGGGTAAGCACGCGTATGTGTCGCCATTGTCTGTACACACAAACCAGGTCCAGAGAGTGGCCTTTCCCCGAAAGATTTTAAATGTCTGAAGAATGGCGAGGAGGCTCTGTGACATGTGGCTGTGGGGTGGCAGGAGAGGAGAAGCCCAGATCTGCCTTCTCACTTCGGTTTCCTCGTTGATGAAGAGGAGAAAACGAAACCTCTCCTCCTCGCTTGTCAAAGCTGTGGTGAGGGTCAACCCAGATGAGCGTTTTCCTAACATTTGTGACTGTGACTCACGGTAAGAAACATACAGTAAAGCCTCAGATTGTGAGTAATGTGCTCTGCGAGCGTTCCGCCAGGCAAGCAAACATTGCTAACAAATTTTAACTTGATACACGAGCGACGTCTTGTGATACGAGTAGTACGTGATGGCAAGCGTCACAGGATCACAACTGAGCTAGTGGTTCTCTCTCTCTCTCTCTCTCTCTCTCTCTCTCTCTCTCAGGCTGCAAGATTGTGGGTGACCATCTCCCATGCTCCGATGCTCAGTCTCAGGCCACTTCTAAGCACCTATGGACGGTCCTTTGCTTTTCCATACAAAAGTAAGCTCGGGAACACTTTGCTTCATTCTAGGTCAGGCTGCCTGCAGACACAGACCCTTTCCTCTGCTGCCTCATTGCCAGTTCGATTAAATACAGTCTGTGACAAGAGTTTATTAATACTGTACTGTAGTCAACTTCCGTGCAAGCGTGTACAATGGCCCCCATGCAGAAAAAGATTCCATGGAGCCAATAGATAGCAGTGATTCCATTAGGGACAGTGAAAGTCGTCCTACACAGTAATCCTCCTCTCTCTTGTGTCCCTCACACCAGTCAGGAAGGTTTCCAAAGTGCAGGCTAATTTGTTCATTTTTCTTTATATTTTATATTTTCTTTATAATTTTGTATTATATTACAGGATTGCAATCGTTTTTATATGAATATTTTTGGGTTGTGGAACGAATCATCTGAGTTTCCATCATTTCTTGTGGGGAAATTCACTTTGATATATAAGTACTTGGGATTACAAGCATGTTTCCAGAATGAATTATGCTTGCAAACCAAGCTTTTACTGTATAGTAAAATCCAGAACGCACACAAATGAAACAAAAAATGTCCTGAAACAATTATCTCCCTTACTGTGTATAATGCACTCTGACAAATCCTAATCTATTCGGTTTGGGTTTTTGAAATCCAATCACTCGGGTGATCTCACGACCCACTAGTGAGTCACGACCCTGCATTAGAAAAACACTACGTTTTGCAATCGATGGGAGAGTAGAGCGATGATCAAAAGTTTGCAGATTAGCATTATGGGTGGTGTTCCAGTTAAAAACATTGCTGCATAACAAGCACCAGTAAAACTTAGTGGCTTACACCGATAATTTATTATTGACTCTCACAAGTGGGAGGATTACATGGTCCGGCTGGGATTGTCGTCATCTGAAAACTCAATTGGGCTGGACATCCAAGATGGCTCCCTCAGATGGCTGGTGGCCGGCTGAGAGGTCAGCTGTCAGCTGAGGCTGTCAGCTGTCATCGGCCTCTCCCCATAGTTGCACATGGCTTCTCCGTGCGATGTAGACTTCTCGCATCGTGACAGCTGGGTTCCGAAAGAAAGCGAACCAAGAGTAAAGTTTCCAAGAAGCCAGAAGCGAGGGCCTCCAAGCCATTACAGGTTCTGCCTGGAAGGGGTCAAAGCAGTCACAACATCATCCCAGATTCAAGGGGGAAACACAGACTTCACCCTTGCAAGAAAGGATTGGAAAGGTCACATCGCAGGAGAGCTGCGGGATGGGAGGCATGGCTGCTTCCATGTGGAAAATACAATCCGCCACAATCGCTGATCGGGTGAGCCTCTCTCACTCAGCTCTTCCGGGATGGCGGGCAGATCACTTTTTTCTGTGCTGGTCTCCAGGTTTTCATCAACAGAAAAGGAGGACTCATTACATGTGTCAAAAGACTTTCCAACTCTAACCTTCTATGATCAGGATAAAGTTGGAGAACACATACCCTGCCTTACATTTTGTGTATTTGACATAGGCTAAAATCACCCCTCTCGCTCACCTTGACTCTTGCTTTGTATCGGCCAAACCCCGAAATTCTCCTGTGGGTGTTCAATCACCTCTTTTCCCTGCCACCAGCCTGGCGAAGTCGTGCTGATGGGATCCTTGCGGGCTGGCCTTGATTCTCACTCCTAGTACCTATCAAGATAGGAAGAAGGTTCTCTGAAGTATCCATTTGGCGAAAACCGATCACTGGTGCAAGGAGTATTTGCAGCAGGCGGGGAACCTTGCTCTCCACCAGGCCTGCACCAGCCACGCAGGATAGAGGCAGAAACCGCTAGGATTTTACGAAGCGTCACTTTGTCAGGGCTCAGAGGAGGTGGAAAAGAAACACAGCAGCCAGACCTACAAAAAGGGCGAATCTGCCAGACTTCAAGATCAACTCCAGCATACGCTAAAATGACTGCTTTTCAGAGGGAATCGTATTTCCTGTCCACTGCATCGAGAAGCTAGAGGCACTTAAAGAATTTGAATCTGTTCTCCTTCTCTTCGGATACAATCACTAATCTTGCCTCCTTGCCTTCTTTCTTTTTTTCCTGGGGAGGCAACCTACTCACCTAGCACATAAAATACTCATATTATGACACCCAGGCTTTAGAGATTTACATGAGAATCAGCAAACCTTATTTTAGCCCAATATAGAGAATGTGTGATGCATGGAGGGAACTCTGGGTTTATTCCCCAGATAAGTCATTTATTTCTTTCCTCAAAGAAAAATCCAATATCCTGAGATCAGATGCATATTGAAGCTTTGGTGGAAAAGAACCAGACAGGGCTGGATTAACATGTTCACGTCGGCCTCTCCCCATAGAGTGATCTGTGAAGATGTGGGAGCCTCCGCGGAAGAATCGCCCCAGTGCCTCTGACCTGGTCATTGGCCACAGCAGCCTGGGACGGGTTAGCGCCCGCCTCACCCGAGCAATTCTGGGAGCACTTTCTGATTTGCCAACTCGTGAGACATGCACACTTGCTCTCCATGTTTCAAGAGGTTATTTATCAGCAAGCAGAAGACAGCAAGCCTGGCCTTCAGGGCTCTCGTGGACCCTCCTTCCTACCCGCTGGCCCTGCACGTGCAGCCACGCCATCCGGGCCAGGCTGCTGCAGGTATCTGGGCTCAGCACACGCTGAGCACATGCTGCTCCCTCTGCCTGTGACACTTTCCTGCCCCATCCCTACTTAGGGGCACCTATTCATGAAACGCCAAACAGCGCCTCGCACACAGAAGCACTGGTCCATTTTAACCGAATAACTGGACAGACGGAAAAAGAGCGACCGATCAGCCACCGGCCAGGCTGCAGGCTTTATCTCCCAAACATCACCTTTCAGTCCAATTATTTGGAACGAGCCTCGAGAAATGACACCACCTTCCATGGTAGATTCTCAGAGCAGAAACCGAGGAGTCTCTTCCCTGGTCCCTGCCTCTCTCTCACACCACACATCCCTGTCACCCACAAGTTCGGCCCAAGCCACCTCTGAAATAGGTCTTAAAACCCCATCCAGGGGCACCCGGGTGGCTCAGTCAGTTGAGCGTCCGACTTCAGCTCAGGTGGTGATCTCGCAGCTCGTGGGTTAGAGCCCCGCATCAGGCTCTGTGCTGACAGCTCAGAACCTGTATCCTGCTTCAGATTGTATCTTCCTCTCTCTCTGCCCCTCCCCCACTCACGCTTTGTCTCTGTGTCTCAAAAATATATAAACATTAAAAAAATTGGGGGGGGGGGGTGGTCCTGGGTGGCTCAGTCAGTTAAGCGTCTGACTTCGGCCCAGGTCATGATCTCACTGTTGGTGGGTTCAAGCCCGGCATCGGGCTCTGTGCTGACAGCTGGAGCCTGGAGCCTGCTTCGATTCTGTGTCTCCCCTCTCTCTGCCCCTCCCCTCCTCATGCTTTGTCTGTCTCTGTCTGTCAAAAATAAATAAACGTTGAAAAAAAATTTTTCGTTTTAAAAACCCATTCACATTTCTCCTTCCCCAGAGTTCCACCATCTCTTACCTGGGTCCCCTTAAGCCAAGGATTTGTTGCCCGCGGCCAACAGCCTGCCGCTGGCACCCCCTTCTGAACCTCCTCCAAGAGCACGCACATCCCAAGGCAGCCCCAGCCAGAGACTGACAGACAGGAGGCCGAAGTCCCGGCCATTCGGCCGATGTGGGCCGTCGACACCCAACGTGGGGCTGGTTGAGGTGCTGGCAGCCTGCGTCCCAGCTAGGCTTCCTCCTCTACGCCCCCCTGCTGCCTCTCCTGCCCTCCCACAGGGATTTGTCCCTAATAAATGCCCTGCCCATCACATTCCAGCTCAGCGTCTGCTTCCTGAGACTCTAACCTCCGATGTGTGTGGAGGTGGGTAGGATTCCATCCAAGCAGCTGCGTGTTTAGTTCAGACGTCGGCCTGCTGCAGAGTCCTTTTGGGCCACTACAACCCAACACTACAGACTAAGGGATTTCAATAACAAACATCCTGGTTCATAGACAGGGGCATTCTGCTGTGTCCTCACATGGCAGAAACACGAAGAAGCATGTCGGGGTCTCTTTTACAAGGACACTAATCTCATTCACCTCCCAAAGACCCTGCTTCCTGGGATTTGGGATTAGAGCCTCACCATATGGATTTGAGGGACATAAACGTGCCATCCATGGCACGTGCCGGGTTAAACTGCATTCTTAAAAGGGGTCCACTGCTGACAATTAGAAAATTATTAAAGCTTTTGCACCACACAGCACTTCCTCCTAAACGCAGTATCTCCAGGGAGAAAAGAAAGACAAGATGTGGGGGCTGGGGGGGGGGGACAAGAAGAAGGAAGACATCTGGGGCTTTCAACAGAGCACAGGACCCTGTGTGATGCTGTCTCCTCTCTGCCCTTTGTCCTAAATTGTCGCACACACACTTTCTGCATTCAGCTGGTCTCCCCCTAGACTGGAGCCCCTTGAGGGCGGGGACAGTGCCCATCCTTCTGCATAGCACGTGGACAAGGCCCAGACGAGGCAATGACGTGCCATGAGTGTGCAGGAGGTGCGTGCACACTCTTGGTCAGGTTTTTTGGTCTACATTTCTTTCTATCACTGCAGCTATGTATGTCTTGAAGTCAGGTAAAATGACTTCTCCCACTTTGTTCCTGTTTTTCAAACGCATTGTAGCTATTCTAGTTGCTTTCCATATGAATGTTCAAATAATCCTGCCTCAGTCTGCAAAAACCACGCTGGCATTCTGATAGGAGTTCCATTAGACCTATCAATTCGGGGAGATTCTATACCTTTACCACCTTGAGTCCTCCGACATGAACACAGAACATCACTCCATTCACGTGGACCGTCTTTGATTTCTTCCGTCAGGATTTTGTACTTTTCAGCAACCAAGCTCAGTATGAGTTTTCTTAGATTTACATCCAAGTATTTTTGGGAGTGTTTATAAATGGTATTGCATTTTTTATTTTGATTTCCATGTGTTCATTGCTAGTACACGGAAATAAAATCTTGTTTTGTATATTTATCTTGTATCCTATAACTTTGCTGAGCTCAATTATTAGTTCTAGGAGTATTTTTGTAGATTCTTCGGGATTTTCTTTTTTTCAATGTTTATTTACTTTTGAGAGAGAGAGAGAGAGAACAAGCCAGGGAAGGGACAGGGAGAGAGGGAGCCAAAGCAGGCTCCAGGCTCCAAGCTGTCAGCACAGAGCCCGATGCGGGGCTCGAACTCACGAACCTTGAGATCGTGACCTGAGCTGAAGTCCGATGCCTAACCCACTGAGCCACGCAGGAACCCTGGGGATTTTCTATATATACTATCATGTCATATGCAGGTGTATACTTGTTTTGATTACTACCTTCGGTTTATAGCACATAATCCTAATTTATAATAACAGTCTAACGTTTCCATTTTAAACAAGTTCATGTAAAAAAAAAAGTGAACAGATTTACAAGAAAATGTTAAATAAATAGCAGTAAAGGAAGTGCGCAAAGAGGACAAAAGTTGTCAGCGCTGACACAGCATGAGAAACCTTGCGTTATGTCATGGAATGTTCACACCAGCCGTGCCCCCACCAGGTGCGGCCCACCTCCTGACAGTATCAGAGGATACAAGGAAGGCTAGGAGGGAGCACACAGGGACAGAAGATAGCATCGTTGCCAGTATTGAGTTTTTGCCAACATCTTCACGGCACTAGCTCCACGTTCCTTAAAAACCCAGAGATCGGTCGGTTAGGTCAGCAGCAGGTAAAACTTGGGGATGAAGGCTTTCCACGTTAAGTTGTCTGGCCCAGAGGGTCTTTGCCAGTGTGGCTGGTACACCAAAGCCCTCCTAACATACTCACCCAAGCTCCGCCCTCCCGCTGGCCACCCTAATTAGCTTTTGCGCCAACGGCTTCATCAGATCTAATAAAAATCTCTCCCTCCGAATAAGACGTCTCATGACATCACTCCCCTCAGGGGAGCTGGGAAGATGACCTTCCATTTGATGGAAGAGGAGGATTCATTGTGATGGTCTGCCCCGGCTAATGTGTGTTTAGACAGAGCAGGACGATCGATACCAAGGAGAGGATGCTGATTTGACTCACCGGAGTTGAGGAAAGGACGCTGCTTCCCCATCCATTTTTATAAATCACTTTAAAGGCCTATCGATCTTTCCCTGGGCACTGAGGGGCACCAACCCCCTGGGCAGCAGTCTGTCAAGCCCCTTAACCCTTTCTAGTGTCCCGCTCCCGGCGAGAGCCATCGGCTTGCAGACACTTGGGCTGATGCTCCGTCCCTGGGCCCGAAGCCTGGCTGAACCAGTCCACCAAGTGTGGTTTTCAAGGCATTTGGGAAATAAGGAGGTGCCCTTCACCCCTACGCGCACATACACACACACGTACACGCACATGTACACACACTGACGCACATCATCTCACGTGCAAATACAGAGACCCATGTGAACCCAGCACTGAAATAAAGCAAAAGCATGAAGTTCACACACAGGCAATAGGTCGTAAACCACCATTTACCAAGACACAGGGGCCATTCGCTATCTCTCCAACTGTATTTATGTTGACCCAATTTCACTACTTGGGAAGTTGGGAAACAGCGTATAATGGGGTTCATTCTGGGCCACCCCAAACTTCGGGGACAACTCTGATTTGGGTCTCTCCTTCCCCGGGCTCAGAGATGTCACCCACACGTCTAACTAATGGCTCTCAACCACAGTGCTACCAAACACAGGTGCACCATGGAGATAGCTTTTGAGATGTCCCAAGTTGTTATTAAAAATAGTCACTTAAAAGAGAGCTTTGGGTTATTTTTATAACTTCGAGCAGAGCTCATCCCTGGAGGAGCATCACTATGGAGCATTTGAGTCCCAGGCTGCTCTCCTGAGTCGGTGATTTCTCGCCCCAGTGGCCCGACACGTCTCTACTTCAGCCACTCCCCATGGCCCCTCATCTTTGCAGGGGATTGTGTGGCGTCCTGTGTCGGTGGGGTTGGGCTCTGCACATGACCATGAAGGGATGGGGTCCAGCCGGCAGCTAGGAGCCTGTCCGGAGCTCAGGATAGGTGAGCCATCGAGGTACGAGTGCAGGGTTGTTTATGCGGCAGTGACAGGGCACCTCCACTGTCCTCAGTGACGGCCACTGTCAACATGGCCTCCGATAGGGCATCTGCTGACCACTGGAAACTTCTCAGGTTGGGGTCCAGGGCCTCCCGGGAACACAGAGAAGGACATGGGCAGTGAGTGGGGTGCCTGGCACTAACCTTGAACGTGCCTCCTTCTTTGTCTTCATAACAACTGGTTCCATCACTTTTATGGAACTAAAACCAAAACTTCTAGCAGGGACCAGAAATAGATCCTGCCAATCCCATGAGGAAAGGGAAGGGAGGGGCACAGGAGGGGAGAGAAGGGGTCTCTCTTGCCTGAGCCTCCTCCACTCCTCAGTCCCCTGTCCACCACGGCTCCTTCTGTTCCCACCTTGGTCCCTCCCAGGTCACTCTCTTCCAATCTGGCAAACAGGGTGGCCTTCCCAAGGCACCAAGAAACAGGTCACCTCCCACCAAACCCTCAGTCTCCTCCCACGAAGAAGGTAAAATCAGACCTCTTTCTTGGTGCAGTTAACTCCTCACCCCAGACCCTCCAGCCCCCGCCGGGGAACCCGATCCAGATCCCCCAACGGTGCCCCATCCCCCCTCTCCTCCCTTCACGTTCCTGCATCGTCAGCCCCAACTTCAGGTGGAGAAACCGAGGTTTGGAGAGACTGAGCTGCTTGCCCCAGGGTCACACACCAGGACGTGCCCAGACCTGAAGCCCACGCCCTTTCTCCCACGGGAAAAGGGTCAGATGGTTAAGCTTGGCCAAGACGGAGCAGAAGCAGAATTATGGCCCGAGGTTCCCGGGCAGCCCCAGTCGGTCAGAGGCCCATCTTCTCCCCCGGGGTGACCTTTGCTGGGTCACTGAAGGCCTCGGGCTCTCACTTGGAGCAAAGTCACAGCCTGGAAAGCTTACTGGAAGGAGCAAGGGCCAGGTCCTGGGTCTTTCATACAAACGCAATGGCATCCTGCAGGCAGAGTCTGCTTGCCTGGTTCGGGAAAGTCAGAGAGCATTCGGGTGGGGGGAGACTTGATAGGAAACCCCTCAAGTTTCAGGGGTAACTCTGATCCGGGAGGCCCCGGGGACATGCTTGAGTGTCCACCCCGTAGGATTAGAAAAAGTGCAAGAAAGCATGCTGGCAACCAGGAGCTCTGAGCAAATGGGAGTTTGCTGTAACCAAGGCCGCCTGGCTGCCTGGCTGGGAGTCGGGGGGGGGGGGGGGAACGCAGCAAGAGGAAAAGGCTGGGAAGCAGCTGGAAAACGCTCTTACGGGCTGGCCTCCAGCAGAGAAGTGCTGATCTGCAGAATCGTTTTCTCCTAGAAGACTCTATCTGCCTGTACCTTGCTGTGCGATCCCGAGTAAGTCCCTGAACTTCTCTGAACCTCTTTCTTACAGCTGTAAACTCAGCATATTGGGCTAGCCTTTTAGATCTTTCCAGGCATGAAAGGTACACGAAATATCACCACGTTCCCCCAGCTCCATGCCACGAGGCGCAGGCACCCGCATCCTGGGAGGTGTCCCTGCTCCCATATTCAACCCAGACTCTGAGAACCACGTGGTTCCCGAGGTTGCAGAACGAGATGGGGGCCCGGGGCCAGGAGCCGAACCAGCTCCATCTGCCTCCAGGGCGGTGCCCTCCCTCCTTGCAGGCGCTGGCCTGAACCGGCTGGCCAGCCCCCCAAGCCTCCCATGCTGGTGGGACAGCCGCCAGGCACAGCCAGTGTGTCCTCCACGGCAGCCCGTGCCAAGCGGCCCTGCCCAGACCGCACGAGGAGCTGGCCGTGGCCTGCCAGCCTGTTTCTCATTTAGAGCAAGCCCCGGCTGCAGCCCAGACATTCCAGAGGGGACATACAGACACCAATCCCGCCCATGGCTTGGGAAACTTGGGAAACGGGGCTGCAGGCAGCCCCGTGGTCAGAGAGTGCCACAGTGTCTTCCCTTCCCCGTTGACATTTTGAAAGTTGCTTAACCCCTCGAGGAGTTTGGGCCACACTTTTGGGGCCCTGACCCTGGCATTCAAGGCCCCCCGTGGCCAGGAATAAAAGTGAGCCCGCAGAGCAGGCCAGACTCCTCTCTGGATCGGCCCTCCCCTGGGTCTGCCCACCGGGCACGCACACGGTTGGTCTCCAGCTCTCGGGCAGCCTCACCTCCAGCTGGGAGTCCGGAGGCTTCCCGGTGGAGGGGGCGTCGAACAATACAATGCCGCTAATTATGTGTCAGCTGCTGGCTCAAGTGAGGTCCCCCACCCCCTCCCGGCAAGGTGCAGGTGGGATCGCTCGAGCTGTCCTTGGAAGAATCCTACCCTTCACACATCCTTGAGTGAGTTAATTATAGATTGCCGCCTAATGATATAAGTAGAGCTCCTGAATTCTGCCAAAGTGACAATCTGCCATCAACATAAAGCCGCTGCCCGTGCTGCTAGCCGGCCAAGCATCCGGGCGCGAGGCTCTGAGTTCTTCCTGGCCGCCCCCCTCCGCCTCCTGCCCAGCACCTGGATTATGCTTGCTTGGTCTGCTAGTCAAAATAAATTCTTTCTCCCTCCGGGGCTGCCATTTCAGCCCCCAAAGGTATGGCTTTTTCTTTTTTTTTTTCCGCCCCCGGATGTGGGGTTTTGGGTTTTTTCTCCCCCCTCTGATTTATAAACCCCTGCTAATGGGACCAGGGGCTTTTAAAACCGGTTCCCGCACAGCATGGCAGTTCATTAAAAAATTAAAAATAGAATTATGGTATGGTCGGGCAAGTCCACATCTGGATATACACTCAAAAAGCAAGGTCTTGAACAGATATTTATAACAGCGTTATTCTCAATAGCCAAGGGGTAAAAGCAGCCCTAGTGTCCGTCTACGGATAAGTGGATAAGCAAGAGGTGAGCCATCTAAACAACGGAATACTATTCAGCCTTTAAAAGGAAGGAGATTCTGACGCCTGCTCGAACATGGATGAAGCTTGAGGACGTTGTGCTGAGATAAGCCAGCCACAGAAAACAAATACTGCACGATTCCACTTTTATGAGGCCAAGATCATAGAGATGGAAAGAATGCTGGTTGCCGGGAGCTGGGGGCCGGGGCCGGGGGGCGGGGATGGATGGAGAGTCAGTGTTCCACGGAACAAAGTTTCAGTTCCGCAGGATGAAAGGTATTCTGGGGACGGACCGCGGGGTCCGTTATGAATGCGCTTACAGCCCCTCAGCTTGAAAATGGTTAAGACCGTAATTTTTTCATGTTTGTTTATTTATTTATTTTTTTTTCTTCAACGTTTTTATTTATTTTTGGGACAGAGAGAGACAGAGCATGAAGGGGGGAGGGGCAGAGAGAGAGGGAGTCACAGAATCGGAAGCAGGCTCCAGGCTCTGAGCCATCAGCCCAGAGCCTGACGCGGGGCTCGAACTCACGGACCGCGAGATCGTGACCTGGCTGAAGTCGGACGCTTAACCGACTGCGCCACCCAGGCGCCCCTTATTTATTTTGAGAGAGAGAGAGAGAGAGAGCGGGAGCTCGAGAGCAGTGGAGAAGCAGAGAGAGAGAGAGGGAGGGAGAGAATCCCAAGTGGGCTCCCCGCTGTCAATTGGTGTGAGGTAAATTCTTGCAGTCCTTAGTAATTTGATGCGCAGAAGTTAAGTCTGTGAGGCTCACTTAGAGCTTTGAAGGCTCTTGGTCCAGTTTAACCTAAACTTTGCAGAGCCCCCCACGGACCCCACGAACCATGAGATCATGACCTGAGCTGAAATCAAGAGTCGGACGTCCAACTGACTGGCTGAGCCACCCAGGCACCTCTAGATGGTAATTTTTATGTCATGTGTATTATGACCCTCCTGACCAGCTTCCTTCTATCACGTCAGAAGCAGAGCACGCCGGGAGCGTGAAGACAATCCCAGGGGTGTGCGTGTGTCTTCCTCCGACCGCCTACCCTTCTCCTTCACCACTTCCTGGTCGGGGGCTTTGCCCAAGACTGGTCCTACCCTCAGTGCCAAGGACGGACACATGACCCAGGCCTGGAACCCCTACAACCAACCACAGGATGTATGTGCAACCCAAACAGGCTACTCAGAGCGGACTCCGGGCCTTTTTCTAAATAATTGAGATAAATACCATCTCTTCCCTCAAAGGTTAAGAAGCTGCTATATTTGGAGCTGCTCCTGGCCATCTTTGCCACCGTGTAGCACATGAAGTCAACATAAAGAAAAGCAAAAGAGAAAGAAAGAGAGAGGGAGGGCTTGCCAGTCTGAGCACCCAGATCTAGCCATGCCTGAGGCCGGACTTATCCCCCACCCTTTAATTAATTCCATTCTCTTCTTCAGCCATTCTGAATAGGGTTTCTACCACTCGCGACCCTAAGAATTCTATTTGCTACAGAAACAGACCCTCGGAATTAACCCCTGCCAGCTTCCACCCACTGCTGTCCCCTCTCCCTGTGTGGGGTTGTGCGTGCGGCTACAACAGACAACCTGGAAACCTAAGTGCCTTGACACCGCCAGGGTTTATTTCTGACTCGAGTCTCGGTCCACCACAGGGGAGGGGAGCTTAGCGGGGGGGCTGGCCGGTCTCCAAGCAGCTTTCTGGAGACCCGAGTTCCTTCCATCCAGTGGCCCATCAACTCGGGCCTCAGAGTGTCCCGCTGGGGTCTGTGTCCCCCCCGCCCCCAGTCAATGAGGGGCCAGAGCATGAGGAGAGGACGGAGACCTCCACAAGTAACACCCGGACCAGAGAAAAGAGACCCTCATGGGTGCACAGCACCGCCCGTCCACTGTGCCCTCCCTGGTCTCTCTGGGCATGCTCTGCCCCCCCTTGGTTTGCCTTCCCAGCTGGACCCAACAGCGTCTGTGGGTCTCCCCACCATCTTCTGCTTTCCTGGACCCCTCTACAGTTTCAGCGTGACAGTCTGCAGGGAACTTGCCCCCCCCCCCCCCGGAAAGATGGGTGTGGCTGACACAGCACCCACCCTTGGAAGGTTTGTGGGGTGGAAGAGGAGGGGGCTGGGCGAAGGCCCGGAGAGCGATGGTTGCAGACTAATGCCCTTAGCACCCCGAATGCCCCCTGTTGCGCCGGTGGCCTCTGTCTCTCCCTCCCCCACCCCCCGCCTCCATCGCTGCCCAGACAGGACCCTCAAACG
>NW_024412396.1:70724883-70732719 GCF_014898765.1 Herpailurus yagouaroundi
GAGAGAGAGAGAGAGAAAGAAACGTGGCCAAAGCGAAGGCAGCGGGGAAGAAAAGCCAAGAACAAAGCCCACTAATATTACTAGCTAAAGACCCGTTTCTCTGTAAACTTTAATTCATCCACTAAATGTCAAGCGCCGTTGGCTACAGCACATTTCCACACTTCTCCTTGTTATTAATACGTACTTAGCGGCAGTGGGAATTAGAAGTTCCGTAATAATACCCTTCCCAAAACACTGCCGATGAAAATTTCTGTTTGAAATTTAAGGAGAATTCTATTACGGCTGCAACACATTATGTGAAAGGCCAGCATTGGCCAGGTTCGCTTCTGCCCCCCCCCCCCCACCCGTGGCTGGCCTTCCCCTGCCAGGAAGGAAGCCTGTGGAATGCGGCCACGCGTGGCCAGGGGCGGGGGACACGGCCGACGTGGCCCGTGGCGTTCTGTTCCCTCTCCGCCCCCCTCCGAGAGGCCTCCTCAGCCTTTCCTGGGCTCCGTCCTGCTCCCCGTGGCCACGCAGGGAGCCCCCCCGACGGTGTCTGGGGACCCCTCCCCACCAGCGGGCAGGCACAGGAATGGGCCCAAGCTCTTATGCCAGCCCCAAACACCTTAGTGACAGGAGGCCCCCCGGCTCGGGGGCTCCAAGGGTGAAAAAGAAAGTCTACTCTTTGTCTAAACTGACCTTCTTGCCTCGGGACGGGGGTGTCTGTCACGCATGCATTTTTTTTCCTTGTTACCCCGCAGCTGTGAAGGAAGAGGACATAATTGAGTGCATTACCCCTCACCGTGTCCTTGCAGGCCTCTGTCGTCGCTCCCCACGACCCAGAACTGGCCGGTCTCTCCCTCCCGTCCAAGTCAGAGCGCCTCCTAAAGCCCCCGTGACACCCGGTACCTCTTCAGCCAAGTTCCTTAACTGAGAACCTCAGGCCCTGCCCGTGTCGGCCCATCCGGGCCTTTCCTGCCCCCGTGTCACTCATTCAGCCTCACCCTCCGTGCTCGGCAGGACGCGTGGCCCATGGTTCAGCACTGGGTGTGCTTTCTCATACCTCTGGGCCTTTGCATATGTTATCTCTGGAACCCCCCCTCCTCCTCTGCCTGGCCGACTCCTCCATCCTTGGGGCAGCCCCTCCTCCCCCAGGAAGGCGCTGCTCTCCAACTGCCCCCCAGGCTGGCTCTGCCCCCTCTGTGGGCCCACAGCCCCGTAGAATCTCTAAGGTAACCTCTGCATTCGTGCTGCCCGGTCCTGAGCCTGTCCCTCTCGCCAGCCCGGCAGGCCCCTGGGGTGGGGACTGGCTCCCCAACCTCTGTGTGGCCAGTACCTGCCACAGGCCCTGGCGCATAGTAGGTGCCCAACCAGAATGTTCCCCGTGAAAGAAATTTGCTGAACTAGACACCGTCCCTCCTTCCCAGGGTTCAAGGCTACCGGAGGAGCGGGGCGGCTTTGTGATGCCTCGGCTTGGCCCGGCTGGGCTACCCTTCCCAGATCTCCCTCCCTGAAGCCTTCCAGTTGGAAGGTGGCAAAGACACATCTTCCCATCTTCCCGCAGAAGCAGCAGCCACGCTCATGCTTCCCGCTCGACGGTCCAAGCGGGCTCGTCGGCAGCTCACACGCGATGCCCGGCCGCACCTGCTCCAGCCTTCCCCCCCTGAGCCGGCGCGCGTGTCCCCTTCGGGCAGGACGGCCTGGAGGACGCGAGCAGGGTTGGGGGCCGCACAAACTGGCAGAGAGACTCCCGTCCGTCCCCACACGTTGCAGCACCGTTGTGATTCCAGCTGACTCTCGACCTCCCCACGTCCCCTTTCACACCCCTCTGCCCCTCCCAACTTTCCGCTCTGCAGACCGGAAGCTCCAGCGTTGGAGGTAATGCCCGCAGATGTACAGGGACCGAGGTACAGAGCTCCCACGCCCGATCCCTGCAGCAGGACCACATACTTTCCAGCAGTTCCGCTCCGCCAACCCGACCCCGATGGATAGAAGATGGCCCTGTACGGGTTCAACCACAAGACTCAAACAGCGAAAAACTCTGAGACGGGAAACGCTGAAGCATCAGGGGGCAGGGATGCCAGGGAGAGCTGTAGAGAGGAGTGGCCTTGAGCTCAGCCTTGAACACCAGGAGCATCCAATGGAGGTGGCCCGTGGCCCCCAGGATGAGGGAGCGGGCCCTGTTAAGAGCCAGCCCTCTGCTGTGTGGGAGGACGGCCACCCGAGAGTCCCCAGCTCCTGCGCCCAGGCCTGAGGGGTGATGCCAACCCAGGCGGGGGGCTGCTTGAACTTCACCTGCGCCCCAGATCCTCATCGTCGGAAAATGAAGGTCAATCACAGGAGAAAACTGCTCAAGCCAAACATGAGGTCAAAGAGTTAGGTGCTGGCATTTTCAATGGAAAAGGGATCCGAGTCCGGGGTGAGCCATGGAGGAGAGGTTTGGTCTGTCTGAGGACAGAGCTTCCGAGAGAGCATGGAAGGTGGCAAGCCCATGGCATTCCCTCCACCAGCCGCGTGGCCAGGGGCAAGGATGTGGCCACAGAGAGCTCTCAGGAACATATTCCTGGGCCTCCCTGCCGGGACTCAAGCAGCTGAGAAAGGACCACCACGGGAAGGCAAGGGACATGCCAGGGGGCCCCACAGAATCCAGAGGTGGACGGGCGATGAGCACAGGTGGCCCACACATGCTCCCCTTAGAAGGTAGACTCAACCCCAGAGCCAGGGACCACCCTAAACTGAGTTACGCGTCTGTCGTTTGGAAATAAGCTCGGTCACAAGGCCTTCAAGGAGGTCCCTGGCACCCGCAGATAGTGGCCTGAGATTTTCACAGAAACCAGTCTCTGAGCTGGTATTTCAGGACGACCCCCGTGCCTTCACCAGCGCTGGAAATGCGGCCGCCACCAACGGGGCCCACAGCCGCGGGGCGAGGATTTCTAGCAGCAGTGGAAAAAGCCAGGGCAAGATTTAAAGCTAACCAACAAACCCAATTGGAAACAGCAGGGGGATTTGCTGTGAAAGTCGGTTTCAAGCTCACCCCATCCATAATTACTCACTTTGGAAGTGTCACGATTCTCCTGCCAAAAGTGTGGCTTCCCTCCCCTTATTAAACCCCTTTCGCACCACTCCTTCTTCGCTCTGCAAAAATGGATTTCACTCAAAAAAGAAATTAGAAAAATAATTGATGTAATAACCATAACCTTGAAAATACTTCTGCCAGAATTTAAGAGCAGAAGGGAAAGGAGGCCCAAAATAAAGGCATCTCTCTGGAAATCAGAAACCTAAATTAGTTCTATGCGCCGGCTACACCCACTTCCCCGCCAACTCTCTGAAGGTGAACACGAGCAACCTTCCTCCAGTCGCACAGGAGGCAGGACCGAGCACTGCCTCAGAATGCATGGTCCCCGCTGGTCGTGCCTCCCGCTTTTACAGGTGGGGAAACCGAGGCACGCGGCTACGCCAGCTCTCTTTCCAGGCACGTGAAGGACCGCAGCTCCTCACGTCCTTCGAAGTCAGGTGTGGCCGTACGACTGGCGTTGGCCCATGACCTATGAGCAGAAATGACGTGTGTCACTTCTGGCGGGAGCCCTAAGAGTCTCGGTGTGACCCCTCGTTCTCCTCCCCCGTGCGGCCCCGGTGATGGTGCAGGGCCACGTTACGGCAATTCTGCATCAGCCTGCATTTCTGAGGAGCTACGGCAGACGGAGCCTTCCTGCTGAGTAGCGTTAGACGCGTAGCAAGAGCCAAAGTTCAGCTTTGCTGTGTTTGAGCCCCAGCGGGTGGGGGAATATTTGTTACTGCAACGCACCCGTCTCACCCTAACAGATACGCAGCTCTGTGCATTGCCCTGGTTTTTCTTAGAAAGGTCCATCACGGCAGGCTCCATGTTTCACCTTGACATGAGGAAAACCTAGCATATCGCTCGGCTTAGAATGTCGGTTGAATGGAAACTCCATGGAGAAAGGAGTCAAAAGCAAGAGGATGCAAAATGACATACCTGAACTAGGGAGATAAATGTGACACACGTGTGGGTGAAGACAGTCCGCCCTCTAGGGATGACACACAGGCTCTTGATTCTAACCCCCAAACCTGCCCAGGTAACTATGAACTACTTCTTGCCTCTTAAAGGCAAGGCAAAGAGGTCCAGAGCACTTAGGTGAATCCCCCAAGGTCACAGGCAGCATTTGAGCCTCCAGCCTGACTCCAAAGCCAGGGATGGCCCCCTGCCTGCCTGGGCACTCACACTCCGGGACGGGAGCCCCAGGGAGAAGCCCATGCCCTTACTGTTCATCTGCCCCTCCCGGTCGAACACGCACAGGCAGAAGCCCAAAGGTGAAATGGGCAAGTAGGAGTCAAATGTCAATATAGGGTCGGCCTTTTGGAGGACGTGGAGGCCGCAGGCATCAGGAAGTCTGCGGTCAGAAAGAGCACTGAGCCGGTTGTAAGAGTCCCGGCCTCCAGTCCTGCCACCTGCTCGTCCCCGCTCTGGGACTCAGTCTCTCCTACTGGTGGAGCAGACAGGCTGGACAAAACCACCTCCAGGACCTGTTCCAGCTCCAAGTTCCACAGTTCCTGTAAATATACCTCTGGCTGATAAAGGAAAGCAAGTCGAACCCTTTTAAGAAAATCGCTAAAGCCCTAAAATTACGTGAAAGCCTTTGAGATCCGTGAAGGAAAGGCATTTGCTAAATCCCCTCTATTATTTCCAAAGGATATTTTCTATTATTATTATTTACCAAAGGAATTTCTGGACAGAGTTTAAGTGCCTCAGAGCCTACAAAATAACCATCTCTTCGAAACATAACAAAAGGTTCTGAATATTCTTGGCTGATGACTTATTCTTTGAAACATGTTCTCCACTGAACAAAGGATTTTCTTCTTTTTCCCAGTTTTTCTAAGTTTAAGTGGAACACACGCACGCACAACCTCATCGCGGTTACCAACCTAGAAAACTTTTTAAGTTGGCCGAACCGCCTAAGGACACATTTATAACACAGATGGTTCTCATTTAGGACATGCTCAGTATCATCCAGTATCCTAGGAATTGATTATTAGGAAGAAGACCGGGGGTCCTGGGTGGCTCAGTCGATGAAGCGTCCGGCTCTGGATTTTGACTCAGGTCATGATTTCACGGTTCATGGGTTTGCGCCCCACGTCGGGCTCTGTGCTGACAGCGTGGGGTGTGCTGGGATTCTCTGTCTCCCTCTCTCTCTGCCCCTCCCCTGCTCATGCTCTATCTTTCTTTTCCAAAAATAAATAAACACTTTAAAAAAAAAAAAAAAAGGAAGAAGACAAAAAGGAATACATCTATTGAGAACAACGAGCCAGGCTTTGCGCCGAGAGCCCCACGTGCGTTCTCTCACTTAAACCTCTATGTGACCCAGTGAGATGGGGAGACTGAGTCTAAGAGATATTTAGCCTAAGCTGACCTAAGATCAGGCAGTGGGTAGGAGCCGAAGTTGGATTCCAACTGGGGTCCTGCACACTCTAGAATCCAGAGTCTATGCAGTGTCTCGCTTAATCCTTACGTCCAGCCCACGAGGCAAGGAGCCCCATTATACAGATGAGGACACTGGGAATGGGCCAGAGCAAACCACTGGCCCATGATCACCCAGAGCAAGGGTCTGTCTGGGAAGCCAGGATTCAAATTCTAGTCCATCCCACTGGACAGCGCTTTGCCTGACTCCGCACTATTTCCAGGTAACGTAGGCCTCAAGACGCGCGCTCCTCCTGTTTGGGTTTACCTTGTGGCCCGACACATCGCTAGGGCCAACTCCCAAAACTTCCAAGTCTTAAGTGAATGGAAGAACAAGGGAATTCTTTGCAGTGCCAGTAAGCATGCGTGGCCAAAGGACATTTTAAATCTCCGGAGCCCGGGTAGAAAGCTCTACCGTTGGTACGGCCTACAGTCATGCCTGCTTTTGCCGGGAGACCTGGGCCCTGTCGATAATTCCACTGCAAGCAGCTGTTTGCAAAGGTTAACAACTCGACCCATAAAAATGTGCGGCGAGTTGCAACTTGGCTAGCCACCTCAGACGGGGAGAGAAGCTAGCGTTTGCAAAATATGGTTCAAATAATCCCGTTCCCCCCTCCCCCGACTTTTTTTTCTTCTTTAGTTTTAAGAGCGCAAGAAACATAGAAGTTTTGTGGTTTCACACTGATCTTTTTATGGTTCGAAAGACTCCAAAACAGAGTTGATTTAAAAAATGTCTCTGCATAATGCCGACCATTGTGTGGGCATTTTCAAGGAAGCATGCCATCCGGTGCTGGGACTTCGGGGACTTGAATGTTCTTCGTTGGCTTAAACAAAAGGTTTTGTTCTCAAACAAAAGAGACATCCTGACTCAACAACTGTCTGCGTTTTGACCTCTGCACCCAAATCCCAAATCTGCCCACAAGAGGCAATGTGACACAGGAGAGTGAGCATGGGCCTTGGGTCCAGCCAGGAAAACCTAACGCCTGGCTTGGCAACTTCCTGTCTTCAGGACTCTGAGAATCTTAGGAATCTCAGAGATCCTCGTTTTCCCCATCTCTATAATGGGCACAGTAAGGTCTATGTGTAGGGTTGTTGAAAAAAACCCAAGAGATGATATATGTGAAGCATAAAGTAGACCCACCCATTCCTTCAAAAACTAATTGTTGAGTACTTACTAAGCGCCAGGCATTATTCTCAAAATGGGAAAATCGACAGTGAACAAGACAGACCCAGACCCTGCTTGGGTACCTTCCTGGTAGGGTGAGAGTAAACGAGTAAAGACATAAATGAGATCACGTTTGATGATGAAGGCTTGAAGAGCAGAGGGTAATGTGGTACAGAGGGAAGGGAGGAGGTGCTGGGCTACTTCAGCAAGGATAACCAGTGAAGGCATCTCTGAGGGGCTGGCGCTTGAACTGAGGCTGGGCGGGGAAGAGAAAAAGAGATGCCCATGGAAACATGGCTGGGAGCAAAGTGTTCCGGATGAAAGGACCAGCAAGTGCAAAGGTCCTGGGGCAACATGAGATGGCCAACCTAGAGCATGTGAGCTAACAGGGAGGAGAGGAAGAAAGGCTGCAAGAGAACGCAATAGCCAAATCAGGGGATGCCTGGAAGGTCATGACCAGAGGTGACATTGGGCTTTATTGTACATTCAACGGGCAGTCACGGGTGGGGTTTTAAGCAGTGAAACTGCAGGATTAATTTGCATCCTGACGCTGCTAGGCGGGGGGACAGAATCACGGCGAGATACGCAAGAGAACGAGAAGACCCGTTGAGACGCTTTCTCAGGCTAGCCAAAGATAATGGGCTATCACAGCTGCAACGGAGATGGAGAGGAGCGTATGAATTTGCAAATATAGTTTGGAGACGGGGCCGTGGAATTAGATGGCATCTGAGGAAGGGAAGAAGGCCCGACCATTAAAAGCTCGCTAAAAGAGGGTGGGAACAGTGGCCAGTGAGGTGGGAAGAAACCGGGAGAGCACAGTGTCCTGGAACTACCACAGAGAAAGAATCTGGGGAGGGAGGGAATGGCCCCGGAGCCAAGTAAGCACGAGGACAGAGAGCTGCCTGCTGGAACTGGCCAGATGCAGGTCCCATGGGTGCCCTTGATTGATACACGCCATTTCTGTGAGGGGATGGGGGAGGCAAAGACTGCGAGTAAGTTCAATACGAGGTACTTTTTAAATTCCTCCATTAAGGGGGCGCCTGGGTGGCGCAGTCGGTTAAGCGTCCGACTTCAGCCAGGTCACGATCTCGCGGTCCGGGAGTTCGAGCCCCGCGTCGGGCTCTGGGCTGATGGCTCGGAGCCTGGAGCCTGTTTCCGATTCTGTGTCTCCCTCTCTCTCTGCCCCTCCCCCGTTCATGCTCTGTCTCTCTCTGTCCCA
>NW_024412396.1:70732819-70856607 GCF_014898765.1 Herpailurus yagouaroundi
CATTAAGAATGGAAATTGGGGGGCGCCTGGGTGGCTCAGTCGGTTGAACGTCCGACTTCGGCTCAGGTCACGATCTCGTGGCCGGTGAGTTCGAGCCCCGCGTCGGGCTCTGGGCTGATGGCTCAAGAGCCTGGAGCCTGCTTCCGATTCTGTGTCTCCCTCTCTCTCTGCCCCTCCCCCGTTCATGCTCTGTCTCCCTCTGTCTCAAAAATAAATAAATGTTAAAAAAAAAATTTTTTTAAAGAATGGAAATTGGGCATCTTGTACCTTACCTACAGTGACCTAGGTATTTCTTTCGTGGTAATCAAAAATATCCACAATAATAACAACCTCTTGGGCCTCAGACGTCCAGTCAGTATGGTAGAGGGAGCAGACGCTGAAAAGATTATCCACGCCACCCACCTCCCCCCCAAACAAATAAAAGTTTTGGATACAATGTGACGATAAACTATTTAAATGCAAACTCAATTGCAAAAGCAAGGCAAGGAGAATCTCCAGGAGCTCAAAATGAAATTAAAACCCAAACCAGAGTGGTTGATAAAAGCTGAAGACAAAAGTCTCACAGGATATTGGAACTGGTTACAGGAACTGAAGTCTAGGGGAAGAATGAGACATTAGGCTTGAGTCCCTTCCTAAAGCCAGCAACCATGAAGCATGGCCCGCCCGTGAAACTCTAAGCTGAAACCTTATAAAATTTGTCCAGTGCTGGTAAAACTCACAGGATCCTCAGAGAGGCAGATGCGAAGCTACTCAGAAGGGATCCCCTCAAAACCCAAGAGAACAGGGCTCCTAGAAAGCCGCCTCCTGTTAAAGATAAGCTCACAATAAAAAATTACAATCCACAGGAGCAAAAGAAGGAAAAGCACCCTGTGGTCTAGGAACAGCCAAAAGACCTAGCAAATGAGAGAAATTCTCCTCGAAAACTAGAAAGAAAAGGAAAAATTAAAAGAAACGTTAAGCGTAGGTAAAATCTTCAAAGAGAAACGGGAAGAAATACATACAAAAACAAGATTGAATGGAAAAACAAAGGCACATCAGAAAACACCTAAATGGAGAGCCTAAAAATGAAAAATATAATCAGTAAGAGAAAAGTTAGGGGCACATGGGTGGCTCCATTGGTTGAGCTTCTGACTCTTGGTTTCGGCTCAGGTCATGATCTCACAGTTGGTGAATTCGAGCCCCGCGTGGGGCTCTGTACTGACAGTGGGGAACCTGCTTGGGATTCCCTCTCTCCCTCTCTTGCTGCCCTTCCCCCACTCTAAATTAATTAATTAATTAATTAATTAATTAAAAAAAAAAGAAAAACAGACCAGGGTGTCTGGGTGGCTCAGTCAGTTAATGTCCAACTTCGGCTCAGGTCACGATCTCCTAGTCCGTGAGTTCGAGCCCCACATCAGGCTCTGTGCTGACAGCTCGGAGCCTGGAGCCTGTTTCTGATTCTGTGTCTCCCTCTCTCTCTGACCCTCCCCCGTTCATGCTCTGTCTCTCTCTGTCTCAAAAATAAACATTAAAAAAATTTTTTTTAACATGTTGATCTATTTTTGAGAGACAGAGCGCGCTTGAGGGAGGGGCAGAGAGAGAGGGAGACACAGAATCCGAAGCAGGCTCCAGGCTCCGAGCTGTCAGCACAGAGCCCGACAGGGGGCTCGAACCCATGAACCGCGAGATCATGACCTGAGCCGAAGTCGGATGCTTAACCGACTGAGCCACCCAGGTGCCCCTTAAAAAAAAATGTTTAAGATAAAAAAAGTTAAATAGGTTAAGGAGAAGAATAGATACGTTGCAACAAAAATATTGAACTCTAAAACAGACATTTAAACATCACACAGAATGCAGAAAAAAAATGAACACTCCAGTGGATAACAGGAAAGAGTAATTTACGACCTGCGTAACAGGCAGAGAGGCTCCTGTGTCTGCTTCAGCAGCATATAGATGAAAATTGGAACGGTACGGAGAAGATTCGCGTGGGCCCTGCAGGAAGATGGCATGCAGATTCACGAGGTGTCCCGTGTTACAAAAAAAGAAGAAGAAACAAAGAGAAGCTCCAGTGTATTAAGTTGAACTCTCTGTAGGTCTGGAATGGTTGACTATCAACAATTTCATACAGTTTTACCTACAATGTCTCATACGCGTGGTGGAGACGAAAACAATAAAGAATGTGGGAGGAAGACGTATCTGCAGAGCTGACAGCTGACAATTTTTCAGAATTGAAAACACACGGGTCCTCACGTTGACTCAAAACAGTAGAAATAAAGTGCGGTGGCTTTATCGAACATCTAAGACAAAGAGGAAAGCTTAAAAATCACGGGGGGGGGGGGGGGGGGGGGGGGGGCCAATCACTAGAGAAAAGAGATGGGAAGGTTGAACCATAGGAGACCTCCTGCCATCACTTTTCAAGTCCAGAAGGCAATGAGACAATCTTATAAAAACTTAGAGGAAACAATAAGCCCACCACCCGAGTGAGAGCCGGAAAAGACGTTTTTTGGACACACCAGGAAAAAGGCAAGACGTATCCACCCACAGACCCTCACTAAAGAAAAGTACTACAGCAATAAAGCAAAGTCCGAAAGGAGAGGAGTGCCAAGAAGAAGTGTGAGTCTACAAAATGGTAAACAGTTGGAAACCCAAGTAAATATTGATCAAAACGAAGTGAAAGTGACAAAAAGAAGAGTGAGAATAAGGCAGAACTAGGGGCGCCTGGGTGGCTCAGTCGGTTAAGCGTCCAACTTCAGCTCAGGTCACGATCTCCCGGTCCGTGAGTTCGAGCCCCGCGTCGGGCTCTGTGCTGACAGCTCGGAGCCTGGAGCCTGCTTCGGATTCTGTGTCTCCCTCTCTCTCTGCCCCTAACCCACTCGCATTCTGTCTCTGTCTCTTCTCAAAAATAAATAAAACATTTTTAAAAGTTTTTTTTTTAAATAGGGCAGAACTAAAATATCAAACAACATTAACACTCGTTGAAGGAAGGAAGAGTTCAGAATTAAAAGCACTCTAAAGCCACTGAGTAGTTAGGGCAGAGGATACAGATAGTTGCACATTTTGCTAAATATTCACCTCAAAATTTTGAGGGCAACTGCTAAAAATATAAATGTATAGTGGCGCCTGGGTGGCGCAGTCGGTTAAGCGTCCGACTTCAGCCAGGTCACGATCTCGCGGTCCGTGAGTTCGAGCCCCGCGTCGGGCTCTGGGCTGATGGCTCAGAGCCTGGAGCCTGCTTCCAATTCTGTGTCTCCCTCTCTCTCTGCCCCTCCCCCATTCATGCTCTGTCTCTCTCTGTCCCAAAAATAAATAAACGTTGAAAAAAAAAATTTTTTTTAAAATATAAATGTAGAATGTATTTCTTCCAAACCCGTAGTTATAAAAAAAAAAAAAAATTAAATCAACCCTACAGACAGGTCTAAGCAAACTTTTTCTCTAAAGGGCCAGATGGTAAATATTTTCAGCTTTGACACCTGTATGGTTCCTATCAACTGTTTCAGCTCCGCCACAGTAATGCAAAAACACCCATGGACAATATGTAAACCAATGAGCCTAACTATGTTTCAATAAAGTTTTATTTACAAAAATAAGTGGCAGGCCAGGTCTGGCCCTCGGGCCGTAATTTGCCACCTACTGCAATAAAAGGCAAACGAAAGGACAAAAGAGAGCAATCAAGAAAATTTTTATGTGTCAAAAGCAAAACAAAGCAAAAAGATAAGCACATTAAGAATCTCAGTGGAAGTCAATGGATGACATTTATCTATTAGAATATCCACATTGCTGAAGGATACGTGCGAAACCACGTACATACGGGTTTAAAACACAAAACGATACCACTTACCGTTTATGGATAGGTTCTTTCGTAGTACAAGTGCAGAGCAGAATGCATCCAATTCCAGATAGTGTGGTGCCCGAGGCAGCGAGTGGAACAGATGTGGAGAAGGGTACAAATGGAACGCCAATACAACCGATGAAGATTTTGTTTCCGAAACAAGCAAAAAAGCCAAAGCCAGTCTAGCAAGACGTTAATACTCGTTTACTCTGGGTAGTGGGTATAATATGTATATGAGTTACATTACTCTTCTCTTCTTAACTCTGACAATGGTTCCTTTTTTAAGTCCTCATACGTCTCATTTGAACGTTAGCAATCAGTAGGGGAGTAGTATCACAAACTAGATTTCCAGATGAGGACTTTGAAGTTCCAGACAAGCAAGAGACTTGGAAAAATGAGGCCGTGATCTTCTAACTCAATTAAACGCACTCTAGATACGGCATGGTGTCTCGTGCGAACTTGAAGTCACCTGTTTTTGCAAGCACCCTACCTCCGTGATCCCTGGGACCCCCATCTTTACCAGACATTTATTCTCTTCCAATGGATCTTCCTGCCTCAACCCCTTCCCACTCATCCTGTGCTCTGTAGACATTTATGGTGTGAAAATACGGCTTGAATCACACTACACTCCACCTGTTCCGTGCCGGCTGTGGGCCTGAGGATACGAAAACAAAGGACACATAGTTCTCCATGTGGTTTAATTTCCAACTCAACCCACCTCTCCCTGGCCAAACGTTAACTTCTTGGAGGCTTCGTCGCTTGTCTTCGAAATGCTACCTGAGGTTTCTGTAAGAGCAGGATGAAATCACCTAGCAGATACCCGTTCTTACAGAAAGATTCCAAACTCCTGGGCATGGGGCCTTGTAGGTTCACCTAGATCACACAGGTCACATTTGAAAAAAGCGGCATATTGTTCTGCACACACGTGGCCGTCCCCAGCCAGTCACACACCCTCCGCAGGCCTCTGCTTCCCAGGCATTCAAGAACAGGTTGGTCCGGACAATCTCTAACACTTTCAGCTCTGCCTTCTTGGGTCACCCACTTGGTTCCCCCGGGACCCACGAAAGCAGAGCCTTCCAGGCCCGTCTTATGCAAACATCAGCACCAGCCACGGTGAAGAGTGTGGTGTCAGTGTTGGTATTACTCATGAGAAGTGGGATGTTGAGTTCCCTAGAAATGAAAAGGCTTATTTATCGAGGTGTGGGAAGGGGGGCCAGTGTTTTTGCTGCTGCTGCGGCTGCTGCCTACCATACCGGCCCCTGTCGGTTTCTGAATAGGCCCAGTTCCTCCCGCCACTGAGCCTTTGCACGCGCACCGCCCTCCCTTTGTGGAATACTCTTTTCCACCCCTTCACCTACTTAATGCCTACTCTGCTCTGTCACCAGGTCTCAGCTCAGTCTCGGTTTCCTCAGGGAAGCCCTCCCTGACTTCCAAGACTAGTCAGATTCTCTGACTCGCATTCTCGTGGAGCGCTCTGTATTAGTCAGGTAGTGCCATGATCATGCTGCAAAACAAAACCACCTCAAAACTTAACACAGCCACCATGTGCTATTTCTAGAAGTCTGTAAGTCAGCTGGACACTTCTGCCAATGTGGGCCAGGCTCAGCTGATCTCAGGGGGGTTCACGCTTATATCTGGGGTCAGCTGGCGAGCCAAGGTTGGAAGCTGGTTCTGACACTGCCATGCTCCACATGGTCTCTTACCCACAGCAGGCTCACCCGGTCACGGTCTCCCTGCGGTGGCAAAAGCACGTAAGGCCTCTTGATGCCTAGACTTGGAATTGATACGGCATCGCTTTCACTGTGTCCCATTGGCCAAAGCAAGTCACAGGCCATCCCACAGGCACAGAGCGGAGAAACGCCTTCCACCTCTTACTGGGAGGAACTGGAAAGCCACATTGCACAGGGAAGGGTGAGGAATTGGGGCCTTGTTTGCAATCAGTGTAACACACTCCCTTTTGAAGTAAACATCACAAACTTTCCCTTTGATTCGTGTGACGTTTATTATCTGACCCACTAAACTGTGCAGTGGGAGCAAGCAATAAACCCGTCTTGTAGTCAACCATTGTGACATTGGGGCTATTTGTTATACAGCATAACCTAACCTATCCTGACTGGTACAAATGTCTACAGCTGCCCACAAACCCCAAACCTCCAGCTCTGTTCCTAGCCTATAATATCAATGAAAATGCACATGTTTAGAGGTTAGCACTCTGACCCTAACTGAGATTCTTAGTACAGTGGGCACTTTTATGTGTGCCGAGCATCTACGGTGTAATTATATTTCTTCACACACAGAGGTTCTCTAAGAACAGAGGATACTGGGAGAGGGATCAGGAGTTGGCACAAACGGATCCCTCACTTGATGGTTTTGATTCCACACCAGCTACTCATCTCCACAAACATTAACATGTGCTTACTGTTCCAGGCCTGTGCCAAACCCTAGGCATAGAAAGGGGAGATGCCCATCACTTAGTGGATAATCAGGTCCAGCTCCCTGATGAAGCAGATGTTGAGCACAAGACTTTATACCAGTTGCTGGGGCAGAGCCGTGCATTGGTAACGGCTCCCCTAAAATATGTCCGTGTCAAGGCTAAATCCACCCGGTGTCCATTGATAACAACCATCCATCCACCCGTTCATTCAATATCTTGAGCGCTTGCCATATGCTGTTCCGGAACGCCTGTACTAGGCACTGAGGGTATACTGGAGAACAAAGACGGCTGGAAACCTGCCCTGTGAAGCGTCCAGTCTGGTGAGGAGTGGACCAAGCTAGACAAAGCTATCCAAGGAGGCAGACCTCGGAATCACCGCAAGTGCTTTGGGGCCACCCTTCTTCTGCATTTGCAGCAGTATCTGAAGGAAGTTCTCCAGAAGCTGCTTCCACAGCAGGGTTTGGAAGCACTTCAGGACTGGAAAGGTTGCTAGCCTGGCAGTGAGGAGTCCTGGGCACCCCTCCCGGAGGAGGAGACCAGCGTCCAAGCCAATGGCAAACGTGGTTGGACCCACAAACCTCAGAGGAGCTCCGACGGGGTCTGCAGAGCCCTGCCGTGGACAGAGATTCACAGTGTATTTTCCCTGCCACATCCACATGCCAATCACAGGAAAGAGGAGAGCACTCCAGGGATCCCACCCTTCTGGGGGGTTTTGCTCCCTCCACGTAGACCACAGTGACGAGCTTCTAAGAGCGGGTTGTAGCCGGTGCGCTCGACTAGCCACTTGGCTTGAAAAATAAATCAACAGCATTTGTTTCCAGAAAAGCCACGGCAGCCAAACCCTTTTTGAGGTCTGAGGGCCGCACATGCTTGAGGCTTCCAGACCTTGGGAACCAACGCGTTCACATTGCCAGAGGGAGGGCCCTCCAGAAGCATCCGTAAGAGCCTTGGTTGACACGGTGCTCTGGCTTACTCAGCTGACCTCCTACAGTCCCACGCCCCAGCCAGAGCCTGCTTCCATGTGCTAGCCAAGGGCAGCCAGCCGGCAGGCCGCGAACCTGGGCGCAGGTGGGTACAGCCGGGGGGGGGGTCACACGGGTGGCTCTAGCAAACTCCTGGGTTTCACTTGGCTGTGCCATGCCCCTCCCTCAGCCTTGGTCTCCTGGTGTACCAAATAAAGCTGTAACAACGCCCCCCCCCCCCACCCCCCGTCAGGGTTCTCGTGAGTTTTTAAGGGAGATTCGCGGCTAAAGCTCCTACCATAGGATCACAACGTTTGCAGACTTGTAATGTTAATGCCTTCCCGACAGAGCATGCACTGAGCTCTTACCATGAGCTGGGCATGGGGCACAGCTGTCTTCACGCATCACTCCCCTTAATCACTTAACTGTACGGGTGGGCATTTTTATTATTCCTGTTTCATAAACACTGAGGCTGAGAGAGATTAACTGTGAGCATGGAGTTGGAAACAGGTCTTAAGCCTTGAATGCGGGTGAGCCTCTTACTGACTTGGGAGGCTACGGAAAGAGGCCAAAGGGCACACCCCGGAGGCAGGCTCCACCCGCACTCTTGCCCTTGAGCCTGCCTTCTCTTCTCTTGTTTCCGCGGCCCGGGTGGTTCCCACGCGCGTTCCCTTCCCAAGCACACCAGAAGCGTGGGCCTCGGGACGGTGGGACCCCAAATCCAACGCGCCCAGGCCTGTCAAGAGGAAGAAACATGCGAACGTATTAAGCAGGGAGGGAATGGATTTTTATGCTGCTACCAAATGTCTGATAGTGGGAACATCGCCCACGACAAGTATGTAGCAGCTCGAGAGAGGCAGAGAGCGTTTTAGGACACCGTGTGCGCCCGGCCTGGCCGTGGCGGCTCCGGGGGCGGATGACAAAGCAGCCCCAGAGGCCTCTCTCTCTCTCGTGGAGGCTGGTGCCTGACGCCGAAGGGACTGAGAGGCACCGGCTGGACGTCGAGGCGGATCTCACAGCCAGCCCTTGCCACACGCTTCCTCTGAATGTCTTCTCCCTCCCTCCTCACTGCCCATGCCCACCGCCCTGCCTGAGTCAGCGGCTTCACATCCCCATGCTACAGATGTGGAAGCTGAGGCTCGCAGCGCTGACGTGATCAGGGACACCCAGTAAATAAGCAAGGAAGCCAGGACTCGGCCCAGGTCATGGGCTCCAGGCTCAGCTCCTTACGGCGACCCCCTTCAACTCCCTCCATGAAGCCTAAGCAGGGAACTCGCGGGTGGAAAGGGCTGATGCCAGCTGGTGGGGTTGGGACAGACTCAAACGCTGGGTTCCGTGGAGCTACGGCCGCTGGCCACACGCACGCCGTGTGCCTCTGCGGCAGACGTTCACCCCGGCAGTCCTCAGTCCCCACATTCCTAGGGGGGCCCAAGAGCTCTTGGGAGCCTCAAGTTGAGCCACGGCAGTGACAACGCCCAGCAGCCTGCAGGCAACCTCAGACCTCAGCCCCGTGTCTGCAGGGGCTCACATCCCGGGCCAGGAGCTACGGGGAGCTCTCCATTCACGTTATCTTGTGGTCCTTGCTTTTCTTCTAAATTTATTTATTTAAATTCCAGTTAGTTAACATGCAGTGCAGTATAGGTTTCAGGAGGAGAGCCCAGTGATGCATCACTTCCATCTACATTGCCAGAGAAGAAGTAAAACTTTCACTCCGCAGATGACATGATACTCTACATAGAAAACCCAGAAGCCTCCACCAAAACATTGCTAGAACTGATCCGTGAGTTCAGCAAAGTCGCAGGATAGAAAATCAACGTGCAGAAATCTGTTACGTTTCTGTACACCAATAATGAAGCGACAGAAGGACAAACCAAGAAACCGATCCCATCCACATATGCACCAAGAACCATAAAATACCTGGAATAAACCTAACCAAAGATGTAAAAGATCTGTACGCTGAAAACTCCAGAAAGCTTACGAAGAAATTGAAGAAGGCACAAAAAAATGGAAAAAGATGCCACGCTCCTGGATCGGAAGAACAAATATTGTTAAAATGTCTCTACTTCCCAAAGCAAGCTACACATCCAAAGCAATCCCTGTCAACATAGCACCAGCATTCTTCACAGAGCTAGAAAAAAACAATCCTAAAGTTTTTAAGGAACCAGAAAAGACCCCGAATAGCCAAAGGTATGTTGATAAAGAAAACCAAAGCTGGAGGCATCACAGTCCCGGACTTCAAGCTGTATCACAAAGCTGTAATCATCAGGACAGTATGCTCCTGGCACAAAACAGACACAGAGGTCAACGAAACAAAATAGAGAACCCAGAAATGGACGCACAACTATGTGGCCAACTAATCTTTGACAAAGATGATGCTTCTTTGATGATGATCTTTCTGAAGATCTCCAAGAGAGCACAGTTACCTCCCAGCACAAACTATTTCCTTGAAGTAATACGGGTTCTAAATCCCAGACCTTCGGACGTTGCATCTTGCTTGTTTGTGAAACTCATCGCATGTAACCTCACCAACTGCCATTGACAATTCGAAGCGACTTAGGCCGATACACTCACACACGGGGATATCCAACAAAATTGGAAATGCTGACCAGAATGCAGACTTCTCAGAGAGAGAGATGCCACCTCCCCATCTGCCTCTTTATCCCCAGGGTTTGAGTACTCCTGGCACATAGTAGGTGCTCAATAAATATTTCTTGAATGAACTAATGCATCGGAGAACAATAACGGACATTTGTATAAAGCATTACAGGGCACATTCTACGGCACATTTCCAGCCATTGTCTTGTTCGAGCTCGATGACAGGTGGTTGTCACGTTCCCACTTTGCAGACGAAGCGATGGAACATCTTCAACGGAATGGCAGATCAAACCCCCTCTGCTTCCCCGATTCCTTTTCATCCATCGAGACTTAGATTACATGCCACCCCTTCCATGAACACCTCCCAGTCTTCCCCACAATTAATCTTTTCCTCCCCTATCTCCCAGAGCCCTTCCCCAAACCACCATACCTTTTCGTTCACACTCTAGCAATATCAGGATTCATTGTGCACATGCTCGTCTCCTCCGAAAGGCCACGTCTTATATTCCTCACATCCCCCGAGCTAACACAACACTCAACACACAGTAGGTCCTCAACCAAGGTATACTGGCTTAAATATGTCCTCAATAATCAACTTGTGGCTAACATGTCAGAGCTGATCTTTAAAGGATCTTCGATTGTCGGGGCACCTGGGCGGCTCAGTCAGTTGAGTGATCGACTTCGGCTCAGGTCACCATCTCACGGTTTGTGAGTTCAAGCCCCGCGTCGGGCTCTATGCTGACAGCTCGGAGCCTGGAGCCTGCTTCGGATTCTGTGTCTCCCTCTCTCTCTGCCCCTCCCCCACTCATGCTCTGCCTCTCTCTGCCTCCGAAATAAATAAACATTAAAAAATTTAAAGAAAAAAAAGATCTTCCATTGTCCCCTAATTGGTAGTCTTGCTTGTGTTATCCAGAGAATTAGCATCAAACGTGTCTTCTGTCTCCCAACACAGGGACCATCCCAACCACCAGACCGCAACTAACACCTAGATTTGCCCTCCTGTACCAACTCCAATGGACGGGCGGCAGTCGCCCCTGGCTCAAGTAGAAAGCACGCCACAGTCGCTTAGCGATGTCTGCCTCTGATATAGATGGGAGCCTGGTAGAGGGCTATCAGCTGACATTGGCATTAGATCATAGCACTCACATCGATTAGCATTATTGTTTGCTGATGGATTCTGCAAGCAGGATGGGGTTCAAAAGTGACCCATTCCACATCCTGCTGTCAAATTTTCCCCACCCAGCCCTTCTCTCCGGCTCTGCTTGTCTCCCCAATTAGTGTGGGGTGCTCCTCAAAGGCAAGTTCTGAGGCTGGTTAATTTCTGCACTCCCACCACCTGCACATAACGCAAGGTCCTGGGAGTGTGGGGGGGAAATAAGTAAATTAAGCTTCGTTCCACAGTGGTGGGTCCGGAAGGTAAGTGGGTACACATGCAAATGGACAGTAGACTCAGATAACACGTCTCCAAATGTCCCGTCCGCATTAGCCTCACCAGGAAGAGGACAGAGAGAGCCTGGCTCCCTGGGTTCCTGGACACAGGACTCTCACCCGCCACTTTACACATGAGCTCCCATTTCAGGGGTATGGAAAGTGTGTGCCCATCTTTCCAGCTGTGGGTTGGCACATTAGCAAAATATCCACAAAATATAGGTTTGGGGAAATCATCCCATAAAATAAAATGAACCATTTTCCAAAATAGAAAATTGCCCAACCCTTAAAGGTTTCTTTTTTTTTTTTTTAACCATTCAAATATCCATGACCTTTATTCCCAACAGCCCTGTACCTGCTGTGTTATAGAGAAGAAAACGTGGATTTATTTGCATTGTATAATATGTCTATTTTCTGTATGAGGTTCACATGCCAGCTATGTGTGAAGAAATATAAATATTCAGATTCAGTTAGAAAAGGAAGGAGAGTTGGAATTCTGAACCTCCTGATTTCAATTGTTTACAAACTCTTAATCCACACTGTGACTTCTTGAAGGTATTTAATAAGCAGACGAGTCTATAAAAAGACAGAAAGCATGTTGTTTTTTATTAAAGATGACCCTACAATCTCAATCCTTTAAAAATATATTCTGCTTTTGCCTTTCCTGGAAGAATGGAAACATTCAAATTTTCAGGAGGGAGGAAGGGAAAAATGAAGTTGCATAAATCATAACAAAGAACCCCAAACAGAATGAAATATTTTTTTTAATTAAGTCTGTTTCAGTTCTAGAAGTTACTACAAGTTGCCTCTTACAGATCCATTTGTCCCTATGTCTGAGAACCACAGAAAGGGGGTGATATCTCATCCTGGGATATAGAACTCGTGTTTGTTGGATGGGATGCTTATTAGGACAAGACCTGGATGCTGCTGGGATCCCCAGGGCCAGGCAGTGGTTTTAGGTCTCCTTGTGATCAGCTTTATCTCAGTTGGGGAAATTCACATTTCCATTTCCCTTGGGTGTGTTCAATCGAGCAGTCACTCCCTATTCTAAGTCTTGAGCGAAGCCCCTGCTCAGTGTGAGGCACGAGGCTGGGCTCTGGGAACCCAGAAACAGATGAGATCAATTCTTGCCCTCTAGACGCTGACTGCCAAGAGCAGATGCCCCCAACTCCACTGAGCATAATTCAAGAGGCGCGGTAGCAGGCTGGTGGGAGCTGGGTTGGGGCTAGGTGATGATACTGTGATCTATAATAAGAAATACACGTTTGGCCTTTGTCCCTATATCTGCCACAGAGCTTCTAAATCCCTTGGAATTTCCTGAGTGATAAGAGCCATAAAAGTGTCTTAATATTCATAACAAACCTCTTCCAACCACGCCTAAGTTTATGTTAATGAGATGACTTTTGGAAAGCACCTAAGGATGGGAGCTGGTTGCCAGGGGAACGCACCATGTGACTAGAGCGTTGGAACTTGCAGTCACCCACTCTTGACCTCCAGGGAGGAAGAGAGGAGTTGGAGGTTGGATCCATCATGAATGGCCAACGATTTTATCAATCACACCTATGTAACAAAGCCTCCATAAAAATCCCAAAAGACAAGTTTGGAGGGCTTCCAAGTTGGTAAACACGTGGAGATGGGGGGAGGGTGGCATGTTCAGAGAGGGTAGGGAAGCTCCAAGACCCTTCCTCCATACCTTGCCCTAGGTACCTCTTCCATCTTGCTCTTCCTGAGTTACATCCTGTTACGATAAAGTGGTAACCTGTTAAGTGACTAGACTTGCAATGGGCATCTGAAGTGAGGGGTGGGGCCGTCATGTTGGGACTGAGCCTTGAACCTGTGGGTCTGATGCTCTCTCCAGGTAGATGGTGTCAGAACTGAGTGACATTATGTCTGGTAGGTGTGGGGAAACCTCACTTACTGTAAAATTGTATTTATTTTTGAGAAAGAGAGAGACAGAGTGTGAGCAGGGCAGGGGCAGAGAGAGAGAGAGAGAGAGAGAGAGAGAATCTGAAGCAGGCTCCAGGCCCTGAGCTGTCAGCACAGATCCCGACGCAGGGCTCGAACTCATGAACTGTGAGATCATGACCTGAGCCGAAGTCGGACGCTTAACGGACTGAGCCACCCAGGTGCCCTGAAACTTCAATTATTGTAACGGTGGTCAAAACGTTAAAGGTCTGGGGGCCTGGGAAACACATACACACAAAGTCATTTTCTTTCTCAGAGGCCTTCAAAGACCTCTTTGTATAGCTGATTGTGATTTTTTTTTAAAAATCCATGGAGACAGTTCAAGATGTGGCATAGGAAGACCCTGAACTCTCACCGCCTCCCATGGAAATCTATAGCTGCAATATGGAATACTTTCCACTGAAAAAGAACTGAGAACTAGTTGAATAGTTCCCTCTTCAACAAGGGAATAAAAGACCACATCAAGATGGGTAGGAGAGTCACAGAAGTGGTCGTATCAAAAATCCCACCCCCAGTATAGCAACCCACACTAGGGAGGGGTCTCGCAGGTCCAGAGCCTCTCCCTGCGGAGTGAGCCCCACATTGGGCACCCCCTTTGGGACATGCATCAGAGAGGTGAGACCTCAAAAATGTCTGGCTTTGGAAACCAATGGAGCTTATATCCAAGGGATATGAGGGCTGTGGGGACCTAGGGGCTAGGGGACTCGGGGGCACGCTGTGGGGATTGTGGGGATCTGAGATACTACTTTCAAGGGGGCTCACACACAAACTCACTAGTCCTGGGCCCAGCTCAAAGGCAGCAGTATGCAAGTGGTTGGATTATAGTGAAGAGATTCATTTGTTAACCATAGAGCATCTGCTGGAGGAGCGGGGACCAACTGAGACTTTCTTGGGGTGCCGAGACACTGGCAAACGCCATTTTTGTGCTTTCCCTCTACCTTGCTGGTACAGACATGGGGAAACACGGCCTCGCTAAAGCTGCAGGTGAGCCCTTCCCAGGTCTCTTTCCTGGCCCTGCTAAGGTCATGGTAGGTTCTGCCCTCAGCACTCTCAGTCTCACTAAGGCTGGCAAGTGAGTGCAGTCATCACAGGGGACACCCCCTGGTCACCTGGTCCTAGTGGCCAGAGGGGCTTGCCTTTCTGGACTCCATTAGACTGTAACAATCAGAAAGACAGCTCTTGCAACCCACCACACCCAGAACACTGCACAGACAGCAGCCTAAAACACACCCCAGGCTGCTGTGAAAAGGTCCATCTTTTTATCCCAGAGCTTCAACCTGAGTGACAGGCTCCAGGTTTGCCACATGTCTCGAGGTTACAGAAGCACCCTCAAGGAATATAGGCAAGCAGACACCATCCCTGAGCCCTCCCTCAGGCTAAGGGGACATGTTAGGCCAGATGAACTTGATAGATATATACAGAATATCCCATCCAAAAACAGCAGAATACACATTCTTCTCAAGTTCACATGGAACATTCCCCAGGATGGATCCTATGTTGGGCCACAAAACAAGTCTTGATAAAGTTAAGAGGACTAAAATCATACCAAGCATCATCTCCAGCCACAATGACAGGAAACAAGAGATCAATTACAAGAAGAAAAATTGGGAAATGACAAATACGTGAAGATTAAACAATATGCTACTTAATTACCAATGGGTCAATTAAGAAATCAAAGGGGAAATCAAAAAAGTACCTTGAGACAAATGAAAATGGAAACACAGCAGTTCAAAATCTGTAAGACGTAGCCAAAGCAGTTCTAAGCTAAGAGGGAAGTTCAGAGAGACACAGGCGCACCTCAAGAAAGGAGAAAAATCTCAAATTGCAATCTAACTTTACACCTAAAAGAACTAGAAAAAGAAGAACAAAAGAAGCCCAAAGGTAGTAGAAGGAGGGAAAAACTAAAGATTAGAGTGACAATAAATGGAGTAGAGACCAAACAAATAGAAATAATCACTGAAACCAAGAACTGATCTTTTGCAAAAATAAACAAAATTTACAAATTTTAGCTAGTTTCACCAGGAAGGAAAGAAGGCTCAAGTAAGTAAAATCAGAAATGAAGAAGTCACAACTGATACCACAGAAATACAAAGGATCTTAAGAGACTACTATGAACAACTACATACTAACAAATTGCACAACAGAGAAGAAATAAATTCCTAGAAACATGCAATCTTCCAAAACTGGATCATGAAGAAACAGAAAATCTAAATAGATGATCACTTTTAAGGAGATTGAGTCAGTAATCAAAAACCCTCCATAAACAAAAGTCCAGACCCAGACGGCATCGCTGGTGAATTCTACCAAACATTCAAAGATTTAATACCTATCCTTCTCAAACTCTTCCAAGTAATTAAAGAGGAGGGAACACTTCCAAACTTATTTTATGAGACCAACATTATCTGATACCAAAACCAGACAAAACCATCAAAACCATCCAAAAAAAAAAAAAAAAAGAAAGGAAAAAAGAAAAAGAAAAAGACAGGAAGAAAGTTACAGGCCAATATCCCTGATGAACATAGATGCAAAACTCCTCAACAACAAAATATCAACAAAAACCAAATTCAACAACACATTAAAAAGATCGTACACCATGATCAAGTGGGATTTATTCCAGGAATGCAAGGATAGTTCAATAGCAACAAATCAATCAATGTGATACACATTAACAAAATAAAGATAAAAACACTATGATCCTCTCAATAGAAGCAGAAAAAAGCCATTTAACAGAATTCAACATCCATTTATGACAAAAACTCTCAACAACAAAGTTATATAGAGGTAATATACTTCAACATATATGACAAGCTCACAGCTAACATCATGTTCACTGGTGAATGTTTTTTCTCTAAAATCAGGAACAAGACAGAGATTCCCATTCCCACCACTTTTATTCAACATAGTATTGGAAATCCTAGCCATAGCAATTGGGGGTGGGGGGAACCACCCACATGGAAAGGAAGAAGTTAAACTGTCACCATTCTCAGATAACATAATATCACATATAGAAAATCCTAAAGACTCCCTCAAAAAACTGTTAGAACTAATAAATGAATTCAGTAAAGCGGTAAATAAGATCACTATACAGAAATCTGTTGCATTTCTCTACATCAATATGGAACTATCAGGAAAGATTTTAAAAACCATCCCATTTACAAGTGCATCAAAGAGAATAAAATACCTAGAAATAAATTTAACCAAGGAGGTGAAGGACCTATACACTGAAAATTATAAGACATTGATGAAAGAAATGAAAGAAGAGAGAAATAAATAGAAAGATATTCTGGGCCGGGGAGCCTGGGTGGCTCAGTTGGTCGGGTGACCGACTTCAGCTCAGGTCATGATCTCACAGTTTGTGGGTTCCAGCCCCACGTTGGGCTCTGTGCTGACACCTCAGAGCCTGGAGCCTGCTTCAAATTCTGTCTCCCTCTCTCTCTCTGCCCCTCCCATGCTCATGTTCTGTCTCTCTCTCTCTCTCAAAAATAAACATCAAAAAAAAAAAAAATTAAGGGGCGCCTGGGTGGCTCAGTTGGTTGGGCGTCCGACTTCAGCTCAGGTCATGATCTCGCAGTTCCTGAGTTCGAGCCCTGCATCTGGCTCTATGCTGACACCTGGGAGCCTGGAGCCTGCTTCGGATTCTGTGTCTTCCCCTCTCTCTACCCCTCCCTGCGCTCGCTCTCTCTCTGTCTCTCTCTCTCAAAAATAAACATCAAAAGGGGGCACCTGGGTGGCTCAGTCGGTTGAGCATCCAACTTTGGCTCAGTTCATGATCTCGCAGTTGACGAGTTCAAGCCCTGCGTCGGGCTCTGTGCTGACAGCTCAGAGCCTGGAGCCTGCTTCCGATTCTGTGTCTCCTTCTCTCTCTGTTCCTTCCCTGTTCATGCTCTGTCTCTCTCTGTCTCAAAAATAAATTTGAAAACATTAAAAAATAAAAAATAAAGTAAAATAAAATAAACATCCAAAAAAAATTAAGGGGTGCCTGGGTGGCTTAATTGGTTAAGCATGCAACTTCCACTCAGGTCATGATCTCACAGCTCATGGGTTTGAGCCCCACGTTGGGCTCTGTGCTGACACCTCGGAGCCTGGAGCCTGCTTCGGATTCTGTGTCTTCCCCTCTCTCTACCCCTCCCCTGCTCACGCTCTGTGTCTCTCTGTCTCTCAATAACAAATAAATGTTCAAAAAAAATTTTTTTAAAAGAGAAAGATACTCTGTGCTCAGAGATTCAAAGAATTAATATTGTTAACATGTCTATATTGCCCAAAACTATTTGCAAATTCAATGCAAACCTTATCAAAATTCCGATGGCATTTTTCACAGAACTAGACCAAATTCTAACCCTGGTGTGGAACCACAAAAGACTCCAGCTTGTCAAAGCAATCTTGAGAAGGAACAAAACTGAAGATATCATGCTCCCTGATTTCAAACTACACTACAAAGCTACAGTAATCAAACTAGAATATATTGGTGTAAAAACAGACATAGAGATCAATAGAACAGAATACAGAGGCCAGAAATAAACCCACATATGTGGTTCATGAATTTATGACAAGGGAGGCAAAAATACACAAAAAGGAAAGGACAATCTCTTCAGTAACGGTGCTGGGAAAACTGGAAGGTCACGTGCATAAGATTGAAACTAGGTCACTACCTTACACCACACACAAAAATTAACTCAAAATGGATTAAAGACTTGAATGTAAGGCCAGAAACTATGACACTCCCAGAACACACATAAGTGGTAAGCTCCTTGACATCGATCTCGGCATTACATTTTTGGATCTGACCCCAAAAGCAAAACTGGACAAGCAGAAACATATCAGACCCAAAATCTTCTGCACAGCGAAGGAAACCATCAACAAAACAACAAGGCAACCTACAGATATGGGAGAAAATATTTGCAAATCCTGTACCTGATAAGGGGTTACTACCCAAAATACATAAAGAACTCAACTAAATGGCAAACAAAAAAAAATCTGATTAAAATGGGCAGAGGATCTAGACAGATACTTCTAAAGAAGACATACAGATGGCCAACAGGTACATGAAAAGTTGTTCGACATCACTCATCGTCAGGAAGTCAACACCACAATGAGATATCACTTCACACCTGTCAGGATGGCTACCATCAAACAGATTTTAAAAATAACAAGTATTGGAGAGGGTGTGGAAAAAGAGAACCCTCGTGCACTATTGGTGGATATGTAAATTGGTGCAGCCGCTATGGGAACCAGTAGGGAGTTGCCTCAAAAACTTCAAAATAGGGGGCGCCTGGGTGGCTCAGTCGGTTAAGCGTCTGACTTTGGCTCAGGTCACAATCTCGCGGTCCGTGAGCTCAGGCCCCGCGTCGGGCTCTGGGCTGACGGCTCAGAGCCTGGAGCCTGTTTCGGATTCTGTGTCTCCCTCTCTCTCTGACCCTCCCCCGTTCATGCTCTGTCTCTCTCTGTCTCAAAAATAAATAAATGTTAAAAAAAAATTTTTAAAAAATAGAACTAACTGGGGCCCGTGGGTGGCTCCGTGGCTAAGCATCCTACTCTTGGTTTCGGCTCAGGTCAAGACGTCACGGTTCGTGAATTCAAGCCCCACATCAGTCTCTGCGCTGACAGCACGGAGCCTGCTTGGGATGCTCTCTCTGTCCCTCCCCATCTAAAAAATAAATAAATAAACACTAAAAATAGTAGAACATATGATCCAGGCCTACTGTGTTTTTATCCAAAGAAAATGAAAACACTAACGCAAAAACCTTTTGCAACCCTCCGTTCATGGCAGCATTATTTGCAATAGTCAAGAGAGGCAAACAACCTAAGTGCCTATTAATGGGGAAATGGATAGAGGAGACGTAATGCGTATATACCATGGAATCTGAGTCAAGCCACTTGCAACAACACGGATGGCCCTTGACAGTATTATGCTAAGTGAAAGACAGCAAACAGAGAGGGGCCACCTGGGTGGCTCAGCGAGTTAAGCGTCGGACTTCGGCTCAGGTCATGTTGTCATGATTCATGAGTTGGAGCCCCGGGTCGGGCTCTGTGCGGACAGCCCGGAGCCTGGAGCCTGCTTCGGATTCTGTGTCTCCCTCTCTCTCTGCCCCTCCCCTGCTCGCTCATGTACTCTCTCTCTCTCTCTCTCTCTCTCTGTCTCAAAACTAAATAAACATTTAAAAAATTAAAACCGACAGAGGAAAGCAAATATCAGAGGATTTCACTTCTAGGTGGAATCTAAAAACAAACAAATGAACAAACAAAACAGAACTCACAGGGACAGAGAACAGATTGCTGGTTATCAGAGAGGAAGGTATAGGGGCAGGCGACCTGAGCGAAGGAGGCCAGTTGTAAGGTGACAAACGGTAAGCAGACTGTGGCGATCACTTTGTAGTGTATACAAATAAGGATTATGTTGTGCACCTGAAATTAATACAATGTCCTATGCCAATGTTACCTTAACAAAAATACCACTTCAGTGACTGCCACATGGCAAGCCCCACACTCCTCAGATGTTAGCTCATCTCATCACTGAAGACTGAGGGGACCGACCCTCTGAGACATGAGCGAATTTCTCACGGCCCAGAACTTGTTTGTAGCTGACCAACGCCCAACCCAGCACTTCCAGCCCCAAACCTCGGGCTGCCCCTCTTCCCTGCACCACATTCTGCCTCAGGAGATGAATCTGAGGCCTCTGTCGATGTCTAGCGGACTTCCAGACTTCAAGTGAGTCAACACGTCTGCGGAGCGTGCATTGGAGAGAACCCAGGAACTAGCTGAGTGATCTGATCTCTTTATCTTGCAAAAGAGGAAACAGGGCCCAGAGAGGGGACTCGCCCTGCCCGGAGTCACACAGCACCAGGGCCCAGGTCTCCCAACTCCGAGCTCCGCGCCCTGCTCCAGGCCACCTGCATGCTCCCCCCTCCCTCCCTCCACCTTTCAATGACGCCTGGACGCCAAGTGAAAAACTCTCTCAACGGTCCCCGTAGATATTTTCCATGTGGTCTGCAGGTTCGCAAGATTCCTCTTCCGCCTCGTGGTTTTAGACAATTTTTACGCTTCCAGTCTCAAAACAGATTTTTGTCCTAATAAAGGCTTTTATTACTATTATCCACCTGTCATTACAAGGCATTAGGCAATTACAGAGCGCAGACTGGCTCTCCCGCCATGAACCTTCCCCTCCGGTTTCAGCAGGGGGAGGGGCGCACATAAACAGAACATTTCATTAAAAAAAAAAGAGAGATGAATCTTTGAATTTTTTTCAAGCCCTGCCAAGAGTGCCACCTACGCTTTTTAAAACTTTGTTGTGAAAAGTCATTGGCGTGAGTGGGGGGGGGGGGGGGGTAGAAAAGAAGTGTGGGCTAGAAGCCGTCTCCAGCCCCACTTTGATTGCCAGACGATTGACAAAATAATTTGTACCCGTCGATGCTCATGAAGGGAATTTTTACAATGGATTTGCCAAGCAGATTTTTAATTTTAATCAGTAATGAAAAAATGACAACACGGATCACAACAAGACATCAGTTGCCGAGCGGGCTTTGCAGTCCCTGTCAGGCAGCCTCCATCAGGCACCCGTACCTCCGTGAACATCAATCACGGGTTTCAAACTCCTGTACATCTTCAGGATTTAATTAGACATTTAAGTTCTTTACCCGCAATTTGCAAAATTGTCACTTACCAAAAGTGCAAGACGCTAAAAAATGTTCCGTGTGAGTCCCGGGCGCCTGTTTACATACACCCCGCCCAGGGGAGGCCCGCGAGGTAACGCTCGGACACCCCCTGTGCACCCTCACTCGGCTAACGGCTGCTGACCCACAGCTACAGATACTTGCAAAGAGAAAAAAAAAAAAAATTAAAGGCCAGCGGTTCAAGTAAAATGCAGCCCAAACTATTGTGGAAGGACGAGGGACAGGAGGAATGGAGGTGATGGACGTTTGCTCTCTTTGTGCAGACTTGCTCTGGAACCGTCTTGGTCGTGATGACTGGCCCTGGTGTGGAAAACAGAAGGGCTTTAGAAGCAGGTTCAGGTTCTGGTTCCATCGCAGACCGGCTGTGTGACCCTGAGCCAGTGGCTACGCCTCTCTGAGCCCTTGTTTCCTACGAACTCAGAAATGGAGAAGTGAAAAAATACTAATAATAACCACCCTTCATTAATGAATTACGACAAGCATATAAAGTTCCTGCAGCGTGCCTTATAGACATAAATTCCCCCTTGCTTAAGGGACACTTAGACACTCACAGAGAATCAGGACACCTCCCACCCATCTGAAGAGGGACGTAACACAGGCAAGAAAGCACACGGGTGATGAGCGCGCGAGACAGATCGGGATTCCTATCTCTTGGGGCAGGAGGAAGGTTCCTGACAGCCAGCCTGGTTGGCAGGCATGGCGACTGCCCGTCCGGGGTCGCTGGTCAGCAGCTGTGACCAAAGACATGCATGACATAGAGTGTATTTTGCTGTCTGGGGCTTTACCTTCTACTTTCAAAAGCCCCTGAAGCTGGGTTGCTTTGAACTCCTCGGAGCTTGGGGTTTTTTACTCTGTTTGGCTTTCTAGTCTAGCCGAAACCAGTATCCTTGGTTTAATTTTTCTCTGATGGGCGAGTAGGTTGGAGGACGAGCAGGAAAGAAGCGGGGCCTTCTCCTTTAAGAGAACCTTGGCTTAGGGAGGTGCATTATTGAAAAGAACATAAAAGGTGGATTGTGAAAGCCCTATTACTCACAGATAAGAAATGCACCCCAGGCAAACCTGAGAAGCACAAACTCCTTTTCTAGCTGAAGTTTCTTTCAAGTGATGGTTACCCCCCACCCCTAAGGGCGGAGGGACAGAGGCTTATTCTCACCTTGAACTCCAGTCTCCAGGTACAATGGACAAGCGCCCCCAACCGCAGGTGTTAAACCAATTTACTAGTCAAAACTGACAAGACGTGTTTTGCAATTTCGCCCCGACCAAGATTACCTGTCCTCGCCTGGGCGAATCCCCCGCTGCTCTCCTGAAGGAGACAGACCAGCCGCTGTCTCATCCCCTGCTAGCCATCACTGCAGTCTTGTCTTCTGAGTGACCACAAAGGCCTTTCCCCAGAAGGATGCAACCTGTCCCGTCAGCCCTGCAGACTCACAGAACCCGCGTTCCATGATGCAACGTCGGCAGGAGCTGAGCCTTGGCAAGTCCAGGCTGGGGCTCTGAGGCCAGGGCGATCAACCCTGCTCCGGTGCCAGCGTGCTGTGTGACAGCCGGCAAGCCACTGCCCCTCTCTGGGCCTCAGCTCCTCATCTGAAAAGCAAAGCATCCGACTTCAGCTTGGGTCACGATCTCACGGTTTGTGAGTTCAAGCCCCACATAGGGTTGTCTGCTGTCAGCACAGAACCTGCTTCAGATCCTCTGTCCCCTCTCTCTGTCCCTCCCCAACTCGCTCATTCTCTCTCTCTCTCTCTCTCAAAAATAGATAAACACTAAGAAAAAAAAGCATCAGAAGCTTTAAAAAAAAAAGAAGGAAGGAAGGAAGGAAGGAAGGGAGGAAGGAAGGAGGAAGGAAGGAAGGAAGGGGGGAGGGAGGGAAGGGAGGAAGGAAGGCAGGCCACTAAAATCCCTTCCAACCCCTAATGAGCTCTGATTCTTGAAGCCATGACCTTGGATGGATAAACATTAGGGAGAAAAAGTAAACAAGCACATAGAATCAGTAGACCCAGCCTCAAATCCAAACTCTGCCTTGAGTTAGTTTCTGCTTGTGTGTGTGCACATGGAGGCTAGCCCTTGTATACCCAGAAGTGTTACCTCCTCCAAGAAGCCCTCCCTGTCTTCTCTTCCCTGGGCTTGATGGGGAAGGGCCTATCAGGAGTGCCTGACCCAGATCCACCCGGTCCCCATTCACGGCTTTGCCACAGATCCTTCCCATGCATCAGCGGGAGCCATGCTGGGGACTCTCACTTCATAACGCCACCGTCTGTCGACTTGCCCGTCCCTCACTGGGTGTTGCTCGGATGCTCGCATCTCTTTTACGGGCCCAGGCACCCAGGATCCCCCTTCCATTTCTGGATCCCTGTTGCCTCTAGCAGCCTGTACCTGCAACACCCCTGAGAGGGCAGGTCTGGGGTACCTGAGCTGCCCTAATTGCCTCCAGAAAGTCTAAGTGCCCAGAAGGTTCCAAACCCCTCGGCAGGCCCTTGGCCAGCGCCTGGCCCAACTCCTGGGCCTCAAGTCCCACCAGCTCTGAGGCACAACTTGTATTCCAGAACTCCTCTGCAGGCCACAAGGAAGGCCGGGGCACACAGTAAGTGCCCCTCAACAGATGTCTGTTGAATGAATGTTGGCTGGATATGTATGTGAGTCATTTCATGGAGTTGGAAAGCCAGCAAAGGCCAGAGGCGGTCTTCTAGAAGAAGCCTAGCCTGGAATATAAGCACCACGAGAATAGAGATTTGTATCTGGTTTTGCCACATCCACAGAGCCTGGCCCATCGTGGGCTCTCGATAAATATTTATTGACTGGGAGAACAAATGTAGTCCACCCCTTTGCTGCTGACAAGGGTAGCATCCTCCGGTTAAACACCTCCTCCCTTTCAAAAGAACCCTGGGACTTGGCTTTCCACCCGGATGCTGAACAGAGCCCGGGTGCCCTTCCTTCCAGACGCCTCCCTCCCACTGGAGCCACAGCCTGTGACCAGTACCAAGTGGAGAAGCAGCAGGGCTAGTCTCGTCTCAGCAAAAGCGTGTTCGTGGTCCACACCCACAAAAGACGCCCCTGGGCGGCATCACCCTGGGTGACCTCCCTGGCGCTGTGGGAACAATGGCTGGGCAGAGCAAGTCCAGCCCTCCGTGGGCCGAGGCGGGCTGGGGCGGCAGGTTCACACGCTTCAGACATGTGTGTGAGTGCCCTTCATAATAGGGCTTTGTCCTGGCCCCAGTGAGCCAGCGTCTGCCGAGCCCTGGGAGGGTGAAGGCGGTGGCCCGCATGCACAGTGCCACCTTCCAGCTCCGGGAGGCTCGGTCCCGAGTCTTGAAACACAAGGACTTGCAGGGAGGGGGTACGCTGGTCCCGGGACCTCACCTGCCAACGCTTCTTTCTGGGGCCGGAGGTGCACAAGGACTTTCAAAAGGGGTCTTCTTTCCCTGGCCATTTGGAAAGAGGGACGTGATGTGGGCCACAAGGAAGAGGGAGGAAATCTCCATCCACTGAGCACTTACTGTATACCAGGCCCTGCGTCATGCACTTTATTGGCCTTTTCTTGTCTTGCATCTGTGAGGTGGGCATCATCATACCCCGGATACAGAGGAGCAAACTAGGCTCTGAGCAGTAAAGGGACTTGTCCACCGTCACCGGGACCCGGACGTCTCTACCCCCAAGGCCTGTGCTCTTGGACCCCCCCCACACACACACACACACCTTCCCTAAACACCCACCACCCTTCACCTCTGTCCGAGCAGTCCCCGCTGGGCAGACGGTGCCCCTGCACTTGGCAGGGCATCTAAAACAGGATTCATATTTTATAAAAGTCTGGGGACTAAAAATAGAGATCCTTTCCCAACAGAAGGCGACGGAAAGCATGATACGAGAGCTGCAATCTAGGGCTGTGGTGGCCGCCCAAGTGTTAGAAGCAGAAAGACCTGGGTTCAAGGTACAGCGCCACCCCGCCCCCGCTGTGTGACCTGGGAGGGGTTTCCTTAACCTCCCTGAGCCGCTGCCCCATCATCTGTGTTTGGGGCAGAGTATCATTCATGTCCTTCTGGTAGATCTGTTGTGAGGGTTATAAGAATGGTCTCGGCAAGAGGTGCCTGGCTGGCTTGGTCGGTTGAGCGTCCGACTTCGGCTCAGGTCATGATCTCACGGTTTGTGAGTTCGAGCCCCGTGTCGGGCTCTGTGCTGACAGCTCAGAGCCTGGAGCCTGCTTCGGATTCTGTGTCTCCCGCTCCCTGTACCCCTCCTCCGCTCATGCTCTGTCTCTCAAAGATGAATACACGTTAAAAAAAACTTTAAACCAAAAAGAATGGTCTTGGCATATGACAAATATCCAGTGAACGTTTCCTATTCATATCCCTAGCAGGCATCATCCTCATGTTTCAAGACCCAATTCTGCTACTTACTGGCTGGGGAACTTAGTCTCTAGTTCTCAGTTTTTTCATCTTTAAAATGGGAATAAAGGTCTCTGCTCTGGAAGGTTGTGAGGATGAACTGAGGTCACACACATTGATATTCTTGGTGTGGGGCCCAGTGGGCACAGGCGCCAGCCAATCCTACCATCAAAACTCCCATTTTTCATCTGGCAGATCAATCGAATAGGGCCAGCCCTCAAAGAAAACGATAATAATCATCCTGGAGGGCGTGCTGTGTCCCCCTTCCAGGGCATCGATGGCCTGGGGAGGTACCTTGCAGCCGCTCCCAGAAGCTGGCTGTGCTCATCTCGACCCATCTTGGCATCCAGTGGCTCCCTACGGTAGCTCGAAATTGTGGTGGAAATATTTACACCATGGAAATTGGCAAATTGCTACAAATCAGGAACTCTCTCCCGTCCCCCCACCCCCGCCGGAAAAGCTGGTTGTTACACATTAACAGCAAGCCACACCACCCATCACTTCATTTCCTCCGACAACCTCAAGATAACGCATAACGACCGAAAGGCACCGACACCGTCCAGCTGGAACGGACGGGAGATTTGAGACAACAGAGGAAATCCCGGCCGTGGGCCCAGGAGGTCCATTTCACAAACGAGGAAATGCAGAGCCAGACCCCGCTTCTCAACACACTCTGGAGTCCTCCCTGGGAATGACGCCGGGCAATTAACATCACAGGGACCATCGGCAGGTGCCAAGCACGTCTACGCAGCCTGCCACGTGAAGGATCACAGCTCCGAAACTGTCAGAGGCAGAGCAGCGCCAGAACCCAGAGGACACTGTGCTCCGGAGGGCAGCCGAACCCTGGTCCATCCGACTGAGGCGGCCAAGGGGACAGGTCAGTCTCCCAGCCGTTGATTACCTGCAGGAACTTTCCCCATGCGCGCACACCAGAAACGTAGACTCTGGGCCAGGGAAACAGCCTCGCCCTTCCTCTGAGAAGCTGTCTCCCGGCCACAGGTAGGGAGAAAGCACCAGGAGAGAAAGCTCTGAACACTCAAGGTGTCGCTCCAGCCACCGCTATAAGGACACGCGGCAACCAGTCCCTCGGCCCCACCTGCCATTCTACCTGCTATCACCCCTGCGGCCACCCCTGCCAGACCCCTGCCTCTCCCTGCAACCCCTCCTTTGTCTCCGTTGTGATAGCTCATGTGTATTGAGCACCCCAGGCTAGTGCTCAGCGCATCACGACACCTCATCTTCCCAGTGCCCAGGAGGTAGGCGGGGCCAGACTGACAAGCTGAGAAACCGAGGCTCAGAGAGGTTAAGTGACGCAGCCAACATCACTCAGCTACGTGACCTTGATAGAGTCAATGTTAGAGACCCCAGAGCCCAAGGACAGAACCAAGCAGTAAGTATCTGTCAGGTGAGAGAATGAGTGACCTATGAGTTTCTTGGTATGAGTTTCTTGAACTATGAATTTTTTAAAGGCTAAATTTGATCTTGTTCCTGCCTTGCGTAAAGCCCTTCTAGGCCACCATGACCTCCACACTGAGCCCAAGCTCCTCACCCGGCGTTCAGAGCTCCCGTGGCTGCCCCGCCCAGCTGCAGCATTTTCTCCCACTGCTCACCCAGCATTTGAGGCCCGAGGGTGCTACAGGCACCTTTCCAGGCCGCCATGCTTCCTGAGCTGGGGACAGGTGGCCGAGAGGACACCTCCGTTGTATCTGCCTCGGCAATCTGCAAAACCTGGTTGGTCACTCACTCCCACCTACGTGCAGCCTCCTGTGATGGCTTCTAGACCCTCCCAAGCACAGTCGGCAGCTACTTCTCTGCTTCCAGGAGGAACAGTATCCCCTAAGTGGCTGTCCATGGACTTCCCACCTTCCCACTGGTCCTCAGGGTCCTAATGTCTGGGGTTGCATTGCGTCCACCCCAAATTCCTATGTTGGAGTCCCAACACCCAGTTTCTCAGGATGTGATCATCACTGGAGAGAGAGCTTTTTCAGGGTTAAAATGAAGTCTTTAAGTTGAAAGGAAGTCACCGGGGTGGGCTCTAACCTAATATGACTGATGTCCTTATAAGAACGGGAAATTTAGACACAGAGTGACACATGGGGGGATCACCATGTGGACATGAAAACAGCATCACTAACCCAAGGAACAAGGCCAAAACAAAGTTCTTCCTCGGCCCACAGAAGGAACTGACCCTGGGGGCACTTTGACCTTGGACTTCCGGCTTCCAGAACCATGAGACAACCCATCTCAGTTGGCTTACTCACCCGGGTGATAGTGCTTGGTCATGGCAGCCCCCCAAAACTAACCCACCCAGGGCCAGAACTTGTCTCCCATGTTTGTGCCCCACACCCACCTCGGTGCCCGAGTCTGAAGAGTGGGCGCTCGTGTGAGTAATGGGGACAGGTGAGTACAACATTTTGGGGTCAAAGTAATAGGTTTTTCCACCCAATTAACTGATAACTGAGGCTTTTTTCCTCTGCTGGCCAGCAATTTTCAAATAAAACACCGTGGCAAAGAGAGATAGGGCATGAAGCAGGGGGCTTCATTCAGCCAAGAGCATTTATTGAGTGCCTGCTGTATACCTAGGCTAAGCTGCCTTGCATGCCTAATGCTTTGGAGCAAAACCAAAGAGCTCCACTGTAATAGAAGACTTTTTCCAAGCCACACGCGCACACGCACACATGCGCGTGCACACAAGCACACACACACACACACACACACACACACACACTGATGGGTAGAATTTTCTCAGTGTCGAGCCCTTCCTCTCCGACATTTCTCTTAAACTTTTGACTTCCCGTGCTAGTATATCACCTATCACAGCTTCAAACTATATTTAGTGTATTTAATCATTTTAGCCTAAAAAATGCCAACAATGTTCACGACATTCCACAAAGTACATCACGACCCTCTCTATTTTTAACCTGACAACCTCAGGAGTTTCCAAACTGCCATGAAAAAAACAACAAAAAATATTTTGTTTGTTTCAAGGGGATAAGTAGGAGTTTACACATCCATCACCCATTCAAGAAGCATCAGTCAGTCCTACCACATGCCGGGCACACGGGAGCAGGGGAGGCTGCTCAGAGGAGAGGTCGTTTCTCTACAAAGACCTCCCAGACCCACAGCGTGCGGGGCTTGCACGCACACTGAGGTCAGGGCAGCTGCTTGAGAAGGTTCCTGTCCTATAACTGCCTGGGCCCTGCCCATGGGGCCAGCGCGACCCCAGCTGCTGGGCAGACGGGTGGCAGGTGGTCAGGCCAAGCAGGGCGATGAGCTTTAGGTACCCTTACTGCCCACACAGCAGAATCAAACCTCGTAGGAGTGCATCGGTCGGGAAGTGACCAGGAAGGGTCCAAAGCTGGTGGATGGGAGGGCGGGAGATCCCAATCCGGGGAGATCAGAGGGGCTGCGTCCCCGCATTTCCAAAGCCCCACGAAACTGCAGTTCTCATGTGTGCTGTCTGTCTGTCCGCTGAAACCGTGAGCTCTTTGCGGACTCTTCCCGCGTCCCTGACCCAACCCCGGCACCAGGCAGGCTCGAGGCGGATGTTTCCGGGCCCGAACTATTTACAGCCAGTGTCGCAGCAGGGCAACAAGGGGGGTCCGGCTCACCCTGAGCTCTCGGGGCTCTGCCTCCCCGCCCCAGCTCCCGGCCCCTGCACACCCAGGACAGCACCCAGCCCCTTCCCCTAGGGCCCCAAGTTGGAGGAGATGCCTGTGGTCCGCTGTGCACGAGATGGCGAGACCTCGCCCACTGCTGTGAGGCACTCGCAGTTTTCACACCGGCAGGTCTGTCTGGCTCCCGTCTGACTCTTCCTGCTGCGCCAGGCTTCAGCACTCACAAGCCTGACGGTGGCAGCGATTGCCGTGACGACAGCGAGCCCGGGACGGTGCACTCCCGGGGAGCCAGGCCCTGTCCTCGCCGACCACCCCTGAGGGAAATGTTGTTAGGCCCATTTGACGGATGAGGGCACCGAGGCACGGAGAGGAGGAAGAACTTGCTGGCTGCCATGCAGCTGGCAGGTGGCCAGGCCAGGCCCCCACCCCCAGCACTCTGACCCCCTCTGCGTGCTCCTGTGCGCTGGGGGCCGTTGGGAGCCAGACAGCTTTGCCGTGTGGGAGTCTTCTTGGAGCCCCCCTCACACAGGCCCGGGGCTGCAGAAGCACCTCATGGGGGAGCTGGGCTTCCGCGGGGCCGGGAGCTCACAGGGCAGGGGTTCCCATGTCAGGCAGAGCAGATGAAGGTGATCGGAGGTCACGGGGCTTTGTGGGGAAGTCGGATCCACTTTGGAGAAAAGTCACTCAGATGCAGAGACCCGCACCTGCTGGAAGGGGGCAAGGGACACAGACACTCCCTGCCAGCTAAACGCCACAACTGTTTGCGGATGAGACAGACGCCCCGCCCCCACACGCCTGTCAAAAGGCAGAGGGAGGCTCCTGTACCCCCGCCGAGCTGAGGGACAGCAGGTTGGGAGACTGGTCCGAACCCAGTTCCTGCCACCTGTGGGCTGTGTGACCCGGAGAACCTCATGGAATCTCTCTGACCCTCAAATGCCTCCTGCAAAGAACGGAGGTGGGAATACGTTCAAGGCTTCTGTGTAATTGGAAAGCGCTTTCTCCCACAGTGCTTGGCAGTCAGCAGGAGACGTAAAATCTCTTTTGTCTGGGAAGAAGGGAGAGACTTCAACTAGTTCTTTTCCTTCTTCCCCACCCCCCATCTGCAGGGGACCAAACCCCCCAGCTGATCTGGCTGCACGGAGTCTGTGGGGAGGATGCCGGAAAGGGTACCTTGCGTCAGGGCTCCCTGGGTCTCCCGGGAGTCCCTCGTGCCGGGCTCCGGGCTTGCCCCTTGGCCTCCGCGAGGGGAGGGAACAAAGTGCAGAAATCCACTGCAGACCGTGCATGGATCCCTTTCCCAGCCTCGGAGACAGCGGGTCTCCAAAGACACGGTCCTTCCATTTTTAGACATGAGGAAACCGAGGCTTAGATTGCGGAAATCAACCGTGGACACGCCAGGATCCAAACCCAGCGCAGCTGAACCCCAGCACCCAGCCGCACCCCCCGGGATCCACGGGCGGCTCACAGCACTTCACCGTGCACCCACCAGGGCCCGGAACAAGACGCGCTCCTCGACTGGAAACAGGCAAGAGCCGCCCCAAGCCCTGCCAATCATCTGGCGGAACATACGCATCTCAAGGAACCGAACAGTTGTATGCTCTTTTTTACCCAAACTTCATATTTTGCATGTTCCTCCCTCAAACACCACAAACCGTCCTGTCGCCATGTTGCGTAAGCCCCAGAGATATTTTCTTTCTTATGTTTTACCCCACACAGCGGCTGTCTTCTGAGAAAAGAAATCGACCGAGGGACAAAATCTTGTAAATATTCCAGCCATTCACTTATCCAGCATAATTACCCTGCAAAGAGCAACATTTGGGCCTCAATTCACTAGCACATAACTAACCGCATTATGCAATTAGCCAACACACAATTAGCAGGGTTTTGCAGTGCGTGCACCACAGGCTTCCAGGAGCCCCCGCGTCCGCGGACAGACTCCACAAAGTGGCAACTGTCCCCAGGGAAGATGCCTGGAGAAGGGTCATTTGGAACAGTGGAGGTGAGCTCCTAAAATTTGGGAATCCACTCCCTCCCCTCCATCCAATCTGCCTTCGCACAGGCCCAGTGACTTAGCTCCCGGCGGCTCTAACAACGCAGACGGGGTGTTCTAACGGACAGGCACATTTCTATTTATTCTGGAGGCTGGGAAGTTCGAGATCAAGGTGGCAGCTGATTCAGTTCCCGCCAAGGTCTCTCTTCCTGTAGACGGCCGCCTTCTCACGTGTCCTCGTGCGGCAGAAGACAGAGCCCTCCTGTGTCTCTTCCTCCTCTTAGAGGGGCACCAGCCCTATTGAATTAGGGCCTCACCCTTATGACCTTCTTTAACCTTCATCATCCCCTCACAGGCCCTAACTCCAGACACAATCTCATTGGGAATTAGGACTTTTCAGAATGCCTGTTAAAAATAAAGAGTCCAGGGGCGCCTGGGTGGCTCAGTCGGTTAAGCGTCCGACTTCAGCTCTCAGGTCATGATTTCACCGTTCGTGAGTTCAAGCCCTGCGTCGGGCCTCTGCACTGACAGCTTGGAGCCTGGAGCCTGCTTCGGAGTCTGTGTCTCCCTCGCTCTCTGCCCCTCCCCCACTCATACTCCGTCTCTCTGTGTCTCTCAAGAATAAATAAACATTAAAAAATTAAAAAATTAAAAATAAAAACCTAAAGATTCCAGGGTCCGCCCCAGATGGACTAACTCAGAATCTCTGGATTTTTTTTTTTTTTTTTAACACGCCTCCTGAATGATTTGTATAGACGGTCAAGTTTGGGAATCTCTCAATGACATGCCACCTGATGAGTTATCCCAGGAAATACTGCCCCTGCCTGGTTGCAAGCACCCATTTCCCAAGGCCCTGCGCGGCGCATCTGTTGTCACAGTGCTGGTGTTTCGCTTGCTGTTTATGACAGTATGCATTCAAAACACGTCTAAGGGCCAGCCCACACCCTTAGCCCACTCCGCCCAAAGGATTCTCTCCCTCCGGTTCCCACTGATCACGTTGTTCTGTTCAGAGCTGGTGTGCCACCTTTTTCTTGTCGACAGCAATGGCCACGAGACGTCTCCTCTACCAAATTAATTACGTCCGTCATCATTAAAAGAAACCCACTTAGCTGTGTCAAGCCTGGCAGATGATGGGCAAGCCCAGGTCGTACACCCGCATCAGCCACTGAAACTGGATACGGGAAGGGACCGAGGAGAAGAGGCTGGTACTGTGAGATGCCAGAGGCTCCAGGACCTGATGGCCTCAGCCAAGGTTGCGGAACAACATAGAGTCGGGAAAACCCGGGTCCAAGTTCTGTCTGCCTTTTGCAAGCCCTCGTGGCCTCGACCATCTCCTTCACCTCTCTGGGTCTCAGCCTCCACACCTGCTCAATGGGCATACTAACACCGCCTCACGGGGGCGCTGAAGCTGATGTACAGAGTGGGGAACTCGGTGTATCAACTACTTCCAGACACGCCGGGCGGATGCAAGGGTTTGGATTTATTTTGCACCCCAGGGTAGAGTTTCTTTGTGCTTAGAAGAAGGGGGAAACCTGCAAAGAAGGTGGGGGGAAATGACTATTTACAAACAATGTACTGTCTTTCAAGGTATATTTAAAAGTGGTAAAACACCAAGAGAAAGGAGAGAGGGACGGGGCGCGTCCTGAATCCTCACTGGCTTCTCATCCCACTGGGATCTAAGGCTGATTATTTACCGTGACCGGCAGGGTCCTGGGCAGCTGGCCCTTCCCCTCCCCCACTCACCTGTGTTGCTCCCACCCCAGCCCCCGAAACTCCTAGCTACTCTCCCAGGACTTAGACCCCCCACCCTCCCCCCAGGCAAGGTCTTTGCCCTGCTGTTCCCTCTGCCTGATGCTTTTCCCACAAAGGGCTGCATGTTCACTCCCTCTTCCCTCCAGGCTCCGCTCAAAGCCCACCCCCCCAGCCGGGCGCCCCTAGATCAACTCCCCGCCTTCCCCACCTGCAGGGACCCACCACCCTCCGGTGGCCAGTGTGTCGACTTCTCAAACCCAGACTTTGCTCACATCCTTGGCAACCTGAATACGGCCTGAACACTCAATAAATAGTTGATCAATACTGTTTAATTAATTAATCAGTCACACAGGCTTTATCTGATTTAATCCGCATGTCCAGCCTGACAGGTGGGTGTCGTTGTACCAGCTTTGCAGACAACAAAAACGAGGCTCGGAGAAACTGAGCAATCGGCTGAGGCCCCACAGCCGGCAGGTGTACTAGGCGCGGGCACCAGGAATTCAAATCCAGGTTTGTCCGGATGCCATGCACAAAGCTCACCACTTCACCCGCAGCCTAGAGGGGACAGTACATAACCAACGAGCAGGGTATCTGAGAACGTCCTGGGCTAATCAGAAGACCAGTGCAACCCTCTCCTGATCTTTCCATCATAAACCACAGAGAATGAACCTTTGGCTTCGCGCTTTACGACCTGCAGCGGGAGCCTCCTTCCCGGAGGATATGAAGAACCGGGAGGCTCTGGGGTCTCCAGGGGCGAGCTCAGAGGTGCACACATAGCATGGGGAGGAGAAGGGCCCTCTCTGTAAAGTTGCCGGAAGAGATGGAAACCTCGCTGGTCCGCATGAGGGTTTGGGAGGTGGGGGGCAGACCTTTGCTGAGAAAATCCCCTCTGCCCAGGCTCACACACACAGCCCCTTCCCCTCCCTTCCACCCCTCTTCTTGCCCTCACAACAGCCGTGCATGGCAGAGGTCATCGAGGCCACCCAGACTCTGTCCGCACACCTCCAGGGGGCACTGTTCACACGGTCTACGCTGTGGGAAATGCTCCTTATAACTGTGTGCCATGGCCATTCTGGGCATCATCCCGCCTTAGAGGCAGGGAAACGGAGGCTCAGAGACGGGTCCTGCCTTATCTAAGGTTCCCAGCTGAACCACCGAGGCAGGATCCAAACCCAAGGGCACCCAACGGCACAGCCTACACGTAACCTCATCCCCACCACAGCTCTCTACACTCCCGGACTCATGCAGATTATTTCATTTAGTCTTTGCCGTGACCCAGGGAAAGCTGAATTATGAAGCAGCAAGCTCCCCAAATCAAAGGACTGTGACGGGGACAGCCTCTGGTGTGACTGCCAACCTAACAAACCCAATATTTCATTGGAATCACAGCGATCCTAAAGGAGAGGTAAGACTGCTGCAGAAAGTTTACCTTCAGACACTGTACAAGTCAGCAGCAACCCGCCAGGGTTGGGGGATACCAGGACTGGGGGATAAGAGAAGGACCTCGAGTAGGTAGAAAGGCCCCCACTCTCCCCGCCCCCCACCCCCTCGTCAATCGGGCTCTGGGTGAGCGAGTGCATCGGCATGTGGCCGGGAAGTGGTGAAATCAGTCAGAGCCCAACCCCTCCTGACACCCACGCCCAAGCTGTTTCCCCTGCTGCAGTCTCATCTATCACTGTGACCCGCACGCCAGCTCCTGGGGTATTTTCTGGAATAGTCACAGTCCATCTCATCAGGGCCTTGTCCTCTCTTCATGAAGGGCTGTTGTCTGTCTCCCCTCCCCTCGCCCCTGTTGGGCCCTAGTGAGTGCCTGCTGACAGAGGGCGGCACGTGTGGAGCTGTGTGATCGCTGAAGCTCCATCATATAGAAGGTCTCACGGGGCACTCACCCCGAGAATCCAGCCACCACACCCTGAGGGACCCGAGGTACATGGAGAAGCCATGTGTAAATGTCCCGGCCGATGCCCCTCTGAGATCCCAGCCAGCAGCCCACAGCACCCCAGTCGTGAGCGAGGAGGACTTCAAATGACTCAGCCCCCCAGCACCCGTCCACAGCCCCCGACACATCCTGAGCGCCAACCGCCCAGCTGAGCCCAGCCATCCCCACGATCAGGAGACGATGATGATGAGAGTGCTTCTGTAGTCCGCCAAGTGTGGGATGGTGTGGTACAGCGACAGACAACCAGAACACTGGCCTTATAAACGAGGAAGGGCCTCAGAGTCGTGACCCGACACGTCCAAAGAGGAAGGTCAAACCACACGGCGCGTCTGACTCCTTCCTGGGAGCAGGTGCAAGGGGGTGGAGGCCACTGCTTTGCCCCTTCCTTCACTCCGTTGTTTGTGCTCCTTCAGTGTATGAAACCACAGGGGCTCCTTTCACTCGGGGAAGTAAAGGAAGGATATTTTCCAGCATGATTCTTGCACGGTTAGATGAAGACAACACAATCGCGTTCTGGAATGACCACTCAGATAAAAATCATGGTCTCCCCACAAAGAGTCTCCCTCCCTTTTTTCTCTGTCCCAGATCAACCCAAACTGCAACCAATATGAACAGCACAACCTCTGAGATGTGACTCAATCTGTCAGATTTGCAGCCCTTCGTCGTAAACATCATAATGATAAATAAAAGCTAAACCTCTGAGTAGCATATTCCATCATGGAAAGGTGCAAACCCGCCAGCCCATCTGCCCACATGGGGGTGGGGGATGGCCTGGGGGGACATAAAACCTGCAGGAGGTGGTTAAATGCCCCCCATCATCTTGGGTGGGGGGGGACCCTGGGAGCCCCCACCAGAGCCTGGAGCCCACCAGAACAAGTGCAACAGCCCAGGCTACGGCTGACATCCTTCCCACACATTCTGGTTTCTTCTCGAACTTCTCCAAGGCAACAGATTTTCACTTCCTTTTAAGATTTCCTTTTGCTCAGAGAAAGAAAGAGAAGGGCATATACTGAGTTCTTACATGCCAGGCACCATGCTAGCCATGCACGTGACATCTCCGAGCTCCATAATCACCGTGGGAGGTGAGTATTAGGCCTGGCGGCAGAGGGTGGGCTAGGGAATCCAGATGGAAACGGGTCTGAAGCCCCTCTCCGACTCTTGGTGGTTGCCCAAACTCAATGCTGAATAAATGAGTACTTGCTGGACGACCAAGTCAAATAAAAGTCTTGCCCTCATTCTCTCGCTCATCCTGTTCCAGACACATGCCCCACATCCCCGTGTGTAAGTGCACATAAAAGGCTGAGTCCTGCTTGACGACTGAGTTCACAGTTCTCAAGGTGAGGCCAAGGCAGGTCCTCCTACCCGATGGACCGTCACCAAAACACAGGCTCACCATCACCCATAAGCAGAACAAAACCAAGCCCTGTGACCTGTCTTCCCCAGACTGGGAGAGCTGAAGAACAAGGGCAAGAGGCAAGGATCGGCCATCCCAGCAGACTGCAGGACCCAGGACGGTGGAGTGAGTGGGGGAGGCATCACAGCACCCCGGAGGCCCCCGGAAGAGCTGGATGTGGTGTGGGATAATAGAAGGTTCCAGAAGGTGACCAGGAGTAGCCAGAATGCAATGCACCTCCTGTCGCCCTCGGCAGCTTTTGGAGAGAACCAGAGGACCCAATGGTCACAGCCCTGCTCCCACGGGTAGCACCACATATCTATGCAATGTGCTGCTCGTGTCCACCCTTCCCTCCTGATGACATTACTAATTACTAAGTACCACTGACACATTGTGACTTGCACAGCTGCGTCTCAAACAACTGCCCTAAAACAAAGTTATAGTGCTTATAACTCAGGGCCCACCTGGTTAATAGAAGAAAGATTATTACCAGGGACCCAAGCCTCGCCTCCGAGGAGACTTCGTCCGGGTCCCTCCTAACACAAACACCTATCAGATATCAGCCTGGCACAAAGGCACTCAGCATGTATCTGTTCAAAGAATGAACGAATTAGGCACCATCATATATTTGATATCACTTAATAAAGGATGTCGCTCATTATACTCCCTAAGCCCCAGTTTCCTAGGCTATAAAATAAGAATACTATTACCCGGGTAACAGCGTTACAAGATTAAGTGAGGTAACATATGCACAGGGTCTATGCATCTACAATAATCCATATATGTTCAATTAAGTCCTGAAAATATTTAATCACCATCATCATTGTTATTAGCTCTCATTTATTTAACATCTGCTAAATGCTAGAGGCTTTTCTGGGCTTCCTGATCCTCCTAATAATCTTTCAAGGTAGACAGTGCGATTACCTTTATTATGTAATATTTATGAGCTCTCAAGAAGCAAAAAGGTTAGTACAGAATAATACAACAACTTCCAGTCTGGGAGTGTGGCAGACCAAGTCCTCCAAGGCACCCTGTCACGTTGAAAGAAGACTGTCTTGAATAACATGCAGTTCTGACACATGGCTGGGCTGCCAAGGTACGCGGGGTCTCCAAATCCCCCACCCATTCGTTCCCCAAGCGTGAGCTAGACCTGAAGCCAGGATGAGCTGGCGATGCACAGGCGGCAGGGATTTGCTTGCCTTGAGGGTGAGTACCAATAAGCATACTGCAGTTTGGATCCTGACCCAAAGGCAAAGCAGAGGAGCTGAGCCTGGTGGTTCCTTGCAGACCTGGGATGCTCAAAGGTAACAGAAGTGTCTCCAGGTCTTTGATGGCCCTGAATCACAACAGAACCACTTAGAGATCTCTGGAGGAAAGCATCCCCAACTTAGGCATCCCACGGGTTAAAGATAAGCCATGAGCCCCACAACGAAAAGTCACAGAAAGAGAAGGAGGCAGGTGTCCATGAGTGGCAGTGGCAACAAACACGAGATGTAAACATCCAAAGATGACAGAACGCGAATAGTCTGGTCCATAACCTATAACATGCAGGAACGGAATGGACAAGGAGAGAAAGGTAGGAATCACAAGGATGAAGAATCCGCGAAAGATTTTCAGGAATGACCAAACAGGTTTGAAAAAGAACCAAATAGAACTTCTAAATGTGGACACTTTAATGGATTTTGAAAAGCCTCAATGGATGGTTGACTATATACAACCAAAAAATAAAATGTATGACTCCAAGAATAAGAGTCCGATTAAATTACCACGATGCAATACGAAGAAATAAGGAAATAGAAAACTTAAAGGGAAATGTAGGAGATATGAAACTAGAGATATCTAATCAGAGTCCCAGAAGAGTGCAGCGACAGGTCAGATTCGAAGAGATAATAGCTAAGAGCTTTCTAGAACAGATGGGAAATACAAATCCAAGATTCAGGAATCACAATGTATCAGGAATCACAATCTCACAAAGTGAGATTGAATATTTTAAATCCCCTCCCACGTCCTGTGGCAAATCTTTAAAATACCAAAGACAAAAATATTTTTTAAGCAGCCAGACAAAAAGAAGGGATACTCTTCAAGAAAATGACAATAAGACTAAGAGAAAACTTTTCAGCTCCAGCAGTGTGGACAGAAGACATGTAAAGAGATGCATTTAGTGTCAGTCCAGAATTGTGAACTCCACAAAACCATGAACCCAGCAAGAACAAAAATGAAATGAGGATACATTCAGACACACGTGGTTGGTGGTAAACCAGCAGATCTTCCCTGAGGGAGCAAAGCAAATCATCACAAAAAGAGCAGTGTGATGTGCAAGAGGGGTGGTGTGCAAAAAAAACGGATAGACACGTATGTAAAAATAACGATACCGTGTGCCTAAGACAATAACAGTCTAATTTATGAAGTGAAACGAAAATAACAGAGTTAAAATATTGGACAACAATAACAAGTAGGTCAAGAAGGTGATGATTCGATTTTGGATATTCCTTTCATTATTTAAAAGATGCTACGATAATGCTATATTTAGTATGCCGTTAAGTTAAATATGCATGGCTCGGTGTCCGAGACTATCAGAAAAACGATAGAAAAAAAAACAGAATAAATTTCAAAACAGTAGAGGAAGGGGGAAATGGAATAATAAAAAAAGCAAATGGATAACTTTTTTTTTTAACTCAAAAGGCAAGACATAAGAAAAGGGAATCAGAGAAAAAGTGGAAAAAGAAATCACAAAGCAAGACAATAGAAACAATAAAAAAATAAATCAGTAATCTAGATAAATATAAATGAACTAAACTAACCAATTCAAGATTGTCCTAAAGATTTTTTTTTAACTCAAGAAACACCCAGGTGTACCCACCACCTCGTTTAAGAAGTAAAACATTATCAGCAAAATCAACATCCTCCTCCCTGATCACAAACCCACCCCCCCCAGAAATAAATTAAATTAAATAATTATATATTATATATATATATATTATAACCATCGAGTCCCATATATTTTACTAAAAATGTAAGTATAATTACACACACACACAAAAACACACACGCACATACACATTTTTTTCTACACATCACATTTTCACTCAATATTGTGTTCCTGAGGTTTGCCCATTTTGATACTTGTAACTTTAGTTCATTAATTTTCACTGACTGCTGTATGATTTTTATAAGACTATGCCACAATTGATTTATCCATTCTCCTGTTGATTGGCATTGCTATTATAAAAACTGTTTACATTTGCAAAAGTTTCTCTCTAAGGTAAATATTCTTAGGTGTAGAATTTCTGAGTCATGGATTGTAAATACCTTCAATTTTCCTAGATATTGACAAATTGAAAGTCGTTGTACCACATTGCCACATTTCTGGCAATGGCAGACTAGGTAATTAGGACCAACTTCACCACTGTAAAACCTAGAAAATATGGATTAGGTTTTAAATTAAAAATCAAATGCCTGAAGGCATTGGAGAGTTATCAAGATAGTGAAGAATTACGGCCAAGATCCAGGAGAAGAAGGAAACTCAATGAGACAAGCTCAGAATTTGGACAGCTTTTCGCCTAAAGGTGCCCACCGATTCTGGAAAAAGAGGCCAAGGGGCTAAAATTTTGACAAATTCATAGAAGTGGAGGGACAAAAATTAAAGTTCAAGGACCGTTACTAAGGGGGACTTAGTAAACCACCAACACTAAAAGTGGTACCCTTTTTTTTTTATGATTTCCTTTTCTTCTTTTCTTTTTCTTTGCCTTTATGGAAGAATTAATTGGGTTTTGTTTCTTAACTGACTTTAGAGGGATACACCCTATAATGTGCTGTCCTTCAAAAAGGATGAAGCCCAGTCTAAAACATCTCCACCCCAATTGTATTAAACACATCTGGCTTTGCTAGTAGTCTGTGCCAGAATTAAGCACTAAACCCAGCACCCAATTTATCTCTACATTTTTCCCGGTACCAGGCATACAAGGAACCAAAATTATATGGCTGAAAGCAAAGACACACTACATAACATGGAAATTTCCCACAGGACCTCCAGAAAATGGAGGTATCAGACCGAGAGTTTTAAAATAACTAGCTTATTATATCCAAGGAAAGAAAAGAAAAGACTGAGGAATAAATCAGAGAACCAGAAACTATAAAAATGGATCAAAGGTCAATCCTAGGACTGAAAAAATGAATAACTGAAATTTAAAAATCAATGAATAGGTTCAGTAACAAGACACAGCTGACAATAATCAGTAAACTGAGAGATATGTCAGAAGAAATATCTAAAATGATGCATGGAGAGACATGAAGATGGGGAAAGGTGAAGGAGTCATATGAGATACCACACAGAAGTCTAACATGTGAAACTGGATTCCCAGAAGAAAGAAGAAAGAGTGAGGCAAAAGAAACATCTAAAGAGATAATGGCTGAGAATTTTCAAAAAGTGATAAATTACATTTACAAAAGTCCAAGAGGTACTATGAACCCCAAGCAAAAGAAACAGAAAGGGAACCCCACCTAGACACATTATACCAAAGGGACTGAACACCAAAGACAAAGAGGAAATCTTAAAGAACAGAGAGGAGAAAAAAAAGAAGCATTTCCTTCAAAAGAGCAAGGATAATACCAACATCTGACTTCTCAGCAGAAAAACAAAGCCAGAAGACAACAGAACACTATCTACAAAGCATTAGAAACAAAATTTTCCCCAACAGAATTCCCCCTCGCAAAAATATCCTTCAACAATAAAGGTTAAATAAAGACGTTTGCAGCCTGGGAGAAGTGGACCTTCAGGCTGAGGAACTATACTCGGCAGACCCACAAGAAAAGATAGACTGAAAGGCACCCTTTAGAAGAAAGCTTGGAAACGGAGGTAGAAATGTAAAAATGATGGAAAGATGAATGTATGGATAGATGTAAATGAATGTCAACTGTATGAAAAATAATAGTACCTCGTGGAGTGTGGAATAGAGACCTAAAACGCAAGTAAACTATCATGGATAAGTAGAGAAGGTCGGGGGGAGTAAATGAAGTTCAAGTCCTCTAAAACCCCTGCCAAGAAGTGGGGAAAGTCCTGTTTTATATCAGACAGAAAAAGGAAAAATCAAAGATTTCTGTTGTTATCTTTGAAGCAGCAGTTCTCAAAACGCGGTTCATAGAGCCCTAGGAGTTCCAGAGGTGTCTTCAAGGTCAAAATGACTTTCATAATAATACTAAAGCATTATCTGCACTTTTTTTTTTATCCTGTTGACATGTGTGCTGAGACTGCAAAAGCTACAGTGGATAAAAATGCTGGAGCCTTAGCACAAATCATACGAGTGGCAAGAAACCACAATACCAGTCTTTGTGGTCTACACTGCAATACGCTTGCAGGGAAAAGGTGGGGTGGGGTAGGCCAACTTCATTTGACTCTCCTGAATAGAATAGTGTTTTTAAGCATTCATTTTTATTAAATCATGACCCTTGACCACACGTTTCTAACATTCCATGGGCGGAGAGCATGGCTACTGCATCCTGAAATAAAATGGTTGTCTCAAGGAAGAAAACTTGTGTGATTAAGTTGCAAGGTGAATGAGCCACTTTTTAATCCAACCCCATTTGTAACACTGACAGGCTATGGTTATTCTAATCGAACAGCACACCTAAAGGAACTAGAAGCAGAACAGCAAAGACACCCCAAACCCAGCAGAAGAAGAGAAATAATAAAGAGCAGAGCAAAAATAAACAATATAGAATCCAAAAAAAAAACAGTAGAACAGATCAATGAAACTAAGAGTTGGTTTTTTGAAAAAATAAACAAAATTGATAAACCTCTAGCCAGGCTCCTCAAAAAGAAAAGAGAGATGACCCAAATAGATGAAATCACGAATGAAAATGGATTTATCATAACCAACTTGGATATCTGGCAGTCGTCGTCTCAAAAATTAACAAAGTTAACACGTCACTTAAAGGAAAACAATTTACAGTGTATATTACCCATGCTATAATTTGAGTTTTCAAATTAGAAATTAGAAGTTAATATTTTGGAAAACTTATATTAGCCATCATGAGCTTAGTGGTTCCCCAAATATTTAAAGACTTTTCTGGTAAGATCAATGCTGATATAAATAAATGCAATTTTTATGCCATATAATCACATGTGTCAACATTTGGAATACTTGCATAACTCAAAGAAATAATATTTTCCAAATAATCAAAGAAGTGTTACAAAATTATGCCATGAGTAATGATCTATTCCAATGGCAAGAGAAACCAATGGATTTTAATGAAACAAAATATAAAAAGTTCACTGATACAGTTTTAAATTCCAAATTGTAACTATACTTTAAGAAACTACCACTTGAGGAGTTTTGGAGTCAGATGAAAGAAGAAGATACACAATATTCTGAAAAAGCTATTAAAATACTCCTCTTTTAAGGAAATAATAAAGATTAGAATGAAAATAAATTAGAGACTTTAAAGAAATGGAAAAGATCAATGAAACCAAGAGCTGTTCCTTTGAACAGATAAACAAAATTAATAAACCTTTAGCCAGACTCATCAAGGAAAAAGAGAAAGAAATCAAATAAGCAAAATCAGAAACAAAAGTGGAAAGTAACAACCAACAGCACAGAAATACAAAGAATTATAAGAGAATACTATGAAAAATTAAATGCCTACAAATTGGACAACCTAAAAGAAATGGATAAATTCTTAGAAACATACAATCTTCCAAAACTGAATCAAGAAAAAATTTTAAAAAATTTGAACACACAGATTATTAGTAACAAAATTGAATCAGTAATCAAGAAAATCCCAACAAACAGAAGTCTGGGAATAAATGGCTTCACAGGTGAATTCTACCAAACATTTAAAGAAGAGTCAATACCTACTCTTCTCAAACTATTTCAAAAAAATAGAAGAGGAAGGAAAACTTCCACATTCATTCTACAAGGCCAGCATTACCCTGATACTAGATGTTACCCTGATAAGAAAAACTACAGGCCCATGTCCCTGATGAACAAAGACACAAAATCTTCAAAAAAATATTTTGGCAAACCAAATTCAACAGTGCATTAAAAGGATCATTTGCCATGATCAAGTGGGATTTTTTCCAGGGATACAGCGGTAGTTCAATATTCACAAATCAATCAATGTGATATATCACATTAACAAAAGAAAAAATAAAATATGACCATCTCAATAGAGGCAGAGAAAAGCATTTGACAAAATACAACATTCGCTCATGATAAAAATTCTCAACAAAGTGGGTTTAGAGGAAACATACCTCAACATCATTAAAAGCCACATATAAAAAATCCACAGCTAACTTCACACTCAATGGTGAAAAACTGAAAGCCTTTTCTCTAAGATTAGGAAGAAGACAAAGACGTCCACTCTCACCACTTTTATTCAATATAGTACTGGAAGTCCTAGTTGTAGCCATCAGACAAGAGAAAAAGTATAAAAGGCATCCAAATTGATAAGGAAGAATTAAAACTGTCACTATTAACAGATGGCATGATCTATAGATAGAAAACCTTAAAGACTCCACCCAAAAACTATTTTAGTACTAATAAATGAATTCATTAAAGTTTTGAGATACAAAAATCAATATACAGAAATCTGTTGTGTTTCTATACACTAATAACAAACTATCAGAAAGAGAAATTAATGAAATATTCCCATTTACAATTACCTCAAAAATAATAAAATACCTAGGAATAAATTTAACTAAGGAGGCAAAAGATCTATACTCTGAAGACTACAAGACAGTGATTAAACAAACTGAAGATGACACAAACAAACGGAAATATATACCATGTCCATGGATTGAAAAAAGTTTATATTGTTAAAATGCCTATACTACCAAAAGCAATATACAGATTCAAAGCAATTTCTATCAAAATACCAATAACATTTTTTATAGAACTAGAACAAATAATCCTAAAATTTGTATGGGACCACAAAAGACCTCAAATAGCCAAAGCAATCTGGAGAAAGAATAAAGTTGGAGGTATCACAATCTCAGATTTTAAGATATACTACAGAGCTATAGTAATCAAAACAGTATGGTATTGGCACACAAACACACACATAGATCAACAGAATAGGATAGAGAACACAGAAATAAACTAACACTTATATGGTCACTTAATCTACCACAAAGGAAGCAAGAATATACAATGGGGAAAAGACAGTCTTTTCAATAAACGATTTTGAAAAAAACTGGACAATTACATGCAAAATAATGATATTGGACCATTTTCTTACGCCATACACAAAAAAGAAAACCTCAAAATGGATTAAAGACCTAAATGTGAGACATACAATCATAAAACTCTTAAAATAAAAAATAGGCAGCAATCTCTTAGGCATCAGCCTTAGCAACATGTTTATGGATATGTCTACTCAGGCAAAGGAAACAAAAGCAAAACAGTTAAGACTACACCAAAATTAAATGCTTTTGCACAGCAAAAGGAGCCATAAACAAAACAAAAAAAGCAACTTACTAAATGGGAGGAGATATTTGTAAACAATACATATGATCAGGGGTTAATATCCAAAATACATAAAGAACTCCTATAACTCAACACCAAAACAACAATCTGATTTAAAAATGAGCAGAAAACCTGAATAGACATTTTTCCAAAGAAGACAAACATAACCAAGAGACATATGAAAAGATACTCACCATCACTAATCGTCAGGAAAATGCAAATAAAAGCCATAGTGACATATCTCCTATCTCCTCACACCAGTCAGAGTGGCTATTATCAAAAAGACAAGAAGAGGTGCCTGGGTGGCTCAGTTGGTTAAGCTTCTGACTTTGGCTCAGGTCATGACGTCATGGTTGGTAAATTCAAGCCCTGCATTGGGCTCTGTGCTGATAGCTCAGAGCCTGGAGCCTGCTTCAGATCTCTGTCTCCCTTTCTCTGCCCCTCCCCTGCTCACGCTATGTCTCTCTCTCTCTCTCTCTCTCTCTCTCTCTCTCTCTCTCTTTCTCTCTCTCTCTCAGATAAATAAACATTAAAAAAATTCTAAAAATAAAAAAAGACAAGAAATAATAAACAGTGGCAAGGATCTAGAGAAAAGGGAGCCCTCTACACCACTGATGAGAATGTAAATGGGTGCAACCACTGTGAAAAACAGTATGGAGTTTCCTCAAAAAGTTAGAGACAGAAATATCACGTGACCCAGTAATTTTACTACTGAGTATTTACCCAAAGAAAACCAAAACACTAATTTGAAAAGATATATACACCTCTATGTTTATTGAAGCATTATTTATAATGGCCAATATACGGAAGAACCAGAGTCTCCATTGATAGATAAATGGATAAAGAAGATGTGGTATATATCTACAATGCACTATTAAATCATTTAAATATTAAAATATAATGAAACCTTGCCATTTGCAACAACATGGATGAACCTAAAGGGTATTATGCTAAGTGAACTAAGTCGGAGAAAGACAAATACTATATAATTTCACTTATGTATGGCCTCTAAAAAAAAAAAAAAAAACTGAACAAACAAACAGACTCTTAAACACAGAAGACAAACTGATGATTGCCAAAAGGAAAGTGGATGGTGGGATGAGTGAAACAGGTGAAAGGGATTAAGAGATACAAACTTCCAGTTATAAAATTAATAAGTCACAGAGATGAAAAGTACAGCATGTGGGGGGGGGGCGCCTGGGTGGCTCAGTCAGTTAAGCATCCAACTTCAACTCAGGTCATGATCTCATGTTCGTGAGTTTGAGCCCCACGTCGGGCCTTGTGCTGACAGCTCAGAGCCTGGAGCCTTGCTTTGGGTTCTGTGTCTCCCTCTGTCTCTGCCCCTCGCCTGTTAATGCTCTGTCTCTCTCTCTAAAAATGAATAAACATTTTTTAAAAAAATTTTTAAGTACAGCATAGGGAATGTAGTCAATAATTCTGTAATTATGTTGTAATGGTGACTACATTTATTTTGAAGAGCGCTGAGTAATGTATGGAATTGTGGAATCGCTACGCTGTGTACCTGAAAATAATATAAAATTGTATCTCAACTATACTTCAATTTTAAAAAGTAAGATAAAATACTCCTCTGTTTTTTCCAAGCACATCTCTGAATAAGGCCAGATTTTCTTTATGTATTTCACCCAAAACAATAAATCACAACAAACTGAATACAGAGGCAGATATGAAGACATAGCTGTCTTCTATTAAGTAATACACTGAAGAAATGGGCCAAAATAAAAAACAACACCATCTTCTCAATTTTTTATTTCAGAAAAGATAGTTATTTTTCATAAAAATGAGATATTCCTATTTACTACTATGTACTGTTATTTTCAAATGAATTAATAAATGTTTTAATTCTTTTCAGTTCTCAATTATAACAACAAAATATTAATAGGTGTAATGCAAACAAATTAACGTGGGGGTTCTCAGCAATTTTGAAGAGTATAAAGGAGACTTGAGAAGCGATAGTTTGAGAATCATTGTTCTAAGGTAACCATTAAAACAATGTATAAATACTGTGAAGGGAGGGGAAAAGAGGATTAAATAAAAAAAAAAAAACTCAGTGAATCCATAAGGCAAAAAAGGAAGAAAAAAATAACATAGATCAGAGAGAATAAATTGTATCTGTCACATTAAGGCAAGTGGACAAAAGCTGTAAGACATGATTTTAGAAAAAACACGGTCTCGTTGTATGCTGTTTACAAGATGCAAACTTAAAGCATAAGGATATAGAAAAGTTTAAAGTAAAAGGATGGTATGATATCTTAATAAAAACACTAACCAAAACAAGGCAGGTGAAGCTACATTCATATCAAAAAATTTAGACCCAAGGAAGAAAATGTGACTGGCTATAAAGAGGGACATTTTACAAAATACAAACTCCAAATGCCAGGAAGATGTAATAATTCTAAATATGTATGTACCTAGTAACATAGCTTCAAAATACATAAAGCAAAAACTGACAGAGCTAAAAGGATAAAAAGACAAAATCTTTATCACAGTGAAAGATTTCAACACATCTCTCAGTAATTGGTCAAACGAGTGGACCAAACTTATTAGCAAAAATATAGTTTTGAATAACTATATTTATTAACCAATAAACTTGACTTGACATTTGTAGAACCAATTTGACTTGACATTTGTAGAACATTGCACCCAACAACTCTAAAGTATACCTTATAAGCATTTACCAAAATTGACCATATACTCAGCCACAGATCAAGTTTCAACACACTGGAGAGGACTAAAATCCCACAGAGCGTATTCTCTGATCAGAGTGGAATTTGGCTAGACGTCAATAGCAAAATAAGTAGAATGCTTTAGGAAATTAAGAATTTAGAGGAATTAAGAAAATATACTTCCAAGGGGTGCCTGGGTGGCTCAGTCGGCTAAGTGTACAACTCTGGATTTTGGCTCAGGTCAGGATCTCACACTTCGTGACATCAAACCCCACGTTGGTCTCTGCACTGACAGTCCAGAGCCTGCTTGAGATTCTCTCTCTCCCTCTCTCTGGCCCTCCCCTGCTCACTTGCACTCACTCTCTCTCTCTCTCTCAAAATAAATAAATAAACATTTTTTAAAAATACACTTCCGAGAAATCCTCTGGGCCAAACAACAAAACAACGGAAAGTACAAAATATTTCAATCGAATGGCAATGAAACATCTTCATGACGTATGTGATCACATATGATGCTAACCTGTGAAATGCACAAAAGCCATGCTTAGAGAGAAATTGGTACAGCCTTAAATGTATATATTAGAGAACAATAAAGGCTGAAAGACAACGACCCAAACTTCCATCTCAAAGGCTACGAGAGGAAAATGGGAAACTAAACCCAAAGAAAGTGCCAGAAGGCGTGGCTGCAGAAGGTTCCGGGGTCTGTAGAGGGGCGCTGCTTTGGGGATGCTTTGCGGGGCTTCGGGGGGCAGGTGGTCTGTGCCCCCAAACGTCAGCTCCAGCCACCTTCTGTCTTCTGCCCTTTATCCTTCTCTGCCAGATATTCTTGCTAACCTAGTCCTTAGGGTTTTAATTTGCATTTACCCGATTACTAAGAAGGTTGAGAATCTCTTCCTATGTTTGGAGCCTCAAGCGGTTTCTCTTCTATGAATTGGAATTCAGACCTTTTTCCCATTTTTCTACTCCTCGTCTTTTCTTACTCTGAGTTGTAGATGTTCTTGTAGGCCAAGGAGGCCAATCCTTTATTTGCTGTATGTTGATGGCAGGAGGTATTTGCAATACCTCCCGTGAGTTTGTAGCGTAACTTTTAACTTCTTTTAGGGTAGCTTACATCAAACAGAAGGTTGTAATCTTAAGGTGGCCAAAGGTATGAGTGTTTTCCTGTGGTTTTTCTTGCGGGTTTGTTTTGAAAGTTCTTCTGTATCCCCAAAGTCATGAAGATATTCTATTATAGTTTCCTCTAAACGTGTTAATGTTTCTCTTTCCCCCACGGATGCCATAACACACCTGGAAATTATTTGGGGGGTCATGTGAGGCTGATTCCATTTTTACAGTAGATGAAATTAAGGTTCTGATTGGTGAACGGACTTTTCAGGCTAGAAATGGCCGAGCCTGGAATCAATATTTGATTGACATACGGCCTTTCTCCTCCATCCCGCAGCATCCTTCCAGAATCCTCCAATTTGAGCTGTGCTGGGCCTCTGATCCTGAAATAGGTGCTAGGAGCACAGACATTAGTTGGACCCAGGCCTGCCTTGGACTTCAGTCTGATGGGGCCAGGATACGCGCTATCACAGGGAATGCCTGAATTATGCGTTCCCGAAGGCCAAGTACTAAGAAGCAAGCACAGGGCCAACTCAAAGCCCAGAGGCGAGACTGGGGAAACCCTGCCCCAAAAGCCAAGACAACACAAAGAAAGTGCTTATTTCCTAGTTACAAGTGAGCAAAACAACCTTGGGAAGTCGAAGAAGCCAGCCCAGAATTATCCATGGAAGGAAAGAGCAAGAATGAAATTGGAAGTCGGGCCGTTGGAAATGAAGTCTGGCCTCCCTTGCCCTTTTGGCATTGCTACACAGAGAGAAAGAAGGAAGCAGCAAGGACACCCGGCGGCAGCTGTGGGCAGCCCCCACCACCACCCCAGCTGCTGGACCCCCACCCCCAGCTCGGGGCCTCTGTCCCACGGTGCCCTGCAGCCACTCAGGGGTTCCCGAGTTACCAAGCAATGCCTGTCCATGCCAGCTGTGGCCAGGTGTCTCCAGCCAGCCCACCCCCCAGGATACACACACACACACACACACACACACACAGACACATGCCCTACTCTGATGCCTGGTGCTGGAGCCTCACGCTCCAGCAGGACGTATGCTCTGGGGCCCTGCACGCCGAGCTCAAATTCCTGAATCTTCGCCCATCCGCTTGTCCTCCTGACCCCCTGTCCGGGCTGCTCTGTGCTCAGTGCTGGGCGACCCCAAGGGCAGACCGGGCACGTGCCCAGGGCTCTGGGGACACACACAAAGCTCAACCTCAGAAGGCTGATCAGAATTTCGCAATCAGAAAACCTAAATCCCACCCACTGTCCCTACAAGGTCTGTGTCAATATGCGAAATGTGGGTCACAAGGGGTGAGGGGGCTCCTCCCACGCACAGAGCTGAGATCCCTGAACGCACAGAGCTGAGCTGTGCGTCCACAGTGGCTCAGCGACAAGAAAGTTTTCCCAGCTCCATTCTGCCATAATCCCTTCCTCTTCTTTTCTGACCCTTCCTTTCTGCGTCCTCCTTCCTGTCTGTCTCCTTCTCTCCCCTCTCTTTCCCTCTGAGCTACGCATAATCATCTCCAACCCCAAAGCACTTCACATTTGGTGAAAAGCACTTCAGTTTCGAAGTGATTAGAGGTTGAAGATCCGACGTTTAAAATTTAAATTAAGCCAATTAAAATTACAGGGCCACTTCACGTGTTTTAAGCAAATAATTATTTTTTACAAACAGATCTCAGAGGCCGGGCCCAACCAGGTACTGAACAGGAGTGACAAGGTGCCAATAGCTGACCTCCAGGGCCAAGCGGCCTGACCCCACTCAGGTGGCTCAAAGAAGCTCCCCCATATTCTGGAAGAAGACAGCCCCCACCCTCCAGCGGCGCTCCTTCCCGCCCCTGGAACCAGTCAGGACCCTAGACTTTCCCTTCAAGGTTCCCCAAAGAGTGGCACTTCCAGCACATAGAGGTGGCCGTCACTCACAGGAGGAAGCGGAGATTCTCTGTCAGTTCCCTGTGATCCACGCCCAGTGACACACCCACTGCCCTCCCCTGCACCCCAGCAGAGGGGAAGTGGACCTCAGGGCCACCAAAACGCAAAGGGGATCTCAGGTTTATCCAGCACGTTTCGTGTGTGCACACAAGAATGAATCAGCAACGTGCCTGCCCTTGACGAGCTCAGCCCAACAGAGGCGTCAAACTATAAATTACAGAAGGGTGTTGTCAATAAGACAGAAAATCGCAGGAGGTGCTGGAATAGAACAGAGATGGGAGTGATTGACTTCTGGGGTCCTCTGGGTCGGCCTCACGGAGAAAGGGCGACGGAAGCTGGGGTCGGCGGGATGAAGGGGAGTTTTCAGGCGGACAAAGATCGCGCATTCGGGAGACGAACACTGCCGAGGCCCACGGCCTCGTGTTCCTGCTGCAGAACGATGAACTAGGATGAGACACTCAAGTGATCTTCTCTTACCAAGCTGGAAATTCAGTCTCAAAGGTTTGAAGCTCCTGTCTGGGCTGGCAAGTTCTAAGCTCGAGTCCAGGGCTAATTCCCGAGGCCCAAGTACGTTTCTTTGCCCTCTTGGTTGCCCTCGGAGGCCAGAGATCTGTGTTTTGTGTCTTTTGTTCCCTCTTCTTCTCTACTCCTGGCCAAACTGCAGCCTGGGATCAAAACAACAAACCAAGCAGCGGGCCTGCCCCTGCCCCCCTGGGGGGGTGGGGGCGGTGCTGCCTCCTGCCACCCCACACCCACACCCAGCATGGGGGGGGGGGAGGGCAGCCGGTTGCTGGGCCTGGGAGGCAGCTGGAACAGAGAGCGAGGGAAAATAGTTCACGGTCTGTGTGGCAAGGGGAGACGGGCCGCCCAGCTGTGGCCAGGAGAGCCAGGAGGCCAAGCCCAGCCCAGACATTGCAAAAACAAACCTGGATCCAGCTTTCCATCCCCCCCGGGGCGGGCCCCACCCTCCAGGAGGAAGGGAACTCCAGCCGCCCAGGTTCCTTTCTTTGGGAATCCTTGGTTTGTAGTTTCCTTTCTCCTAATTAGGTTTCGGAGGCCAGAGTCTATGCAGCTTCCGTACTCAGCCAGGTTGGACGTGTGCCGCCGTGTCGACTTCAAAATACTCCCCGAAAAGGGATAGTGGGTGGGGGCTGGGGGGCGGGGGAAGCATTCGGTAAATAAGAATTCTCCCTGGGGCTGGGGGCAGGAGGGCTGGGGGCAATTATTCACAGGTAGTGGTGAAGAACTTTTAGGGACAGCTAGCGGTGATCGGTGATCGGTGACCGTACAGGATGGTGAGAACAGATTATGTTACTGACTTGTGTACTTATGGGGAACGGTTAAGATGATAAATCTTATGTTATGGATATTTTTACCACGATAACAATTGGGGCCTGCGATGTCTTGTAAATGGATGAGACATAAAGACAGATAACAAAAAAAGAAGAAGAAAGACAATTATCTTCAGTGATAATTATTTTGCCAGTGGGGACAGAGGGGGAAACACTTCCATGCTTTTGGAAAGTTATTGGTTCATTGGCCCAAGGGGGACTGGAAGCAAGAAGCTATTTGGACGGTCCGGGGTGGCAGGGAGACAGAGACATCTCTGGAACATCTTCACCCTCTGGGACACGCCTTAAAGGTGGAGATGAGCGGAATGGTTTCTTTTCTTTCAAGGAGCAGACTGGTATCTGTGTCCAGGGGGCAGGACCTCAGCTCTTGGGCCCCTCCTTAGGACCGGGTCCTGGGCACAGACCAAAGCGGAGGTTGAAAAAGGTGGCACTTTGTATACAGTGGTGCAGGTTAGTGGAGCGTGCACAGCCGCCCCAACGGGAAGCCCTTCATTCCGATCCCAACAGCTCTGTGGTCTGACCTTGCTGGGGTCCCTTTGTCTCCCTGGTCCTCAGCACCCTCTCATTGTGCACGTGGCCAAGATCCTTGAGTGGAAGGAGCTAACGTGTGTGTGTGTATGTATGTGTGTGTGTGTGTGTGTGTGTGTGTGTGTGTGCCTGGAGCACAGTAGGGGTTCGACAAGGGCTTCGTCTCTCTCACTGTTGCTCCTAAGAGGAGCCCTGTGCCCGACCGAGCCACCATTTATTCGTGGGGACCAAGAGGGACCCTCACCGAAGTCAATGCTGGCAGGAGTCACTGGCAGGGTAGAAGCCTAGCTCTCTCCATCCAATGAGCTGTGTGATTCTGTATCCAGGACGGGGTGCAGACAGGAGGAGAGGGGGGATGTGAAATCCAGAGCAAACCACTGCTAAAAAAAAAAAAAAAAAAGGAAGAAGTCAAAATAAAATAAAATAAAATAAAATATATATTTTTTTAACTTTAATCAAAAAAAGAGCAAGCCACCGCAGCGGGGCCCCACACCCCCCGGCACTGAAGGGTTGGTTCAGCTTCCTGGAGTAAAAAGCTGCGGGTCAGGCTACAGCAGTTTGGAGGCCTGGGCTCTAGCATGAGTGAGAGGGGAGCTCGACCGGCAGGCCAGCTGGCTTTTCTCCCGCAGTTTCTTCTTCCCTGCATGTAAGAACCGTAAGCTCAGGAGGATAGCCGTCTGTCCCGCCCAGTTCAGGGTATAGAGAGTCAGGGGTCACATTAGCAGAAAGACTCCCCTCCTACCCACACCCCAAACAAGCTAGCTCTTTCTCAGCCAAGAGCACTTCCCTTGCTTAAACAGAAAGGACAGGGACCGTTTTAGAAACCCACCCAGGGGCCTTCTCAGTCATTGCTACCCACTGCCCTTCTGCACGGTACCCACGAGGAGCCCTTGACTGAGAGAGTCCTGAGATAGGCTATCCCTTGCAAAGTGTTCCTCAATCTCAGGTAGTTTAGGAGTATTTTTACCCGTGGCGTCTTATGGGACTTACGGGATTCAAGTTCCAGGGACGTATTTTGGGAAGGGTGGCCTTCCTTTTTCCTAACTACGGCTAAATCTGGCTCAAAGTTGTCTAAATGCTTCCCAGTGACACGAGCAGCCTTCACTGGAGTTCTTGGAGCCTCGGTTTTAACATCCATAAAATGGGTATCGTGCGTAGCATCCACATAGGCCATTGCTTCTGGAATAGAGGAAAATACTCTCAGAACACACAGGACTGGGTTGCCTACAGCTCCCTGGGAAATAACAAAGCACCACTTTTTTTTTTTTTAACTCACCGCATGTTGCTTTTACTTATTTATGCACACATTCAACAAACATTTACTACCTGACAGACCGAGGAAGGTGTAATTGCCCCCTTTGTGCTGTCGCTGCTGTTTATTTTGGGGTGCTCTTTGTGAGGGTGGACCTCAACCTGCCTGGTAGCCCACAGCCATCCATTCCAGGGCCAGGATCAGAACCCTGGTCCGTCTGAACCCAAGCGCAGTAGTTCTCCACCACCCAAGCTGGCACGGGCTCCTGCCCCTGGCCGTGCAGGAGCCAGGAGGAATACAGCAAGGGAAAAATCAAAGGTCCTTCTCCAAGGAGGTCACAGCTCCACAGAGACGTAGAAGTCTCTGTGGGAGCCTGGGAAGGACCCAGGCAGGTGGACAGACAGGTTTGGAAAGCTCAGAAGTAAAGGGGCTCCTTCAGAGACAAAAAAAAAAAAAAAAACAACACGTGAGTAAGGAAGGTTGACCGGGCAGGACCACGTGGGGAGGTGGGAGAGGTGAAGGAGGTGAGGGAGGACCACACCATGTGGATCAAGGGACGGGGCTGGCCACTGCGGGCACCAGGCTTCGTGGGTTTCTGATTCTGGGTGTTGGATGTCCCGGGGGTGCAGAACACTCATCTGAATGCCGTGTAAAGAGCCATCACACAATGCCGGTAGGAATGTAAAATGGTGCAGCCACTTTGGAAAACAGTCCTGCGTTTCCTCAAACGATTGAAAAAAGACCATACGATCCAGACATTCTACTTCCAGGTATCGACCCAGGAGAAGTGAAAACACACGTCCACTAAAACAGGAGCAAGAATGTGAAGAGAAGCATGATTCGGGGGCACCTGGTTGAGCGTCCGGCTTCAGCTCAGGTCATGATCTCATAGTTCGTGAGTTCAAGCCCTGCATCGGGCTGTGTGCTGACAGCATGGAGCCTGGAGCCTGCTTCAGATTCTGTGTCTCCTTCTCTCTCTGCCCCTCCCCTGCTCATTCTCTCTCTCTCTCTCTGTCTCAAAAACAAATAAACAATGAAAAAGAAATGTTAAAGGGAAGCATTATTTATAAGAGTCAAAAAGTGGAAATAACCCAAATGCCCATCTGTCCATGCCTAACAGATGAATAAAATGCGGTCTGTCCGTACAATGAAGTATTATTGAGCCATACAAAGGAATTAAGTATTGATCCGTGCCACTGCATCGACAGACTTTGAAAACATTATGCTGAGTGGAAGAAGCCAAGCAAAAAGACCACATGTATGATTCCATTTATATGAAAAAGTCCAGAATAGGGAAATCTATAAAGACAGAAAGTCTTTTACTTTCTGTCTCTTGTCCGGCCCGGTTTACTGGGCCGGACAAGAGGTGGATGGGAGCCAGTGATATTGAGTGACGAAATGTTCTAAAATTCATGGTGGTGATGGTTGTACATACCTGTGAATACACTAAAAGCCATTAAGTTGTAAACTTTACATGGACTCATTGCATGGCATGTGAATTAGACTTCAACAAAGCTGTTTAAAAAGAACTTACAGAGCAACCTAATACTTCATGCATTAGCTTAGTTACACTTGACCTCGCCAAGAGGAGGTTTACTTTATCTCCCGCTTTACAAATGAGGAAAAAGAAGGTTCAGAGAGGTTAAGTGACTTGACCGAAGTCAGAGCTAGTGAACAGTCCTTCCAGTCCCGCCCATGCTCCAAAGTCCCGGCTTCTCCCGGGACTGTCACTGCAGTGTCACGGGGCTGTCAGCCTCAGCTGGCTTCCCCACCCACTGGAGGCCAGGGCTGGCGGTGCTTTTCTGCAGGCCCCCAGACCCAGTCGGTCCTCAGCCTACCTGGAGGCTCCACTCTCTGGCTATTCACCAACGCCCCCCCCCCCAACCCCACCCTGTCAGTGTTTCCCACTGTGGGCAACGTGGCCAGGGCAAGCTTTGCTTCTAGCCCAATCTTTATCTTCAAAGACGATTTCGGCTCCAAATATTTATGGCAAAATACAAAAGAGCGCCTTCCTTCACTGGGGCCTGTGTTTGAAGTTGTTTTCCCAGCGCACATGTATTTGATAGTCAAATCTCTCCGAGGGCACATGGAGATCTGGTGGCTGCTGGTGCCCCACGTTGGGGGGGGCCCCCCCCCCAGAGTTAGCCAAGAGCCCCAGCAACATTCACGGGGTAGCACGTCCAGGAGCTTCTAAGGATGCCACGCCCAGTGTACTCAGGTTCTGACTGTGTCCGCTGGGTCCATTGGCACACTGCCATAGGGTCCTAGGCAAGGTGTCCTTTCCGTGGTGGACACTCATCGTTGGGAGAGACACAGAGCCGGGGACGGCCATTGGAAATCTAACAGCGCCATCATCTCCCCTTACTAAAACCATTCCCTTCACTGGAAAAAGGGTGGACAATAACAGTAACTTTAGGATTTTATAAGATTATTTTGTAAAGGGCTTAGAGCTTAGGATAGCACACGGTAAGAACTCAAGAAGTGTTAACTAGGATTATTTTCTCCTCTACCCTCCTTCTCCTGCTCCTCCTCCCCTTCTTATTTATTTTTTCTTATTATTTTTTAATTATTTATTAAACACAGAATTCTGCAAATCAAAATACCTGCACAGCATACTACATCCCCAGTCATCCACATAAGGATCTCTGTTCCTCAGAGGACCCTGCAGCTTAGGTATCCTTAACACCCTCATTAGAGACAGAAAATTAAGGCTCAGAGAAGGACAGTCGATTGCCCAAGGTCACACAGCTCAACACAGGTTGGCTGATTTGGAAGCCTAAGCTCATTTGCTATGGCCCTACTGTCTCCTTCTCCCCAAATGCAACCACAGTAAGTCTGACTTAAAAGTAACCACGGTGCACAAAGGATCGATCGTTCGTCTAGTCTTGGAGCGTGTTTAAGTTGTGAGCTGCCAATGAAGGTTTGGGGGACGCTAAAATCAGGACTGTCAGCACATTCCTGTGGTGGGGGAAGTCAGCCCCCGCGCATGACACAGCTAAGCACGGCCCCACCCTGCTCCCCACCCACCCCACCTCATCAAGGTGGCCAGGCCAGGTCAGGCTGAGCCAGGCCGGCCTCAGAGGCCCCTGGCAGGAGCATCCAACCCCAAAGGATTCTTCAGGCAAGGTGGCCTTGGTCCAAGGAATTGACCAAGGGCCCCACCCCAGCCTGTGCTCGTTCAAGATTGCATTTTTGAGGACTGGTCAGGACAAGGCTGGGGAAGTGGTGCCAGGTTGCCTTGGGCTTTCGGCACGCAATGGAAAGAAAGCTCTCAGGCCCTGGAGGGCAGGGGTGGGACCTCTCGTGTATGGAGAAGATTCCCAGCGCCAAGCCAGGCGGTGAGCTCTACAGGTGTGCTGTTCAGGCAGGAAGCCAGCCCGTCCTTCTACCAGGGCCAAGCCCTGAGGACAAAGGCTCCAAAGGGGACAGGAGAAAATCCCAGAACAGAAGTACAATCACGCAATGTGGAGTCAGCAAGACCTCGCTTTAAGTTTGCCTCTACCGCACGGCAACCCTGTTGGCCACTTGACCCCTGAGACCCGGCCCCTTCCTCAGGAGGAAGGGGTCAGTGACGATCACCCACCTCCCACCCGCCCCTGGGCTTGTTCTGGGGAAAGGAGACCATGCACTGATTCGACATTCTGTCCTCGTAGCCTTGCCACGGGCTGGGGACATGCCACCAGACGCTGGGTCGAAGCACTTAACTCAGGCATTTCGTACTTGATTTACGAACCAGCCACTCTGCCAGGCTCACTTTCCCCGCAGCCTAAAATTCACCTGCTCACCCCTTCACTCACTTAGCAAGTTGCTCATTCTCTCGATTTCCAGCGTCCAATGAAATGCCCAAGCCCAGCATGACTGTCACTCCCCCTAGACCCCACTCAGTGATTCACTCGTGCATTTGTTCATTTACCCATTCGTTCAACAGACATATTAAATGCCCAAGCGTTTTAGGCAAAAGCATCTCTCAACCTGGAATTTCCTTATGAATGAATGAATCCCAAGCTAAGGGAAAATTGCAACTATGATTCTTCCTACATATATCTCAGCAAATGACACAGTGCTGTGCTGAGGTGGGTGAATTCCGAGCTCATAAATTCTGGCTTTAAGAGATCCCGTTATACCCAACCTTCCGCTATGATTCTGCCTCTTGACGCAGTGGCCCTGGATTGCCACCTTCTCTCCCCAAACGGAGACTCCCGTAAGAAATTCCACTTGAACTGGAAACCAGCATTAGGATTTCCCATTTACAGGGATAGCTGTGATGCGGGCACGCAGAGGGCCATCGCTCCCCCCAAAAGAGTGTTTCCCCAAAGTAACTTAATGGTTGCAAATGAGCGGAAGGAAACCAGATCCTCGTGTCTTACCAAAGTGTTTAAATCATCATAATAATCCCATTCACCACCTGTATCTGAGTCAGCACACCCACTTTTAAAGTCAGAATGCTGTGGGCCCGAAGGCCCAAGCATCCAATTCTATAAATACAGACAGAAGCTGCAAAGCCAAAAGGCCAGACCATCCCAATCTGTCACCCTTTCCATTGCTGACAAATTCTGCACACCCCCTTGGACGGATACGCCCGGAGGCTTGAGGTCCTGTCTGAAAGCGGGATCCTCACCAGGCGACCTGGGGCCCCACGCTCCCAACTCGTCCGCTCCCCCCACCGCTCAGCCAGCCCCTCCCTACCTGCTGTCTCCTTTGGGCAGACCAGGTGTGCTCCGTGATGGATTGCCCAACGGGCCCCTCCGTCCCGGAGGCAGATGAATCCGGGTGGCGGGAAGCACCCACCGGGTCTTTGACAGACGGCAGGCACGTCAAAACTGGAAATGAGCCTGTCTTGGGGGGACGTGTGTTTCATTCGAGTGCAGGTCAGTTTCTTTCCTGACCACACCCTGCTCCCCCACCCCCTCGGCTGCCTCACCCCGGTTCCTACCTCCTCAGGGCCGGGCGCGTGAACGAGAACCACGTTTTAGCCAAAGGGCAAGAGAAAAGAACCAGGTTTCCTCCCATTTTAGAAGATCTCTCTGTGATCTGAAGATGAAATCAGAAGGGGGCCATGTCTCCAACTAGCTTCTTGTAATTCAGAAAGGCAGTTGCAAGTCATTTAAAAGGAGACACAGAATCTTTAATAAATGTAATCCACATCTGATTACAAGGGAAGAAAGTGCTCTCTCTATATCTCCTCTTTCTCTTCTCTCTCTCTCTCTCTCTCTCTCACCTTACAGGGCTGGAATATTGCAGTAACTATTCCATCTGATTTTTTTTAAAAATAAGATTTACTAAAGGTCAATGTATCTCCTGGCCACATAAGCAGCAACATTCAAATTTCCCCAAGCCCAAGAATAAAAAGATGCTGTCATTAAAAATGAAAGCGTAAGGACATCTCTCGAGCCCATGGGGGATTTTAGAAAGAGGAGACATTTCGTTATCAACACGCAATCATGAGATTTTTAAGCGGTGTCTCTAATCTGCTTCCCCCTCCCACCCCCCCACCCCCCCCCCCCCCCCCTCCCTTCATACCCCCCCCTTCACAGCAAGGTCTTTTTATCCTTCCAATTTTGCATCTAAAGATGAGGTGAATACCATTAGCTCAATTCAACCTCAAGTGTAGTCAGATGGGCCTGTGATTTCTGAAAAGCGCTCGCTAAGGTCACATTAAAATGTATAAGAGCATTTCGATTCCTGAGAAGGGGGCTTATTATCCACCCGTGGTGTAAAAGAGGAATGTCAGTGGCCGCAGACTTGGGTGAAAACAAAAGAGATACCAGGATTTCAGTCTTTTGTGAGCAAGCTTCTCTGGTTTCTTTTCACGGTCGGTTGTCCCGGCTCACCAGCCCAACAGATAGCTCTGCAGACTGCAAAACTTAGGCCTCTTGCAAAAAAAAAAAAAAAAAAAAAAAAGGGAAAACAAGTTTAACTGGCTTCCCCTCTACCCGTTTTTATTTAACTCTTCCAGCTAGAGTCAGCCAAGTCATGGCTGTTAAGTTATAAATGCATATTTTCTTGAGAGGGAGAGTTTGGTCTATCCTGTTCGTATGGCTTATTTTTTTGTTTTGTTTTGTTTTGTCTTGTTTTTTTGTCTGTCCCTTCAGTAGATGGGAGTCAGCATCCAGCTGGAAAAGCATGAATGTTGGGGTCAGACCTACCAGGGTAAGAAGCCCAGTTTTGCTGTCACAGGCAATGCGACCCTAGACAACCACCCATTCACTTATTCAAGGTTCATTTATTCAACAGATTATCTGTTGATCATCTACTACATGCCAATCATGGCTCTCAGTTTTAAGAATACACAGGAGCACCAGACACACTGATATTTGCACTCTTGCAGGGACAGGAGTTCTGCAAAGAAAGGTAAAGCAACAAGACAGGTGAAAATGCTAATAGGAAGTAAACAGAGTATTCACAAAGAGGAAACTTGAAGAAGACCAATGATACATAGGGTAATTGAGGGATTTTAGATGAGCTGAAACTTCAGGCCAAGCCAGAAATTCAAAGGGCATCCCAGGTGCTGGGTACAGGAAATAAAAGGGTTTGTGTCATGGACATCTGTCATTTTGCCCACCAAACACCCAGTTCTCCCTACCATCAGCCATGCCCTACTTCCATGGCATACTCTTGGTCGGGGAGGCGATCAGCCAGGGTGCCTGACCTCATCCAGCCAAAGAAAGGGTACGTGACCCAAGAGAGACTGTCAGAGCCTCACTCGGAGCTCACCTGCCACCTACCAAGTGGAGGAATATAAGGTAGAGAACAATGGCAGCTGGCACGCCCCTATGGTGGTGCTCTGATGAGAAGGCTATGTGGTTCTGCCTCTTCTATCTCTAGAATCTCTCTATTTCCTTCTTGTTTCCCATTCTGGTTCTTCAGCACTCCTTTAGATGCCGTGAGCCTCTTGGTCTTCCAATAAATGTTCTTTTTGCTCAAGTTAGTCAGAATTTGATATATGACTTGAAAACAAAGAACAATAACAAACATAAAAGTCAATAACAGAGAGTGAATCTCCAGGAACCTGTCAGGCACACATAGGGTATATTGAAGTAACTATCCAGTCAAGAGGACTCAGATTTATATTCAGAGTGGGAACCTGGTAGCCAACAGCACACAGAGGTGAAACAGCTGATTATACTAATCAGCTTCAAGACTGTCAAAGAGAAGCCACCAGAGGGAAGGTCTACCATGAAACAGATTGGATTAGAACCAGAAGTGTTGGTCTGAACGCATAGTTTTCAGTATCTATAGAGAGGTGTAACTATAGACATGAACATGTGTTTGAGTCTGTCCACTGAGTGGACCGGCAAACAGTGATACCTAGTAGCAATGAGCACACTTAGTGTCAGATCTTGGTTTCTAAATACCATTCTCCACTCAAAAGAACAAGAGGTCCTTAGAGATGTGTATGACTCCACGGGTGGGACAGTGAAAGGACAAGATATAGGTGTAACATCTTCTGCCAGAAAGTGACCAAGTGTTCAAGGCATGATGGGAACATGCAAGAACAGAGACCAACCAGAGATGGGAATATGCAAGAAACACACACTGACCAACTTTGAGGAATATGAAAATCATCTTTATTCTGATTTAACTTATATCCAACAAAATGCGCCTATTTTAATTATAGCTCAATGAGTTCTGACAAATATATGCATGTATTTTAATCAAGATACAGACCATTCCCACCCCAAAAATTCTGTCAAGCCCTTTTTTAATTCATCCCTCCCCAGAGGAAATGACTGATCTGATTTGTGTCACCATAGATTAATTTTGCCTTTTCTAGAACTTCTTATAAGTGGAATCAAACAGTATGTGTTCTTTGGTGTCTGCCTTCTAACTTAAGACTAACATAAAGTGTTTGGGATTCATCCATATTGCTATGCATATCAGGAATTTGTTCATTTCTAGTGATGAGCAATTTCTAATTTATGAAAAATATAACTGGTTTATCCACTCATTTCAGGTTTATCCACCTGAAAAATATAACAGGTTTATCACCTGTTTATGAACATTTATGTTGTTTCCAGTTTCTAGATATTATGAATAAAGCTTGTTTGAATGTTCATATGCAAGTCTTTGTGTGGATATATGTATTTATTTCTCTGAGGTAATATATAGGAATGAAATTCCTGGGTTATATGATAATATACTATTTAACTTTATAATAAATTTTTGCAGTTTTCCCAAAATGATTGTACCATTTCACATTCCCACCAGCAAAGTATGAGAGTCTCAGCTGTTCCACATCTTCTCCACTATTTATGTTTGACTTTTTCATTTAGCCATTCTAGTAAGCATATAGAGAAACCCCATGGTGATCTTAATTTTAATTTCCTATTGGCTAATGGTTTTGAGCATCTTTTCATGACCTTTTTAGCCATACATAGAACTTTTTTATATAGTGCCTGTTCAAATTTTTAGACGTATGTATTGGACTCTTTGTCTTACTGAGTTGTAAGAATCATTCCGGATACAAGTTATTTGCCAAACACACATGTTGCAAAGACTGCCGTAAGTAGCATGCTTTCCAATTTTTTTTTTAATTTTTAATGTTTCTTTGTTTTTAAGAGAGAGAGATACAGTGTGAGTGGGGGAGGGGCAGAGAGAGGGAGACACAGAATCCGAAGCAGGCTCCAGGCTCTGAGCCATCAGCACAGAGCCCGATGCAGGGCTTGAACTCACAAGCTGTGAGATCATGACCTGAGCAGAAGTCGGTCACTTAACCGACTAAGCCACCCGGGCACCCCAACATGCTTTCCATTTTCTTAATGGTGTCTTTTGAAAATCAGAATGTTTTCATTTTCTTGGAGTTCATTTTATCAAATTTTATTTTACCGTTGGTGCTGTTTGTGTTCTGAGCACCCACTGCCAACTCCAAGGTCAGAAATAAATTGTCCTGTTTTTTTCAGAAGTTCTATAATTTCAGACTTTGTGCCAAGGCACACGATCTATTTGAGGTTCATTCTTGTGAATGTTGTGAGATGGAGTCAAGCTTTATTTTTTCCATGTGGATAGTCTGTTGTTCTAGGATCGTTTGCTGAACAGATTATCTTCCCATGAAATTACCTTTGCCCCCTGATTAAAAATCAATTAATCATGTATCTATGATTGTGTTCCTTTAATCTATATTTCTCATCTTACACTGACTTGAATATTATATTTTTATAATATAAACGTTGAAATTAGGGGGGCACCTGGGTGGCTAAGTTGGTTAAGGGTCTGACTTTGGCTCAGGTCATGATCTCATAGTTGGTGAGTTCAAGCCCCACATCAGGCTCTGTGCTGGCAGCTCAGAGCCTGGAGCCCGCTTCAGATTCTGTGTCTCCCTCTCTCTCTCTGCTTCTCCCCCACTCATTCTCTGTCTCTCTGTTTCTCTGTCTCTCAATAATAACTAAACATTAAATGTTGAAATTAAGTAGTTTAGGCTGTCCAAATTTGCTCTACTTTTTAAAAGTTATTTTGGCTACACTAGGTCTTTTGTATTTCCATATAAACTTTATAATCAGTTTGTCAATTTCTTTCAGAAACCTGATAAACTTACAAGAATTACGTTAAATCTATAAATTCACTCAGGTAAAAATGATATTGTAGTATAATAAGAGGTACAGTGGATCTCTGTTCCTGATTTGGCACAGAGCTCCTAAACCCTTGGAATTTCCTGAGTGATGGGAGTGTCTTTTAGTATTTATAACAAACTGCTTTTGATCACACCTGAGTTTATGCCAACGAGGAACTTGGGGTGGGCTCCCTTGCTAGCCTCAGGATGGAACTGGTCATCAGAAAAACCAAGTGATAACAGGGCTGGAACTTTCAGCCCCACCCACTGACCTCTGGAGGTGGGCAGAGGATGGAGACTGAGTTCCATTAAAAACTCTTAAATAAGAAGATTTGGGGAGTTTTCTGGTTGGTGAAAACATCAATGTGCTAGGAAGGCAGCGCACCTGGAGAGGGCATGGAAGCTCCTCCCCCATACTTTACCCTATGCATCTTTCCCATTTGACTGTTCCTGAGTTGTATCCTTTATAATAAACCAGTAAACATGAGTAAAGTGCTCCCCAGAGTTTTGTGGGCCATTCTAGCAAATTATCACAATTGGGAAGAAGTCAAGGGAACTCAGCCAAGCAGAAATGTAAGTAGCCTGGGAACCCCATTTGTGGCTGGCATCTGACTGGGGAGCATGAGACAGCACCTTTAACCTGTGGGGTCTGCACTAACTCCAGGGTTGGGTGTCATCACTGAATTGAATCTTTGAACACCTGGCTGGTGTCAGAGAATTGGAGAACTGCTGTGGGGAACCACCACACATTTAGTGTCAGAAGTGTTGGGGAGAAAACCTTTCAGGTATCTTCACAACACTGAGTTTTAGAGTGTATCTCTCCATTACCTAATATACTTCTCCATATACTTAGGTCTCCTTCAGAAGTGTTTTGCAGTTTTCAGTCAGTACCACTTTTGTTAATTATTCCTGTTTCATGTTGACAATTATTCTTATTAGTATACAAGAAAACAATAGATTTTTGCATACTGACCTTATATCAAGCAACCTTGCAAAATTGTTCACCTTGTAGCATTTTTTTTTGCAGATGCGTTAGGATTTCCTATACCCATAATTATATCACCTGCAAGTAAAGATGGTTTTATTTCTTTCTCTGCCATTTTTATGCCTTTTATCTTGCTTTCTTACTTTATTGCACTAGCTAGGATCTCTAGCCAGTGAAAAGAAATTGTGAGAATGGGCATCTGTGCTTCTTCCCGATCTTAGAGGAAAAGCATTTAGTCTTTTACTATTAAATGATGTAAGCTGAGTGTTTTTCATAGATGCTTTTTATCATGATAAGAATGTTTCCTTCTGTTCTGAGTTTTCCGATAGTTTTTATAATCTATACTTGGAAAATATTGTCAAATTATTTTTGTGCATCTATTGAGATAATCATATGAGCTTCCTCCTTTTTACAGCTAAGACTGTGATTTATGTTGATTGTGTTTTGATTGCCAAACCAAACTTGCATATTAACTGTATCTGGTGATTATTTCTGGATTTGACGCGATAATATGTTGTTAAGGATTTTTCCCCCTCAATACTTGTAAGGTAAACTAGTCTGTGTTTTTTTTCATATTGTCTTTGTATCACGGCATCACAACATCAGTTAAGAAATGTCAACTTTTCCTCTATTTTCTGAAAAACTTAATATAATATTGGTATTATTATTTCTTCATCAGATGTTTGGTAGAATTTACCAGTCAAACCATCTGGGCATGAAGTTCTACTGTGGGAAGGTCTTAATTATTAATTCAATTTTAATAGACATAGGATTATTAACATTTTCTATTTTCTCTTGTGTCTATTTTGATAAGTTGTGTCCATTTGATCTAAGTTAATGAAATTACTGACATAATAATTTTCGTGAGTTCCTTAGTACACTTTTAATGTCTGAAGAATCTGTAATGATACTCCCTATTTTATTCCTGATACTAGTAAACATTCATAGAATCTTACTTGATCAATCAATCCAGAGATTTATCAAACTATCAAATTCCGTGCAGAATAAACTTTGTATTTCATCAATTTCTTCATTGTTTTTTCATTCGCTATCTTGTTGATTGTTGCCCTTATGTTTTTATTTCCCCATTTCTACTGATTTTAGGTTTTAAATGCCATTCCTTTCCTAATCATTAAAGATGGAACCTTAGATCACTTATTTAAAAACTTTCCTATTTTCAGGGGCGCCTGGGTGGCACAGTCGGTTAAGCGTCGGACTTCAGCCAGGTCACGATCTCGCGGTCCATGAGTTCGAGCCCCACGTCGGGCTCTGGGCTGATGGCTCAGAGCCTGGAGCCTGTTTCCGATTCTGTGTCTCCCTCTCTCTCTGCCCCTCCCCCATTCATGCTCTGTCTCTCTCTGTCCCAAAAATAAATAAACGTTGAAAAAAAAATTAAAATAAATAAATAAATAAATAAATAAATAAAATAAAATAAAAACTTTCCTATTTTCTAATATATGCATTTAAGATAAACATTTTCCTCTGAAAAACATGAACATCACAGATTTTAATATGTTTGGTTTTATTTTATTTCTATGCAAAATCATGTCTAATTTCCTTTATGATTCTTCTTTGATCCATGGATTATTTAAAAGTATGGTGTTTAATTTCCAAATATTTGGAGATTTTCCAGATTTATTTTTATAATTGCTTTCTCATTTAGTGTCATTGTGGCCAGAGAATATACTCTTTAGAGTTATACAGACTTATTTTATGGCCCAGCACATGGGCCATCATGATGAGTGATCCACTTAAAACAAACAAACAAAAAAGGCATATTTTCTTTTCTCCAGTTGTGTGGAATAGTCTGTAAGTGTCAATTAGGTCAGGCAGGTTGATGGTGCTGTTCAAGTTTTTGGCTTTTTTTGGTTTTTTTGTTTGTGTGTGTGTGGTTTTGGGGTGTGTGTTGTGTTGTGTTTTGCTTTGCTTTGTTTTTTGCCTACTGATCTATTTTCTATTCTATCAATTACTGAGAGAAGAGTGTTGAAACTCTTCAACAAAAGTTAAAGATGTGTCTATTTCTCATTTGGAGTCTGTCCATTTTTCCATCATGTACTTGGAAGCTCTATCATTAGATCCACACACATTTTTTTTAATTTTATTTATTTTGAGGGAGGGGGCAGAGAAAGAGGGAGAGAGAATCCCAATCAGGCTCCATGCTGTCAGCATAGAGACTGATAGGGCTTGATCCCACAAACCGTGAGATCACAACCCAATCCAAAATTAAGAGTCTGACACTTAACCAACTGAGCGACCCAGGAGCTCCTAGACCCATTCACATTAAAAAATGTTATATCTTTTTGATAAATCAGCATTTATAATTTACAAATGTCTCTCCTATCTTTGGTAATATATCTTTTCTTGACATCTAGTTTGATACTAATATATCTCCAACAGCTCTCTTGCTGTTGCAGCCACACATTTCATTTCTATATACAAGTCCCACAATATATTGTTATTTTTGCTTAAATAATTATCTTTTCTTAAAAATGTAAATGAGAAGGATGCCTGGGTGGCTCAGTCAGTTAAGTATCCGACTTCAGTTCAGATCAGAATCTCACGGTTCATGAGTTTGAGCCCCATGTCAGGCTCTCTGCTGACAGCTCAGAGCCTGGAGCCTGCTTCAGCCTGAAAAACATGGTTTAATATTTATTGTAGTTAGTACAGATCTCCTGGTGACAATATTTCTTGGCTTTTGCCTGTTTATTTCACCTTCACTTTTGAAGGATACTTTTGCTGGATATAAAATTCTAGGTGGCCAGGATTTTGTGGGGTTTTTTTCTTTTAACACTTTAAAGATGTCATTATAGGGGTGCCTGGCTGGCTCAGTCAGTAGAGCATGCAGCTCTTGACCTCAGGGTTGTGAGTTCAAGCCCCACGCTGGGCATGGAGCTTACTTTAAAAGCAAGAAAAAATATAATTATAGTATCATCTGGATTGTACTATTTCTGAAAGAAGCAAGAGGCCATTTTGTTAACATCTGTTGGCCTATATGTTATATGTCTTTTATCTCTGGAGGTTTTAAGGATTTTTCTCTTGTCACTGGTTTTAAGAAATTTGATTATAACATGACTTGATGTATTTGTTTTGTTTTGTTTTGTTTTGTTTTTAACGTTTATTTATTTTTGAGACAGGGAGAGACAGAGCATGAACAGGGAAGGGTCAGAGAGAGGGAGACACAGAATATGAAGCAGGCTCCAGGCTCTGAGCTGTCAGCACAGAGCCCGACGTGGGGCTAGAACTCACGGACTGCGAGATCATGACCTGAGCCGAAGTCGGCTGCCCAACCGACTGAGCCACCCAGGCGCCCCTCGTTTGTTTTTATCTTGCTTGGGATTCACTGAGATTTTCTTGAGAAATTTGATTATAACATGATTTGATGCTTTTTCTTAATCTTGCTTGGGATTCACTGAGATTTATTGATATGTGGTTTCATGTTTTTCACCAAATTTGGGAAAAGTTTTATTCTTATTTCTACAAATATTTTTTTTCTGCCCCATTGCCTCCTTCTTCTCTATCTTGAACTACAATTGCACAGATATTAGACTGTGTACTATTGTGTCATGGGTCACTGACACTGTTCATTTGTTTCAGCCTTTTACTTTTTGTTCTTCATTTTGGATTGTTCATATGACTCTGTCTTCAATCTTTTCTTCTGCAGCTTCTGATATACTTTTAATGTAATTTTTAATACATAAATTGTACTTTTGAGCTCTAGAATATCCACTTGTTTCTTTTTTTTATCATTTCTATTTCTCTTCTCATGATGTTGATGCTTCCTTCAAATTCTTGAGCATATTTGTAAGAGCTCCTATATAGTCCTTGCCTCATAATTCCATTATCTATATAATTTTTAGTCTGACTCTATTAATTTTCTTTCTCCAGGTTATGGGCCACATTTTTCTTGCTTTTTACACCTGCCTTGTAATTTTAAACCAGATGCAGCATATCACGATTGTTACATTGAAGTGTGGGTGGATTTTGCTTTCTTTTATCAAAGAGTGTTGAGTTTTGTTCTGGCAGGCAAATAATTCACTTACAAATGAGCATTACCATCTAGAAACTTGTTAGAAAAACTTGTTAGAGTCAGTCTAGAGTTGATTTAGTGCTATGGCTCATGTAGCTCTATTCTTAAGGCATGGCCATTCTGGAATTGCTAGTGAATTCTCCCAGTATTGAACAAAGTCCCTCCACTCTGGTTGGTTGTGAGGTGAATGATTCACAACTCTGTATGAGTTCTGGTAGTGTTCTAGTTTACTACTCCGCAGTAATTGTTTTTTCTCCCATGGAGACTAGAGTCTCCATGGAAACTTTGCCCAGCTTCATTGTCTCACCCTGTGAATATGTACATCAGCATTGAATCAAAGACTTATGAAACTTCTGAAGATTTCTGGAGATTGTTCTTTGTGCAGCTATCTTTTCTCTTGTACTCTGCTCCACAAATTCTGACCATCTCAGTCCTTCATAAACTCTGACTTTTGTTGCTTTACATCACCAAATCTGCTGTGCTCAGCTTGAGTTCCCCCCTCCTGCATCAGGATCATGAATTTACTCCAGGAAGAAAACTAAGGTAATGACAGACCTCATATTATTTGTCCCATTCCTTCTTGTGATTACAGCCCTCCTCTACTTGTTGTCAAATATCTGAAACTGTTGTTCTACATGCTTTGTCTAATGTTCTAATTGTTTATGGTGAAAGAACAAGTCCAGTACCATTGATTACTTTGCAGAAAGACCAAATAAGAAACCATTTGAGAACCAATAAGATAATGATATGAACAGATTATATCCATTGAATAAAATAGAGCCCAAGAGTTTATTCTGCTGTCAATAAAAAATAAGTGAGCATAAAAGAGAGCTCTCTTTTAAAGTAGCATGTCAACTAATGAATGTACAAAGAATAATAGAATTAGAAAATCACCACTTGGCGCCTGTCATAGTAATAATTAAGTCAACTAGAAAACATCAGTAGATAATAAAACCTGTAATAAATATTTTATGAAGAGTGGGACATTTAAATAGTTTCCAAGTACTGCCCCCCAAAATATGTATTAATTACGAAGGAAGAAGGGGAACTTTATAGTGGAGAAAATTGACAGAATTACCAATGATAAAAGTTTATAAAACAAGTAACAGGGCACATCAAAATTAAATATCACTTGATAGTACGAGTCATGGACTGTGAAATGGAAGATTTAGGCAGGGAAGTCAGGTAAGAGGTGAGTGCAATAGTCTAGGGGACAAATGTTGAACCTGCGTGTAATGGATTGAATTGTGTTCCCCACACAAACACACAAAATTGAGCCCTAACCCCCAATGTGATCGTATTTGGAGCTAGGGCTTATAATAAAGTGATAAAAGTTAAATGAAGTCATAAGGGTAAAGTCCTAATCTAATAGGATTTGCGTCCTTATAAGCAACAGGAGAGACACCAGATCACATTCTCTCTCTCTCTCTCTCTCTCTCTCTCTCTCTCTCTCCACCTGTGAAGACACGGTGAGGAGGCAGCCGTCTGCAAGCCAGGAAGAGAGGCCTCACCAGAAACCAAATTAGCCAGAATTTTTATCTAGGACTTCCAGATTCCAGAACCGTGAGATATAAATGTCTCTTGTTTAAGCCACCCAGTCTGTGGTATTTTGTTGTGGCAGCCCAAGTAGACTGATGCAGTGTGAAACCAGATGAAAAGAGCCACCGCTTCTGTGACATCCCTGACCAAGATGCATACCCTAAATCTAATCACCAGGAAGCATCAGATAGAGTCAGACCTACTCCAGTCTTAAGGTCATTACAGAGACATGACAACCAAATACAGCACATGATCCTGCATCCTTTTGCTATATAGGACATTGTCGGGACATTACCAAAATTGAATGGGGTCTATAGATGGACAGTATCAGTAATAATTTTCTGATTCTGATAGCTGTGTTGTGGTAATATACAATCATATCCTTTTTTTTTCTTTATGCACTAAAATATTCAGCAGTAATGGGACACAGCATCAGTAACTTGTTCTCAAATGGCTCTTTGTACTATCTTGTGACTTTTCTGTAAGTTTGAAATTATTTCAAAATAAAAATATCCCTTGGAGAATTTCAGTCATTGAATATTCGACAGATACAGGTATAATAATCCTTATCACACCCATATTCAATTCTACAGTTTCAGTCGATGCCAAACTCCGATAAATTTGGAGAACACAGTGGATTTAAGCTTAATCAAATGATGAACCCAATTGCATCAACTATTTCTACATCAGGTCCTTTTTACAGGAGACTATTAGAGGGGTGTATTCTTTTTGTAGTCTCTTAAACTGTACACTCAACTAACTTATTTTTGGACTTTTTGTTTCCTAATAAACACACATGAGACTATTCTCTAAATATGAATTTATCTGCATCTCCAAAGATTTTATGTGTAGTGATTTCATTATAATTCAGTTCTACATATTTTATCATTTCCTTATGATCTTTCTGTTCAACTCATACACGATGTAGAAGTTTGATTTTTTATTCAACATTTCCAAATGCATAGGAAATAATTTTCTTTTTATTGCTGATATTTCATTTTATCTCATTTTGATCAGAGGATGTGGTTTGAATAATGGCTATTATTTGGAATATGTTGTGACTTCCTTAACGGTCTAATACATTATCCTTTTCTGGTAAATATTCAATGTGTGCTTGAAAATAATGTATGTTCCCTGAAGAGCAAGCTTCTATATGTTTTCTGCCAGATCAAGATTATCTTTGTATATCTGTAGTTATTGCTTGTATGTCTGATCAATCCATTTCTGAGAGATTGGTATAAACCTTTCATCATTGTCACAAATCTTATCAATTACTCCCTCTTGTTTTGACAGTTGTTACTTTTTTGTATTTTGAGGCTGTATAGTTAGGTACATATAAATTAACTATTGTTGTGTCATATAGGTGGGTTTTCTATTATCAATATGAAATAACCCTCTTTAAATTAAATATTCTAATGCTATTCATACTAAATTCTGTTTTGTCTGTTAGTAAGAACACTACACTACCTTCCTTTGGGTCAGTAAATGCCTAGTATATCTTCTCTATACATCTTAATTTTCAAGCATCCTCTAAATTTTTAAGTATGTCTATTGTAATCACATATACCTATATATGTTTAATTTTATCTGAAATCTCTGTCTTCTAATTATGAGTTTAACCTATTTGTATTTATTGTGGTTAGTAATGCATGTGGGCTTATTTCTACATTCTTGCTTCCTTTTCACCTTTTTTTGTTTCTTCTCCTTTCATTTCTTTTGTTGAATTAATTAAGTTTTCTATATTTCTTTTGTTTCCCACTACTGGCTCAGAAGTCATGCCTTCTATCATTCTAGTGCTTACCATTAAATTTTAGTATTGTTTATCTTGCATCCCACTCCTTCCTTCTGGACTATTTTTTTTCTTATTTAAGTAATTTAATAATTATGTTAGAGAACATCTGCAGTATTAGTTCCTATTCTATGTTCCGATTTTTCTAAAAATATCTTTGTCATCCTTGCTCTTAAATTATAGTTTGGGTTGGTATAGAATTATAGGTTCATAATTATTATCTCTCAACTTCAAAGGTATTCCATTTCACTCTGGCATATGATGCTGTATGTGAGAATTTGGATAACAGTCTGACTGTTGTTCTGTTTAAGGTAATCCATGTTTTATTCCCTAGTAGCCTTTAAGATTTTTCTCTCTCCTTGATATTCTGTAGTTTCACTAGAAACTGTCTAAGTGTGGTGCTTAATGGGTCTTCCTGCACTTCTAAAAATTTTTTAGCAATTAATTGTTTTAAAAACCACCTTGCTGTCCTTTACCCCAGTCTCTCCCTCTTGACTTGTGTTGGCGCTTCATTTTCTATCTTCTATGAACCTTAAGTTCTCTTTCATACTCTGTTTCAACAATTTGCATCCAACTAGATTAGATTTGTGTTGAAGCTTCTCATTATATATTCCATTTATCTCATAATTTCTATTTCTTTCACACCTGCCATCTCTTCCATATGTTTCATTGTATAATGCATTCCTTTCTCATCCATTGACAATCATTCTAAAATATGTGCTATAAAATACATAGTATATAATTTGGGGTAGCTTATGATTATGGGCAAATGGGCCATGGCAGTGATTGACTAGATGAGCTTTAATCTCACTTCTGAGTCCTGAGAACTATATTTTCCAGCCTCCTTTGCAACTAGGTCAGGGTCCTATGAGTACTTTCTGTCACTGAACGTTGGGTGGAAGTGATGCAAGGTAGAATTGTGTGTGAGGTGAAAAGGGTATGTGGGGATGTTGGGGTGACAGGATAGAGACAGTAGTGAACATCTATTGTTTTCGGGTGCACACCTGCCTGCCTAACATTTTCCCAACAATGCTTTAGAAAATTACCTAATCACCATTGTATGCAATCTAGATAGGACTGTCAGAGAGTCTTTTTTCAATTTTTTAAAATATTTACTTAATATTAAAAGAGAGAGGGAGAGAGAGACAGAGCACAAGCGGGGAGGGGCAGAAAGAGAGAGAGAGAGAAGGAGACGCAGAATCTGAAGAAGGCTCCAGGCTCTGAGCTGTCAGCACAGAGCTCGACGCAGGGCTCAAAGTTGGGAATGGCAAGATCATGACCTGAGCCAAAGTCAGACGCTTAGCCAACGAGCCACCCAGGTGCCCCAATCGGAGAGTCTTGAATTCACCTGACTAATGCAGAACTGGCTATATAATTTGTGTTTTTAAAAAAATCTGAAGAATTTCAATATGGCAGTAGCAGTGCATTAGACCAACTGTGGAGCTCTTCTAAGAACAGGGCTGTATGCCCAGGGTGCACACCCAAGAGACTCACTTAATCTAAACCCATTAGACTCTCCCTCTCCCAAGTTTATATCTTCACCACAATGACATAGGTTTAGGAAAATTCTGGAACTAATTTTTCCTAAAAGTCACCATTGGTTTCTGCTACCTATATCTCCAGAGAATTGCTGATTCCTGTCTTTTCCAAATCTGTATCATTTGCTTCCTTTCAATTCAAAATCAGCCCCTACTCCATCCTCCTACAATTAAGCCTTTGGCTTAACTTAACCCTGATTAATTTCTGAAGGTACATCCAAGAATCTTAAATGAAATGAGTAATTCCATTTAAGTCCCCTGAACCTCAGTTTTCCATATGTAAAACAGGAGTGATGGCATATACCTCCAAGGACTCTAGCTATAATTTTAACCGATGAAAGACTGTGAAGTATACCGTGCAATCCCTTGCGTGTACTAGGAGCTCATTAAATACAAGTTTTCTTTCTTCACCTCCATCCTTTACTAGAGGCAACAAAATTCCAGTTCCTCCAGTTATTCAGACAGAACATTATTCATCTCAGCCCTAAGCCTAGAAGTCAAGTTTTTCAAATCCGTCAGGTACTGTGAGAACATCTCTTGGGTGTACCGAGATGGGACCCGCCTAGGACCTCTACCAGGTACTAAAAAGAACCAATGGTGAGTGTAGTGAACTCTCAATATATTCAGTTGCCCTGTACCTAGTCCCCTTCCCTGAGAGCATCTCAGATTTTTGGAGGAAATCAGCTCTGACTGTAATTCCAAAATAAGCCTTCCACTTTGGAAGCCTAGAGGACTAGATTCTGACTTTCTCTGCCCCTGGTAAATGAGGGAGTGGGCAATATGACCTATACGGTCAGCCAGTCGGGGCTGCTTTCAGGGATTTGAGCCTGAAACCCTCACATCAGAGTGATGTGAAGAGGGGGTGGGGGAGGAGGGTTGTTGCAGCTGAGGCAGCAAAATAGGAGTGGTGTTGTCTTCCTGGCCAGGCTGCTCCAGTTGTGAGATCATATCTATATTTTGTGCTTCCTGCCCCTTGTCTCTTTGGGTTCTCTTGGTTCTACCCATTCCCGGTTTGGTCTGGGGGTTCTGTTCTATTTCGGGAGCTCCTCCATACCCCAATACACATATTCCCCACGATATCCTTCTACCAAAGCTCCATTTGCTTAGATTAACCAAGTATCCTTCTATTTCTTACAATCAAGACCCCAAATTACTACAGGGAACTCTATGTCCCCCAGAAAAGCCAGTCTTGGGGAACCAAGACTAGGTGGAGACTCCAAAAGGATAAAGACTAGAAATGGGGGAGTGGAGCCAGGGTCAGAGGTTGGGTGGGATTGGATCAGACCCCAAGTAGAGGAAAGCCATGGCCCAGCCAGGTACTTTGTGGAGGTGAGCTCATTGCATACCGCTGGAGTAGATACTATAATCTCAAATTTTCAGAAAAGAAAACTAGGGACTCCCGGGTGACTCAGTCGGTTAAGCCACCCACTTGGGCTCAGGTCATGATCTCGCGGTTCATGAGTTTGAGCCCCGCATCGGGCTCTGTGCTGACAGCTTGGAGCCTGGAGCCTGCTTTGGATTCTATGTCTCCCTCTCTCTCTGCCCCTCCCCCACTCACACTCTGTCTCTCTTTCCTTGAAAAACAAATAAACGTTAAAAAAATTTTTTAAAAAAAGAAAAGGAAAGGAAACTAGAGTTCATGGAGTTATGGGATGTGCCAATAGGTAAGAAAATTGGAATTTGAACCAAAATCCCTGTAACATGTTATTGTGCCCATTTTTACAGCCAAAGGGCCCGTATTTCCAGATGAAGGGTAACTGAAATTTATTAAGCAACGCCAAGCGCCGGGTGCTACCCTTGGTTGGGTACCTCCCATGCGTAATGTCGTTTAAACCAAATAACTCAAGCTCCGTTTCTCTGTTTTTCTGATCACTACGATGTTGTCATATTTGAAATCTACTATTTAAATATGAGAACATACAGTACCAGAGGGTGTTCAAAGTTAGCTTGAATGGTTCCATGCTGTTGGGAACTCACTGTCCAAATGATTGGATGCTTCTGAGTCCACTCGTTGCAAGTTAGGGGTTGACAGCAAAACTTGATGCAGAATACAAGAGATTCTGAAGGATACAGCAGAAAAACATGGGAATTTAAAGATGAAAAAGATACTTAGACTCTCCATTAAATGCAGTAATTGTTTAAAAACTTAAACCAACAAAAGAATATTGCAGGGAGGAGTATTCTATCAACTGACATTGTTTGAAATTGTCAGTGCATTGGGGTAATACAAAGCCAAGCCAGTTGGAGTCGGTTCTGTTTGTTTGTTTAAATTCCCAGGGGCGCCTGGGTGGCTCAGTCGGTTGAGCGTCCGACTTCAGCTCAGGTCATGATTTCGAAGTTCGTGAGTGTGAGCCCCACATTGGGCTCTGTGCTGACAGTTCAGAACCTGGAGCCTGCTTGGGATTCTGTGTCTCCCTCTCTCTCTCTCTGCTCCTCCCCTGTTCACTCTCTCTCTCTCTCTCTCTCTCTAAAATAAATAAACATTAAAAAATTTTTTTAATTCCCTGAAGACAGTGTGTCCCCTTCTTGCCTGCTCCCCCAAGCCCTGCTCTGGGAACATCATTCCCATAAGGAATAGTGGGCTTTGGACAGAGGTTCAGCAAAGTGAAGTCATTGGTACGGATCGAAGGCAGAATTCAAAGCCAAGGGCATAGGGATGCCAAGCTCACCTTCTTTCCACGCTGGGAGGCTGCCTGCAAGTCTGAAGATGCCCAAGCAGAGGCTTCTTCCTGCGGGTGGGAGAGGAAAGCCCCTGCCCCTGCCCCCCCCCCCACCCTGCCCTTACTGCCTTTGAGAGGGGTGCTCCGTGGACCCCTCCCCCAGAGCGCACGCCTTTCCTATAGGAGAAACAAGCTTCCAGAGCACAGCTGTGGAAGAGCTGGGGTCAAGGCCCAGGCCTGCCGTGATGTCACTTCGAGGTCCTGCCTGCACCCCCTCTCCTATGTTGTGCCCCGAGGCCACAGGTGGGACTGCAAGCTGACAGCGGTGGCCCCACAAGGGTTCAAGGGCCCGCCCCGTCTCTGACGCGAGTGTCAGCATCCGTATCCCATGTCTTGAAGGGTTCTGATGCCTACCATCTGGAGGGAGAAAGCCGGACCCGGGGCGACAGGCCAAGAAAAGCGTTGTCGCTGGAGCCTCCCGGGAGCCAAGCTGCACCAGGAGGTGCCTCAGCATTATCATTTACACTGAGGAACCGGGTATTTAGAAAACAGGGCTGGTACCAAGCACGCCATCTGTGGCCAAGCGTTCCCGGCCCACCGCACCATATTGTGGAAGACGCCGGCTGAAGGAAACAGCGTCCCGTGTCGCGCAGTGTTTGTTTGGTTTGGGGCTTTTGTTGTTTTTTGGTTTTTGTTTCTCCAACAAATTCAAATGTGGCTTCCTCACTTCGCGAAGCAGGCTGAATGGCCCCGCAAGTCAGAGTCGCTGGAGGGAGAGAAGGATTTGACGGGGTGTGGGATTTGTGCTCGGGCTCTAGAAGAGGTAGAAACAAAACAAAACAAAAAGATCTCACAGCCACGCACTGAGGGCTTAGTCTCTGTCAGGCACTCGGCTAATTGTGAGTATATATGTGCATTTACATATGTATATATTATGTGTATAAATAACTCCTTTCATCTGCACAGCCGTCTCGAGTGCTAGGGACTATTAAGCTTCTTTTACATGGACTTGGAAACCAGAGCCCAGAGAGGTTGAGTAACTCGCCCGTGGCCACGCAGCTAGAGACAGGTAGGGCCCAAGCAGGGGGCTGGGTTTAGTCCACATCCACCCTGGCTGTCCTCTGGAGCCTTTCTATCCCTAAGACACACAGAGGTCACTTCCAGGGTTTCCAGCAGCTTCCACTCTCCACGGGGTCACTCTCTTCCGTGCAGTCCTGCCCTAGTTTCCTCCGTGAGCTAATCGCATCTGAAACCATCTTCCTTACGAACTGCCTGTTGTCTCTGTCCCCCCCCGCCCACCAGACCCTCTGTTCCTCGCAGGCCAGGCTCCTGCCACACTCATGGCCCATCACCCCAAGCATCAACTTATCTGTAAAGTGAGCGTAACGTCCACGCCTATGCCTGGCCCTCCCCGTCTGTCAAATGGCATCCACATATCTGTCTTCGGGCTTGTGGACGGTGCATCGGGAAAGGTGTGCACCACCAGGGTGGGGGGTCCCGCCTTTGAGCTCACGTCACCCTGGACGTCCACTCTCCTGGCACTTGTCACACTGCATCCAAGGTTTCCGCGCACCCGGCTGTCCGCCTTCTCCCAGCCTCAGTGTCCCCATCTGGAACACGGTCCCCCCCCACCCCCCCACAACACACACACACACACACACACACACACACGCACCTCCGAAGCCCTGTCCAGTGCTGACGCCCTTTGGCACAACTCCTGCAGCCCTGCAAAAGTCCGGGCCAGCCTGGGAGCCCCGCACCAGGCAAAGGTGACGAGAAAGCACGGTAGGCTGATAAATAATGCAGGTCCCGAGGTACTGTCTCCCCAGCACTTGCCAGGCAAGCCGGGCCCTCGCGGCAGGCAGCCGCCCTCGGGAGGAGCCGGCCCATTAAGGAGCGATTATCTCACCACTGCTAAGTGGCGGCAGGAGCTATCGGGTTTGGAGAGTGGCAGGCAGGCTTTGCTTCTGGAGCACATGGTAAAATTTGGTGCAATTAGCAGCGAGGGAACACACATTTACTACTATTATTATGTTCTCTTGGCACCCCGGCCCTGTTGCGGGCTGCCTTCTTTCTTTAATTTCTTTCTTTTTTTTTTTTAAGAAGAAAAAAAAATGCTCTTTGGGAACTGAAGCAAAATAAAAATGCCAAGAATTAAAAATGCAAATTCATCCAAGATGTTTTCTGCCCAAGACGGCCATGGCCACATGGCTCGATAACATTTTAAATGTTAAAAAAAAAAAAAAAAAAAAAAAAAAAGGGTGATTTTCAGTAAAAATCAAATTTGCCAGAGCCCGAGTTTAAACGAATCCCATACAGCACCCGGGCACCGGGCCAACGTTCACGAACAAGTCCCTTCTGAAGGTGATGCTCTATTAAAACGAGGAGAAAACACAAACTTCGCGTAGACAGCGCCAGTCCTTGGGACCCAGGAAACTCGGCTGGCTGGGTGTGGATCCGGCTCAGCCTTGGCCTTGAACAGGACACTTCCCTGCTTGCACTTGGCGGTCCCATCCGTAAAATGGTCATAAATAAAACCTACCTTTGGGCTTTCACTAGGAGTAATCCTGTTATTTAGAAAAACAATAAAGGTTTTTTTAATAAACATTGAACGAATAGCTTGCCCATCAGTAAGTATCTTACATGGAAAAGCGTAAGGGCAGAGACTAGGTGTAAGCGGCACCCCCACCCCACCCCCAGCTGCCACAGCGCCCAGCAAAGGGTCTGGCTCCAGATAGGTGCTCAGTAAGAGCTTTGGCAGTAACGGGCCTCAAGAGAGAGTCGAACGCCCACCTGTGCTCAGCCCCCAACCCCGTGGTTCAAAGATGAATAGAGACCCATCTGCCCAGAGGTGTCAGGGTCCAAGGACAAGGGCATACTCCTCTCCCTCCTTCATTTCCGAGTTCAGTTAGTTGCAACGGGCAGGAAGTGGTCTTAACTGCCAGGCACACCTGGTCTCAAATCCCCCTTCCCTCTTACTGGCCGCGAGACCTTGGGTAAGGCACTGAACCTCTACATGCCTCAGTCTTCCCATCTGCAAAATGGGATGAACAGTGTAAAAATGACCCACATAAAGCTTTGGACACCTGCTTGGCCCATGGCGAGTGCCCAAGGAAGGGAGGCTGTTTCAGCCACTGTGCTAATGTCTTTCCTCAAAGTAGCTACTGCCCTGGTGTCCCTCGGTCGAAAATGAATCCTACATCTCACCGAGATGCTCTCTCTCCCTTAAACCACAAGGTAGGGAACATGCCGGGGGATCAGCCTCTGGAGACACAGTGCCTCCCAACTCACCATGATCTCTCTCACCCCAGATTAGCCCATTGCTCTGCCCCTAACCCAACACCCACCAGGCCGACTCATCCGGAGCCAAAACCGACTCTTACCTCGGCCTTCAAGGCCCTGTGTGTTGTTCCCACCACCACCCTCCCCCTCCCGTTACCTCCTGACCTCATCTCCCCCCCCCCCCGCGCCCCCCACCCCGGCCCCTGCTCCTTTGCCAGCACCCCTGCACCCTCCCACCCCCAGGCCATCCTTTGCTGGAGGCCACTCCCCCAGGTATTCGCCGGGTCACCTTTGCACTCCAGCACTTCACCCCCCGTGAAGCGGCTTCCCTTGTAACAGCCCCACAGGCCACTGGTCAACAGGTGACCAATCATGGAACACCTCCTGGATATCTGCTTCCCTTCTCTCCCCGCTACTGTGAGCCGCGGAGGGCAGGGTCTCGGCCAACCGAGTTTCTCTGAAGACCAAGGGTCACGGGAGAGAAAGGAAAAGTGATCGGCACCAACGGGGGCACTGGAGGCCTCCGGATACGGGAGACACGCCTCACCTCTCGGGTGGGACATGCAGGTTTAGAGGACGGAAAGGGCCTCTTCACGGCCACAGGTGCATCATGCAATCTGCCTTCGGTTTGCTTAAGAGCTGACACATCGGGCAAGCCGCATCCACAGGTATAACCACGGGACTTTTATCTTGCCTCCTACTGTCCCTTTTAAATGTGCTCAATGGGAGGAGTTCATCCCCGGCCCCTGGATGATCCTCAGAAAGCCTCTTGACTTCACAGGTCACCCAGGCAGTAAAAGTGCTGTTGTCACTTTAGGTCTGTGTCACTTGTCCGTCGACTGGCAAATGGATAAAGAAGATGTGGTTTATATATGCAGTGGAATACTACTTGGCAATGAGAAAGAATGAAATCCTGCCATTTGCAGCAACGTGGATGGAACCGGAGGGTGTTATGCTGAGTGAAATCAGTCAGGCAGAGAAGACAGACGTCGTATGTTTTCACTCATATGTGGAGCTTCAGAACCTTAACAGAAGACCATGGGGGAGGGGGAGGGGGAAACATAGTTACAAACAGAGCGGGAGGGAGGCAAACCATAAGAGGTTCTTAAGTACAGAGAACAAACCGAGGGTTGATGGGGGGTTGAGGGAGAGGGCAAAATGGGGGATGGGCACTGAGGAGGGCACTTGTTGGGATGAGCACTGGGTGTTGTACGGAAGCCAACTGGACAATAAATTATATTAAAAAATAAAATAAAATAAAGTAAAATAAAATAAAGTAAAATAAAATAAAAGTAAAATAAAGTAAAATAAAATAAAGTAAAATAAAATAAAATAATCTTGTGCCTTGCTGTAATCTGAACTTCAGACGATATTTAAAGTGACATCGTGTCTCCCCCAGCGCAGGGCCTGCCTGCCCGCGATACAGACCGCTCAGGGCTGACCTGGGCTTCTCTCCTCTTCCCTCTCACCGACTCCCTGTGCGCCCCCACCCCTGCTTCGGCCGCTCCCCGTCCCCTCCCCACAACCTAGGTTATTGGCGCAGGAGAGGGTCGCGAGAGGAAAAGAAATGGAGTGAAAAGTTCTCACCCGCTTGGCACTGTTGTAAGCCGGCTTCTCGCTCTTGGCCTGGAACAGGTATACAGCCAGCCGGCCACGTGCAGCAGAGATCAGCCCCCTGTAGTGCCCGTGACCAGCCAGCGGGACTCTGCCTGCCTGCTGGTCGCTCTCCTCTCCGCAGCTCCAGGAACGCTCAGCTTCTCCCTAGCGAGTATGCAGTCTGCATTAGCTGCCCGGGTGGCACCCAGCCCCTCAAGGTGGGCCCCACCCTGTGCCTGTCAAGGGACGCACACGTGCAGCCCTGGCCCTGGTTTCTGGAAGCGCAGGCCGACAGCTGTGCTGAGCGCTGGCTCCTCTGAGAGCTATCAGATGGCTTCCACTTCTCTCCGACGCAGGCTGGACGACAGATCACCTGTGCCCACCCTGCCAGGGACGCACACGAGGTGCCTCTCCCCAAGCTCGAGAAGGGGGAGGGGGTCTCCTCATGCCCCTCCACGTGGTAGGGGGAGGAATCTTTTATTCCCCAAATCCGTCTGACACCCTCGGTGTGAGGTCAGAGTTTTTTACACCCCGATCAATTTCCCTTTGGAAATTTGCCTCTTGTTCCGGGGCTTTGCTCGAGAGGACCGTCTCTATGAGACGTCGATGCTTCTGTGGAAACTTCCACTTTCCCAGCCTGTCACAATTTTCTGTCGGCCGGTGTGTTTCTTCGGACGAAAAATTAAAAAAAGTAGCTGATGAGAGTGTTTATGACACTAACGGAGCAAATGATTTTTGCAGATTTTCTGAAGGTAAATAAAACATGACTTCGTGGAGATGCGGCCTGAACCAGAGCATCCAAAAAGCCCCTTCGGTCTCGGCCCATGAAATGTTATCTTCCCCAGAGGGAGAAACAACAGCTGCAGGAAGCCCTCTCCATCTCCTTCCTCCTGCCCACCCTCCACTGGAGGGCAAGCAGCGGCCACTTCTTGGGGGAGCAATCGATCTGGACACTGCCACTTTACGGGTACTTACGATCATCCTCATTTGACAGACGAGGGAACTAAAATAGTGGGAATACTTTCTCCAAGCTGCACAGCTATTTAGTGGAGGAGCAGGGATTTGAACCCACAGCTATGGGGTCTTAGAGCCTGCTCCCTTTGCCCTTCTCCGCCTCTGCCTCTGGGGAGAGGGCCAACAGGCCAAGAGCCCCCGGCTGTGCGACTCCTATTTTCCTGTGGGTGTACCCGGGCCTCCAGGCCTGCGGGTGAGGTCCCCCTGGGGGTCCCGCCATCAGAAGGAGGAGCTGCTGAGAACAAGCACCACCCAGCTGAGCTTTCCGCCCGCACCCCACCGTGGGCACCCCCCATTCAGAGGACCAGCCCTCTTGGCCCCCCACTGGGCAGTCCCTGGCCGGGCCGTGGGGCTACCAAGAAGGACAAATCATGGTCCTGGCCTTAAGGGGCCACATTCTAGTGGTGACGTTGGGCAAGTAAACCGGTAAGGCCAGTTGGTGGGATCAGTGCCATCTTGGTCACCACTGGAGGTGTGGCTTGTCAGGGCAGCCTGTCAGCAAAGGGCAGGTCTGAGCTTCAGTGAGTAAGAAGGGAAACTAAGTCTTGCCAGATGGAGGAAGCAGGAAAGGACCTTCCAGCGGGGGGACAGCACCTCCAGACTTGACCACCAGAGTCCCCTCAGTAGCAGAGGAAGGCAAATCTCCAGGATCCAGGGATGGAGCCCCAAGTGGACCACCAACCCCCAGGAAAGGGCCTCCGACTCCATTCTACCCCTGTGCTTGTTCTACTGGAAAAACAATGCGTGAAAGGCCCTGGGTGTCTGGGGACTTGCACGTCGCTGGGCCCGGTCAGGCTAAGAGCATAGGAGCAGCCGGCGAGAAGTTTTAGGCAGAGGAACAACACTGTTAGATCGGCACTTCCAAAAAAAAAAGAAAACTTTTTGGCCACAGCGTGTCCAGGGGGAGACTGAGACACTGAGTCAGGGAGAGCAGTGAAGAGGCTGTTGCCAGGGGCCAAGTGCAGTCCCTGGGCATGGACCTGGGAGCCAGAGTCCGGGGTGTGGCCCGAAGAAGTGAGGACAGAAAGGAGCCCACCAGCTGTGCGTCCCGGGAACGCTGATATCAGGACATGAGCCACTGCTTCTCACTCCCGCTCGTCCACCAAACCCGAGCCCAGGTTTCATGCCTCCCACGCAGGCCGGCCCTCCCTGGTACAGGCTCTCATGGTGACATGTCTCTCTACTTCCCAGCACTGATCAGAGGGACGTTTCACATCTACTCCAGGGTCTTCTCAGGGAAGATCTCTTCCCAGCAAGATGGTAGACGTCATTATTTGGTTGGTTGCTCCCTTCGTTGGTGAGTTTGTTGGTTGGTTGGTTGCTTGGCTGGCTGGCTGGTTAGTAAGTTTGTTGGTTGACTGAGCGGCGACTTGGTTGGTCAGATTCTTAGCAAGTTGGTTGGTGGGTCGGTCAGTTGGTTGGTAGGGTGGTTAGTGTGTCAGCTGGTTGGTTGGGTAGTTAGTCGGTAGGTTGGTTGGTAAGTTGGTGAGTAGGGGGGTTGGTAGGTAGTTTGGATGGTTGCTTGGCTGGGTGATTGGTAGGTTGGTTGGTTGGTTGGTTCGTAGACTGTGTTAGATGGGTGGGTGGGTGGGTGGGTGGGTGGGCTTGTTGCTTTTCTTTGAGCCACCATCATTTAGCACAGAGTCATGTGCATAGTAAGCCCGCAATAAATAGCTGTCGAGTACTCTCACATCCATACTATCTCATTTGATCCTTATGGTCTCTCGGTCCCATTGGCAGGGGAGGAAGCAATAACCTCCAAATTACAGATGTGCGGGCTGTGAATTCAGCCAGACCAGCCTGGGTTCAGAACCAGCAAGTTCTGGAGGCAGAGCCAGGCCCTGCAGAGGTCTGACCGTCAAAGAGCTCTTACTCCCGATGAATGAGAGGAAACCCTTCATGGCAATGTCAAGAAGAAAAATGAGGGAAAATAGCATGTTTGCTCCTTATTACTAATCGTGCGGCCTCTGGGGTTTCTTAGTCTGTATTTTTGGTCCGCTGGTTTTACATAAGCACATTTCCCTCACACCACTCTGCAAATTCAGTTAACCGGCCCTCTCTCCTGTGTCCTTACCACACACGACTACGGTGCAGTCCAAGTGGCAGTGAAAGGCCAGCCACTTCGAATAGGTGCGCATCTACCTATTCGTTGATTACCTCCCACAACAAGGAGCTCCCTACCACCGCTGCCAGCTAGAGGCGGGCCTCTCGGCCCCTACCTTCCATTTCTGTGGGGAAGAGCGAGACTCCAAGCCCCCTGGCCGCTGTCTTCCCCCTTGGACTGCAACACGAAGGCAATGGGTGTTCCTAGCTGGGAGCCTGCAGGATGGGGGACCGTACCCACCCCCCACAGGAGACCTTCCTGGCGTCAGTGAACTCCAGTCCCCGCTCTTCCACCACGAAGTCCAAGGGCTTGATTGAGCAAGTTATCTGGCCCACACCATCCTCGTGGGATCAACCACAGGATGCCCTTGGTGGCGTCTTGCCGACGACGCCTGGAACCGGGCACACAGCGGCGATAACAGCCGAAGCTCACCGGGGCCGACCAGTAACCCCTCTAAGGGCTGACCAGACACCAGACGCCCCTCTTAGCACCCTCCACTCATCATCGCCTGCCTAGTCCTTGCACCCTTCTCACGCGGGGGGGCTCTGGCGCCACCATCCCCACTTTGCAGGTGAAGGAAACGGACCCACAAAGAATGAAGTCACTTGCGCAGGATTTCCCGACTGGCCTGGAAAAGATCGGGCTCATGGCCACAGCGCTGCCGGCACAGAAGAGAGAGACACCGACCAGGGCATGGCAGCTGCCAGCCCTTCTTTGCTATCTTGAGGCGACGTGCGACGACGGTATCGGGCTCCCACTCTCTGAGCGAGTCAGAGCCCCTGGCACGCCGCCTTGGAAGCATGACTGACGGGAGAAAGGAAGAGAAACCTGAGCTTACAAAGTCAACCTTAAGAACGCTGTTTCCCAAAGTGGAAACGATCAACAAAGACCTCCAGTGATGTGCTGCCCCTGCCAAGCCCAGCCACCCAGCGAGCGAGGAACGCACATGCTCGCACACACGCTCCCTGTTGCAACTCGCCCTCCAGCTGGCCTCCCCTCTACCCGGTTACGGGACAGGAAAGTGAGCCTCGCCTCCTTCTCCCCGGCACGGGGGCTAGGAATCGCCACGGCTGCTCAAGGAGGGGAGAATCCGCTAACTCGAGCCGGTTCCAAGGGAAACAGACAGGGACCGGCCGCCGTCTCCCGTGGCTTGTGAAAGCGAGATGCACTTTCTCTCTTTCACAGCCTGTGTGTGAATGCGCGTGCACGTGCGTGTGATCGTCAGTGTGTATGAGTGCACGTTTGCGACAGTGGGAGTGCATGAGTGTGCACTCTTAGTGTGTGATGGGGGGTGTCTGTGTGCGTCTGCGAGTGTGAGGGGCGGGGCGGCGTGGGCCAGGAGCCCCCGTCTGGAACCTCGTTGCCGGGAACAGTGAGCCCAGATCTACACCCCGGTTTCTTCGAGTGCATCCCTGGGGAAATTCCCCCTCCTCCTCTCACTGCCTTCCACCGACTCCCAAACCCCTTGCAGAAGAAAATCCTGAAGCCCTCCCAGCTGCTCTGCGCTAAAGGTGTGGAATGTTGATGTGCAGAGATAAGGAAAAGAAGTTCTCTGCATGAAGGTGGAGACGGTGCCCTAGACCTGCCCACTGAATCAGTCCAACAAACGCTGGGGGGTTGATCCAATCACCCCACCTCAGAGAGGGAAGGATCTGGAGAGCCCGCGCCAGCCCATTTTACAGATGAGGGGGAGAGGGAAGGGAAACCCCAGTGCAGCCTGGGGACCTATGACATGCCAGGCACCTTTCCATCCGCTGTCTTCCTGAATCCTGCGACAGACAGCCCTCTAAGACAAGAGGCCACGTGCAGGGCAGGACGCTAGACCCCAGGAGCTAAGCCACTTGCCTATGAAAGTCACCAGCAAAACCGAGAAGGGACAGATACAGAGCCAGGTCGCCCTTGCCAGGTGGAAGGAGACGCTTCTTACCTACAAAGTGGGCGAAATTAAAGAAGACATTGTCAGTATCCAGCCTAGGAAGGGAGGCAGAGTATTGCAGGCTCCCGAGTTACTCGTGGGATAGAGACGAATACAGGCCGTGGCTGCGTATCCTCCCTTGTGCCTGGTGGTGGCACACAGAAAACTAAGGGAAGGGAGCAACAACAAACAGGTACGATAATGACGTTTTTACACGTGAGTACACAATACTGTTTTTCCAGTCGTTATTAACATGAATATTATAAGAAGATTTTTTTTTTTTCAGTTCTTATTTCTAAAAGTCTCAGGCTCTACTTCCTGTGTCAGGCACAGGACGTCGAAACAGTCTGCCCGGAGACACACAGCTAACAAGCAGAGCTGAGATTCAAGCACATCAAACTATCAAGGCAGATAAAACGTAGAAAGCATATATCTAAGCATATACAATATTAACATTTATTATAGAACCTATAAAAACATCTAGAGCGTATCTGTAACATATAAGATTTTGGCGATTGGTATTTATATGATACATCATGTGCATGTGATTTATATATAATATATAAATGTATCTGGGAGCATTTTACACATGTATAACCCGTGTGTAATTTTGTATGCATATAAATTTACAAACATTTATATATATAATATTTCCAGCGTATAAAACTTGCAAAGGGGAATGTCGTAACAACATAAACTGGCTGGAAATGTCCCTGCCTACCTTGGAATGTAGTGAGTCCCCCATCACGGGAAGTGTGCAGGCAGAGGCTAAGGGGCTGCCCTTGGACAAAGGGAAGCCTTGTCGGAGACAGAGAGGAGCAGAGAACTGTGTGCCGATGAACGTGATGCTCAGTCCTGGTGGCTGGCCTGCTGGGGTGGGCTGGGGAGGGAGGGAGCCCCTCGCGGGTCCTCTTGAAAGACAGGGGTGGGGGGTGGGGGTGGGGGGGATGGCGATGGGGGGGGGTGCATCTGAGCCCCAGGCGGATGGAGATGAGCGGAGGAAACATCCAGAGCCGCCAACCTTGCCTTCCAGTTCTGAGTCTGGCTGGGACAGTGCCAGTGAGAGCCGGTCAGCCCAGCTGCCGCAGCCACCTGCAGGGAGGAAGCAGCTGACAGTGACCCCAGATGGGAACCCTCTCCCTCGCCTTCCCTGGCATCCCCCTGCCATGCTCCCCACTCTATAGCACCAGCCACAGAGAAGGAGTTCATCCCCACGGAATCGGAATCGGCAGAACATCAGAGCGAAGGGGGTACAGAAATGAAACCGGCTCCAACATACAGCAGGCTCTGCTCGGTACCAGGGCTTGTGGGAAAAGACGCTGGGACCTGACGGTTCCTCACTCTCTACAGTCTGATTCCCGGGGGCGTCAGAGCCAGAAAGGCTTGGTTCTAGATCCCGGCCAGGCACTTACTGGCCTGCGTTAAGTCATTTGCTCTGACTGAACCTTACTTTCCTCCTCTATAAAATGCGATAACACTAGACCCTATCTGCTAGGACGGTTGAGCTCTTACCCCGAAATGCTTTTATGAACCTTGGCTAGCTCAGAGCCCGACACACTGCGGGTGCCCAACAGACGTGAGGTTCCTTCCCCTTTTCCTGAAGACGTGTGAGATGTGTGAATATGACGGCTCTAAAAGCAGACCAGAATCCGAAGATGTGGTTCTAATCTTATGCCTGCCTCTGTCTGCTTCACAGAGTCTCTCCAGGCCTCACTTCCCCTCTGAGAAACGAAGGGCTTAGACCTCAGAGCTTTCCGCAGACCACCCCGGTAGATGAGTCTGTGATGAAGGAAAGGTCTCTGGAATCCGCATCATAAGAAGCAGCACGGGGGAATCGGACTCACACCAGTTTCTGAGACCCACTACACAGGATGACGCCTCATTCAATGACCTCCCTTCCTTCTCTCCACAGCACTCCTGAGAGGCAAGGGGGTGCCGGGCTTATTCCCATTAAAGATGGGGAAGCAGGGAGGCTGCCTCACTCCAGGTGGTAGGGAACCTCCTACTCTTGGCTCCCAGCTTGGTGCAGTCCCCACCCCCTTTCCTCAGAAAGATAAAATAAAATCATCATAAGAAGGCCGTGACTCAGACACCTCTCTCGCCTCCAGCCACAGGGCCGGGTCCCGGCACCTCAGCTCTGTGGCCCCATCCCCAAAGTCTTGTGGTCACAGCCCTTACTCAACTCCGCATGTGTCTGAGAGTGACAGAGGAAGAGAGAACTCCCGTAGCACAGTCTTCCTTCCCTCCCTTGCCACAGTCAGAAATAAAAGCCCTTACTCATTTTTTGAAAGACAGAGCCAAGGCAGGGAGTCACTGTTGGGTGGGGGTGGGGACCAGCCTGTTTGGGGAGGGGTGGGGGAGGGCAAGGAAGATGTAAGCGTTGTGAAACCACACTCTGTATTTTGCTCGCTCCCTGTGTCTCCTCCCAAAGCCGTTCCTTATTTGGGGAGCATTTAACTACAGTCAGGGTTCCATTTGCATGAGAAGTTCTTGGGAGGGAAAAAGGACTTGTCACATCTCTCCCACAAGAGTGTGTTCACACCAAGAACAAGGGAGATGCCAACAGTGGCCTTTGCCGTCACCAGAAGTGGCAGCTGAGTTGAAGAATTTCTTCCTCTAGGCACATTTTCTCCTGTCTCCCTATGAACTGACTTCTCCCTGGGGAAAGTGGATCTCGCTGTCACCAGCACAGCCCCCAGCCTGCCCTCCCCGCTCAGCGCTCCGGCTAAAATCATGTCCTGTCTCTGCTGCAGGTTTATGAGGCCTTGTTTCGAGGATGACAGTCTCTTCGGGTGAGAACAGGAGAGCCAGGGCCAACTGTTACAAAACAGGCTTCTTGGAAGGAAGCCGGCAGGGATGGGGAGGGAGACCCACAGTCAAACTAGGACAGCATTTCCCAAGAGGAGCCCAGCAAGACTCCACATGATTTCAATCAGGGAAGGACACCCGGCTGTTAGCTACCCCACCTCCCAGCCAGCAGCAGAGGCATCCAGATGTCTGCACAACATCCTGTCTCCCCCAGGTGCCCAGCCTCCTCGCACTGCTAGCCTTTCGCTGCCCCCGCGGGGCACACCTGGAATGCGCTCCAGCCCGCGGTGCTCTCCAAGGCCAGTCATAATTGCTCAAAACGCTCGCACATGGGTGTAGTTTACAGACTATTTCACCGCTGTGATAGGGTCGGACATGAGGTGACGAAACTGCCCAGGCCCTGAGCTGCTCCTGGGCTGCTGCTCCTAGGGGGACGTTTCAGGGTGTTACACAGGAAGTGTCATGGCAGCCCTGTTTATGCTCAGTGGGGGATGCGTTTCCAGGCGGAACTCCCGGCAGGAAATGAAGTAAACGTCTCTTCCGCTCAAGGCAGGGTTTCCAGGCCGCTGCCATCTGCACAACAGGGACAAGTGCAAGAGGCAGGGAGCTGCTGGGCTGAAATGTCGCTGCGCTCAAGGGGGCCTGGGGTGCAAAGCTGGTCCGAGGGCAGACCCGGGCCGTGGGCTCGAGGCCAAAGCCACAGAGCTGATCTGAGTGGCCCAGGACGGTTTCCCCAGCCCTTCCTGTGAGTGCAGACAGGAGCCCTTGACCCAGTGCCCCCCAGGCTCCCACGTGGTGACTGCAGGGATTCTGAAATATAGTTTCTGTTCAGTGCCCACCACACCTGGGCCGTTCTCGCTAACCCTGACTGGCAGCCCATCCAGTACTCTCATCCACGCACACCCAGGCCCAGTGGGTCCTATCTGACTCCCGCCACGATCCACACACCCCCCCCCCCCCCCCGGGGCAAAGCCACGCAGGCAGCCCCCTCAGAGAATTCCAGCAGAACCACTGCCGTGGGCACACCTTTGCATCTGTCAGTTCCTCTGAACACCTGACCACTCTGCTCACAGAAGGTCTTCCCCTGGATGGGACGTTCAGACTGTACCCTTTCTCCGCCTGGCTGTCCCCCACCCCCTCCACAAACGGGGCCCCGTCCCATTCATGGACCACATTGTCCACATCTGGTCCAAAGCAGCGACGTCTGGGTCTCCTTTTTATTGTAACAAGCCCAAGACCTAGACCTCCTGAATTCAGCTCCCAAGATGTCAGGTTTACAACCCAATCTCTGAGTAAAAGCCCAAGGACAAAGCAAGTTCAGGGCAGCATGGGCTCAGTCCTTTGTTCCCCAACCAAAAGCACGGTGCATTTTCCACCTTCGGCCTCAGTTCGCTCCCCTCCCGTCTGCCCCTCACTCTGCCTGTCTGTCCTCCACTGGAGGTCATTTTGCAAGGCCTTGGCTACAGCAGCATTCCCTTCTACTCCAAAGTGGGAGAGGCTCCAAAGGTCAAAGAGGACCCAGTGGAGGACCCAATGGAACCTGAAGCTTTTAGACCAGAGCCCTCGGCCTGGGGACTGTGGACAGCTTCAGAAGGTGCAAGGGCCCCTGTGTGTGACTGTGCCAGACTGCATTTTCCGGAGGGCTTTTGTCACGTTCTCACAGTGTTCTGTGACCTCAAGAAGGCTCAAAACCAAAGCAGAAAAAGGGAGGAGGAGAAAGCTGGGAGTACCTGCTCATCTGTTAGTCAGCCAGCCCTTCAGCACCTGTCACCGAGGGCCTGCTGTGCGCCAGGCCCTGTGCTGGGCCCTGGGCATACAGTGGTGATTAAACACTGTCCTTGTGGACTTACAGCCTGTGGCGGGGACAGAGAATCAATCGAAAAAGCACACGTAAGTGTAGAAGACCAATTCTGCCAAGAAGAGGCCCACAGATGAGCCCAGGAAGTGCGAGCCGCCTGCTGAGATGAGGGTAGAGGTTCGGGGCTGGCAGATGGGCTGTGGCCAAATCCCAAAGACCCCGGAGTAGCCGTTGCCGAGGCAGGCCTTCGGGGGGCTTGGTGTGAGGAGGGAGAGGCTGGCAGGGCATGGCAAGTAACCCTGTGGGGGCAGCGATGAGTGGTTCCAAAGCATGGTGGGTTCAGGCACCTGGAGAAGGTCGCTCGGCTTCCTGTTCCCACGTCACAGGAACTGCCATCTTCCAGGAACCCGAGAGCGGAGGCTTGCGGGAAAGCCCAGGACCCAACTAGGGAGTTCGTCACTCGCCCTCCAAACCTTCTCCAGCCAAATGTTGGGTCTGTGAGCTCCTCACTGATAGGGCTTGTCTAGCAGAGTCCCGGGCCCATACTGGACAACGGACAGTTGGCTTTATGAAAAAATTCCCGGGGGTTGGGGGAGGGGGGAGGGCGGCTGTGGTCCCATCGGTGCCACCACAGACCCCCTCCTCACCTGAGGGCTGGATGGCGACTGAGGAGCCGAGGTAGCAGGTTCTGTCTCTCAAACCGAACCCGGCCCCCAAGCCACAGGACACGGAACCCATGTGGAACCGGACACATCACTAGTCAAGAGGTGGAGAGTTAAAACCCATAGCTGAGCTGGCGTAGCTGTTTCCCATAGGCAGAGCCTGCGCGTTGGGTCAGAAAATACGGCCCCATCAGATGCTGGAGAGTAACTATCCATCAGAGCCACAGAATGCCAATGCACTGCTCTCCCCACAAGGAACGAGCAAACTTATGATTTGGGGAGAGGAATCAATTGCTTCAAGTATGACACGTGCAGACGGCTGTGCCCTGAAGAACCCATTTTATTTTTTTTTTAATTTTTTTTCAACGTTTTTTATTTATTTTTGGGACAGAGAGAGACAGAGCATGAATGGGGTAGGGGCAGAGAGAGAGGGAGACACAGAATCGGAAACCGGCTCCAGGCTCCGAGCCATCAGCCCAGAGCCCGACGCAGGGCTCGAACTCACGGACCGCGAGATCATGACCTGGCTGAAGTCGGACGCTTAACCGACTGCGCCACCCAGGCGCCCCTGAAGAACCCATTTTAAATAAACACCTACAGGGCATTAGAATGAGCACCGAGGAAAGGCCTCATCCAAGGGATTAAAGCCCAGCAGTCAGCGTGCTGGAAAACTTCCTCTCCATCCTGACCCCTTCCACACCCTTCTCCCAGCCACCAAAGCCAGGTCTTCACCGCGGACTTCCCCTCTCTCATTCCCTCCCACCCCCTTATGCCTGTGCGTCGTCATCTCCCTCCTGAACTGCTGACCAGGGTCCTCATGGACCTCCCCATCTCCGGGCTCTCCCCTCTGTTCCAGCGTCCTCCTGGCTACCACACTGAACACGTGTAAATCCAGCCTAATGTTCCCAGCTCAAAGTCCAGCAGTGCCTCCTTAATGCCTCCCAAGGTCAAGGCCAAGGCACTCCGCCCAAGGCTGAACTAGTAAGAGCAACCCCCACCTTCTTGCCAGTCTTTGGCCGTAGCCTCAGCTCGTCTAACCTCTCGTTGGAGCATCACATAATTTGCTGGCTCTTGGGTGTCACCACCGGGCAGCCCCCACATTCCTCAGACTCGCTGTGGTCAAGACAAAACGGGTCACCTCGGCCCCACCCACCCCAAATTGCTCTCTTCTCCCGGTCCAGTAAACTCCCCCTTCCAGATATGTGCGCGTGCACACACACACACACACACACACACACACACTGGAATATTACTCAGCCATAAAAGAAGATGAGGCTGGGCCATTTGCAACAGCATGGACGGATGTAGAGGGTATAATGTTAAGTAAAATAAGTTAGGCTAAGAAAGACAAAGACCGGGGCGCCTGGGTGGCTCAGTCGGTTAAGCGTCCGACTCCAGCTCAGGTCATGATCTTAGGGTTCATGGCTTTGAACCCTGACTCGGGCTGTGCACAGACAGCCAGGATCCTGGAGCCTGCTTCCGATTCTGTCTCCCTCTCTCTCTTTGCCCCTCCCCTGCTTGTGCTCTCTCTCTCTCTCTCTCTCTCTCACACACACACACAAATAAACATTTAAAAATTTTTTTGATTAAAAAAATTTTTATAAAAGAAAGACAAATATCATCTGATCTCATTCATATGTGGATTCTAAAAACACCAATAAAGAAACAACCAAACAGTAGAATCAGACCTGTAAATACAGAGAACAAATTGATGGCGGCCAGAGGGGAGGAGGTGGGCGGATGGGCAAAATGGATGGAGGGGTGAGGGAGACACAGGCTTCCCATTATGGAATGAGTAAGTCACGGGAATAAAAGGCACAGCGCGGGGAACAGAGCCGGTGGCATTGTAACCGTGTGGCATGGTAACAGATGGCAGCTAGACTTACGGTGATCGCAGCGGACCAGAGAGAAGTTGAATCACTCTGTTGTACACCTGAAACTAATGTAATGTTGTGTCAACTCCACTCAGAGAAAAATAAAATATAGTCCCCCTGCTAGCCAGCCGGGACCACATCCAAGCGGGCGGTCCGGGACCTGCGGGTCTTGCCTCCTGAACTCCCAGCCAAGCTCATCCCCCGCCCCCCGTCTCCACCAGCCTGAAGCCTGCACCCATCGTGCCTCCCACCCCACAACCTCAAGTGATTGCTCTGGCCTTCACTGACCCGCTTCTCCTCCAAGGCAACACCAGCTGCTGCCATAAATAACCACAGCGTCCGGGGGTTAACGGGATAGAACTTTCTCGCTTATGTCACGGTCCGATACCAGCGCTCCCGGCTGCAACGGGAACTCTTCCCGCACGTGGTGAGTCAGAAACCCACGTCCCTTCCATTCTGTGTCTCTGCCAGGCCCCCCGAGGCTTCCGGCCTCTCGGCTTGCAGACGGTGAGGAAAAGTCACGGGGCTTCTCCTCTTCTGTAGAGACCGGCTTTACCTCCAGCATCACTGATTGATTGAGAGCCAGTCATCTGGCTACACCTGGATGCAGGGGCCTCTGGGAAATGTAGTTCTTCTGGGATAGCCTCGCTCCACGGGGCAGCACCACGCCGCACGGGAGGGATCCTGAGTCGCTCGGCGGACCACGGCCATCTGGCCACGCCACGCTCGCTCATGCATCGGAAGGCCAGTCCAGCATCCTTGGAACCTGCAGAAGGTGTCCTCTGAACAGGTGTGGCTCGGCTCCCCAGCTCATCTCCTCCCACGTGTCGTGTCTGCCCTGTGCTCCCAGCCGGCTGGAAGCCTTGAAGGTCTCTCCCTCTACAGGCGCCGGCCTTCTCTGCCTGCCTTTGCTCCCGCGTTCTCTCTGCAGGTGCCAGGGAAAGTGAGGAGGAGCCTACAGACAGCAGACCGGGGCGGGGGTGGGGAGGGGGCCCTTCCAAGCCCATCTGAGACCCGGAGGAAGCTGGATTCCAGGGCACAGCCCATCGTGCTTAACTGCCCTCCTGGCGTGGCCAGGCTGTGGACTGGACCTTCGCACACCTCCCTTCGCTGGAACCTTCCAGCAGGCCTAGAGGAGGGGACAGTGGCCGCATCCCCTCTCCAGATTAGGAAACGGAAGCCCTGGACGGGAGGGGGTTCCGTTCAGTGCCACGGACATTTGCTAGGTGGCTGTGACGTGCTAGACAGTGAGGACACACTGGGTCCCCTCGCCCTGTGCCACCACCTCAGAGGCTCAGCCCAGAGCCCCGATCCCAGGCCTCTCGTCCCAAGGCAGCCTTTCTGGCCTCTGCCACGGGGCATCTGGGCTAATAAAGAACAATCCACCAGACTACCTGCCACGGGTTCCATAAGAGTGGGCTGGAGCCGTGTCCCCCACCAGCTCTCTGACACTCCACAAACTAGGGCTGCATCCCGGGGCCACGGAGAGGAGGGAGGACCACACACAAGTGGCCTGGAGAGAATCGAGGGGGACCCTGCAGAGGGGCAGGGGTTAAAGCTTACCTGGAGGCTTGAAGACTAAGCAGGAGTAACCTGAGGAGAGATAGAGGAAGGTTCTAGATGGAAGGATCAGAAAGAAGAGTGTGTAGGGGAGCCCAGGGAGGCTGGAGGGGGCCAGAGGCCAAGCCTGGGGGCAGTGGACGCAGCCACAGCCCTGGAGCAGGAAAAGCCTGGAGGGAGGCTGGCTAGCTAACGTCACCTTTCTAGAGCCGGCCACCGGGCTTTGGCCACAGCAGCAATGTGGTCATCACAGCCGGATCTGCAGAAGACAACAGCCAGGGCGCCTCTGACCCCCAGGGTCCCAGCCCACCTGGCGCCCATCAGTTCCCAAGCCGCCACCGCCCCCCTTCACCTCAGAAAAGGAGCCTGGGCTTGCTTGAAACAATCCCAAATCAATAATACATCTTACTCAAATAGTAGCAAATCTCTAATTGAAACCAATCGTGGAATCACATTCTCCTCCCTTCCAAAGAGCTGTGCTGTTGATTAAGAGAAGGCAGACAGCATTATTTCCCACCCAGGGACCCACCCAGGTCCTGCTCAAGGCCCCCTTCCCTGCTCCCCGGCTGTGGAAGAAAAGGCAGCGGGAGGACTGTGGGCTCCGGAGAGGCCTGGGGTCCAGCGCTGGCTGTGGTGTGGGCTTCCCCGTGTGGTCCCCAGAGGGCCGAATGCTCTTGGGGGCAGTCCTGCTACGAGGAGAGACTCCCTCTCCCCAGACCTAGGCTGGGTGTTCCTGTCTCTGCAGCCCCAATGATAAGCAGGAAGGGAAGGAGGGCGGGAAGAAGGAGGGAGGGAGGAGGGAAGGATAACACAGGGCCTGGAGGTGCCGAGAGGGTCTCCCTGTGGGAGCCCGGAAGTGGCCGGGAGGCGGGGAGCTGGGAACCCCAGCGGAAGGCCAGCAATTGGACCCAGCTTCTGGATCTCAAGGCCACTGTCACCTCCCCCTCCCACCCCAGCCTTGAGCAGCCCACACCCTGCGGGGCACAGCTGTTCGTCACCTTTCCAGGAGATGCCGGTGGGCTAGACTGAGTCATCTACCCTTTTACCAGAGACCTTTGTGGCCAGCCATTCACGTGACCCTGGCTCTAGGGAGGCAGCCCATCACCTAGGGACCCGAGCCCCTGTCCCTGCCCAGCCCCTGCCCTGGGCTCACCGTCCCCATCTCCACGGGAAGCCTCCTGGGGACACGCAATGTGTGTGTCACCACATGGTGCCACTTTGTGCAAATGGGTCTCCCCGAGCCAGGATCCTGCTCACCGGGGCCCCCTCAGGACCTCTGAATCTTGCCTCCTGAGCGTCAGGGGGTCCACCTGCACCCATGGAGTAAACCACTGTGTCTGCATTCACCCTTCGCCCTCCCTCTCCTTGGCATTCCTTGGGACGACTCGCCCACTGTATATGGTACCCGGGGGACAATTAGTCATGGGTCCTGTTTCCCCCCTTCTGCCGCAGGGGCCGGGTGGCCAGAGCAGTTCGTCCAGGGATGGCTACGTGAGGCAAGAGAGGCCACTCACAGGCTTCCGCCGGGATTGCTAGGCTTGGAGGATGCCGGCACCGTCTTACCTGCCACACGAAGCCAAGAAGTGGACAGCAGTACCGGGAGGTGCGTGAGGGAGTGGGGAGGCTTGCGGGCACCGCTTGAGGCTCTGGACCCCGCTGCACATGAAAGTTCCCACGGATATCTCAGTCACCCGGAACAGTAAGGCCCTTGGCCTCCAACGCAGACGAGTTGGGTTCTGTCGCTGTCGTCACGGGACTCCGACCCAACACGGGCCATCGAGGGGCTCCTCGTCGGGTCTGAATGGAAACGCCACGGAGATGTGTGCGTATCACGGAGCCCGAATGCAGGACTAGGAATGGCCCACGGGCAGCACACTCACAGTGAACTCCAGGGTCGCTGGTTCCCAACCCCGTTGAGGTCGTGGACTGCATTATAATGTCAAAAAGAAAATCTCGCGGGGCGCCTGGGCGCCTCAGTCGGTTAAGCGTCCGACTTCGGCTCAAGTCATGATCTCTCAGTTCATGGGTTCGAGCTCCACGTCGGGCTCTGTGCTGACAGCTCGGAGCCTGGAGCCGGCTTCGGATTCTGTGTCTCCCTCTCTCTGCCCATCCCCGGCTTGTGCTCTGTCTCTCTCTCTCTGTCTCTCAATAATTAATTAATTAGTTAATTAATTAATAAAAGTATCTTGGGTGCCTAGGTGGCTCAGTCGGTTGAGCCTCCGACTTCAGCTTAGGTCATGATCTCATGGCTCGTGAGTTCGAGCCCCACATCGGGCTCTGTCCTGACAGCTCAGAGCCTGGAACCTGCTTCGGATTCTGTGTCTCCCTCTCTCTCTCTCTCTCTCTCTCTCTGCCCCTCCCCACCTCTCAAAAATAGACATTAAAAAAAGTTTTTTAATAAAAAAATTTTTTAAAAAAAGAAACTCTCGCAAAGCCCCACAAAAAAAAAAAACAAAAACAAAAACAAAAAAACGCCGACACTTTTCGTATCCCCAGAGAGACTGAGAAAACATACGAAGAATTCAGTAAACCCTTTAAATGACTTCGTGTTTTTTCTCTATCAACAGTATTCACGTACGTCGGAGAAAACGCGTCACAGAGACACGCGTGAGAATGTTCGTTTTCAATGCTGAGAAATGCCGGTGGCGTGGGGACTTGGGAGGGAAGAAGTCCCCGCAGGTCTGCCCCCCCCCCCCCCCCTCCGCACCCCCCACCACCCCCGGCCCCAAGCAGTGAGCCAGAAACTAAATTCCCAGCTCCTCCGGGGCAAGGTTGCCAATCTCAAGCTCCAGTCCCTCCTCTGGGACACTGGGGAATCACGTGACTCTTCTCCCTGTTCCTAGAGGCCCGTGCCGCCCCGTCCAGCTGGCTCAGCCACCACCGGGTTCAGGGACCTATGTCTGACACGGGCCCCAGCACTCACGTCCGTGTAAGGCACTTCTTCAGGGTTTGTGTCTTCAGCTGGTTTCTGGGGCGGCTTCACGCCCCCCCCCCCCCGCCGCCCCACTTAGCATGCTTGACGTCAGTGACTCTCAGCGTTAGCCTGCGTCAGATCAGCCAGGAGATCCCGGAAATCCGGAATCCCGGGCCTCATCCCACACTCGAGTCTGCAGGCTGGGGTAGAGCCCAAGAATTCACATCCCTGACAAGCTTCTGGCTGCGGCCTTCATCGTGAGCTGTTGTGGTTCACCCCGCGTCCTGCCTTCCAACTGCGCCCTCGGTAGCCCGCCCGCGGGTGTAAGAGGGTCACTTGGGATAGAGAAAACCACTCTGGTTGGAGCCTCCGTGGCCCAGCGGCTTCCTGTGACACTTCAACCTTCCCCGGGGAGCCTCCTGACCGCTTCCCACCCGATACAGTGAGCAAAGGCGGCCGGGCTGTCCAGCGTGTCCCCTGCCCGCCCCCAGGCCCCATCTCTACTCCTGTAGTCCGACAAACTGACTTAGCCAGGCCCAAACACCCTCGATTCTTCTGTAATCTGGGGGGGCTAAAATTCCCCTCTTTGCGTTGGCAAGCGGGAAGATCAGAGCCAAATTTCTAGCAAGCGTAAGGGGCCCGTGGTGGCATCTCATGAACTTAGTTCAGCCCACCTTCCATTTTCTTTCTCCTTTTCTCTGTCTTCTTATCCTAAAGTCCTCCTTATGGGTTCTTTCCTCTGGCACAACTCATCACATGCCTCTAGGTGCGAGCGGTAAATAACCGAAGAGTGATACAGCAAATCTGGCAGGACGGGGACCAGGGTGTCCCCTCCGGAGCCCCACTCCGGCCGGGGCTCCTCCGCCCACGCTCGGGCCCTCGACCATCCCTCCTCCGGAGGAGCTGACGATCACGGGGGGTCTTCCGGAGCAAACCCTGGAGAGCTTTCCAGAGCTGTGCCACCTCCCTCATTTTATTTTTCCCAAACTTTGGAAATTGCTCTGAAACCCGATCGAACGTTTCCCCAGCACGCAAGCGGACGACAAGCCAAAGCCTCCCCAGCCATCCATTTTGCCGGTTATTCTGGGAGAACACGAAGAGCTCAACAGAAGGAACAGAAGTGCATTTCATTACCCCAAGAAGACACCAGGAGCGGAATATGGTTCACAGAGGTCACGGAGTTCTGACAGGCGCATTTTGCTAAACAATTACCTGTTTTGTGCGTTGTCGTTAACTACGGCATCTTCCATAAAATGTCCAAATGTTACTGAGGAGGGAATTGGACCTCGGGGCCCTATTTCCGGCCACATTACAGGGCGGTAATTAACTCAGCTCAGAGGTCCTGCTCTCCCCCCTGGCAGCGCCAAGTGCTGCCTTTTACAACGCTCCTTTCAAGAACACCTCGAGAGGTTACCGATTCAGAGCTCGAGGACCTTGTCTACAAAAGGCTCCGCGCCGTCCCCAACATCACACCGCCAGGCAGGCTGGCGCACCTTCACTACCCCCCACCCGAAGGATCACCCGCCGGGGCAAAATGGTTCTCGGAGATTCTGTCAAAGGAGCACACACTGATCTTCCGCAGGAAATCCTGTCCTCTTGGCCACGTTGGGACCCCAGACCCTACTTCTGGATGCCTCTGAGAGCCAGTCAATGGCTGGGGAGCCCCCAAGCGTGAATCCCATCTCCTGGGAGAAGCAGTCCTTCTTCTATGACAAGAGCGCGTCCCCGTTTGCCATCTTCTTCCACATGCACCCCACATTCCGGCCTCACACGAACGCCAGGCGGTTCTCCGAAGGCGCCGCGTCCTCGAGGTCTCTCCGCCGTCACCCCTGCTGCCCCACCTTCTTCTGCCCCTTCATCTCCTCTTGACAAACCCCACTCATCCTTCAAGAACCTACGCCGTCATGAACTCGCTCCGACAGCCTCGCTCCAACCCCCCTCTGCGAACACTCGCCACGTTCTTCTGTCTCTCTTGGCCGCTGGGGCTCTGTCAAGCCGAGTCCCAGCTGAAGGCCAATTCCGAGCTCACACTCGTGGAAGGAGGCAGCGTGGCCTGGTGGCAAGGACCCTTTCCCTCCCAGTCACGCTACAGTTCTACTCAGTAAATACCACGAATACAGACGCACGCGCACAGCACGTCTACTCATAAATCACACTTTTATCTGCTTTAGCCATCGGGTTCCAAGTCAGCTTTAATTTTTAAAACAATAACAAAGTTGTTTTGTGCTTTAAAAGAAAAAAAAAGTTACCCTACGAATACGACACTGGTTTCCAAGAGGGGTGGAATGAAGGTAGGGACCACACCCTGGGAGGGGCCCCACGGGGCTGCCTGGGGAAAATGCACAGGGCATCCCCGGCAGGGGGAACAGCACATGCGAAGGCCTCACCGCTGCATGTGGATCGGCTCTACTGGGCGGCCCCTGGCCCTCTGCCCCTTCTTGAGGCCCAGCAACCACCCCTCCAAACCAGACCTGATGGGGACAGCTCATCACCTATGCTACGATGGCGTACTCACCAGACCTTGCTGGTTTCGTTGACTTCTCAACATCGTTTACTTAAACTCTCCCCAGCCACACCCTCGTGAGTGTGTGACCCACTCCCCTCCAGGACCCAGACCCACACCACTTAAACCTCGATTCATCCATCCACTCAACCACCAGAAAGAAAAGGATGCGCATTTGTAGCGTGCCCACACGGGGCCAGGCACTCTGCCCGTGTGGCTTCATTTGACCCTTGTCACAATTCTGTGATGCAAGGGTCACCCACCGTTTTGGAGAGGAGGAGACTAAGGCAGAGAAAGGTGGAGTGGCTGGTCTTTTTTCTTTTAATCTTAGAGGGATCTCTTTTAAATGTCCATCTCTCACCACGAAGTGCCATGACTAAGAGCCACCCGTCCCTACCTGACTCATGTACAAGGAGATTCCTGAATGAGGCGCACTTCCTGGGGGAGGGGGTGTGACCAAATGCATGGTGTTTGCGATTTTTTCTTGTTATCTCTGTCCTTTTATATGTCGCTTACGGTTTTAGAACAATGAACATCCATCGCTTATAAAAATAATAGCGATTCTAAGAAGTTTAAAAACAGGGGCTTCTTACAGCGCAAAGTAAGTCCGTGAGGAGCGCATTGTGCATTCCCCTGTCACGACAGCAGGGCTGGAAGTCGAAGAACAGTGTCCAACAGCACTTTGACTTCAGACACCGGTTCAGCCCACCGCGTCCACCCCTCCCATTAAAACAAGCCAGTGAGCTGTGGGCATTTGCCTTCATCTTTACTCAAATGCAACTTCATACTTAGGAATTAAGAATAATTTGCGATCTAGAAATTTGCGGGTATCACACACTAGGGTCATATGACTTGTTAGGGAAGGTGTTTCTGGTCTGGTTTCCAGGAATTGAGAGAATCGGAATTTCCCGATGAGCCACAAAGAGCCCCGTGACATCCAGATGGGGGCCCTTCCCCCAGGATATACTTGGAGCCCCTGCGGGGAGGAGGTCAAGTCCAAGGGTCCATCCACCTGGAAGCATCAGGATTCCGTGTTTCAGCCCATGGAGAGAACATCTACCTACCGATGATGACCTCGTGTCTCAGGCTAAGTCCAAGAAAGGGTTGTGGCCGCTGGACCTAAACTAAGGAGGATTCAAAGTTACATTTGGGCTCGTGAGCAAGAGCAATGATTGGTTAGTCAGGTCGGCCATGGCCACGAGAGGCACCGGGACCATAAACTCTGGGAATTTCTCAGTCTGGTTCCAAGTCCTCAGACTCAAGAAACTTAACCCAAACCTTTGTTGTAGGACTTCCTCCAAATAATTAAAATCACTCGGATCACCGCAGAACGACATACTACTCCCCAGTTCACCTTTCCTGCTCTCCTGTGAACAGCTGAATTTTAGTCTCAGCATTCTTGCTTTCAGTCAGGTTTAGTGAAGTGCAGCTGTTGTACAATAAACTTCACCAACTTTAAATGTCCAGTTTGGTTAAGTGTTGACAAATGTAGCCACCGCAATAACCACCACTATATTCATGATCTAGAACACCATCACCCCTAAAGTTCCCTCGTGCCCTTCTTCCCGCCCTTCCGATTCATGGGTCTGCCCTCTCTCACCGCGGCTTTACCTGTTCTAGAATGTTCCGCAAGTGAAGCTAACGCACATAGAATCTCTAGCTTCTTTCACTTGGCATCTCCCATGTAACATAACGCATTTGAGAGTCACCGTGTTTTGCACGGAAGGGGAGCTTGTTGCTCTATTGCTGACTATCATTCCATTGTTTGCTTATTCATATCATCACCGATGAACATTAGAGTGGTTTCCAGGCTCTTCGGTTATTATGAATAAATTTAAGCGAAAACCTTCGTGCGAACTTACGTACTTCTCTTAGGTGAGTACCAAGGAATGCTATTGTCAGGGGTCCACAGTAAAGGCGTGTTTAGCTTTGTAAGAAACTGCCAAACTCTTTCCAAAGCTATGAATTATTTTACTTTCCGTTACATTACGATGTAATTATTTTACATTCGTATGAGAGTTCTGGTTCCTCTTTATCCTTGTCAGCACTGTGGTTATCAATTTTTTTTTTCAATTTTTAGCAATTAGACTTAGCTGGTCATGGTATCTTATTCTGGTTTTACTTTGTATTTCCCTAATGGTTGATGGCATTGAGTACCTTTTCCTGGGCTTATTTGACATTCATATATCTTCTTTAGCAAAGCGTTTGTTCAAATATTTTGCCTATTTTTAGGGGCTCCAGGGTGGCTCAGTCGGTTGGGCGTCTGACTTCGGCTCAGGTCATGATCTTGCGGTTTGTGAGTTCGAGCCCCATGTCAGGCTTTGTGCTGACAGCTCAGACCCTGGAGCCTGCTTTGGATTCTGTGACTCCCTCTCTCCGTCTCTGCCCCTCCCCTGCTCATGCTCTGTCTCTCTCTGTCTCTCAAAAAATAAATAAACGTTAAAAAAAAAAATTAGAAATCTTTGCCTAATTAATCCAAGGTCATGAGGATTTTCTCCTACGTTTTCTTTAGAGGTTTTATAATTTAAGCTCTTGCATTTAAGGTTGTGAACCATTTTGAGCTAATTTTTTTTTTTTTTTTGAGATGGGAAGTAAAAGTTGAGGTTTATTTTTTTTTGCATATGGATATCCAATCGTTCATTGAGTTGCTTGGGACCACAGTCAAAACCCAAGTGAACCTGTACGTCTGGGTCTCTTGCTGGACTCTGTATTCTAGTCCATTGATCTATAAGTCTACCTCTCTGCCAATACCAACAATCTTGATTATTGCAACTTTACAGTAAGTCTTAAAATCAGGTCATATGAATACCCCCAATATTTTTTAATTATTTAGGCCATTCTAAATGCTTGTTATTTCTTTTTTTTTTTTAACGTTTTTTTTTTTTATTTATTTTTGAGACAGAGAGACAGAGCATGAACGGGGGAGGGGCAGAGAGAGAGGGAGACACAGAATCGGAAACAGGCTCCAGGCTCTGAGCCATCAGCCCAGAGACCGACGCGGGGCTCAAACGCCCGGACCGCGAGATCGTGACCTGGCTGAAGTCGGACGCTTAACCGACTGCACCACCCAGGCACCCCAATGCTTGTTATTTCTACATACACTTTAGAATCAGCTTGTAAACTTCTACTTTTAAAATTTCTGCTGAAATTTCAATTAGGATTTCTTTGACTATATGGATAAATATAGGGAGATTTAATACTGAGTCCTGTGAGGGGCACCTGGGTGGCTCAGTCGGTTAAGCGTTTGACTTCGGCTCAGGTCATGATCTCGCCATCCATGAGTTCAAGCCCCATGTCAGGCTCTGTGTTGACAGATCAGAGCCTGGAGCCTGCTTCGGATTCTGTGTCTCCCTCTCTCTCTGCCCCTTCCCCACTTGTGCTCTGTCTCTCTGCCTCTCAAAATTAAATAAACATCAAAAAAAAAAAAATACTCAGTCCTGTGATCTGTAATCATAATGTATCTCTTCCTGTATTTGAATCTTCTTTAATCCTTCTCAGCAATGTTTTTCAGTGTTCAGTATACATACACATGGTTTTGGTTCCATTTCTCCCTTAACATTTCTTTTTTCATATAATTATAAATGGTATTGCTTTTAAAAGTTTAAATGACAGGTATTCACTGATATTATGCAGGAAATGCAATTTACTTTTGCGGTGCCTGGGTGGCTCAGTCGGTTAAGCATCCAATATCCTTGATAACAGCTCAGGTCATGTTCTCACGGTTTGTGAGATCGAGCCCCGCATCAGGCTCTGTGCTGACAGCTCGGAGGCTGCTTGGGACTCTCTCTCTCCCTCTCTCTCTCTCTCTCTGTCTCTGCCCCTCCCCTGCTTGCTCTCTCTCTCTCTCTCTCTCTCAAAATAAAGAAATAAACATTTAAAAAAAGACAATTCAGTCTACTTTTGTATACTGACCTTGTATCCTGCAACCTTACCAAACTCACTTGTCAGTTCTAAATGGATTTTTGTCAAATCATTGGTATTGTCCATGCAAGAATTAATGTCATCGGGGAAGAAAAAGTTTTACTTCTTCCTTTCCAATTCATATGTCTTTTTTTTTTTCTTACGACATTGTCTAAGATATCACATATAATGATGAATAGGTGTGGTAAATGTAGATATCATTGCCTTGTTCCTGATCTAAGGGGAAGCGTTCAGTTTTTCACCACTCAGTATGATGTTAGCTGTAAACTTTTGTAGATTTAGGAAATTCCTTTATAAATAGTTTGCCGAAGGTTTTTAACCAACACTGAGTGTTAAATTTTGTCAAATATCATATATTTGTCAATATAATTTTTCAAATAATTTTGTCAAATAAGCATACATTTTTTGTCTTTTTAGTTTGCTATCATAGTGAATTACATTAATTGATACTTTAATTCCTGGAATAAAACCCACTTGCTCATGATATATCATCATTTCATATGATGAATTCATACTGAATTCAACTGGCTAAATATTTGTTAGGGATTTATGTCCAAGAGAGATAGTAATCTGTAGTCTTCTCTTCTTGTAATATCTCTATGTGGTTCAGACATCAGGGTAATGCGAGCCTCATAAAAGGAGTTAGATTACTCCCTCCTCTTCTATTTGCAAGAAGTTTTAGTGTACAATTAATAATACTTCTTTCTTAAATGGTTGGTGAAGCCAGCTGAATCTGGAAGTTTTGTTTTGTTTTTGTGGGAAGTTTTTTAACTACAAATTTGATTTCTTTAATAAACATGGAGCTATTCAGGCTGTCTATTTCTTCTTGAATGACCTTTGGTAATATGCGAATTTCAAGGAACTTTTCCATTTCATGTAAGTTGTGGGCTTTGTTGGCATAAATGTGTTCGTAGCATTCTCTTATTATTGTTTTAATGTCTGTAGGACATGAAGTGATGTCCCTTATTTCATTCTTAATATTGGTAACTTGTGTTTTCTGTCTTTTTTCCTAATCAGTCCAGTTAGACGTTTATCAGCTTTATTGATCTTTTGAAGAACTATATCTTTAATTTTCTCTATAGCTTTTCCTGTTTTCTGTTTCAGTGCTTTCCACTCTTTATTATTTCTTCTTTTTTTATTATTTTAGGTTTAGTTTGTTGTATTTTTTTTTCTAGTTTCTTAAAGTGGAAGATCACTGATTTGAGAATTTTTTTCCTTTTTAAAAATTTTTTTAATGTTTATTTATTTTTGAGAGAGACAGAACACAAGTGGGGGAGGGTCAGAGGGAGAGGGAGACACAGACTCTGAAGCGGGCTCCAGACTCTGAGCTGTCAGCACAGAGCCCGATGCAGGACTCAAACCCACGAACCGCGAGATCATGACCTGAGCTGAAGTCAGATGCTCAACTGATTGAGCTTCCCAGGCGCCCCGAGAACTTTTTTTCTAATACAAACATTTAATTTTTCTTTAAGCACTGCTTTAGCCGTGTCCCGCAAATTTTGATGTTTCGTTTGCCCGGCTTGGGTTATTTTTTTAAATTTGTTTGTTGATTTAAATAACAATTCCGTGTTTACTGATGTATAATTGGCTTACAATATCCTATTTGTTTTAGGTATACACAAATATACAATATCCTATTTGTTTTAGGTATACTTTGTTTTAGGTATAGTCATAGTGATTTGACATCTTTGTACATTAGGAAATGATCATCACAATAACTCTGGTTCGTATCTGCCCTCATACAAAATTAATACAATATTATTGACCTGCGTTCTCTGTGTTGTACATTCCGTTTCCATGAATTGTTTGTTTGACAACTGGAAGTTTGTCTCTCCCGATCCAAACCACTTGTTTGGATAGCCCAGATAATGGTCCGCCTTGGTGGATGTTCCCTGTGTTCTTCCGCTGATCGATGTGTTCTATACGGGTCAGTCGGGTCCTTGCGAGCTGACGGTGTTAATTGATAATGTTACCTTTGACGTGCTTTTTCACTTGCTGTCTGTCTGTTCTATCCAGTGTCAGGAGAGGAATATTAAAACCTCCGACTGGGGGCGCCTGGATGGCTCAGGCAGTTGAGCGCCTGACTCTTGATTTCGGCTCGGGTCATGATCTCACAGTTCCTGGGCTTCAACCCCGCGTTGGGCTCTGAGCTGACAGTGCAGAGCCTGCTTCAGATTCTCTCTCTTTCCCTCTCTCAAAATAAGCAAATAAAATAAAATAAATAAAATAAAACTCTCCAGCTGTACCCGTGGATTTGTCTATTTTTGTTTTTAATTGTATCAGGTTTTGCTGCATAGAGTTTAAAGTTCGGTTATTAGTGACATAACGCGTGTAGGATTATCACAGCCTAAATATACACTGGTGTCGGGATGCAGGTGAGGTTTGTCATGGTCTTTTTTATAAGTGATTTCAACTCCTGTCTGAAGCAAATGCCCTGAGGTTCAGTACCCTACCCATTCCTGCTTTCCAAAGCAATTACCAAGAAAAACAAAGATTAACAAAATTAACACCTAACTTATTCTACCAATCTCTTTACCAATATAAGACTAGAAAACTTTGAAAACCACATGAGTTCAAGAGCACATTGATAATTCACTAAAAACGAAGTGCCCTTCACCCCAAATGAAAGAAATTTCAACTCCGTCTATGCATTTGATCTCTAGGATTTTTTTTAATGCTTATTTATTTTTGAGAGAGAAAAACAGAGTGCAAGCAGGGGAGGGGCAGAGAGAGAGGGAGACAGAGAATCCCAAGCAAGCTCTATGCTGTTAGCGCGACACCTGATGCGGGGCTTGAACTGACAAACCGTGAGATCGTGACCTGAGCTGAAATCAAGAGTCAGCCGCTTAACCGACTGAGCCCCCCAGGTGCCCCCAGAATGTGAAGTTTTAAGCAGCTTGTGACTGCCTGGGAGTCCTTTTCCTACCCACCCCCCCACCCCGCCACACCCCGGGGGTCACGGACCACACATGGAGAGACATAGCTCCATAGGAGGGTCCATTAGAGAAACCGTTTTGAGATTAAAGTACACAGAAGCACCTTGCTCGCCCTGAGGTACAATGATTCTTTCCATACTGCGTAATACCCACTGTAGCCCTTTTCTCTCTGACAGCCAGGAAGCTCAGAGCCAAACTTGCAAACCAGACTTTGGAAAACCCACGCCTTGAGTGTTTTCATTCCATTTAAACCGGCGCCTGCCTCAATCTTCTTCTTACGTTGTTCCAACTTATTCGTCTCATCGGCCGTCTCTCGGTTTCTTGTCTGTGTACATGGGGGACAAGGCACCGGCGTGGAGGGATAATCGCATGCCTGTCAGTGACCCCAGCTGTTCCCACAGCCCGCGCGCGCGTGCTAACCTCCCGCCCACAGCTCTGCATCCTGCCGGTCCACTCGGGACCCCTCCGGGCGGCGAAAAACACCATCGCATACTTACGAGCCTGACTCATGAATTGGAGGAGCCACGAAGGGAGCTTCCCGCCAGCCTGCCCGACATCAGAGCGCCTGGGGATTGCAGACCCAGCCGGGGCCGGGTGGGCACGAGGTGACTGAGCAAATGAGAGGCGATCCTGATGGGGCCACCTCACGGCGGAACCCGGCTGCCGGGAGCTGTCTTGTGCGTTCTACCAGAGCAGCTAGCAGGGTCCGGAGTCCCGGCGAACATGACATTGTAATCTCAGTTATGTTTTATTTATGGGGAGTGGTGGCACAGCGAGGGTGCGTTAACAAACAAAGATGATTGCTTCTGAGCCACTCTCTCGTCCTGAGGTAATTAACACAAAGTTATGCACCGGTCGGGGGATTCAAAGAGCCGAACTCCTTTTCCGTAGGAAAACGATCTGCAGCACCCAGGCCAGAAAGGTGGAATCGGGAGGAAAAGGAACGTGTTTTATCTTTGTTTAAAGGTGCATCATTAACAGGCACTGGCATAAATTATCCTTCCTTTAAAAAAAAAAAAATCCATACAACATTAAGAAAACTACAGACTATAAAATGTCAGGGGCAGAGATGTGTGCGTTTGCGGCCGCTGGCGAAGTGGGCCGGGGGCTCCCTGTGTATCTCGAAGGGCGTAAATTAGAAATATTGACCGCAGCGACGACGGCGTTGGCAATCAGCTCAGTGTTGCAATGTGTTGTACAGACCATTTGCTTTAAAAAAAAACTTAAAATATGAATCAAACTTGTATGACAAAGAAGCTCAACTTCCCCGGGGGGCGGGCGGGAGGTGGGGAACCAAACGCATCATCGAAAGGTCACGATTCGTAGACAAATTGCCCTTAGAATGTATTACTTGTTTGCAAAATGTACTGTTGATCATTGGTAACCGCTAAATGCTTGGGCGCCTCTGACAAAATAAATAAATAAATAAATAAATATAAATACATTTATTTATATATTTTATACATTTATATATAAATAAATAAGTAAATAAAGCATTCTGCATTCATTAGGGGGGGAACAACATACAAAAAAGTACCCGGGGTGCCAAAACCTAGCTGAAGGAGGGCAGGGAACGCCAGGCAGATGAGGAAGGACCCGGGGAAACAGAAAGACAAGAGAAATGAGCATCAGCCAAGCTGACTCACTCTGGCTCCTCCTGCCGGAGGTGACCGATGACCTATAAAGCATAAAAGTCAAGAGCATCTAAACACGAAGCGGCCAGGTTCCCGAACGTGCTTGGAGATGCCGTGCAGTCCAGATAAGCGTGCCTCGGACCCTCACCCGTGCCAGGTTCTCAGACTTCCTTCCACCTGGCTCTGACCTGGCTGGCAGCGGGGACCAGGCTCGGGTCAGACCCACACCTCCAGGGCCCAGCAGAGCGTCGGTGGTGGCCCCCCCCCCCCCCCCCCCCCCATCCCTCCCGTCTCTCCCGCACTGGGCCGCAGCTATCTCCTGGGGGTGGAGGGAACATGGCCCCCAGTCTCCGTTCCAATTCTAGCTCCCCGCCCACCCCTGCCGCCGCTACCTTGATTGGTTTCGAAAACCGGGATTAAGCCAATTGGCTTATGGCTTTCTTCTGGCCAAAGAATTGGTTCCGGAAGAGCCATGTGGTCCATTTCCAGCTGAGGGAAGTTGGCCAGCGGATTCTAGGAAAGGGGGCTTCTCTGTCTTCCCGGAGAGAGCTTCTGGAAACCGGTGCCCTCTCTCCTTCAGGACCACGTGGGGTGAGGGAGCAAAGGTGGGGTGGGGATGGGAAACGGAAGACAAGGAGACACGTTGAAGCCACTCGTAGAGGACTTGAATGCCACGCGGAAGCCGCGGCAGCTTCCCCTGAAGTTCTAGGTTGGGGCCATGTCACTGCTTTCTGGTCAAGGGGGTGGGGACGGAGTGGCACTCCCCACTCCCAAGCCCGGCCCGGAAGGACCCTGCGTGCGGGCCCCCATACCTTCCACTGCAGAGGGCTCGGTGCAGAGGGCCCCCCGGGGAGACTCCGGCGGTGCTAGGCGGTAGAACTTTCCGCAGTGGCGGAGAGGCCCCGGGTCTGTGCCGTGCGGCACGACGGCCATTAGTGGCTATTGAGCTCTTGTCACGTGCCTCGTGTAACCGGGGAACCAAATGTTTAGCTCCGTTGATGTTTTAGTTAATTTAAATGTAACTAACTGCCACCTACTTCGTCGGACAGCGCAGTTCTAGAAGACAAGACGGCGGGAACACAAGACGGAAGGGGCCGGAGCCCTGAGTCGCCACACAGAAAGCCGCCCGCCATCCACTTTACGGGCCTGGGACGACACCGAGTTTATTTCCCCGAGTCGCTGGGGTGGTGGGAGGGTGGCGGCCACTGGCGTGAGTGGCCCCGAGAGTCTGACTCGTGTCAGCGGGAGGACGGAGGTGCTGCCGTGATCCACGGTTTGCAGAGGAGGAAAGAGGGGCACAGAGTGGTCTCACGTATAGAAAGAGGGTGACTGGGATCCCAACCCAAGTCGGTCTGGCCCCAGAGCCACCTGAGGCTGAAACCAAAGGATGTTCCTGGAAAACCCCAGAATGAAGGCAGTGGCTCCATTGGAGGGAGCCCCAAAGAGTTTCACAGTATAAGGTTTGGGGGGGGGCTCCAAGTCCTCAGGGAGACCGTGGGGCTCTAGGGAAGGCCAACCAATCCCCAGGGCCCTCCAAACGGCCCAGGCTGGGCGCTGCCCAGGGAGAAGGGACGGGGGCCCTGGGTGGACCGTGCGGACATCGGGAACACGAGGAGCGACAGGGAAGTGACAGGGAAGAGACAGCGGCAAGGGAGACTCAGGGAGAGACAGACGGACAGAGCAAGACAGTGGGCGGAAGGGGAGGGGAGGGCGTGCTCCCATCTGCCGGGCCTTCTGAGCCCTCCCTCGAGTGAGGGGCAGCCCAGGCCGGGTCGGCACCCCACCCCCGGAGCCGGCCCCCTCCCACGTGCCAGCCACCCCCCGCCCAGCTGCCAGGCGCTCGGGGCTGTGCCAAGTGGGTGTCTCTGTGACCGTGCCAGGCGAGGCTCCCCGGAGGCGCACACATGGTGGGGGGGCGGGATCGAGCGAGGAGCACAGCGCCAAGAAGAGGAGGAGGCAGGCCAGAAGCTGCCGGGGCCTCTGCAGAGTGTGGGGGAGCCTGGGGGCGGGAGGCAGCCGGCAGAAGGGCCCCGAGTGGGGTGGGGTGGGGTCAGGGGCTTGCTAGGAGCACAGGACCCCAGCTGGGAAGCGAGAGGAAAAGCAAATGGAATTCTGTTGGCACCTTCCATGCACCAGGTACCTTGTCTACGTTTTCCTGTGTGATCCTGATACCTCGGCCCCGTATGACGGATCCGGAACTGAGGCTGAGAGACTACAGAGCCCAGGCATTTAGCTGGTCAGAAGCAGAGCTCAGTTTCCTACTCAGCCTCAAGTGTGTCCGATCCTAAAGAGTGTGGACTTCCTTCCGCCACACTGAAGTGTCCAAGTTGATGAGAAGACAGAGAACAGGACGCTAGATTTTTAAACCGTGCAATTTAGTGATATCAGAGCGGCCACGAGGCAGGCGTGGAGGACCCTAGACCGGAAGCTTCAGATACGACGGGGGTCTGGGCAAGACAGCATCGGGGGTGACGGGAGTTGCCTACTTCATTCCCTGCCCTACCATCTTCTCAAAAGTAGTGAAGAGGCAACAGTAAGATCACATATATACGTGGATGCTGGATTGAACCCCGACGTTAACCCTGGGCTTCCTGGAAGTCATGGCGAAAAGAGAAACACAACCGGTTACATGACTCAAACACAGAAGTCCCCCGTATCGGCAGCGGATAAGTTCCAAGACCCCCAGTGGCTGCCCGAAACCGTAGATAGTACCGAATCTGATAGACACGGGTTTTTTCTGTATACACGTATCGATGATAAAGTTTAATTGATAAATTAAGCACAGTGAAAGATGAACCACCATACCTAACCTATAAAATGGAACAATTGTAACAATTTACTGTAATAAAAGTTATATGAACATGGTCTCTCTCTCTCTCTCTCAGAATATCTTAGTATGCTGTGATCACCCTGCTTGTGACCATGTGAGATGGTTAAATGCCCACGTGGGGGGGCGGGGGGTGAAGCGAGGTGGGTGAGGGAGTGTCAGACTACTCCTGACAGTACAGAGGCTCACCAGCTTCCAGACCGCAGTTGACTGAAGGTAACTGGAACCTTCGAGAACAAAACTGAGGACAAGAGGGACTCTGGTACAAGACAAAACCCACTGACTTATCAAGAGAGATTTTTATTTCCCGATGCCAAGTCCTAGAGATCATGGATGAGACTTCCAGATGAATAAAATGTCGCAAACCCTTATCCTATCATATCGTTATACACACACATGTATCTAACTATATATGCAACATATGGGTGTATAGCAATCTAGTTGTGTATATATATAACAATATAGTTACAAACTGTATAACTATATAATTATACAGCTGGTGTGTGTATCCATTGGTGCAGATATAGTTATACACACAGGACTATGTTGGTAGAGTTCTATAATGCACGGTTATAGTATATGGTTATACAAACTGTGTGTGTGTGTGTGTGTGTGTGTGTCTAAATCCGAAAGAAAGGGAATCACTGAAAGTGAGAGAAATTGACGCCGGAGTTGGGAGAGCTGATTCCGTAGCTCGTGGGTTTCGGACCCGGAAGGGGACTGTATAACCAAGCTCTGGAGTTCGGCATCAGCCCCTGGGAAGCTGGGCACCCCTTGCGTAAAGCCTGGATTTCCGAGAGCTGCTACCGTCAGCGACAAGAGAACAAGACACGCTACACCCGCTGGGGATGAAGCGTGTGGCCCTCTTTGGGCTCGGGTGGGGAAAAAAGCACGTGCGGGACCCAGACCTGCTCTCCCGGCCGAAGACCCCGGGCTCCCACAGGAGCGGGAGGTGATCTGAAGAACATTCTTATCACCCGACCTCATCGGACCCACCCCGAGGGAAAACCCACAAAGATGAGTTCACAATCTGAAACCACCAGCCACCAGGGCATCAGATCCATGAGGCATCCTCGACACGAGAGAACCCGGAGTAGCGGCAGCAAAACCGTAGAACCGATGGCCACGCGGCCGAAAGCATCCTAAACAACTCGCCCGTTGGTTCTCTTTGGCCGTGGTGGAGACAACCGCTAGGTGACAGTGATTGATTCTTCCTGTGGCCAGCCCTGGAAACGACCGTTGCTGGCAGATGAGAACATAACATCACAGTGAACCTGGTGGTGAGGGCTGACGTGGGTAGAGCAGAGCTTCGGTGAATCTCGAGGCGTGCGATGTGCTCCTTGGAAGAGAGAGTCGAACGTCCAGTTCAGAGGGCACGGAGGGTCCGCGGGCTACTTTCACCGATAAGCGTGGGCTAACGCCGGTGAGAACACCAGACCTGGTCCTCTGAGAAAGGGGGCAGACTTGAAACCCAGTCACAGTGGCCCAGAGCTTTCCAGGTGCTTGGGTCACCGGATACAGAGGCACATGTGCAAATAATAATTAAGCGCATCCCCATCATAACCCTGAGTCTGCCTTGATCCGCTCAGCTGCCATAACAGAATAGTGTGGACTGGGGGGGAGGAGGGGAAGGGGCGGGGGGGAGGGGGGGCTCGCACGGCACACATTTGCTTCCCAGAGTTCCAAAGGCTGGGAGTCCAAGATCAAGGTGTCGGTGGGTAGACTTCATGCTGAGGCCTCCGAACTTGGCTCCCGTCTCACTGGGTGCTCACATGACCTTGTCTTTGTGTGCCCAGGGAGAGTGAGAGAGCAAGCTTCTGGTGCCTCTTCTTATAAGGTGCTCTGCCCTCATGCCCTCACATAACCACAATTACCCCCAAAATCCCCGCCTCCAAATACCAACGCACTGGGGGGGGGGGGGGGGTCAGGGTTTTAACATAGGAATCTGTGGGGGACACAAACAGTCTGTAACAGGGAAGCGCTATTAGCATCCCCATTTTACGGGCCAGGAACCGAGGCACGACCAGGTTATGTGATTGGGCCAAGATCTCCAGCTCATCGGTGTCGGAGCTAAGCTATGAACACAGGCAGTCTGTACCCCTAGTGTCTTCGGTCACTAACGGTGCCTTGCTGTTGCTCTGCAGATGTTTATGTCTGAATTCCCTTGATAACCTGGTGAGAGAGGCATCACCAGCAATTAACCAGCGGGCACCTCCAGCTTCCCAGGCCAGAGAGAACCCCGAGCCCCTTCCCACCTGCCCCATGATGCCCCTCACCTCCAGTCTCCCCCTAGGTCCGTGAGTGGCCATGCACCTGCTGCTGGGGCCAAGAACGCACCGTCATCCGTGATGGCGACCTCTCTTCCACACCCGCAACCAATCCCTCGGCACGTCTCTATTTCCTTCTCTCCATTTCCAGAAGGAGTCCTGAATCGGACCTCTGCTGGCCACCTCCGCCTCTTTTGATGTCAGTCCAAGCTAATCTCCTGTCTCCTTCCCCAACCCTTGCTTTACCTCCTGCCCATGACAGTGGGCCCACCCCATGCAACCAGAAGGGGCTCACTGAAATGTAACCCAGAATCATGGGGCACCTGGGCAGCTCAGTCGGTTGAGCGTCCGACTTCAGCCAGGTCACGATCTCGCGGTCCGTGAGTTCGAGCCCCGCGTCGGGCTCTGTGCTGACGGCTCAGAGCCTGGACCCTGCTTCCGATTCTGTGTCTCCCTCTCTCTCTGCCCCTCCCCCGCGCGCGCTCTCTCTCTCTCTCTCTCTCTCAAAAATAAATAAACATTAAAAAATTGCAAAAAAAAACCCTTTTTGCTTATTTAATCAAAAAAGACACGTTCGCTTCTGTTGCGATCAGTGCTCGGTTATGGGATGTGCGGGCATTTCCATATTGTCCAGTGGTTGACCGTGTGCCCCACTTGTGCACCTCCTGGGGAATGATTACCCAGAACAAATGGCTCCAAGAGGCAGTGAATGCTGGGAAGGCGTTTGGGAGGGCCTAACTCCCAGTATCCACTCGAATATTTTCAGTTGCAAAGCAATAGGGCAGAGCCCCCTGAAACTTCGGGGTAGGAGAAAATACCTCTGTTGAGGCTTTCCTTCCAGCATTCGCATCTGAGAGACATCGACACCGCGTCATGCGGCGATCGTGTGGAACCCTAGCACGCGCACGGTCTCCGTTCTTTTGAAAGTGAACATTATCTCACGCACAGTTTTCCTAGTATTACATAAGTCTTCAACCTCTCGTGTTAGGGGGATATAAACATCCCATAATGGACCTTCTCATTCACTCACTCCTTTATTGTTGAACACAGAGGCTGCTTTGAAAATTTTGCTATTATGTGTCATTGGCTGGCATGTTTTCTCCTCTTGAATCATAAGCATTGTGTGTATGTTTCTTTTTTCCCTTCGCTCCCCAGAAGCTTAGGCTCCAATACATGATTTAAGCGTAGCAACATATAGCCTGTTTCTCTAGGCTATATTCTTAGGCAGGTGTTTACATTTTACTCTGTCTTTTCATCTCTCTGTTCCTGATGTTTTACTGCTTTTTCATATTTTACTATGTTTCCTACTGGCCTGCTCACAGCCTTGTGGGGGGACGAAGGATGGAAATTATTAATAAGGAATTGAACGAAATGTTGAGGCAACCTGTCTATAGGTCTCTCTCAAGAAATCGCTAACTAGTATACTTAGTATCGTTTCTGAGGATTACATCACCAGATCAAAGAGTCAGGATATCATTAAGCTTTTGGTACGCACTAATCCAGGGCTTTTGAGAGAAAAATGAGAGAATGTGGTTGAAACATGATATAGGGAACAAACCTGAACTCTCACGGGTACCTCCAAACAAAGGTCGTGCTGAGCGCCGAAGGTGGTGGGAGACCAGCCTCCCCTTTGGAGCCTGCAGAAGAAGTTGCATATGGCCTGTCTCACCAGCGATATGCCAGCACCATTATCATATGTGGGAACTGGGACAGGAAGAGTAACCACCACTTCCTCCAGACAGGAGCCTTGGGTTCCCATGCTGGGATGTGTCCTAAATTGGACATTTCTTACTCTAAAAATGTTGAATTACAAGAGATGACAGAAACACAAATATATGTTCATTACAGCCTGTGAGGAATAAGGCATAGTAAAGAAAGACAGTTTAGATGGCGGCAGTAGGAAATGGGCCGAAGACTGGGTTTCCTAATCTGTAATGAAGAACACTAATGTCCCCTCCAGCTTCCTGCTGGAGCCCATGCTCCCATCCAAAAGAAAGAATGCTGATTGTTCACTTTCTGCCTCCCCAGCTAACTAGAGTCAGCCGGGGCATGACTGTATCCAAGGCCTATGAATGGGGGCACTCTGTAGGAACCCCAGGACAGTTAAGGGAACAAATAACTGAATATAATGGTGGGTGTCTTATCCTGCCCACTGAAAGGGAAACCTCTGGAAGGCAAGGGTGCACCTTATTGATTTGTAGCTCCCCAGAAGAGTCTGTGACACAGCATAGGTCCTTGATAAATGTTTATTAAATGAACTATTTGTGGATGGACGGATGGGTGGATGGATGAGTGAATGGATGGATGGGTGAGTGGATGGGTGGATGGATGGATGGGGTGAGTGGGTGGATGGGTGGGTGGGTGGGTGGATGGATGGATGGATGGATGGGGTGAGTGGGTTGGTGGATGGATGGATGGATGGATGGACGGACAGATGGGTGGGTGGATGGATGGGGTGAGTGTGTGGGTGGATGGATGGATGAGTGAATGGACAGATGGGTGAGTGGATGGATGAGTGGATGGATGGATGGATGGGTGAGTAGATGGGTGGATGCATCGATGGATGGATGGATGGGTGGATGGATGGGTGGATGGATGGGTGGATGGATGGGTGGGTGGATGGATGGGTGGATGGATGGGTGGATGGATGGGTGGATGGATGGGTGTGCTATACGTTAGGATTTGGGAGAGAATTCCCATGTTATATGGGATAATACAGGATGACCTTTAAGAGTCTCAGCCAACTATAAAATTCTGTTTGTCCGTGGGCTTCACTGTGCTTTTCCAACATCCATGCATCTTCCCCTGTCATACCCACTGCAAGACGTGCCTTTTCTCCCTCACTGTCCTCATCATCGTGGTGAATCTTTACTCATCTTTTAAAAGGCTGCACAGTTTCCCTACTCCTCCCTCTCCCCAGCTGATCAGCTGTCCTCCCCCTGCGCCCTTCTCACTGCCCACACCACCCCGTCCTGCAGTCTGGTTTCATAGTGCATCTGTCTCATTGAACAAGGAGTTGCTTAAGAGGAAAGACCGGGCCCAAGACCTCCCTCCGTGCCCAGACCTGATATCCAGCTCAGGCCTTGCTTGGGGAGTGAAATAGACTCCTGATCTCAACCAGCTTCAACTTCTTTAGAGCATCCTAGATGGTCTGTAACCAGAATCCAGTAAAAATTGGCTTGAAGGCTATGCCATGCAGGCAGATGGTAACCCAGATTTCATCTACACAAGAGGTCAGAATCCTCATCTCCCTGGCTCAGAGGTCACATAAGTTTCGTCATATATTTTAACATGTTAACATTTTTTTTTAATGCTAATTTATTTATTTTGAGAGAGAGCGAGGGAGAGAGAGAAACCCAAGCAGATTCCATGCTCAGCGTGGAGCCCGACACAGGGCTCAGTCCGTGAGATCATGACCCGAGCCGAAATCAAGAGTCGGACGCTTAACCGACTGAGCCACCCAGGCGCCCCTCACATTTAACATTTTTTGAGGTTCTATCCACCTCATTTTCTCTCCAAGGCAGAAGGCAATGTTTTCTAACTTTGAGGAGCTTACAGCTCCGGACTCAGGTGTTCAGCAGCCTGCTCTGATGCCTCAAGTACGAGGAGGAACTCCTTGGAAAACGTCCAGAATCTGTGACCTGCAGGGTGGCTGAGGACACCTCACTGCGACCAGCAAAAGCCCGGGAAACTCACTCTCGCCCTGATCTGTGTCATCAGAATGGGGAACATTTCTGACATACACATGCCCACCGAATGTTGGTACTCTGGGCACACAGAGGTCATCGGGGTCCAACCATTCAAAGGCAAAAAGGTGTCCTTCCAGATCACCTTAAGTCTCCATTTTACGGGTGGGGAAACTGAGACCAGAAAAGGGAAAGGACTGACCTGGGGTGGTAGGGCTACTTATGGGACAACGGTGAGAATCAAGTAGAGCCTTTCCTTTGCCCCCACGGGCAAGCCCCAAACGTGGCCTTCTTAGAAGGGCTGAGGGAGGGAACAGGCCACAAGACAGCAGGTGAGCCTTTCATGTCTGTCCCTTGCCCGGTTTTCTGGGTGGGAAAACACACAAAGTCTCAGACACCTGCGTTTTAAAGCCAGCTGGGAAAAGACTCGGAGCCCAGGGCCCACGGGAAAGAAGAGAATTCCTCTCTGGGGATTCTTCTTCCTTGAGCCCCTAGAAAGCAGGGCAAGACTTCTCCTGAATGGCTACCATTTTTGGTGCTGTGGTTCAAATCCCACGTCTTGTCCTCCAGCGCTTAGGCAGGGCCTCGGGAGAACGGTGACCTCTTTGGGGTGAAAACGGGACACAGAGGAACGCGCGGCCGGGTTTCTCCTCCCATCTCTGCAGGCACAGCCCCCACAAAGCATGGCTTCACGGTGTGTGTTCATTTTTTTGCAGCATCCTTGCCAAGATTCCCCGGGCTGCCTAGGTGGGGACCTGGCTCACGGTGGTGCCCAGTGAGGTTGCCGAAATGACTCGCGTGGAATGTTCTTTGTGTCTTTAAGAGCAGGAAACATAAGAGCGGACAAGAACCCAGGGGACCTTTGATCCCTTTTCACCCAGAGCCGTGGGCTCAGATGCTCACTCACGAGGAGGAGACGGAAGGGAACTGTGTGCCTAACTGGCTGAAACCCGGAAGAATGCCTTCTTCCTTCTCCACCTTGGCTGCTCCAGGCCGGGCATCCCTCCTCCAGAGATTTTGATAGAAGCTGGTGTGGGTGGGGCCCGAGCACTGGGACTGTCAAACCCTCCCAGGTGCTTCCAATGTGCAGTGAGGACTGAGGACCCCTGACCTAAATCACACGGCTCCGAAAGATAAACAAAGAGAACTGTTGGGTGCCTCGGGCCATTATTTCCTGTCTTCCCAGATGTGGGCGCAAGGGTTTGGGTCAAGAGGAAAATGGAGAAAGACCTTCAGTCCCCCCTTGGAAATGAGCTGTCCACCCCCCACCCACCCCTCAAAGACACAGAAGAGGACCAGGCTAGGAGATCAAGTTAAATGTCCAATTTATTTTTATAACTTGGAACCAGAACAAACTTGGTCTTGAACAAGCGTACAAATGAAATGGCAGACACATGCTGAACTCAACATCGTGACATTAAGGGGAAAAAGAGGCCCAAAATCTTGTACAGAGAATTAAAGGAACAATAAATATTTTACTAAGCGATATTGAAATGACCTCCTGTCATCTCAACATTTTATCCATAATAAAAAAAAAAAGTGCCCGTTTCTTAAACTGAGCACAAATACCAAGCAATAATAAATAGTTCCAAACTTGTAGTAAAAGACAGAACCTCCAAGTAAACAACAGAAGCTCATACAATAAGTAATAGAAAAGGTAATAAAAATATTTTGCCTTGCCAGTACAAATGCAAACAACTTAAATCAATGGAACTTTGCTTTGCAGGGTTTGAGATACAAAGAGCACCAAAATCACGGGTTTGCCTGTGTGCAACCGAACCTTCGCTACGTCGCTTCGGACCGGGATGAAAGGCTGGCTTCCTTACTTTCTGACATTTTGCTTTCGAGTAGTTCAGCCTCCCCCTCTCCCCATAAAAGACCCTCTAATGGCAAGTGGCAGGTTCCAATTTGGGGCAACTTTGAACAAAGTTGTGGCAGTATGGAACCCGGCCTGAGGTCGGCTGGGTCACCCAGGCTCGGGGCCCCTCTCACTGCGTCATCTGCTCCAGTGTTGGCTTCTTAAACATGAGAGAGAAGCATAATGCGCTTTTCTCTGCGGTCGACAGAGACACAATCTTTGTGCTTTAGGATGGCTTAGTCCTGGCATTCTGGTGACTTTGTGTAAGCTGGTGAGGGCTGGCTAGCTTTCGCAATGACAGGAGGGCCACCTTGGAGGCTCTCAAGTACCTTAACAGGGCATCCGAAGGAAAGGGCAGCCCCTGGGTCTTCAGGTCGGGTCGGGCAGGTAGGAAACTGACACCTCAGCTTTCTCTCCCCTCCCCATTTCTGTTCACTTTGCAAAGGTAGGTGGCAAGGAGGGAGGGGCGTACTGAACGGAAAAGCTCCCAGAAGAAAGATTTCTGCATTTGGTAAAGAAATTGCCCAAAAAGATGCTTGGTTATACTTTCACAACCTGAAATAATGGTTTTTACAGTTCCTGAAATAAAAAAATGGCTTCCTGATATAGGTATTTTTTTTTTAAATGTATTATTCCCTCATCCAAAAAACCACCACTTTATTTCATCTTAAAGCTACTTGGCTTTACAAAAAAAAAAAAACAAAAGAAAGAAAGAAAGAAGAAAGAAAGAAAGAAAGGGAGAGAAAGAAAGAGAGAGAGAAAGAGAGAAAAGGAAGGAAGAAGAAAAAAAAAGAAGAGGACGAAGAAAAAGGGGGGGTACAGGGAGGGAGAAAGAGAAGAAATTAAATAAAGACGAAGAAGACAAACAATGGGCTGATAGAGAGGGATGGAGAGGAAACGCAGAGGAAGGAGAGAGAGATATATATGGAAAGGCACCGAATTCATCCCAGGCCCTCGGCACTCGGCAACTGACGGAATGTAGGTTTCAGCGAGAAAAGCAGCAGAGCAGGTAAGAAAGACAACAGGCCAACACTCTCCGCGGCATGAAAGGCCCTGGTTGTGACGGGGACTCCTTCCTGAAATCCAGTGTGTGCTGCTCTCAACAGCAGCTCACGTCACCTGTGCCTAGCTGATTCACCAGCTCTTGTTGCTACATCTTCCGTTTGTCTGTTTCAGGTTTTCCCAAGGACTAAAGAAAGCTCGGTTTGCATTTCTTTCTGCTCTTACGGGCGGGAGATGTGGTGGTGACCGCCACGATGGACGGTAGAGAAGATGCTCTCGCTCTCTCCTCGGAGCCCTGACATCTTACAGATGGCCTCTCAGAGAACAAGAGGACCCTGCGAGATGTCACCAACATCTTTACGAAAACCGATTTTCCCACTCAACGCGAATAAAGGATTTCCCATCCGGTCTGCTGTGGCCACACCAGGGAGCCTTGATGCAAGGTTCGGGGCGTTCGGGGAGAAGCCCTGCTCCAACAGTCCTTTGTATAGGCCAATTCCGACAAAAATATATACAACTGAAAGGATCTGTGAACCAAAGCATTTAACGACTTCCTTTTGTTTCTTTTCCTCAAAGGTTGTCAAACAACCCTCTTTCTCCTGTACAATAGGACTTAACATACAAATTTTTTTTTGCAACATTTTATCCTGCCAAATTAAAAAAATATATTATGGCAGCCTGTTTGTTTTTGTTTTTTTTTTCTTTTTATTTCCAAATTCACTAACAAAAAGGTACATTAAATCCCTTTAAAAGGACAAGCTTACAGTTAAAAAATTACAAGCTCCAGTAAAAATACAGCAAGTGCCTACATCATATGAACCAACCAATATATCCATTCCAGAGGGGGCGGGAAGAGAAAAATAAGGTCAAGGTCAGAAATGTGATTTTTTTTTTTCTCTGCAAAGCAATAACAATATTAAGCACTTTTTTTCTACATACTTTTTCTACATGGTGTAGCAATCCCCTTTTAATCCCCAAATACAAGTTTCTATACATTTTTTTTGAAATAAAAATTCAACACCCAAGGCAGAAAAGAATTTACTAAAACTCCGACTTTACAGTTACTGTGACAAGAACAAATTTATAGACCCACCATTTAAGTTTTACTGCAACATTTTCAAGGAAAAGAAAAGGGTTTTTTTTTTCTTGTTTTGTAAAATGCCCAGGCATTCTCAATTATTACAAATACTGGTCCACTTTTACAGTAATCAAGAAATTTTAATATATATAATATATACTAAAACCCCGTCACCAAAAGAAAACAATATACACGCAGCCACTGTGGCATTTTTTTTATAACCTATTAAGCAAACTTTGAAAAAAAAAAAATGATCGCTCCAACACACATACACACGATTTTTTTTTACCCTTGTATGTATCCAATACTGTAAACGTATTTTTAAGACAGAGTGCACTAAATTTAACTTTAGAAAAAAAATTAGCCATTGTTCCTGAATTGTTTTTGTTTTGTTTTTCATTCAACGATATCAGCGTGTAACTTCTGTCACTTGAGTTTTAATTCAGCAGTAAATCACCTCCACGCCAAATCTAAGCAGCGTTGTCCCAAAAACAAAAGGGGTTGAGGATAATTCAGCTAAGGATGTCCACGGTTGTGCTGGGTTTATTTCTTCATTTGATTGGGTCCTTATGGCATTTTCACGTCCTCTATCTTCAGCCAGGATTTTTAAAATTTAATCTAATTAAAGGTAAAGGTGGCTTTGTTTGTATCTAAAGAATGTACTTTTCTTGTTTTACTCTTAAAAAGTCTTTTCGTTTCCAAAAAAAAAAAAAAAAAAAAAAAGGTTTGCATTTGTCTCAAGAGACTCAAATAGGAAGATCAGTTTTCAAGGCACTCACGTCAAATTGAATGGCAGTAGAAAAACTGTCCAATAAATTATTTTATTTTGTTCTTTATAGTGCCAGTATTGTGAATGCCATGCTTAGCAACACTGACACTCGATCTCAGCCGTCCCTTACAGTTTAACCCACCTCTGGGCCAGAGAGAAGAATATGCTGCAATTTCTTGTTTAGAAGCCATTTAATTTAAATGCAAACAAAAGCTTTAAAGTGCGGGTCAACAGAATTCCAATGTCTAATCTTAACAGTCCAATGTTTAGTACCTTCCAACCTAACGGGATAGAAAAAAAAAAAAAATTGGAAAGTAGCGCTGGGCACCTTCGGATGGAACTCTTTCCCTGCTTTCCCAGTAAAAGGGAACAGAAATTTGCAAGATTTCCCCCCCTGTCCGTACAATGTCATCAGTGTGCATTAAATGAGAGAATACTAACTTCTCTCAATTCACCTCGGCAGGGCACTTGTCTGCTTGAGACACGGTCAATTATCACTTGTAGCAACATAGGACTTGGGACTTTTTGTAGTGGGGGTGATAGAGACAGAGAGAGAGAGAGAGAGAGAGAGAGAGAAGCCATCAAGCTAGAAGAAGCCTGAAAGAATACGGTGGCTTTCTTCCTGTGTCACTGCAGATCACCGTCTACCCAAAAAAAGGTACCCTCTGCCCATTTTATGTAGCCTAATCTACAGCAAAGAGCCAAGAGGCACCCCAGGGCACACCCACACCCCAAAAAAAGGACAGTTATCTGCTGATGCCACACCACTGTAGAGTGCTCTCAGGCCATCCCCCCCCCCCCCCCGCAGCTCTCAAAAACTGGCATTTCTCCAGCAGTGTGGAATTTTCGGGGTGGGGTCCCCCACCACTAAAACGTTTCCTTGTATAATGTAAAGGTTGCAGAAAAGGCCTCTGTTACTCAGGACATCATCAGTGCTACATCTCCATTCCAACTCTGAAGCAAAGTGCTACGACTTTAAAGATTGTTATCCGCTGTACATCCACCCCCCCAAAAAAACCCCCAAAAAACAACAAAAAACAAAAACAAAAAACAAAAAAAAAAAAAAAAAATGCATGCCACTTTTTATTTCAGGACCAAAGAAGGAATTAAAAAAAGTAAACTTTAAAAGTCATTTAAGTGTTGGCTTCTTCACAAGAAATTACACATGCTTAGCTTAAATTTCAAAAAAGCAGCGCCCTCCCCCCCAAATTATAATTTAAAAGATAAGCTTCCCTTCTACACTGCTCGGGAGTCATTGCTCAGGCTACTACTGGGTTTAAAAAAACAAACGAACAAACAAAAAAAAAAACAAAAACAAAACAAAACAAAAAAAAAAAACAACGAAGGGATGGATACCCAACAAAATCTCTTAAAAGAATTTAAACACAAAGAATAATAATAAAAAGTACCTGCACATGCCAAAAAAATTACAAAACCCAATAAATACAGAAATTATTGCACAGTTAAAAGGCTCCACAATTTGTACTGCCTCCATCAACCCTCGGGTTTCCGTAGGACTTCGTAGACACAGGTTAGGTTGGAGCGCCGCCTCCCCCGGGGCCCCCGGGGACGCGCGGGGGTGGGGGGTGGGGGCCCGGGGCGGGGGGGGGGGGGGTGCCGAAGTGGCGCAGACGCGGAGGCAAGTGTCAAGGTCAGCATTCTCGCGATTGGCAACGGTTCCACTGTACAGGTGCGGGGCGCCGGGGCCCCGCGCGCTTAGCTCCTCTCGGCCTGCTCGATTTTGACGTCGTTAGTCAGCAAGTGCTCCCCGTGCCACTTTTTCATGTGTTTCTCCAGGGTGCTGTAGACGCTGAAGGGCATCTGGCAGATGTCGCAGCGGTACACCTCCTTGCCGATCTGCCCGTGCGTCTTCATGTGGCGCGTGAGCTTGCTGCTCTGCGCGCACGCGTAGTTGCACAGCTCGCACTTGTAAGGCCGCTCGCCGGTGTGGCTCCGCCGGTGCACCGTCAGGTTGCTGCAGTTCTTGAACACCTTGCCGCAGTACTCGCACGTGTCGCTGCGGCGGCCCTCCTTGGAGCTCGGCCGCCCGGGGCCCGGGCCGCCCAGGTGCGGCGTGCTGCCGCCGCTGGCCGTGCCGCTGCGGCCCGACAGCCCGCCGTCCAGCAGGTCCCCGGGCGGCGTGGAGAAGCGCAGGCTGCCGTTCTCGGACGAGTGCTCGGACGACGTGGCGAAGGGCGACTGGCGCGCGTCCGTGAAGCCCAGGAAGGGGTCCTTCATGAAGTGCCGCGACGCCGCGTAGCCCACGAGCCACTGCGAGTACACGTTCTCGGACGGGATGAGCGTGGCGGGCGGCAGCTCCAGGTCCTTCTCCACCTTGATGCGCTTGGCGGCGCTGTTGAGCCCGGGGCTGGGCAGCGGCGCCGGCTTGCGCGGGAACAGGCCCGGGAAGGGCTCGGCGCCCGGCGCGAAGCCGCCGCCGCGCCCGTTGACCGCGCCGCCCGGGCC
>NW_024412396.1:70857007-70867535 GCF_014898765.1 Herpailurus yagouaroundi
TCGTCGTCGTCGCCCGCGTCGCCGCCGCCCGGCGCCCGCTTCAGGAAGGCGCCGCGCTTGGGCTTGTCGGCCAGCAGCTCGCCGTACTGCGGCAGCGCGCCCAGCCCCACGTTCTCCATGACCTTGCCCAGCACCAGCGCCTTCTCGTCGGCCAGCGCCTTGGCCGCGCCGCCCACGCCGCCCGCGCCCGCCACCCCGGCCACCCCGCCGCCGCCGTTCTCGCGGTTGCGGCTCAGCTCCGAGTCCATGCTGAAGCTCGACTCCGGCCGGCTCTCGTTCTCCAGCAGCAGCTCCTCCTCCTCCTCCTCCTCCTCCTCGTCCTCCTCCTCGGGCTCGTGGCCCAGCGACGGGTCGCTCTCGTGGTGGCGGAAGTCGCCGTCGGCCGCCTTGAGGCCCTCGCCGGCCAGCTCGCTGGTGCCGGGCTCCGGGGAGCTGGCGGCCGAGAGGCCGTCGTCGGAGCGGCCGGCCAGCGAGCCGGCCTTGTGCATGTGCGTCTTCATGTGGCGCTTGAGCTTGCTCGCCTGCGAGCACGCGTGGTCGCACAGCTGGCACTTGTAGGGCTTCTCGCCCGTGTGGCTGCGCCGGTGCACGATGAGATTGCTCTGGAACTTGAACGTCTTGCCGCAGAACTCGCACGACTTGCTCTTGGCCGGCGGCTGCGGCGGCGGCGTGCCCCCGGGCGGCATGGGCGGCAGCGGCGGCGTGCTCAGGAACGGGGACTTGGGGCTGGGCTGGAAGGGGTTCAGGAGCCGGTGCATAGGGTTGCCGCGGCCCGGCGACACGGGCGGCGGCGTGGAGCTGTTGCCCGCCAGCTCGCGGAGCCGCCGCGAGAAGTCCATGGCGGGCGAGTCGATGGCCATGGGGTTGAGGCGCATGACTCGGTCAAAGGCACTGGGGTGCTGGGCGACGAGCCCCATCTCCTCGGCACTGAGGCGGTGCGGGTCCAGGTGGTGGCGCGGCGGCGGGCTGAAGAGCGGCGGCGTGCCGGGCAGGCGGCCCTCGCCGAAGCCCGGGTGCTCCCGCAGGATGGGGCCCGTCATGCGCAGCAGGTTGAAGGGGTTGCTGTCGCCCAGGAAATTCATGAGCGGGGACTGGGCCACGGCCTCGGGCCCGAGCGGCGGCGGGATGGTGAGCCGCGGCGTGAGCGAGCTGCTGGCCGGCCCGGGCTCCAGGTAGATGCGGAAGCCGTGCGTGTTCTGCGCGTGCTGCAGCAGGAACCACGCGCTGTTGAAGGGCTGCTTGCATGTTGTGCAAATGTAGCTGGAAGGCTCATCTTTACCTGGGGAGACACACGGACAGAAAGGCAGAGAGAGCGTGAGAAGCGGACGGGGCGCGCGCGCGCCGCGGGGCCACGGACCTGAAGGCGCGCGGTGGGGATGCAGGGGGGCGGGGGGGGGGGGGGGCGGGGGGGGGGGAGCGCGAAGCGAGTCCCGGATCCGGGCGGCTCTGGAGGGCGGCCTCGGGGCCCCTTCGGAGCAGGCCGAGGCCGGCAACGTGTTGGACGCTCCGGCCAAGGCTCCACGGGGCTGGAAGGCTGAGGCAAGCTGGCTCTGTGGGCAGGTGGCCCCCGCGGAGCCCAGATCGGCCACACGACCTCAGCAAGCAACCCCAAATTCCTAGACTTCTGCTCGCTTTCCCTAAAGAAGAGGCGCTCTGGTCCCCATTGCCTCAGAAGCCAAACGAGGCCGCGTTGGTGAGAATGACTGATGTCAATGAGAAAACAGCAGGGACACCACAACCGTGAGGGACCAGGGTTTTATCCACCAAGGCCACTGGTGACATTTGGATCTCGATGACTGTGTTGGGGAGAGGGGGTCCTGTGCCTTGTAGAATGTTCAGCAGCATCCCTGGCCCCCACCCCCTACAAGCCAGTCACACTCCCTCCCCCAGTTATGAGGATCACAGAACTCTCCAGGCGTTACCAAGTGTCCCCTGGTGGGGGCAAAACCGCAGCTCAACGCCCCCCCCCCCCCCTTTAGAACCACTGGTTAGTCAACACTTGATCCAAGGAGGTTCTAAAACACACAAGTCACACTCAACTGCCTGGCAGACGTTGTTTTGAAGTGACATGGCTGATCCCTCTGCATCGTTTGGGATTTTTGCTATAGGACCTTCTAGGGTTTCACACACCACACTACATGCAGAAAGCACCATCAAATTTAAACGTGGATACGAAGGAACAGAAGGAATTCAGCATAAGAAGATCGCTGCTGTGTGGCAGCTGCCCCCCCCCATTCCTCCTATGGCCTCACATGGAGGCCCCCCCATTCCTCCCATGGCCCTAACCACGGAAGCCGGCCTCCACCAGCCGCTGGGAGGGGGCTGGATAGGGGGCCACTGGCCTCCATGAAGTCCTTTGCCAGAATGCTAACCGCACGGGGGAATGTCAAATCTGACGGGGTGGTCAGGATGAATGGTGGCAAGTGTGGATTTGTTACATACTGGCTCCCGTGGCGTCGGAAGCAAATCGTAGTGGACACTTGTGGGCACTGAGCCAAAAACGTTACTGTCTTTGTCCATCATCGGGGCCGTCACAAAATGGAGGCTGAATGTTTCAGCCAGAACCTGTCTCGTGGCCTCCCTCCTCACCCTGCGGGCCAAACTCGCTGCCTTTTCCGTCTGAACCTCTGCTCGGGCTTCCTATAAAGGCGCAGGTGCGGGCGGGCCCTGCTTTCTACCCCGAGATTCGCTCGCTGGCCGGGAGGGAAAAGAGAACAAGACATCACAGCCGCGATCTTGAAAAACCCCTTTTAAGAGCTTTCCTGTAGCTGGAAGGTCTTAACGCTGAGAAGGCATGGTAGCCGCAGACTCCCCAGAGAAGCCAAAGGTGCAGATGGATTTCCACGCCCCAAGTCAGGAAGATGACGTGAGAACACGGTGCAGTGCAGAGTGGAGAAGACCCCTCCGTCTCGACCTTTCCCCTAAAGACTTGAGGACTTCTGAAATCCCATGCAGAGATTTGTTTTTATTTTGACTTGTTCGAATTATGTTTCCGGAGGACTTCATGCTTAGCTGTAAAAACCAAGCGACTCAAGGACCCAACGGCCTGAGTCCTACGCAGGGTAGGCCGGACCGCTTCGGGGGGCAGCGTGCGCACATCCCATGGTGCCGGGTGGAGATCCTCCCGGACCACACAACCAACTGGGCCAGATCACCCCCCACCGGCAACCAAGACGTGCGTTCCAGGTTTGGTGTCCTCCAGGAATCATCAGTCCACTCTCGTCTCCTAGTCTGTATATACATGTGTGGTGGCAAGGACACCAGCGGGCAGGGGGAAGGACGGAGAAGAAAAAAAAGAATTCTGAGCTTCAACTTCACTTCACTTTTAAAACCAGCTCAAGTAGATCCGCTGAGGCAACTCTCTTCCTCCGGTGTGTCCAGTACGTCTGGGTAATTCAGTTCCCCGTGTTGGGAGTCCCTGAGGAGACTTTTGCCCACCTGGAAAATGCCCAAGGCCCTGGGCCGCCATGTTTCTCCCGGGAGGCCGTTCAGGAGGACAGGCCCTGGGCCTTCCCTTCCAGCACACGTTCCCTCAGCTGGCAAAGAAGACGCCATCTCCCATCCTAGCTTATTAGTTAATGTACTTGGGAGAACAGAACCCTTCGCCTCACACTGCCTCACAAGAGAGCTGGCCAGAAGCCATAATATTTAGAGTCCCGCTCAAATCCTTTTCTAGAGCAAGGCAGAATAAATACGTAATAAATAACAAGAAGATAAATAAAATGTCCCTTTCTGACACGGGAGCTAATAACGCAAATGAAGTGCCACATCCCACAAGGTCATAGATCTTCAAATTAAAGAGCGTTTCTGTACCCTTCACCTTGGCTTCGGAATCTCTAATTAATCGATTTATGGCACACAGCTGTTCTTCATGTTTTTAAGTGGGGCCACCTCCTTCCGCCTCCCCCCCCCCCATCTCTTTGTTCATCATCTTCGTTCCTTGGGCTTCAACTCCAGAGCACTTCCTGTTTCTTGTTCTGATGGCCACACGTTTTCTAAAAGTTCCACCGCCGGTGCGGGATGGGGATGTCAGAAGAAAACGCAGAACTCCCTGGCAGGCCAGGAATAAAGACTGCTCTTCAGCCGAAATGGCCGATGAAAACATTTTTGTAACTCAAAATGGCAGCTGCTGGGAAGCATGTAGCTACATGTTCTAAAGAGCTCAGATGTTTCCACTTCTGAAAAGGAAAGAAAAGGGGGAAAAAAAAAAAAGATGCCCCCTAAAATTCTGGAGCGGCTGAAAGAGGGGGTCACCTGTCCGTAAACCACCGTCAGGTGGGGAAGAGCTAGGCGTCTGTCACATCGGATCCCAGGGCCACTCCTCACGCCGGAGGAAGCCCTTTCTTTTCCCGCTCCCCTGAATGAACCGCTGTGGTTCGGTTCCCAGACTTTCCTCCTCGCGGAGGCAAGACTGCCAGGGACGGCCTTCCCGGGACCTGACAGCTTCTGACTTTTCTAAAAATCTCACAGCCCTCAGAGGCCCTCCCTAGACGAGTCCCTTTCCACTCTCCCCAACCTTTTTTTTTTTTTTTTTTTTTTTTTTTTAATAAAACGTTCATTTCCACATTACCAGTTCACGGTTCTCTCTTGCCTCGAAGTAGCCTTGAGCACTAGGGGCTGCTCACTTTTCACAAGTGAACAGTGTCAGAAGTCTTTGAAGAGCCACTCAGAACATTTTTCTATTCGAAAACTCGCTAAATATTTTACACTTGCGGCCTACCAGTCACGGACACCTCATTTTTTTAGACGCAAGGGAAGACTTGTCCAAAGGGTCGGCCCCCTCCCCTCCCCTCCCAGGGACCAGAGGTGATGATCCCCTCCCTCCTCAAGCTCAGGGCCACCTGCCCAGAGGTGAGCCGGAGGCTCCATGAGGTGATGACTTTGCCAGCAGCCCAGACAGGATCCACTTCCCACCACGCTGCTGCTGGGGCTGCTGAGGTTCCGAGTGACAGGTGGATGCCTAGATTATTCTGAACTGACGTCAGACCCGGCCTAGAGACCTAGAAATGTCAGCTGTACTTGCATCACTAAATCAGGCTTGGCAACTCAGAAGCCAGGGCCCGTGTCTGTCCTTGCTTGCTTGCTTCCTTCCTCAGACATTTTTACTCCTCAGTTGGCAGAAACCCAGACTGGAGCTTCTTCGCTTTAACGGCTCTAAAGGCAGTCCTTATGTTTTTCTGAAGTTCGAAACCCTCCCTTCCCACAAGCCTGGACGGCGGCGTGGGTTCACACCTCTGCCTTGACATTTCCAGCTCAGTGAAGTCGATCAAATCACAACCACCTTGAGCCTCGGTTTCCTCATCAGTAGAATGGGAATAATAACGCCTGCCTCCAAGGAGGGCTGGAGGTATCCAATGAGACCCTGTATGTGGACACACGCCGTAAATCGTGCACCACCGCGCAGAAGTTTGTAGGTTTTGGTGTTTAGTGCTCATCCTCGTACCTGGCAGGTGCATCCACGTTTCAACGATGCCTTTCTGTGTAAGCCTGGCAGTAATGAAACCTGGGAGGAATTGAAACGCGGCCTGCCTAACGCATTAGAGGTGCCGGGGAAGTGAGAACTTGCAAACGTCGAGGAAACATCATTTTTCATTGTGCCTCTTGGGAACCGACAGGCAACTGGACTCTTGCAGATGAAATGAGAGTCTCCCTCTGCCAGGAGGGGTTTTGTTTTGTTTTGTTTCGTTTCGTTTTTAAGGAGCATTTAAATAATTGTTCCTCCTTGGTATGCCGGTTACTCTAACAACACCAATAAAGGTATCGGGGATGTTCAATAAAAAAACACACCTTGGGGCGCCGGGGTGGCTCAGTCGGTTGAGCGTCCGACTTCTGCTCAGGTCATGATCTCACAGCCTGTGGGTTCGAGCCCCACATCGGGCTCTGTGCTGACAGGTCGGAGCCTGGAGCCTGCTTCGGATTCTGTTGTCTCCCTCTCTCTCTGTCCCTCCCCCACTCTCACTTTGTCTCACTCTGTCTCTCAAAAAAAAATAAATATAAAAAAAAAATTTTTTTTTAAAACAACACCTTTAATTGATTAGTCAACGAAAAGGCCATAACTGAGCGTGCTAGTTTAACAGGTCCCTCTAAAGGCCAGCTGATACCACCTGGAAGGGCACTCGGACCTGTGGAAGACGCAGTGGGTCACTGCTGCTCAGAGGCGAGCAGCAAGGGTACCTAAACTCCCAGCTCGAGCAGGGCCATGTTCTCCAAAGCCGGCAGCAAAATTAGAATCCAGACACCCGGCCGCAGAGGTCAGACCTGGGTCTTGGCTTCACACAGCCCTCCACAGTTTGCAAAGTGCTTTACAGCTGGTTTGGCATTTTTGCGTGCATTAGCGCATTTCATCGTTACTCACATGGCCTCCGAGGAAGGCCAGGCGAGGGCTGCATCCTGCCGGAACGTGAGGAAACGGAAGCTCCGAGAAACAGGGAGAGTCCCACAGCCAGCAGGGAGAGGGCCGTGCCCGTCCTCAGGGTTTCAGACCCCAGACTCGGTCCCAGCCGTCTCTCCAGCACACAGTGCCACCGAGGGATGGATGGTTCTTTGTACGCTTGTCAGGGCCTGTTTTACAATGAAAATGCCCAAAAAAGAGGTTCACCTGCCACACTGTGTGTCCCTTCAGGGAAGGGTACCGATCATCTTATGGAACCCGCTCGGGGCCACCGCAGGCCTTGCCCCTGGAGGGAGACGTTTCACAAAGCAAATAAGCCCATGGCGGGGGGCGGGGGTGGGGGGGGGGGGCAACAGGACCCAGGACCTGGATGCAGGGGCAGGATGCTGGATCTCAGGGTCCTCCTACAGCAGGCCCTTCCCGTCTCTGGACATCAGGGTGCACTTGGGTCACCAGCCAATCACCCAGTCCTCCTCCAGTGTCTGTGACTGCTAACAATACCATCCCCACGGTTCCAAAATGATAATAATTATCATCACTATTATCCCTCCAATGTGCAGACCCCTTCTTAGTTTAAATACAGTCGGTCTCCCCTTTCGTGATCCCAGAGAGAAAATGTCAGCTGGCCACCCCAGCGGTTTTCGTGGGTTTTGCCGTTTGTATTATTTCTGAGCACGGCCATCTACAAAATCTACAACCACCCCTGCTCGTTCTGAACGTGCTCTGTCAAACCTCAGCCTCTTGGAGCAGGAAGGTACGGCTACGGGCATAATGGCAGCAGTAACTTAACCGCCATTAAATCCTTACACGAGCCTGCCGCAGCTGACTAGAACGGGACCTCAGCCGAGGCTCCAGACAACCCCCAACTAAGGACATGGTGTCCCAGGCACCGTGTCACAGATGAGGACACGGAGGGCTGGAAGAGAGAAGGCGGTCAGCCCCGCGGCGTGCTCTTGAGCTACATGCTGACTGATAAAAGCCTGGTCAAGGGAGAGAATGTACAGACCTCAGCCCCGGCCCAGGCACTTGGACATGGTAATGGGGAGGCTATGCCTTGGTTACCTGACCTTTCATTCCAGCCCATGTGCTAACTCAAAAGTGGAGATGTGCTGCTTTGGGCTGGCACTACGGTAACTCTGTGAAGTCACGCTGATTGGGGAACAGATGCACTTTCTTGGTCCTGGTGGCGGTGATAAAAGCCATACACCATCCTGTACGATCTCCCGGGTGCTCAGCCAGCCTCGGCTGGCTCGGTTAGCGGAGCCCACGCCCTCCGCCAGTGCCTGTGGCAGACACGGCCGCTCCACCCCTGCGCTCTCCCTCCAGGCCTCGGAATCCTCTCGACCCTCATCACCACGTAAAGCGTGCCACTGTCTGGGATCTGTGGACCCCGGGCCACAGAAGCCCGGTAAGTGGGGAGCCCGGCGAGACGGGGCTGAATTCAGTAGGCAGCAGTGGGTGTCCTGCTGAGGGCAAAGGCCACGCGGGCTCTTCATTCATTCACTGCACAGACAGGAGCCGGGCACCCTTTATCCACCAGGGACTCTCCCCAGGCGGCCAGAGCTCACGGAACACCTGATGCCCCCTCTCAGTCATTTGATGAAAAGTACGAGCACTGCTCCGTAGGCAGCCGTGGTGCCGGAAGAGGGGAGAATATTTGGGCTCGGCTGCATTTGGGTTCAGAGCCTGCGCTGTGGGGTTCTCGTCTGCACGGCCCCATTTAGTCCTCATGTATGCACGCCAGCTTGCATCCGCCCTTCCCTGTGCCCAGAATACTTGCCTTTGCTTCTCTACCTGCAAAACATCTTGTGAGAGCCAGCACACCCCCACCCCACCCCCCTGCCGCCAGTATGTTCCCACAGCATCCAGGGAATACTACCTGATACTGATCACTCGTACTATCATAATCTGTCCTTGACCTTGGAGTGTTCAACTTGCCTGCGATCTGCACGTGCCAGTGTTGGACTTGTGCTCTTAGGCAGATGCTCACGGCAACTTTGGAAAGTGGGTTTTAATCCAGACTTGGTGTAAAAAAGAAACTAAGTCTCATCACAGGTGAGTTCGCACGGCTTATGGTTCACAGACCCCAGATTCACACAGGGTCTGAGCCCAGGGCCTGTGCTGTGTCCAGACACGCACCTGGCTGCCCCGTCCATGGAACCACAAAGGACACTATCACCGGCCCCGGGGAGGGACCCGGAGCAGGCACGCAAACCACTCTACCTGCTGGTGAACACCAACAAGCTGCAGGCTTCACGCAGAAGACAGCACGCGTACCCTGGCTGAGAACGGAGACCTTACACGGGTGGGAAAACTTCACGCAGCCTCGCAGTGTTGGGGGACAGTCCGCCGACCCTGCCAGCATCTGTGCGGCCCAGGTAAGCTGTGCGCTTCATATGCCTGGAGTTGACTCGGGGCTGGGCGACTGGGCCTCCAGCCTCCCCCACAGCCTCTATCGTTCCCCTAGACAGCGGGTCGTGCACAAAAACACCACTGAATCTTGCTTCCAGCAGAAGAGGCACACCTGGCAAGTTAGTGAACCCAAGGAAATCTAACTGTGCCCCAAATGCTCTAGAGACATGCCCTTCTTATTCATTCATTCATTCATTCTCCATTCGGCCATCATGCACCAGATGCCAACCTGGCAGGCACTATTCAGGGGAACTGGCCGTGACCCCTCCCTTCCAGGAAGCCACAGGTAGGGGGCTGGGGATGAAAGGATGTCTTCAATATCATTTAGCCATATGCCCCTCCCCCCTCCCCCCTTTGCTCTACAAATGCAGGACCCATCTGCCGCGTGCCAGGCCCCGTGCTGAGTGAAGGGACACAGAAATGCACATCTGCCCGCGTGGAGCCCACAGTTGAGTTCAAGAGCTAATAATTCCACACGTTTCTAGTAAGGCTTCAGGCCACGAGGTCTACAGTGTGACATGTGGCACGGGACCCAGAGGAGGGAGAGACTGGCAGTGTGGGAGGATCAGGGAAGACCTCTCAGAAGGGGAGGTCCTAGAGCTGCATTCTGATGGAAAAATGAGTCTATCTTGCGGAGAAAGGAGAGAAAGGGGGTGCGAGGCAGAGGAAACGGCACAAAGGGTCGTGGGACCCCAGACTCACAGAGGCGAGGAAAAGGATACGGGACTGAAAATGCGGTTTTGGATCAATCTGAGGAGGCTCTGAAAACCCACAAAGAAACTGAGCTGGCTACAGAACAAATTCCATTGCTAGAAATTCCATCACGGTGAAAGCTTTGATATATATATATATTTTTTTTTTAATATGAAGATTTCTAAACCCACACTCAAGGCCTACTCGAGTCAGAAACTGTTCCATTCAACAAAATGACAGTACAGCCAAAGGACACAGGAGAACCCCTTCGATGGCTCTTTCTGAGACCAGATCCACCCTTCCCCAACTATGAAACCATAAGACATAAAGAAAGGAAGCCAGGGGGGCCTGGGAAATGCAAGGAGGAAATTTAAAATCCAATCTGTGAGGACCGCTGGCCCGACAAGGTGGCTTCTAAATAAATCACTCTCTCCAGCGGGAGTTCTATCATTCCAGCAAGACTCCCATCTGACCCCCCTAGACCCGTAAGCCAGCCTCAGGAACAGGGCGGGCCAGGTTCTCAGTGGAACAAAGTATCAGAACTCAACTACAGCTGCTGACACCATGCACCCCCGATTCGCCCCCCCCCCCCCCGCCCCAGTCTCGATTTCAACTGCTCAATTCTGTGGTCAGACCAGGTGTGCATTTCAGGCTCAGGAAACAGCCACCCAAGCCCTGAAACAAAGCAATACTGCTGACCGCGGGGGCATCTCGGGGAAGGGTGAGAACAGCACTGTGTGCTAGTCAGATGGAGAAGCCAGAGGCAGGACACACAGAGTGATCTGAGATGTGGCAACTCACTTACAGCACCCTCAAAAAACTACGGTACATTCCTCAAGATCATCTTTATAGAACTCCCCCCCCCCTTTGCATAAGGCGCTCAAATCAGCTGGAAATAGTATGTCTTCCCCAAAATAGACAAACGCGTCGTCAGATTCCCTTGAAATCTTTCTGCAGACTTCTCTGAAAAGGACCTACAACAACAGTGGGATGTGGTGGGCCGACAGATAAACGTATTTTGGTGGTTTGGGG
>NW_024412396.1:70867635-70871474 GCF_014898765.1 Herpailurus yagouaroundi
GACAGGAACTTAGCAGAGGATGTGAAGAGGAAGCATGGTGCAAATCCCCCTTATCATTTAATGGAAAAATAAAGAGTGAATTAAGAAACGAACAGGTAAGAAAAAAAAAAAATCAAGGCACGCGCCGCGGGTGTGTGTTGAGAGCCGTTGTGAGCAGACGTGGGCGCACCTCGTGGTGCCTCACGCACGCGTTCTGGCTGACACAGGAAGTCTCTCTTCTCCATTATTCATGACTTCCTTCACCAGGCAGGAATAAGGCTTCCTTCCTTTCCTTAAATCCACAAAAATCTCCGCATTCCACCCCAAGAAGTATTGCAGGGGCAGTAAATCTCGTTTTAATGGAGTGTACGTTTAGCTCCGAGGAGATAATTGACGTTATGGAGAGCCTCGACGCCGAGTTATATAGGTTAGCGAATGCAGAGGGGACTCATTACCGACACACTACAAACAAGTAGTAATATATGTATATTGTTCAGAGTGGCGTTATAGCAAAAGTGTTCCGGTCCACGGGGATTGATAAAACACAAGAAAACAGCAGACATGCACTTGTAAATTTGTCTCATTTGTCTCTGAAGTTAAAGGTTATTCCCTTGTTCTGAATTTGTAATAAAAACACGCTAGCCCAAGGTTTGTGGAGAATGTTTGAATATTTAAATTGTGTATAATGATAGGCAATTATAGGATAAAAACTGGACCGCGCGAATGGGGGAGCGCTGTCTGGATCACCAAGTGTTTTCCCACCAACCAGTCATCTGTCTTTACTGTGCCGCCCTCCCTCCCCCCACCCCTTCCAAAGGGCTGCAGGGACGGTCACCCGGTCCCACCGCCACTAACCGGCAACCGGCCACGCTTGGGTTTGCCTGGGTGGGTGGGTTCCTCCCCTTCTCCTTCTCTTTAGTTTTGTTTTCTTCAGTATGCACAGTACGCCTCTCCGACCGCAGGCTGAGACGGAAGCCATGGCCCCTTGAGGACAACGGGCCACACATCGTCCTTCCGCAGCCGGTCAGCGCTTCCCTCGGGTGCAGGGGCAAGGCCAGGCCCAGCGAGGGGCCCGCAGGCAGCGCGGGAACCTCCTCTGCCCCCCGAATGGGGCACCCACGTCCCGGGCACCCTCCCTGGAGAACAGCGCGGTGGGGCTGGCGGGGAGCCCCAGCTGTGGCGCGTCCCCTGGCGGGGGGGTGGGGGGGCACTGCCGCACCCTGGCTGGGGCCGAGGTGCCCGCCTGGCCCCGTCCAGGTTAACCAACTGCAGTGTTTGAGTTACTCCAGCCAGCTTGTCACCGAGCACAAAAGTCATCAGCGAGTGAATGTTCTTTTCTGCACCACAATTAAGACGAATCAATACGACGTGCCACAAATGGTATTTTACTCTCAATAAGAACTCGGGCTGAGTTTATTCAGAATATTTTAGCGCTTCCCCGGGGGATTTTGGGCCGACGCAGATGGCAAATAAAGTACTCAGCCTAAGGCTACAGCACATTATGGTAATTCTAATGTCAGATGTACTTTAATATACAGCTCTATTTAATCACCCCATTATTTCACATTTCCATATGAAAAACCCGCGGCACTTCTGCAGAGCTTCGCCTCCGCCACGGTGCCAGCTTCCTCCAGCCCCGCCGGCAGCCGGGGAGATGGTCATCCTCGCCAGGCGCCGCACCGCGTCCACAGTGCGGGGCGCTCCGCGCGCAGCCAAGCTGCCCGGTGCCGCCAAGAAAATCAGAGGGTTCAGAAATGTAGCAAGTGCCTCGGAGGTTATGGAAAAGACAGACCTAACCCTTCCACCTCCCAGACACACGGGTTCTCACACACGCGCGCACGCACACCTGCGAAGGGAAGAGAATGACGGGCACGCTTACAACATGGCCCCTCTGGAAACACCGGCTGCCTCAGCGTGGTGGCTGGGCAGGCCCAATGGCCAGAGCCAACCACGGCTCGGGGGCTGGGCGAGATGTGGCTCCTGCCGGTGGCACACCCAGCAGGTGCCAGCTGGTTCTCGTAGCACTGCCCCCCCCCCCAAAAGGGCACATGAAAGCAGCAGCAATGCCAAGGGGCAGGGGGCCGTGCTAGTGACACAGGGGGTGGGCGGAGCAAGTGAGGGGGGTGCGCAGGGGACCAGCAGCCCAAACCGACTGCACAATCTGGGGCCAGGAGGCCCCCAGGGTGGTGCCGTCCGGTCCGCACTGGAGAACCCGAAGCCGAGAAGCCCAGGCCTCAGGGGAGGTGGAGTCCTGTGATTCCAAATGGCTCTCGCACCTCCAGGCTGGCTCTGGTGGCCAGCTGGCGGAGAGAAGCCGGCGGAAGCATGGGTTTTGGCTGAGCCCAGGAAATCACTCTCCCGCGGTCACACGCATCCTTGGCCACGCACCGCCCCAAGGAAGGCCGGCACGAGACCCGCTGACCACCCACTTCCAGATCCCTCGAAGATGAGTCTGCCGATGGGCGAAATGACCTGGCACCTGACCCCTCCTGGCTGCCCCAGTAATGAGTCAGCGTTTAAGGCCACAGAACGGGATCCCTGCAAACGGGGAACGGCCTGTGTCGTCAAAATGAGGTGCTTGCCAGTGAGCAGGCGACGTCTGATTCCTACCACGGGGGTAAAAATCTCTAAGGGAAGGGGGGAAGTGAAGAGAGAGAGGGAGGAAAGGAGGCAGAGAAGGAAAGAAGAAGGGAGGGAGGGCAATCGTACAGAGCAAGTTCTGGCATATGATGCCAAAACCACTGGCAAGTTCCTCTCGATTGTCACTTCACTAATAAGGTGATCAGTTACCTAACACTAGCAAAGCTGTCTGATAAGCTCAGCACAGGAGACGTTTTAGAGAAAACAGCTTGATTACGTGAAGGCACAGACTGGTCATTCTAACTCCTGCAAACACAGCTGTGAAGGGACAGCTCACCGCCCCTCATCGGCCACACGGGGCCATCCCTCAAACCAGGAGCATCCTGCGACTTCTTTTTTTAAAAACTCACTCTGGGGGGTGAAATTCAAGTGGGGACTCATTCTCCATTTCCAAGGCCTTTGCTCCTACCCTATTATTGCTTATTTGTAAACCTAAAAATAGGTCCTAATAATCTCCAGGCCTTTTTCTGATTGAGAGTTTGGGACAAAAAAAACAAAAAACAAAAAACAAAAAAACCCCTCCAGTGAGGACTGGCGATGTCTTGAGACATTTCTGATTGCCACGACTGGGGGAGGTGAGGGTGTCACTGGCACTGGGTCAAGGCAGGGATGCTGTTCAACACCCAACGACAAGAAATCCTCCAGCCTTGTAGGCGCTGTGGGCTGAACTTGCAAAAGAGACAGCCAGGGAGAAGTGGGGAGTCGGGGTAAAGGCAGAGAGCGAGGAGGGGTGGGGAGAGAGGGTGGAGAGAAAACAGAGAATCAGAGAGAAGGAGGAGGGGCCGACATCGTTTACTTTTTTGGCAGTAAAGGAGCTGGTGGCAACCCAGTCAGCTTCATTATTGCAGAAATCATTTGAATCCCACAGTCGCCGGGAACGGCGGGTCCGGGGCTCCCAGGGAGCTCTGCGCCTCGTGAAGGGGGACGCCAGGCTGAACGGGCAGAGGGAGCAGGGGCATCAAAGGTGCCGGCACCCTCTCGCCCCAGCCCTCCTCGAGAAGCCCTTTCGCCTGGGGGACGCCTCCCTCCAGAACTGGGTTCGGCCACCAGAGCAGGGACGTGAGGGGCTGCCCTAGATTCGGCTGCTCAGATGTGAGCCCTGCGACAGCGGCTGCAGGAGATGAAAACCCAAATATACTTCCTGAAGTCAAAGAGATAAAAATACAATTTCTGCTGTGTATGGCACTCTTTCACACTGCAGCAATACTTGGGGGGGGGGG
>NW_024412396.1:70871574-70912955 GCF_014898765.1 Herpailurus yagouaroundi
CCCCCCCCCCCCCCCCCCCCCCCCCCCCCCCCCCCCCAGGAAGATGACCGCACGGGCTTAAGCAAATTCCTTTTTTTAAAAACCACGATCCAGAGAGATTACATAAAAAGTACAATTAAGGACCGCTCAGAATCCCGAGGCCTTCGAGAACGTGCTGCCTCCAGAATATTTTTAGAACAATCACTGGAGTGGTTCTTCTTAGTTGCAGAAACACTCCAAATCAGAAAGTCAATTTTTCCTCTGTTTGCAGAAGTGAGCTGGCTCCGCTGGACGGCATGCGTGTGTTTTGCTTGGCGGCTGTTCACAACACTGCCTTGGCCGCGTTTCCTTGGAGCGCGCACGGTGAACCTGGCGCTCGCTCACAGTAGCGCTTGCATTTCAAACGCCCCGGCCACGCTTCCCTAATAACAGCCTGGGAACTGCAAAACCCCTGTAAGCCCAGCCCTCCAAATGGGGAACAGAGCAGGGCTTTCGGGGCCCCTCCCGCCACAATAGGGGCTGTAAACGGGGGCTGCGGCTTTCAGTAAAGATGTCAAAAGGTGGAAAACGAAACAATGCTGCCACATTCTGGGGACGGGTGCACGCTTCCTTTCCGTGCGCCCCCTGCTCCCCACCACACACACACACACACACACACACACACACACACACACGGGCAGAGGCCCAGCCCGGCTGGCTCCTCCTACCCATCTGCCCTCTAGACAGGTACCAGGTTGTCTCCGAGCCTGCTGAAGTTTGTGGAGGAAGGGGCACGAGGACTTCAGAACCGCACTGGGGGATGTGGGTCCCTGGGCCTGACAGATCCAGTTCTCTGGCTTCTAGGCTCGGCTGAACGTGAATGAGTGAACTCAAGTGTGAGCTAAGTTCCCCTCTCCCCAAGTGGCACGAACCCCTGTACGCGGGTCTACAGCGTGCGTGTAAAGAACCTTGCACCTGATCGGTGCTCAGCAGAGGAAGCTACTGCTAAGAATGTGAATGAGTGAATGAATGAATGAGCAAAGGAAATGAATGAGTAAGGGAATGAATGAATGGCAGCAGGACAGAGCTCAGAGGCAGGAAGAGCAGGACCCCTCAGGAAGCTACCCCTCCTCCCTTCACTGATAGGTAGCCATGATCCCGCACCCCTCCCCCAACCGGGGGGGGTTGGGGCAGCGGGGTCCTCAAAAAAGGGACATCCAGGTACAATTTCCACCCCTCCCCAGAATCAAGAAATGTACTCATTCTGGCCTCTCAGCACTGCCTGTGCTTCACACGTTCCTTCTTTCTTTCTCTCTGTGTTGTTTACAAAGGTTTCATTATGTTTTCAACTAATCAGAAAGGCCCCGCTAATACACAATTAACATGTGATTATAAAAAAAAAAAATTAAAATAGCTTCCAGAAGAAGGAAATGTAATTAAGTAGAGAATGCTTTTCAATAAGTGCTTGCTTTAACCCATTGTCAGAACACAGTCTACGGTTAGTCCACAATGCCTAGAACAGATGCCAAGGGCAGAATGTTAAAAGCAAGTTGGAAAAGAAAAAAAAAAAAAAGGACATTATTTTCTGGGGGAATAATAACCATCGGCTGGGCAGAACATGCTAGAGAACTCAGCTTCTGCCTGCAGAGGGGTGAACTCCCCCATCCACTTCACCACTCCCTTCTGCAAAAAAAAAAAAAAAAAAAGCTTCCCTTCTAAGAAATAAGTGTGTACACCCAAATCTAGGATAAGAAACATAACTGAGTGAAGAAACAATGGTCAAACACACAACATTTACAAACTCCACTGTGAACAAGGGGCTTCAGTCCAGACCACAAAGACAGATTGATGGCACACTTTTTAATCAACACTATGATCATTTTGTTTCAAATCATTTGGGCCGAATCTCAGAAGGGATCGGTCTTTAAAAACCCCACGTCGAAAATGGGCTTTTTAACCTCCCGCTCAAGAAGCAAGCTGAAAACCGAGGGATTTTATTTCCCCCCCTTTCCTACAGCCGCCTCAAACCAGGGCCTTAGGGCCACGAGATCCAGCCATTTTCTCGGACCCCGCGCTTGTCAACATGAACGAGGGCACCGCGGGTTTTGATGGTTTCTGCCAATCAATACGGCCCCAGAGCAAAATGCAAATTCAACAGGTTCCCAAAGGAATGGGAACTCTGTGACAAACGTGTATGTGTCTGCACACGAAGCATCTGGTCTCCACCATAAATCTCCGAAACATGACAGGGAAAGAAGCAAAATCAGGAAACTGAGGGCTGGGGGTAGGGCTGCCACACGGGGTGCCTGTCCCCACTTCCTCCCCCTCTGGAAGACAAACATTTCCAGTCCCAGAGTGTCCCCAGTGGCAGAGGAAGCTGTCAGTGCATGGCCTGCACTGGTCCAGAAAACACACCCAGGTCTGGTGGGCCAGGCCTGCCAAGGAGCTGGGACTTCTGGATCCCTGTTCTACAGTGGGGGGCAGAGCCAGGGGCCTGGGTGTAAGGCTGGCCCCCCAGGAGTGCTGCCCCATGTGTACTATGGGTTTCTGGTTCAGGCTCAGTAGTTATTAGCTGACGACCATAGATGAGGCACTCAACTTCTCTGTGCCTCTCATTCAGTCCTCATCGGTAAAATGGCCTCAACAGTAAGCTCATCTCTCTCTCGTTGGGGGAGAAAAATAAGACTCAACGGGTTTATTTACGAGGCCCGGGGTCCGAAGGGAAGTGCAGGAGCCGAGACCCAGGCCTGGACAGTCTGGCACAAGAGCCCATCATCTCCGCCACAGAGCCGACTACCCTTGATGACGGTGACCCTCAGAGAGCCGACAGACTTGCATCTCGGGCACCTGGTCAGCAGGGCCGCTCTCCACCCCCACGGCGGTCCCTGAAGTACGGATTTTCACTGAGGTTCAAAGACGAGGAAGCCGAGGCTGAGGATTGACTCACGCCTGCCTGAGGCCACCCAAATCGTGAAACTAAGGGTAGGTGACAAGCAAGGTCGCCCAGTCCCCAACCCCAACCAGTACCAGATGGGGAAACCAAGGCTGCCCGGTGCGGAGAAAGGACTTCCCAAGGTCACACACCAGCCAAGCCCTGGTTCCTGATTCAGGAACCTTCCCAAACCGCCTGAGGCACCAACATGGCAGACCCAGGGCTCCTTCTGGAAGGGAAGGAAGAGAAGTTGCCAGTGGCGCCCCCGTCACGCCCTACAGGTCGTCTGCCGAGCTCCCCCAGAACCTGTTTCCCGGGTGGGACCAGTACAAAATGGCAGGTGATACATCATGTCTACATCCGCAGCCCAGCGTCCTGACCTCACCCTGCCCCACCACACTTCCCTGGGACACAGCACCCCCCAAACAATTGCCTGTCCCCTCAATCAGACACTTCCCGAGTATCTCAGCATTTTCAGTAACCTTTGCTAGGCTTGTCACCTCAGATCCCAGACAGAGAACCCAAGGCTCAGAGAGGTCTCTGCCTGAAGCCACACGTCCCAGGGCCTGTAACCCAGGGGGCACCCCAAACAAAATGTACGTCTCTATGTGATAGCACCTGCCTCCCCCTCCTCCCCAGGGACAGCAGGCCTCTCTGTAATAGGAGCCTCGTCTGGTCCATCCGGGCCCCTTCATCACGCGGCGCCGGCTGACGACGCACAGTAGGAGCTTGCTTTCCCGACACCTGCTTGACTCCATTGAAATGCCTGCCCGCCGCCCAGAAGAGCCGTTAACATTCTGCAGTTGGCGCACGCCCCTTGCGTCTGCACAGCGCAGCAAGGACTGACAATTCTTGCTAGATAAATATCTGGAAAGAAGTCGGGAAACAATTAAAACTAGAAGCTAATAAATGATGAAGAAGCCCATGAGCCAAGTCCTGGCCCACTTCCCAGGCTTCATTCATGCATCAAAAAACCCCAGCGGTCCGAGGCTTCAAGAGGGCAGCTGGGCAGTGGGGCTGTCCGACGTAACATAAATGGGAATTAGATATGATCGAATGTACTCACTGCATTCCCAACAGCAGCCACTCTCCCCCGACTCCCCTGCCTGTGGCTCCCCAGCCAAGCCCCTTCTGGGGAACTCTGGGCAGATGATCTTGTAACCAGGCAACCACAAGGAAAGGTTCCAAAGTTCCTCCACAGGAACGAGGAGGCCGCGTTCTGCTATGGTGGCTGCTGGGACACAGCACCGTGACCCTCTCTTCTGAACCTTAAGAAAATGAGGAGGGGGTGCCCTAGCTATCCCCCCAACACGGAGGCTTAGATGCTCTGGCCTTCCCTCTTCCCCTACAAGGCAGGTGGGCCAGCCAGCTCTGCGAGGAGACAGCCCCATGCCCCCTCCAACAACGACCATGGCCATCAATGCATCCTCAGCCAAAGGTCCGTCCCAGGACGCACACAGCCTTTCCAGGCTCCTACTTAGCAGCAGCCCCTTCCCTCTGGCCGCGCACCGTTTGCAGCTGTTCTGCCAAATGCTCCTGAGATTCCAGGAGACCCACAGCCTCAGAGGTTCAGAGGGCTCGGCTGCACTTTGGGGAAATATGTGCCCATGGCCGAGAAGACATACCTTGTGTCCACAGGACAGGGAGAGATGGCAAGGGGATCCTGGGGCCCCTAACGATGACACAGAAGCCCTGTGTGCAGAGAGCGTGTGCACCCATCTACTCTGAAAAATGCAAATGCTTCTGAAGCCATATTAGATGCCTCAAAAGCCCAGCTAGCTCTTTCGATGGGCATCTGGCATAAGCTGGGTGTTTTCACATCCAAGGTGCCACTGGGCCCTCTGCAGTTAGGGAGGTGTTGTGATTATCATGCTGAGAATGGTAATAGCAAGCTCGGAGCTGGAGGGGGAACAAGGAACCTTCACCAGGAGCCTACCCTGTGCTAAAACTTGGCCTGAAGACATGGACATAATCTCGGGAACTTCCTTCTCACACCTGGGAGTACACCCAGACCCGAGATGCAGAGCCAGAAGCCAATGGCAGGCCTTCCAGCCTCCCTAGCCCGTGCTCTAAGAAGGTACCCGACACTGCCTTTGCCAATAGTCATCTCTTTGGCGCCTGTACAGGATTACAGATGGAGGTATCAGGTCGGACGCAGTAGGCAGATGAGCAAGAAGGAGACCAGAGGCAGACAGGCACATGGGCAGAGGGCCCAGCACGTGCCAGGCACCGCCCTGGGGCCTGCAGGAACCCCCCTCACCCCTTCTTGCCAGTCAGCCAAGGTTGTTATACAAACGGGGGTCCAGACACTCTGAATTCAGGGCTGACCTGTCATTGTATTTCTTCCCCCAATAACCAATAGTGCACTTAAGAAACAAAATGAGTGGAGCTGGGAAATTAGAAATTGGAAAGAGAATTCCAACCCCCCTCCCCCAAGAAGCAAGCCTCCAGGGAGGACTTGAAGACCCTGTTGAGGCGGGGTGGGTATCATCCGTGTATCTAATGAGGTTCCTCTGACAACACCAAGATGCACACGCACACTTGCACACACGCACACACATACACATATGCACACATACACACAACCACATACAGATGCATGCATGCACACACACATACACATGCACACATACACATATACACAGATGCACACATGCACACATGCACACACATGCACACACATACACAGATGCACACATACACAGATGCATGCATGCACACACATGCACACGTGCACATACACACATGCACACACACGTACACATGCACATACACACGCACACATACACACACGTGCACACACATACACACAGATGCATGCATGCACACAATGCACACGTTCACATACACATGCACACACATGCACACATACACACACACAGAGATGCACACGTACACACAGACGCATGCATGCACACGCATGCACACGTGCACATATGCGCACACATACACATGTGCACACACATACACATATGCACACACATACACACATACACACAGATGCATGCATACATACACACACGCACACACGCGCACACATGTACACACTACACTTGCTCCTCTAGCTGCGTTTAGAGAGTGCGAGTCTAACATCTCTATCTGAATGGAAAGGACCACAGCCAGAGATGTGGTGCGCAGCAGCAGAAGAGGAGATGCAGGGACCAGGGCCACCAACTCAACAGATGTCCCACTTCGGATGCATGCACCCCAGCCCCAGAGGAGGAAGACCTGGGCACCACGGAGGCCCTGACTTCCGATTTGGAGCCACAAGCAGAGAATGGAAATAATGTCAATGAAAGAAGGCGCCTCCCGAAGGCACCTCCCAATGGCGCAAGGGTACTGAGCCACTTTGGGAAGCTGTCCCCACGGCTGAGCTGACACAGTCTTCAGCTCATGTACGTGCCCCTGCTACATCAAAGGGCTGGATGGTTTTCTGGGAAGTGCCAGGAGGAGCTAATGAAATCACAGGTGCCCGGCTAGAAACTTCTCCTTCCAATCAGCAAAAGTCACCATAACTTTTGAAATCAACGTGACAGGGTCTTCTGAGTTTTAAAGAAATACCACGTACAGTTTTGGTGTGGGCTTTTCTCTCCTGGAGTTACACTGGGAGCATTTTCCCACATCGCTAGAGACACCGTGAAGTCATTATTTTTGGTTGCTCTGTGTGTCCCACCATACGACCGGGAGACTGCACCTTCTAGCTATCCTCCTCCCTCCTGGAATCTACTTGCTTCCAGAACTTTCCACCATTACAAGGAGCCTGCAGGCGCGTGTACACGTTCTCCCACACATCCCTGGCGAACCTTCAGGATGGCGCCCCATATGCAGGTCCAGGGGTATGAAGTATCTCACTACGTGTTCCCAGCTATCCCCCGGGCCCCCGAAACCCTGCACCTCTAGACCATTCACCCTGACAGGGTGCAAGAACAGCTGGCTGACCCCACGCCTGGGTCAGCACACGTCAAGAAAACTTCCCATTTGATCACTAATTTTGGAAAAGCGTCCCCGGCCGGCCCGGCAGGCATGTGGTTCTCCTGGTCCCTGCCGGGTGGATGCCCACCTCGTCTGGACAACAGTCTCTCCGGCACAGCCCAGGAGCTTGCCCAGCGCGGACGACACACCCGTGCGCCTCTCTCCCGACTCCCGGGCTGCCAACTCCCTCCTCAGGATGACGCTGTGCACGGGGCCATTGTCCACAAACAATCATTTTTCAAAAAACAAACAGAAAAGGCGAGTTGCCGATACTTTTGCGCAGTGCTTCTCCGCTTCCTGAAAATGCGAGATAATGAATAAAAATGTTCATTACGGAATTATTCACTTTCCTCCCTGATTCACGTCCTGGTAATTACCGTGACCAGCCTAATAAAAACTGCTACAAACCGAAGGTCAACTGGCAGTTAGAAGTGTTCGTTTTCATTTCAATGTATTCATCTCTGGCTCCTAATGGCCTCATTTTCTCCCGTGCTCCTTAATAAATACCACTGAATTACAGGTTAAATAGCTAAATTAAATTATTGCAATTACAGCGTGCAGAGCCCTGAATCTGGGTTTACCTTTCCCAGTTCAATTAGAGGCGAGGTTTCAACAGCCACGGAATTCTGATCGCTGTCAATATTCTCAATTGCTGAGAATGTGCACGGACGCCCAGATATTTGGTGAGAGGGTTTATTCCCCGGCTTGTTTCCGAGGGGCTGATTGGAGCTCTCGACTGAAACAAAATCACACAATCAAAAGTGGTTTTTGGAAAGCGACCACAAGGCATAATTGATTCCTTTCGACTGAAAAGGGAAAAGACTTAGCAGGGTTCTGGCTAAACGCTGTGTGTGTGCATGCGTGCGTGTGCGTGTGCATGTACACAAAAGAACACACCCCCCGTCTTCTGAAGGGGTGAGTACATTTCAATAAATCTGGATCCCCGCTCCTTCATGCCACTGGCCCACAATTATTCTACAGGTCCACATTAAAGAGCTTCCTCATTATTTAAATATATTCTAACGTTTGTTGCTATTGCCTCGCCACAGGATTAATTATCCGGCATCCTTTATAAGACAGAGTGTCTTAATAATACGGAGTGCCTGGGAAGGAAGGAAGAAAAAAAAAAAAAAAAAGCCTTGCCTGTTCTGTTTCCCCAAATCCCAAGATGTGAGAGTCTATTTCTTGTGGAAGAGCTCCCCCTTACTTCTCTGTCCCTCTGCTTCTAAAGGCACCAAATCCCACCGCAGGCAGGGCTCTTGTCTTTTTTCTTTTCTTTTTTTTTTTTTTTAAACCATCTTATTAACACAGCACGGGTGAGCAGTGAAACCCCACTAGGCCCACCCGTGAGTGTTTAGAAATCTGGGCTGTGGCAGGGATCCACGTCACAGGGGAGAGAGAGCCCACCCACTTCCCTGGCCCCCAAAGCCAGGCCCGGTCAGACTTGAGGGGTGAGCCAGCTCCACCCTGGTGGGCAGGGGAGGGCCCCGCAGAAGTCCCATTTGGAACTCTGACATCCCTGCTCAGAAAGCCCAGAGCTGAGCCGGTGCCAAGTGTGAAAGGCCAGCGCCCACAGCCGGAGGCGGGGGACGCGGGTGGCAACTGAGGCCCAGGCACAGCAGCCATCGGGCAAAGGGTCTACTCAGCACGCTCTGCTCAGGATCCCCCATCTGGAAGCCCTTCAATCATGACAGGCCTATTTCTGGGGTCCAGGCGTTTCATCTGCTCCCCAGAAAGGGAGATGACACTCTGCCCCAGCCCAGGGAAGCCACCTTGCATGGGACCCTGACTAGGGTGGAAGGCCATCTGTTTTCACCCCACGGGGCCCGCTCCTCCAGACAGGGTCATGGCCAGGGAGGGCCCTGGGCTCCCCTGCAAATGTACTTGCCCACGTATAGGGCAGGAGGCTGGCACGGACACTTCCGGACCAACCCACAATGGAAACTGGGAGACCACAATGGTTGCACTCAAGGACAGGGCCTCCCCCAGGCCTGGCAGAGAGCAAGCTTTGGTCAGTATTTGCTGACCCAAACCAAATGCAAAGCACCCCCTCCCTCCCGATCCTCGGCCAGCTACCTCAGGCAGCCCTTGGAGCCTTTTTCCTCCCAGACCAGACTCCGCTGACACAGAGAAGTTGGCACAGCCAGGCCCAGCATGGTGGGGAGGAGGCCCGGCGTCCGCCTGACTTGCCTAAGTCAGAGAGTGGACACACATCACCCCCAACTTTCAGACACCCAGTGGTTTCCTAAGGGCAGGATCCACACCGCAGAGCACCCAGTTGCCCAAGGGAAGTGGCCAGTGGCCCATGCAAATATTTCTACAAAGGAAAAAGCAACTTGAGCCAGAGATTCCTAGTCCTGGAAGCCAAACAAGACTCACTTTAAAGAATGTCTGAGAAACAAATTGACCATCAAGTGCTTAAAGCCAATCGGAAGTTGCAAAGCTATCACAAAATTGGGGCGCCTGGGTGGCTCAGTCAGTTAAGCATCCGACTTCGGCTCAGGTCACGATCTCGCGGTTTGTGAGTTCGAGCCCCGCGTCGGGCTCTGTGCTGACAGCTCGGAGCCTGAGCCACCTTCAGCTTCTGTGTCCCCCTCTCTCTCTGCTCCTCCCCCACTCACGCTCTGCCTCCGTCTCTCAGTAGTAAATAAATATTAAAAAAAAAAAATTGTTTAAAGAAAAACTATCAAAATTTATGCTTCAAATACTAGGGGTTTGGGGGAGTTGAGGGGCCACACGGTATCAGGGCAACCTTCCCGAATACTAGGCACACTCACACTAGAGCCTTCTTCAAACCTTCAACCGCCTGATGAAGCAGGTACCATCTCCGTCCTCATCAGCACGATCATCATCTCACTGTGGGGGTGGGGTGGGGGCGGGGTCCCTCCAGTCTATGAATGAGAACCTAAGGCTCAGGGAGGTGAGGTGACTTATCCAAGGTCACACAGCCAGGGGCCCCCAGGGGCCTACCAAGGACTGCCTCCTGGGGAAACAGCAGACCCCCACACCGGGGCCCCAAACTCGTCCTCATCTGCTGCCAGCAGCCTTCTCTACCCTCTCTGCCCTCATTGACGGGCACCCCACATCGAGCCTCTGCAGCTACTCCTGAGTCCCGAAGAGTCTCCTGCTCCCTCGCACCCCAGGCGGTCCAGTCCCTCTGCCTCACACGGTCTCCCGCGCTCTGTACCGCTGGGGAATGTTTCTGCCTCCTTCACACCAGCTCAGACCCCCTTCCAGAGCTCCCCGCCTTCCTTGAAGGTCCCCTGGCTCTTTCGGTGGCACCTCTGGGCACCGCACCTGTCTCGGGACCCTGGTGCCTCCAGGGGCGGGGGTTTCAGGTACCACCCAGTGGGACGCACCCAAGCACCAGTCAGACACGCTGGCCTCCGTGCGAACACCCGGGGTCGCTTGTTTGTTCTCGTGAAAGCTTTCTATGGGGTAGAGCCCAGGAGGAGCTCACCAAGTCTGCTGGCGTTGGTCAGAGAGGGTGCCGGGGAGCACTTAGCTGGGCAGCCGACTGTGCCTTGGAATGAAAAGGAAAGCCCAGGGGCTCCCCGTCCTGAAGCCGTCCCAGTCCACTGGGGCCGCTCTGACGGCACCACAGACCGGGCGGCTTGCAAACAGCAAACTTTTATTTGTCACGGTTTCACAGGCCGAGAGTCCAAGATCAAGGTACCAGCAGATGTGGTGTCGGGTGAGGGCCCCCTGCCTGGTTCCCAGACGGCAGCCTTCCTGCCGTGGCTGAAGAGACTGGGGGTGCGGGGACGCTCTGGGGTCTCTTACAAAAGGGGGCACTAATCCTCGTGACCTAATCGCGTCCTCGAGCCTCTGCCCCCTAATACCATCACTTTGGGGGCTAGGATTAAACACATGAACTGGAGGCAGGGGGACACAAATATTCAGACCACGGCACCACGTGACAGCTCAAGGGATGGAGGGGAGGACTCACGGGGCCGAGGGGAAAGCAAGAGCACCTCCCCCAAAAGCTCCCCCCAAGCCCTGGGCAGACAGAAGAAGCCACCTCGGGGCCACTGGAGGCCACGTCCAACAGCCCTCATGAGTGCAGGGCAGTGTGACCCCTGACCCCAGCCTCGCTCAGGCCAGCTCACCACGGGGGCAGTGGGGCAGCAAGGTGGAACAAGCCTGGGGTCTAATGCAGTTCCAGCCCTGCTAAGTGACCCGAACAAGACCCTTCCCCTCCCTGGACCTGGGTCTCCGGTGGGGCAGGGAGTTGGACCAGACAACTTGGCCTCGTGGCCCACGTGCTCTGGGGGAGGGGCAGCCACTGGAAACTGTGTCCGCAGAGAAACCTACGGGGCCCCTTCACCCCCGTCGTCGGCCGTTCACTAGCCACACCCCGCTCTGACAGAAGAAAGCCCCGGCGGGCCCAGGCATGAGGCAGGGCCCCTCCATGCGCTATCTCAAAGACCGCCCATTCCCAGAGAGGTTCAGAGACTGGAGAGGACCCGAGAGCAGCACCGCTGCCCACCGGCCCCCTTCTCGTCCCCTGCGGCCTCGGCAGGACAGAGCAGGTCTCCACGGCAGGCACCAAATGGAGGGTCCGCACCTGTAAATCCTGTCTACACTTCAGCAGAAACAGCGCACACATCCTCAGGATGTGGGACGGACAGAACACACGGTGCTGTGTCCGTGGCCTTAATTTCTCAAAAGCGAGTTCAAAACGGGTTCCTCCTCTGTTTGTTTGTTCAACAAGCATTTCCTGAGCACCTACTACGCACCAGGCACCGTGGGGATCCTGACAAGACGACCGCCTTCAAAGAGCTCACTCTTTCATTCATTCTCTGCTCTTTCATTTCACAAATGGGTCCATTATATGCACCTTCTGCAGCAGGCTGTCTCAGGTGGGGGATGGGGGCGCAGTTATGAAGGGACCTCCCCCCCACACACCCCTAAAAGCATCACTGCAGCCCAGCACCGGAGGAAGTGGCCCTCTCTACCTCTCGAGGACAACCCCAACCTCTCCCACTGCCCCGGCCCCAGCCCACAGAGCACGGACCCTCTGGGACCCTGCTCAAGTCACATCCTAGCCTTGGAATGGAAAAGGTCATCCCGGGTATGATGACGGGGGGTGTGCCGCTGAAGGGGGACAGCCACTGTCCCAGGAAGTTGTTGCAGACGGCACCCATGCTTGAGCTGTGTGGGAGGCCCCCGCTGGACTCTGGGGGCCAGCCACTTGTCAGGCATCTGGAGCGAAGGCATCTCCCTCCCTGGCATCATCGGCACAGCGGCTGAGGCAGCTGTGAGCTGCTGGCCTGTACCTGAGCGGCCCCGAGTCTCTCCTGTCTGCAGTGACCACAGGTGCGGCACGGGGTGGGGGACGGGGCAGCCGGCACAGCAAGGCAGGTGGCGGGTTCAGAAGCTTGCCCCCCTGCCCCGGAATTTCCCCCCAACAGTGCCCAGGAAGGCGGGTGGGGCACTCAGTGGCCCCTCAGCTGCCTTCCCAACACATGAGGGCACCGAGCACATCCTCCGTGCCCAGGCCAGTGCTGGGCAGCTGGGAGCTGGGCACAGACATGAGCCGACAAGACTTCTAAACCCTTCTTCTTCATGGGCAATGCGCCTCATTCCCAGGCAGAGCACGAGCCTGAGCCCAAGCGGACAAAACTGAGCACGAGTGTCCTGATTCCATCCTTGGGTCCCTGAAGGTCATCATGAAGGACGCTGTTCAAAAATGTTCAAGGGAGCGCCTGGGTGGCTCATCCGACTCTTGATTTCATCTCAAGTTGTGATTTCATGGTTCGTGGGATGGAGTCCCGAGTCAGGCTCTGTGCCGGTAGCACAGAGCCCGCTCTGGATGCTCTCTCTCCCTCTCTCTCTGCCCCTCCCCTGCTCACACACACGCACTCTCTCTCTCTCTCAAAGTAAGTAAATAAACATTTTTAAAACTGTTCAAAATGTTAAAGAAATTTATGAATGTATCCAAAACAGGGCCGCAAGGGCAAAGTAAAACACAGTCGCTTGGCTTAGAACCTAAATTAAGCCCACTTGGTGCGACAAGACCGTTACTGCCACTGCCTCACCGACAGGTACCTGGGACCAGGCGGGCAGAGTCTGGAGGCACATCTTCTGAACACCTGCCTGCAGGTGATCCGAGACTCTGCCCACCTGGTCCCAGTTGGATGCAATGATCATTACTTAATGGAAACGCGATCTTTCGAAGCAGCGGGAAGGGAGAATTAAAATAATGCAGGTCCGTGAAAGTAAGACCATCTGGGCAGCTGAGAGAGAATTCCGGAGCTGCCAGCGACAGACAGTGCTTCTACCCGGTGGCCAGAGGTTCTCCCCACCCAGGATGCCTGAGCCAGCTGGGCCCCCAGAGGGTTCCTGTCTACTCTGGTGCCCTCATTCAGGTTTTCCACAGTTTTGGAAAAATTCAAGGATCATCCCAAAGGCTGCACCACCCACTTCTGACAGTTGTTAGTTAAATGCAACCATACTACAAGGCATTGGCCACTCTAGCACTGAAGGAAAGAAGAAAATTAATTCCTTGCACCTCCTGTGTGCCTGTCCTGTCCTGGTGCTTTGTGAACCTCCATTTTGCAGAGGAAGAAAAAGAAGCAAAACGCACGTCTATGCAGTCCTCACAGCCTCTGTGGAACGGGGGTCAGGAGTGAGTAAACAACCAAACTGAAACGACGTGGTAAAGGGGCTGCCTGGGTGGCTCAGTCGGTTAACGTCCAACTTTGGCTCAGGTCATGATCTCGAGGTTCACGAGTCCGAGCCCCACCCTGGGCTCTGTGCTGATAGCTCGGAGCCTGGGGCCTGCTTCGGATTCTGTGTCTCCCCCTCTCTGCTCTCCCATGCTCGCACTCTGGCTGTCTCTCTCTCTCTCTCTCTCTCTCTCTAAGATAAATAAAAACATTTAAAAAAAAAGTATGTGGTAATATGTGGAATTCACAGAAATTTCCTATTTTGCCTCCAACAACTGCTGGTCTTCCTTCACGTATCTGTTTTGCAGAAACAAGTTGTTGAAGGAAGATCAACCCCACAGGGACAGCCTGGTCCCACAGGAGGGGAGCCCACAGGGCTGCCTTCCACCTGCAGGCTGAGGCTTCGGGAGGGCAACACCTGGGCCAGTGGCCCCCGACCGGATATCCATGTAACTCTCTCTCTCTCTCCAGAGGCAGAATGAGGTCTGGGAGATGGTCTGGACAGAGGAGGTCTCATGGAAGACGGATCAGACTCTCTACTTGGGTTTTGTCTCAACTGCCTCCAAGGTCAATGAGAAGATGCCTGCTTTTTGTGTGTGCTAATGTGAGAACGATCCCTCAGCATCACGTTTATTACTCCTTATCTTGGAGATCCACAAACTACAGGCCATGGACTGGCCACATGCTTTTGTAAATAAAGTTTTATTGAAACGACAGTCGTACCCAAGTGGGTACATACACACTGTCCATGAATACTCTCGTTCTGCGATGGCCGAGCTGATTAGCTACAAGAGAGGTCACTGGCCCGGAGAGCCTAAAATATTTACTGTCTGGACTTTGATGTCAGATAAAGGCCTTACCTGAGCTAACAAACCATGGGAGGAAGTCTCCCAGGACTGAGGTTGATGCAAAAATCTCTCTATCCTGAACCATTTTTCTTTCCTAAGCAAAGCAGAATTCAGCCTGTGGCCAGGCTGCCAGGAGGCTCAGAGCCAAATTCTGTGCTCCACTGAAATACAGGTTCCCCGACAAGCTCTCCAGTCCCTTCCTTGCTTGTATGACTCCCATCCTTTTATGGCTGTTTGAAGGCTCCTGCCACTGGTTTACTTAAAGTAAGAGATTTCACATCCCTTTATTATGGAAGCAGCCACGGCATGAATAACAAAAGAGGGCATGAAAACAGGATGGCACTCCAGCTCAGGGGTCCCTCTGCATCACCATAAGCCCTTGCAGACGCCACTCTCAGACCTCACCTGGGTAAGGCCCCCCACTCCTTCCCTTCCTACCTAAGCCCCCTCCAGCCCAGTCCTCTGGACTCGAATTCTTGCATATGATGCAGCTGAGCAAGCTTCAGGCACTCACTCCGGCCACTTCCAGTCCCCCACCCACTCCTGGTAGCAAGAAGGCTCCAAACACACCCTTCATTCATGCAGACCCTCCTGGGTGCCAAGTCCTGCACTGAGTGCTGAGACCCAGAGGCAGACACACGAAGCACACCCTGTGCCCTGGGAGCCCTGCTGTCTCGCACAAGAAGGATACAACCTGACCAGCTGGGCCCACAGGCGTGTACTGAGCGCTGCCTGGGGGAGCTTTTCGCCGAGTAGGGTCCCGGCTGCCTGGAGACCCAGGGAATCCCTGGACAGAGTCTGGCCAGGCTGGAGGGCAGAGGTACCCAGGGCCCACTGAGAGAGCGAGAAGCCCATGAGGCCAGGCTCAGACACATGACAGTAACCTGCCCTGAGCACTGAGGTTCTGGCCGAGCAGGGTCCCACAGCTCCAGATGGAAACGCGCCATGTGTTAATGGGTGATTCCGGGCGAGTCACAGAGGCCCCACGTCCCCGCCTCCTCATACCAATATCACAGTAGCAGCCTCAGGAGGACATGAGATAACAGGTGTACCAGGCCTGGCACAGAGTGGGCATCTTATAACAAATGGAAGCTACGACAGAGGCCTGGCTAGCATGGTTGAGCACAGCAGGCAGCACTGGGAGAGGAGTCCAGCGGGCCCTGGAGGCCGTGAACGCAGCCAGAGGGAGTTCACTCTCCCGTGGGGGACTCTGAGCCCTTCAAAGCCAGAGCTGAAGGACCTCAGCCCTCGTCCTTCTGGGCCACACAGTCTGAACTTGAGCTCGCCCAGGTGCCCCATCCCTTCCCTCTCCGGCAAAGCCAGGCTGACAGCTGGGGTGTCAGCCACAGGCCCTGAGCCCTGGATCCCAGGTGCGGGCGGGGACCAGCCCCCACAGAGCCCAGCGTCTCTGGGGCTGCTGGCCTGATAATCACCACGTTATTTACTTGGGAGTCTGTTTATTAGGAACTTGCTGCCACTGGCTGTTGGCAGGCTCTAATATTCACACCTAGCTTTCTCGAGGTCTCCAGAAGCGCTTAAGAGCCATTCCTTCACGGCCCAGACGGGGAACCAGCCAAAGCAAGACCAAGTACGGGGTGGCCTTTAACAAGAGGAAAAAAGGTTTTCAGGTTCCCTGTGGCTCCAGACTTCACGATTCTGGTTATAACGCTCGCCTGGAAGGCGACACATGCAGCTGCCTCCACCCCGTCCAGGGAGGCTGGGGGCAAAGCCCCTTTCCAGAATTTGGCCGGGCCCCATTTTGACACGTTCCTGGCCCAAGGCACAATGGGGTAGGCGTGTTTGCTGGAAGAATCAGTCTGATACCCATCCACGACGCTCGTGTCAGAGATACACAGGTCGAAAGACACCGTCCCTGCCTCAGCCAAGGTCCGGTCTAGAGGGGAGGTGTGCACGCGTATGCGCACGCACGCACACACACACACACACACACACACACACACAGGCACAAACACTGCAGCTGGCAAGTCCAGCGTGGACACGAACAAGGACGCCCGGGCGGAGAGAGGGTGGGGGCAGCTCCACAGGGGAGCCAGAACGTGTCCCGGGCACAGCACAGTGACAGCGGACGAGACTCAGACAGCTGCACGGGATAGGCTCTGCACTCAAACCGTGCCTCACGAGAAGGACAGAAGGGCTGGGACCTCGCGACCGGCATGGAGTCCTCTGCTGCCATTTCCCAGCCTCCCTGAGCCTCAGTTTCCTCATCTGTAAGACGCAGCTGCCATCCCACCTCGCTCAGCCCCCGTGCACACTAGACCCCAAAACTCTGCTGCTTGGTGTTCAAAACACACAGCCTCACTGACATCAGCAGGGAATTCTCAAGCGACCGGAGAGCAGGCCACGGCCCTGGGGTGGAAATCCACGGAGACCACAGAGGCCATGTGACAGAACAAGCCAAGTCCCAGGCCAGGACAAGGTCAGTGCAAGGGCTCCCGGCTGGGAGCGGAGAACAGCCACGGAGCCCCCGTGGCACCGGGACAAGAGGGAACGAGAAGCTCACCCGTCAGGGCTCACAGTGATGTCAACAAGGGGCCGCTGGAACACACGCCCCTGGGGAGCCTGGCCGGGCCCGGTGGGGGGCAACCTGGGCCTCAGGCGGGCAGGGCCCACTGCTCCCGGAAGCTAGATCAGAGGAAGGCCCAGGCAGGACCCCAGAGGACCGCAGCCCAGGGTTGAACTGGCCAGGTCGACCATGCCCCCTGCCTAAGTCTGCACGTCGACTTTTCCTCAAAGGCATGCCAGGATGGAAATGAGTTTCAACTTCTGGGTCGGTGTGACCGATGAGTAGTGGCTGCCTCACCTGTCCGCTTGAGGCGTCCAGCCCCCCCCACCCCCACCCCGCCACCAGAGGGAAGAGGTGCTGTGATCAACTAGTGATGTCTGCCACAGGTATAGGAGGCAGCAATGGAGGTGTGCCTGCTATATCCACACAGGACCCTAACACATCTCCGGACCACAGCATCCCCTTTCTTCTGGGAAACACACAAAAACAGACACAACAAAGATTGCAGAAAAGAGGAAAGCTGGGAGAGTTAGTCCAAAAGAATGGCTGAAACCAGGGAAGGGGAGGAAGAGTTGCCTAGAACTTCCACACATCTCTGGGCTTTATCAGCCACAGTAAATGCAAGGGCACAGTTTTCCAGTCCACCTTGACTGCAGAGGTGTTTACTAAGAAGGCTCTCTCCAGGGAGAAGTTACTGAGAATAGAGCTCTCTACTCAGCTAGCCAGCGCCCTGGCTCCAGCCCCTTTGTTCGAGGCCTGGAACAGGCCCCTAAGGAGCCCCAGCGGCTCATACCCGAACACCAAGAAGCTGACAGCTTGAGGTCTGAGTCCACGGTAAGGTGTGGGTGGCCATTCAAGGAAAGAAGCAGACACAGGCCAGCAAACTGGAAAGCCGGTACCTGGCAGGGGACTCCAGGTGGCCCAAGCAGAGAGACTGAGGGCAGGGTTCCCCTCTAGGGACAAGAATGCCCCCAAAACTGAATCCATGCACTTACTGCTGCCCCCACAGAACAGCTCACACTGGTCCAGGAGAGGGGACTTGGACACTCCCAAACCTGGGGGCTCCACACCTAGGATGTGGGAGGGAGCCCAGCCCTCGCCACCACCGGCTCAGCTCGGCTGCAAGCAGCACCGCAGACTCCTGGGTCACCGTGGAGAAGACTCCTTGCCCTCTACCTACGGTGACAACTGTCATCATGAGATCAGTAATCGCTCCCCTCGCTGAGGCCTTCTCCATGCCAGGCCCTGTATTTAGCACTGGGCATACACCCTTCACCGTCTCCCTTCAGTGAGCGAGGAACCCAGGCTCCAAGATGGAGGTGAAGGGCCAGGGTCACCCAGTGAGAGGAAAGGGCAGAGCCAGAGCAATCTCAGGCCTGGTGGGTCCCCGGCAGGGCTCTCTGCCCACCAGGCTCTGCCTCTGAAAGCAGCCTCAGGGCAGTCTGTGGGCACCCAAAGGGGTAAGGATCCCGGGATCCTCAAGAGAGCCCATGGTGGCACTTGGGCACCTCACTGCCTCCTGGTCTGCTCCCTGGCCCTTTACAAAGCACCACAGAGCAGCTGGCCAGGAGCCTGGTCCCAGACGTTTGCACACATATGCACGTACACCCATATGTGCACATGTACGTACACACACACACTTCCGGACACATGGGGCCGTCACTCTTACTCCCCTGACCTCCTTAAGGTTAATGAATGTGCCGACGGAGAGGTCCCACAGCTGACACGCTGGCCCACCTCCCGTCCAGGGGCTCTCATCATGCTCTTCCCTGCTCTCTGGAGCCCCCACTGCTGGTGCCACCATTCTAAGTCCTTGTCTACTTTCTGAGGGACGTAATGAGTAACACTGTCTGCTTTCCGGCCTGACCTTCTCATCGGCTACAGGGGCTTGTTCTTATAAAAAGAGGAAACTTCGGCTGAACGGGAGTAAATGAACTTGACGTCCAGCCCCCTCCAATCTCCCACACACATCACCCCCCTCAAAACGTGATGGCTCCAGGGGCACCTGGGTGGCTCAGTTGGTTGAGCGTCCGGCTTCAGCTCAGGTTGTGATCTCGTGGTTTGTGGGTTCGAGCCCCGCATCGGGCTCTGTGCTGACAGCTCGGATTCTGTTTCAGATTCTGGAGCCTGTTTCAGATTCTGTGTCTCCCTCTCTCTCTGCTCCTCCCCCGCTCGTGCTCTGTCTCTCTCTCTCTCTCTCTCAAAAAAAAAAAAAAAATAAAAAAAAAAAAAAACAAAAACAAAAAAAAAAAAACCGTGATGGTTCCCAACTCAGAAACCACACTTTGTATCCAATTCCAAATCCAAGAGCCTGTCCCCTTCGGGTCAATGACTTCCACTGTCCTGACGTGCCCCACTCATCTTCCGTCCTCCACAGATGCATCCCTCAACACTGCTCCTCCTACCAGAGGACTCACCTGAGCAGCGGGCAGGGTGCAGCATCTTGCTGAATAAAGAGAAGCAGAAGCAAAATGGACCCTCTCCCCAAAAAGGTTCAATTTCCAAAACTCAAGCGGCACACCCCAAGCAGGAGAGACAGAACTCCGTCCGGGTTGGTCTGACAGCTGTGTCTTGCTGAACTGCAAGTCTCAGATTTCTCACATACGCAAAGCTGCAGTTTCCCAGAGGACACTCCCTCCCCCCCTGCCCCCTGCAAGCTGCATCTGGGGCCGAAGGTCAGCCCACCTGTGGCCCAGGCCTGGTGGGTCATGATGGTCAAGGTGAGAGGCGACAGCCAAGGGAAGCTAACCCCAGCCTCACCACCCTCTCCCACTTCCCCGGCATCTCTGGCTGCTTTCCCCCAAAACAAGAAGTCTCTGGGTCTGTCCCTACCCCACCAGTGACACCTCCCTATCTTGGTCCCCGACTTGGTTATTGGAGGCATTCTGGGAAGGATACGATAACACCAAATCTACAGACCAGTTTCCTTGAGGGAACAAAAAAACCTAGCCTGTCTGCACCCTCACCCGGGCAGGAAACCCACCAGGAAGAGGGGACCCCGGGTTTTTGTGCCAGAGCCAGGCATGGAGCAGGGAACCCACTCCACCCCACTCCCATCTGCTTCCAGTTCACGTGGGCAGACAGACATGGAATCTTTGCAAGTGGACATTAATCATTTGCAGCAATTAGATACCCAAGACCCAAGATTCCCTCCTTGCAGAGGGAACGAAGGAAGCCCTGGGGCGCTAGGCAGCAAGGCTCCCGGACCTAGGTTGTGCCCACATGAAGGGAAACAGAGGCCCCATGTGCTCGTTCTCTCTCTCTCTCTCTCTCTCTCTCTCTCTCTCTCGGGTGCTGCGTGCAAGCCTCCACAGCGATCAGAGTGCAGAGGTCCGCGATGTGAAACGCCCAGTGGATTGTCAGCAATGAGGTATAATTGAAAAGGATTAACATGAATGCGATGTTTCCCTTCCAAAAATTCGAGGAACGCCACGATGGCTCTCATCTGGGCTGGTATGACTCATGTTTTTAATAGAGGAACTTAATTTTCACTTCTGAGGAATTTGGACTCAGGGAAACATTGTCTAAGAAGTGCTCATTTTACTCCACCGACAGTAAGTTGCAACACCCCCGAAGTAAAAATAAAGGTCTCCAGCCTGTCCCTTGTCTCTCAGAACCCACTGTGAGCCATGGGGTGGTCCCCCGCGAGCCTGCTCAGAGGTCTGAGGCCAGCCAGGCAGGCCCTAACTCAATGTGGTGGCCTGGAGCCAGTACCTGCCTGTCTCTGGGGCACTCTGCGGGGGTGCCCACTCGAAGGGCATCCGGTAATGCTGCGCAGGGGCCCGGACAGGGCGTGCTGCATGAGTCGGACATGAGGCTGTCCAACAGCAAGAAGGGTGCAAGGGCACAGCTAGGCTAGGCATCTTCCTCTTGATCTGGAAGGCTCTGGATAACACAGCTCCCAGCGCCTATTAGAGAGGTACGCCCCCATCATTCCGACCCTACGGGGTCCTCCTCCCAGCAGAGCTGGCTCCGGGGAGACTAAGCCCGAGGACATGGACTCCTCCCTCTGCCCAGGGCGTGCTCCTCACGCTGGGTACGGGCCAACAAAACCAAGGCTCGGAGGTCAGAACAACCTGTCGCCACCCCCTAGTGGGGGCTGCCTAGTTAGTGGGGGTAATGAGACATCACAGAAGCCCCAGAAACGCCCATCCCTTCATCGATCCCTTCCTCCCGGCCAAGTCCGCATGCTTCCGTCCACATCCCCGCCCTGAGTCTCCACAGAGACCCTGCCTCCCGGGGATGTCCCAGCCCACCACACTCTACTCTGGATTCCGAGGAGAGTCAAGCTTTGCATAAAAACAGAACCCAGGATGAGCATCTGGGGGGCAGACTTGTTGAAACAGCAGTACCGGGCAAGACAGTCTTTCTGCCTCTGTACCTTTCAGACTCATCTTCTTACTTTACACGGCCCCCAGCAGGTCCCAGAGCTGATGGGTCATTCCTGAGGGGGAAGGGGGATCACGGGAGCCGAGATGCTGGTCTGAGGCCACAGCGCCCAGGTACCACTGTCGCCTGCTGAGGAGCCCCGCAGGTGAGAATTTCCCCATCGAGCATGCCAGGACGGAGGCTGCACCAAAATACCACCGTTCCTGGGACGCTCGTCGCCGCGTCCCGGGAGCTCTGTCACCGGGCCGGCCACAGCAGGATGTCCCTTCTGAGTGCGGCACACCGCTCACGGAGGTTTCCACTGGCCCCACGGTGCCCAGGACGGCACCCACTGCCCCAACCCCCATCCTGCAATGAAGAACAGATATCCAGATCCCCTCCCCATCCCCTCCCCACCTCTGCTCCGGCCAAGGGAGAGGCACTCGTTTCTAAGTTGCAGATAATGTCACCCACCATTCATCCAAATGTGTCACTAACATCCCATTAGACTGTAATTATTTTTTAATTAAAACTAAGAAAACTGGCATGCCTGTGCCGACTTTATGCATCTGTTATGGGTTAAAATAGCTTTTAAAAAATGTTTCGGAGACCGCAGTCTATTGTGGCCGCGGCCTCTGCCAAAGAAAACGCAAGCTTGCTTATTTTCTCCATGGGGCGCAACAGCGCCTGTGTGTGCCGGAACAGAATCGGCTGGCCGTGAAAAGAATTCTAAATAAAACACAAACATGGAATTTGGCAACGCCACAGAAGCAAGCTTAAGACTAATTCCAGCATGCGGACGGCTCTCACATAGTAAGTCTGGCTCCAGCATAAATGAAACCAGGCACTGTAAAATACCAAGCAAGTCGGAGTTTCAACTTAAAGGGACAGAACGCTGGTTCCAGGTATAAAAGCTTATTAAGCCGGCTCGCGCTGGCTCCATAAATCCATAGGTTATTAGCCGTTTGCTTTCAGCCAATCCCTCCTTAAAGAGATGCATATTAAGAGAGAGAGAAGGAGAGAGAACAACAAATGAAAACCATCACTTTGCACTTGACTTTTAGTGCAGCGGTTCTGGAAATACTGTGCTCATTATCTCGATTAGAGGAGAAAGACTTTCTGAAAGCTCAAATGCACACAGACCCCCAAGTGGGGGGGGGGGGGGGGCGGGGGGGATGACAGGGGGACGGGCCAAGGGACGCAAGGTAAGAATGCCCATGCCGTGGGTAGGACGGGATGAAAACGGCCTCCCTGGAAACCAGAGATGTCGGGAGGCGGGACTCGGCCACAAGGGGAAAAGCCACGTGGATGCTGGAATATTTCCACCCAGGGAAATGGCAATGATGATGACTGTGATAGTAATAATTATAGTTATAATGACAGCAAAAACGTTAGAGTAATACCTGCTGCCATTCGCCACCTTCATACACCAGCCGCTGCTGAAGGTGGTAGAAGGTAACCGGGAGAGGTTTTCAAGTCTAAATAGTGCAGTTAAGGGTTCTGAAGTCAGGCTGCCTGAGTTTCCACATCTGTAAAACGGGAGCGGCAGTGCCTTCCTTGCAGAGGCCGGGTGAGGGGTGCTGAGGGTGAAGCCCACGCTAAACGGCTAGCCGGCTGCTACCCGTCCCACCAAGCTGCCACCACCTCATTTCACAGACCAGGAAACCGATGTCCTAAAGGCTAGGTCACTCGCCAAGGTCAAAGAGCTGGTACGTGTCAGAGCCGGGATTTCAAACTCGCCATCTGGATCCAAAGCCCGTGGTCCTCACGCACGCCCTCCTGGGTGGGTCACACCAGCATGGCCAGCCACGTCTTCTAGCACTGTGAACAGTGGGTCCTGTCTGAGGCTGGGGCAGGCTCGGGGATGCGGCCTCCCCTGGAAGGGAGTGAGAAGACAAATTCACCCCCAGAGAGATTCGCCCTCAAAGCCTCTCACAGCAGGCCTCGGTACTGAAACACGATCGCACTCCGCGATCCAGGGAGAATTACAAAGTTCAGGAAGGAAAATAATCCAAGTGCTTCCATCATAAACACCCTGCATTGGGCAAGGAGGGGAGGTGACCCTTGCTGGGCCGATAAGTGCCCCGCCACCACACACACGCATGCACACACAGACATACACACACACACCATACCTGCTTGTCTACACTCACGTGTACGCATGAAAACACATACACGTGAGTGTGTACATGCGCGTACCCACACACGCGCTCACACGTGCACATGCATGAACACGTGCATGCAGACACACACGTTCACATACCCACCAACGTACGTGCACACACCCACACGCTCACATATACACACACACTACACACGTATACGCACAGGCACACACATAGAGACACTCACACATAAACACACAAGCACACAGGGCCTTTTATTACGGGGTCTGTGCCAGGCCCAAGGACACTGGCAGAGGCAATGGGAAAAACCAGGGAGAAAATTACATGAGGCAATGTTTGGCTCCAAATAAAAAAGCCATGGAATGTTTTCCCTCAAGTCTTGGGTATTTTCTTGCAGGCCCACTCAGACCCGGACCAAGCAAGGGCGGCAGATCAGGTCAGCCTTGCCCACAAGGAACCCCTGACCACCCCGACCCCCGTGGCGAGCCAGCTGCAATCCTCCTGATGCTAACAGCCCCTGGCCCGGTGGGGCTGGGACGGGACATCCCAGGCAACCGGCACCCACGGAGGCCACAGTCCATCTGCTCGTGGACCATCTCCCCATCAAATACATGCTCAGCAAACCGGGGCCGGGACTGGGTCCTGACCCTCTGACTCCCCCCGCCACACACACACCCCACCCCCGCCCCTGCTCTGCAAGCCTCTGCAGCCTGGCTGGGTGACATCACACTCCAGTGGGCTCCAAGCTGCTCTTCCTGAAAAGATGCACGTCTTAGAAGATGCAGACTAAAAATACTCCTGGCTTCTCAGAGCCAGTTTACAAAAATAATTATATTTTCTTAAAAAAAAAAATAGATTATAGGCAAGTATGTGTCCAGCTATTTTTAGTTCCTATTCAGCTCTGCTAATTTTTTCTCATAATAATCACTGCAGACTTTTTTTTAAAGCCACCCCCCCCCCTTGTTAATAATTGTGGTCTGATCTGGCACAGGGACAGGACTCGGGGTGGGGGCAGGGGTACACAACCTTCTATAAAACATGGAAGTCTGAGTTTTGCCCAAGGGTGGTGGCATCTGAAAATCACCAAATTCCTGGGGGCAAGGTGGCTATCTCACTGAAGACCGGCTCCAGGCTCAACCCAGTACATCTCTGTCGCATATGCCTGAATCGGTCCCAAAACTTGGTTGTTTACAAGGGACACCAAAATGGGGTTCCTGCCCTGAAGGGGCTTACAATCCAGCAAGGGGTATGTTGTGGGTTGAAGAGTACCCCCCCCCCCAACAAGATGTCCATAACCAAATCCCTGGAATCTGTGACCGTGATCTCACTGGGAAGAAGGATCATTGCAGGTGTAATTAAGTTCCAGATTTGAGATAAGATCGCCCTAGATTATCCGGGTGAGCTCTAAGTGTAATGACAACTGTTCTTTTAGTTTTAATTGTCCAGCAGAGGAGAAGACAGGCCCCAAGGATGAGGCCATGACCACAGCAGCAGAGCTACAGGATGTGGTCACAGCCAAGGAACGCCGGGAGCCACAGAAGCTGGAGGAGACCAGGAACTGATCCTCTCCTGGAGCCTCCAGAGGGAACAAAGACCTTCCAACACCTTGAGTTTGGACTTGTGGCCAGCAAAACTGCGAGGTGACAAATTTCTGTTGTTGGAAGCCACCTCGCCTGTGGTCATTAGCTACCGTAGCCCTAGGAACTAATACAGGGCAACAGAAACCACAGCCTTACATAATAATCGTCACTGAGCCCCAGAATCACTTCCCCCAGCCCCCTTGCACAAAGGACCCGAGGCCACCCCATCACAGAGGCAGACCCAGGCAGACATCCTACAGTGCAGCTCAGGGGGCCGCCCTTCCCATTCCTCCCAGCCCAGCTGGGGAAGCAAGGCTGGCATGATGATACCCAAGAGATGGGGACCCAGAGAGGCTCACAGAGGGGCAGGGCGGGACCCAGGACACCAGCGGGCTCTCCCTTGCTCCCAGGTGTCCCCACTCTAAAGTGTGCGGCTCTTCCTGCTACACCGAACCCAAACCAACACCCTGAGGACACAGCAGAAAGGAAAGTGAAAACTGTCCACTTGCAGAATTTTCTTCCCCAAACTCTCAAGCTAGCAAAATGTTTAGCTGACTGCTAAAAATCAGCAGCCTGGGAGACAGGCCGTCCCTGGGAAGAAGCACTTAGAAGAAAAATAAGAGACCCTTACCCCAGGGTGAGAGACCCTCAAAGGAAACATCCTGGGGGACGTGGCCCGGCACGACAGCCACAAGCGCCACGTCTGAGCTCAGCAAGAGCCGGCCGCATTCCAGACCCTCCCGTTTTACCACGTAACTGGGGCCAGTTGTTGTCCACACCCGAGTCTCGGGGGCGGGGGGGGGGGGGGTATCAGGTGAAAAGTGTAGAAACCAGGACTCTGGAGCACTGCTGAGGCAGAATGTGAAATACTGCCACCTTCAGAAAACAGGTGGGCAGCTCCTCAGTAAGTAGAACTGAACACAGAATGACCACGTGGTCCAGCGATTCCACTTCCACGTGCACAGAAGCACCCTTCCCAACAGCCAGAAACAAGCATCCCTCGCAGGATGAATGAACAAACACAACGCGGCGTAGCCACACAAGGCAATATCACTCGTCCGGCAATTCTGGGGCACCTGGGTGGCTCAGGCGGTTAAGCGTCCAACTCTTGATTTGGGTTCAGGTCATGATCTCACGGTTCGTGAGCTCGAGCCCCGTGTCGGGCTCTGCACTGATGGTACAGAGCCTGCTTGGGACTCTCTCTCTCTCTCTCTCTCTCTCTCTGCCCCTCCCCTGCTCACTCACACGTGCTTGCTCTCTCTCAAAGTAAATATCTTTTTTTTTTTTTTAAACGAAGGCAATTCTGACCTGTGCTACAACATGCACGAACCCTGAGAACATCGTGCTGAGTGAAATACACCAGTCATAGAAGGAGAAACATTGTCTGATTCCTCTTCCATGGGATACTCACAAACGTCAAACTCGTAGAGACAGAAAGTAGAATGTGGGACGGGAGAAGTGGGGGAGTTAGCTTTCAATGGGGACGGAATTTAGTTTGGGAGAACAGAAGTTCTGGAGCTGGGCGGGGGCGGGGGTGTAGCACTGGAACACACAACAATGTGAATATACTTCATGTCGCAGAGCCATACGCTTAAAAAATGACTAAAAGGATAACTTGTGTACGCTTTACCACGGATTACAAAAAAAAAAAAAAAAAAAAAAGATCCAGCAGACAGATCTTCACACCCTTGTGAGAAAGAATCAGCGGAGAGGACACTTACAGAGCCCGTGGCACACAGTGGGCCCACAAGCAGTGGTTCCTTTTGCTATCAGATCGAGACCAAAATGAGGGGCACCTGGGTGGCTCAGTCGGTTGAGGGTCCGACGCTTGATTTCGGCTCAGGTCATGATCTCAGGGTTCATGAGTTCGAGCCCCACGTCGGGCTCTGCACTGATGGTGCGGAACCCGCTTGGGGACCTCTCTCTGCCCCTTCCCAGCTCAAGATCACGCTCTCTCTCTCTCTCTCTCTCCCTCTCTCTCAAAATAAATAAACTTTCTAAAAGAAGACTAAAATGAGGCACTTGTTAACAAAGCACACGCCAAGTCCAGAAAGGGTGCATCAGGAGGCACTGGCTAAATACAGCTCTCCGGGCCGACTTGTGCGTCCAGGGGCCCCTCCCATCAGCCATTCCCCACCTCCTATTAACAAAGGCATGGATTAAAAATGTCTGGATTTACGAAAAGATTCCAAATGCCCCTGTCTCTGCAGGTAGTGACTCCATTTCTGCGTTAACCTCTTCCAAGAAGTCCCAAGTCCTCTGACCCCTTCGGCTGAAGTCTTCAAGTACAGGCGTTCTTATTATCCAGGGCTCCGGCCAGCCCTCCAGCACTCCAGGATAATTTCATTAGTTCACGCCTCTCCCTCTGGGGCTCCCACTCACACCTGCCAGGTAGCAGGCCAGCAGGAGGGTGGTCCGGGAGCCAGAGAGCAAGGACAGGAGCAAGCTGTGTCCCCTAGACCCAAGGAGGCCTGGATTCAAATCCCACGTCCACTGCCGACCAGCTGTGCAATTTCGGGCACATTCTACCACCTCCCCGGCCTGTCTCCTCACCTGCAAACTACAGAATAGGCTGGGAAAGAAGGTGCTGGGAAGCTTGAAATGTCTAGGAAGGCCCTGCGGAGGGCCTGACACGTAGTGAGGGCCCAGAAATGGTAACCCGACCATAACCGGGTGGCCCCACTGCCATATGTAAGAAAGACCCTGCCAGGGCTGACATTCCCACGCCCACTGACCACACACCACGGTCACACGCCCACCCCCAAGGAGGGGCCTGAAGAGATGAGCAGGTGGCACTTCTCCTCAGGTCTGATGGCAGGCTGTGTGCGAAATTCCACCCCGAGGGACCCCTGCCCACCAACGGTTTCTCCCCACAGATTTTTGGATTAAACCGGCCAGCCTTGATTATATTTGGATAAACTATATTTCACGGCTTAGACTATTTGGGTTTGATTGTGAAATATGCACAGCACACAGCCCCTCCACCTTGCCTGGCCCTCGGGTTTAAAAAGTCAAGCACAGTTTGTTCCCTTCCACCAAGAAGAAGAAAAAAAAAAAAAAAAAAAGACAACACCTCGAGCTTTAAGGACGACACAAGTCTGTTTATCTCCGGTGAAGAAAAACTGCTTCTAGGGGACTGTGTACCAAAAATGAGGCGGTAACTAACAGCATTCTGTGTCTCCTCTTTTCTCTCACAGACACGAACACGACCCCTCCTGGGGCCTGGCCATCTACCAGCATCTCCGGGGCACCTACAGGACCACGGCCACCCGGGCACTGGAAACCCAGAGATGCGGAGTCACACAGACCTGATAGAGGCTTCAATGAGGCCACCTGCCGGCTCCCAGACCCCCAGCCAGACCCCAGAAACCCAATTTGAGGGCGAGGACATAAGAAAAAATTTTACCCATGCCCCAGGCCTCAACCTTCCCTCTGGTGGCCTGAGGGTTGGTTACTCTGTGTGCCTAGCAGTCACTCACAGCTCAGACCTCTCGGGGGCAGCCAGAGCTGGAGGGGGCTCTCTGGGTCAGCAGGACCCCTCCCAGCTGACATCCACATCTACATTTGTCACTGGGCACCCGCTGGAAGAAGCTGCCTGGCCTCCAGCCTCACCTTCCCCATCAGGAAAATCCCAGAAGGTCTGCAGGGACCTCCCTGTTCCTGTAAGCCTGGTCCTTTCAGTTTTCTTCAGCAGAGAAAGGGTATCCCAGAGCACGTGGTTCACGTTCACTGTGCACCCCGACCCCGTGGCAAGACCCCCAACTGCGCTCATTCCCGGACCCCCACGCCCTGCCCCCGATCAGGCAGCAGCACGGCCGGCGAACGAAGGGAGACCTTGGGGACGCGCCCAGGCCCATGTTCAAACGTGGTCTGCTCTCCCACCTCGAGCTGCGTTCCTGCTGCCCCTTTTTGAGCCACTGTGCACCCCAACGGGAAACAGGAGGGGAGAGCTACAAGCTGGGGGCCCCACGGTCCTCGTGAGCAAAAGGGGGGGGCTGCCTCTTCTTAGGGGCGTTAGGAGGATGGGATGGCCTGAGCAAAGTTTGCCCAGTGACCAGGATGGTGCTGGCACACAGCAGGCCCCGTGGGAAACACTGGCAAGTCACAGGAGCAGGGCCAACGGTAATCTCCCAGGCAGCAAGCTCACTTGCAAAGAAACGGCAGCCACGTGGGCATCGGGCACGGGGCACCCGAGGGTTCTCGACTGCCCGGCGGCCTCCTTCGTGTCCCTCCCCTCTCCCCTTGCCTCCGCTTCTGCACACGCTGGTGCTCAGCCGTGGCCACCCCAACACAGTGGCCACGCGGTGGAGCCTCCAGATGATGAGCAGGTACTTCCAGCGGCTCCATTTCACAGGGAAGGAAACTGAGACCCAGCCCAGGGTCACATATCCCCACCCAGGCACCTTGAGAACAAGGACGGAGCACGGTCCCACAGGGCCCACGGCTCTCCGCACAGTACGCGTCCGCAGTGACATTTCGTTTCAAGCACGAATCGGCATCACAGAGCCCTGAGAAGGGGTGCAGAAGCCAGGGATCAGAGCACAACCACAGAACGTCTCAAGCCTAGGGCACACGGAGGCGTGTTCCAACCGCAGATGGCAACACTGAGGGCCCAAGAAGCTGAACGTTCAGGGCTCCTCGGAGCAAAAACCCTGCCGCCGACTCACATCGTCCGTTTCACGCGGCTTCAGCTGGACGGTGACCCCCTCCCCGGTTTGCAGTCTGAACTCAAGGAGGTAACAGGGCCTAGCGGGCAGAGCATCAGGGACCCAGAGCTCGTGTCACACGCAGCCTGTGCCCCGGTGACCCACCCAGATGATGAAGGCGTTCGACGGGGTGATCTCTTGCGACCCCTGGTCCTAGGTCAGCAGCCAGGAACTCAAGCCTCAGGTCTGCCGAGGCGAACCCACGTCTGGACTACTCCACTCCACGTGGAGGGCCCCAGCCTCCTCGGCCACTTTCGGATGCCCTTTAAGGCCGCAGAACGTGGCCACGTGCTCTGAGATGTCTGATGTCGGTGGCCAGTGCTGGTTCCTCACATCCACTGACTGCTTTAAGGCGCTGCATCCAGTGCCGCATTAAAAATTAATTACACATGCTATTTTATTGCCAGTGCATAATGTAATGAGCACCAGCTGTGCTAAACAGCCAAACTCCTTTTTAAGACAGCTGTAAAAAAAAAAGAAGAAAGAAAGAAAAGAAAAAGAAAGGAAGAAAGGAAGAAAGAAACTGCACTTCCAAATGCCTCTCCTGTCAGAGCAGGAAAACAGCAACATCTTGTACGGATTTGAACAGAATTCTTTGATTTAGCTCTGCCTTCAGAACGTCCGAAGGGCCGGCTCAGAGTGAAATGGAATCTGGCGTGGCTGCAGCGGTCTCCTCTCCGGGACGCTGCTGGGACCCCTTTTATCCGAGGACAGTCATGCCGGTAGGTGCCCCTGCCTCAGTCCCGCCCCCCTCCCCCACTAGGCAGCACTGCGCTCTGTCTGGTCCCTGGAGACCCAGCGCCTTTGGATCCCATAGGTGTCGGAGCAGACGTGACTTCCCGGATAGAGGGCTTTTCTGGGGTGCTCCCAGGCCCTGCTGCCCTCTGCCCCCCTCCCTCCATCCCCAGCTCTCCGTGGCTTCTCCTGGTACCTCCCCCAGTCACGAAAGGAGGCATCTGGGCTCTAAAGACAGGCAGTCCAGGGCAGCCTCTGCAGCGGTGTGATCCCAAGAGGCAGGAGGACACCACAACGGAACGCGGAACAGGCATGCAAGAATCACTCATGGGTTGTAAATGCTGGACCACCGCCCCCCTCGGCAAGGTAGACATGGCAAGGCGTACAGATGACTCTTTAAATTTTTAATGACTCCCCTGTGAGCCCTTTTTCTGCAGCGAGCCAGCCCCCACTGACACTGGGACCCGGTTAGCCCAGGCAGACTCACAGCAGATGCGACTTTGCAAAGGAAATCGCAAGATCACGTCGCGAACCTTCCCCAGACGGAGTGCTTCTGTCCACACGCGTTCCCCCAACACTCACTTCTCTTCTTCACCCCCATACTCACCCCTCCCTCCAGAGTCTCCAGGGAGGCCCTCATGCCCTACTGGGGCGCCCCTGCACCCCCTGCACCAGGAGAGAGGCGGTGAGCCGGTGGGGGCCTGGCTGGTGCCGCCACCTCGGTCGGCATCACCCTCTGGCTTCCCACTGATCCTCCGGTGTTAATCAAACCCAGTCCAGAATGAAACTACAGCGTGCTTCTTGTTCTGGTATAAAATGTGCAAAGCACAGACCATATCATTAACATAAAACTTCCAGAAATAAGGCCACTTTCCAGACAGACTGTATTAATTGCATCAAGCTTCCACAGCTAGGGTGGTCTAGTCCGCAGTGTCCCATTGGATGGCTCCGGTTATAAAAACGAACACAAATGAACACTGGGATATAATTGAAGGAGGACACGATACCGTCTACTGTTAAACCCTACTATTTACTTACAGGTATTCTTTTATCTTTATTGTCCCTTTAACCCGTGCCAAGAAACCCCAGATTAGTTAAATAACACAGCAAGCACAATTTCAGTAGAAAAGTAAATTGAATTTAACTTTACAAGATTGCCCTGTGATTTCAGCATCTACTAATGGCTGCAACTGACTCCTTCTATTAAATCCAAACACTTCCACTCCCGTGAGACCTTGAACTTCAGAAAGCGCGTGTATCAATCACTGCGGCTGATGACCATTTGTGGCTTTTAAATACGCAATGACGTTTCTCGGTTCCCTGTCTACCTCACGATGCTGGTACATGATCTGAGCCAGCCAAGAGGCTGAAGGCCTCTAAGAGTGGAACCTGGAGGTCCAGCTTGAAGTGAAACTCCACACGGTGCGGGACACGTAATGACGTGGTGTTGTAAAACCCGTTCTGCTCGAGCATGAATCACAACTTCCACAGGGCTTACTCAGAGTGAGGCACCGGGCTCGGCACCTGGCATATAGGACCTCATTCGATCCTGAAAACGATCTTGCAAGGCATGTACTATCATTACCCCCATCTTACAGGTGAGGAAACTGAGGAGCGAGGAGGGAAATGACTCGCCCAAGGTCACAAAGCCATAAAGGGCAGCAGCCTTCACGCAGGCAGTGGATACATTCTAAAGACTGCCTGCCACTCTTAGAAACCTCAGAAAGGGGAAAGGTTCAGGGGAGCCAAAGCCCAGAGGTTTTCAAACCGTTCTCTGAACACCCCACCCCTGCCCTGGGAACCTTAACCAAGTCACGTGCCCAGTCATCCACAGCAGCCTGTAACTGAAACTACAATGATCAGTATCATCTGTTTTAGAAGTCAAACGTGGAGTCTCATTTTTAAACGTCATGTAAATAGATGATATGATACCTAGGTAAGTGCATATAGGCATATACATTTTTTTATTACAGAAGAGGAAACAGGCCCAGAGAGGGAGACTGGCTTATTCAAAGTTACCGGCCAGGTGGCACAAAGGCCAGGACCACAGGCTGAGGTTCTGGACGCCACGGGCGCGCCCTGGAGTGGTTCCTACATGAAATTTCTCGGGGGAGAAACTTCAGTTTCCAGGAATGCCCAGACTCAAAGCCCCCCCATTATTTCAGCAGAGTCAAAAAGCAACAAAGAGCCCAAATCCCTTCTCCCCACCGTGACCATCAGGAGGTCTGGGGTTGGGGTCCTGGGAGGCGGGGCTGTCTGGGACACTAGCAGCCAGAGAGATACACAAACACACAAACCTGTGTGGCTTTCTCCCCCATAAAATCACATCCTTCTATAAATAACTCTGAACGCATTCACGGGCATGCAATTAACCTGTGTGAAACACGGTTACTCCGGGGTTTTCCGTATTAATTTGAAGAGATAGGTTCAGTGCATCCTGATCTGAAAAGAGACAAAACAAAGTGAGGACGATGGCCCCTCTCCGTCTTTTCAGAGGACTGCTTCTTCCTAACGGGTTACTGTGGATTTAATGACTGCATTCCAACTACTAATTAAATAGGCACTAAAAACACTTCAGCAAACAGCCCAGTGCCAGGGACAGAAGCCACAAAGGGACAAAAACCCTCGGAGCAGGATTATTTTCAGGTATTGAAACTGATCAGAAAGGATGGGGGAAACAACCCGGAGCAGACTAATGAACGGGGACCCGACAGGGAACGAAGACGGTCCTGGAAATCACAGCCTAGCTAGCACCAGAGGCCGAGGACAGGCCTCTGAAGAGGGTCAGGAAGGGGGGGGGGGGGTCCCAGAGACCCCAGGAACAGAGCTCACCCTGCCTCACTCTCCTCCCTGAGCACCGACATCAATTTGGGGGCTGCTCACGGACTCTAAGCCTTCAGAGTATCAAGCTCTAAAACCCAAGAAGGCCTCTAAGCCAGCAGAGCCAATATGAAAGATGAAGCAGGTTCTGGACGATCAGCCAGGGTCAAATCCCACCTCTGCCCTCCCATCCCCTTCAAAGCGAACTCTCTGCGGGACCCTGATCCCGCTCTCCCCATCTCCACTCATGCAAGCTGCCAGAGGCCAGGGGTCCACCGTGCCTGACTCCTTGGCTTGCCCAGTGCCACAAACTAGGTGCCCAAGAAAGGGCTTTTCGTGTAAGAATGAACGAATGGATGTGAGCTATCAGACCTCCACATCTCTGAGCCTCATGTCTTCATCTGTAAAGTGGGGAGAGTGACGTCCTAAGGTTCCTATGAGAACTGAATCCAAGAAGGCACACGAAAGGCCCAGCGCACTGGCTACACAGCAGGCCCCTCCACACACGGTCCCTAGAAGGAAGTGGGCGGTAGGGTGGCTGCGGGCGAGCATGTGAGCCCATCAGCGCGAACACCCCTGGATGCAGGCAGGGGCACGAGGCTCCGTGGGAAGAGGGTGAGCTGGGTGGGAGGCATCCCGAAGACAGCCACTCGGCCTCCCCGAACCTCTGCTTCCCCATCTGCAAAATGGGGATGTAACAGCTCCCGCTCAGCACGGCGGCAGCTTCTAAGCAGAGCCAGAGCCAACAGAGGGTTAAGCAAAGCCCCGGGTGCACCTCTGCCGGGGAAATCATGTTTCTGTACCGCAGACCTTGACCGAGTCTAGTCATAAACACTCAGGCTGATCTTTGATAGCGCGACCCCCCGCGTGGTTGCAGGGGCTGCAGCACTAATTACAGGAAGCCACGGGAGCAGGGCAACCGCCCAGACGAAGCAGGCATCCCTCGCTCAGCAAGCAGGGATCACAGCACGGACCTACAGAGCTGGGACGGGAGCCCCAATCCCCCAGGGGCACTAGGGTGGCCGCGAGCAGGGAGCTGGCTTCTTTGCCAGTGGTGCCGACCCCTTCCTGGACGTGTTTAGTCTTCGCTTTGTGACTTCCAAGTAGAAGCCCACCAGACATCGGAGCGGGAGCTGCTGAAGGCTGCAGGCCACCTGACCAGCAGGAAGGCCTAGGGACTTCTGGCCCCTGCGGCCAGGGCCACCTGGCTCCACCACGGACAGTCCCTCCAGACAGTTTCAATTAAAGCACAATCCGTCCGGTAACAATCGTTCTCCTTTCTCTACCCAAATCAAGGGAAAGCCTGTAAGACGCCTGGGGACAAAGCTGAGACAAACTGAATCTGCCCCAGCTCTGCACCCACCCTTCTCCTTTCCTGGCCCCTGCCTGGGAACCAGGCCTCACGGCCCTCACCACCACCTGTGTCTATGTCAGCATCCTGGCACCAGGCCCTGACCAGGAGAGGAGGGGGCGGGAGGCCTCGGCCTGCCATTTCCAGGGACCCTGGGCCACAGCACGAGTGCGGGTCGTGTTCGGGAAGGGAGATGGGGAGGGTGATGGAAAACAGGTCTTTCCGCTGTGCTGACCCCCCATCTGCCCTCTGTATACCGAGCAGCCGCAAAGACCTGCAGAGAGGCGCACAGTAGGCGTGTGCACAGCCCCACCCCACAGGAACCCCACAAGGCTTCACCCCCTCCCACCACCACAGCTGAAGGGCTCCCTCGGAGTGACTCTTCTGTCTCAGAGTTAATGGGCAACACATTCTGGCAAAGAGAAACTCAGCATTTTGGACGGCTCCAGCGATGGACACAGGCAGCCAGGGAGGGAATCTTCTCCCAGCGCTGCCTTCGGGGAGGGGGGCAGCGACTGGGGTGGGGGAGAGGGGATGGCCGTGGCGGGGGCAGAAGAAAACCTCAGATGTTAAGCGTTATCCAATTAAGGTTTAGCTAAACAGCCCAAAGAGATGAAATCTGGAAGCTGAAGGAATGCATTCTGGGAGTGAGACCCTTGCAAAGGGCGGAGGCGTCCGGGGACCTCCTAAGTGATGGGGACAGGGGCACCAGTGTGCAGTTCCGCTGACATCCTTCACCACTTCCCCGGTGCCCCACTGGGGTGGGACCACACATCCTCCCTGGGTCCCCACCTTGCCCGGCCCACCTGGGAGAGGCAGCGGCCGGCCCTGCCCAGGGCACACCCCGCCACCCGTGGGAGCCCGCCCCCCCCGCCACCGCGGCCGTCTGTTACCTGACAACTGACACTGGCATCCAAAGGGAGCCTCCGTCTGACCCTCACCCTGAGTCCCGTCACCCGAGACCGGGCGTGCGCTGCAGCACGGCAGGGGGAAGCAGGGCGGCGGGGCGCCCAGGGTGCGCAGAGGTGGAGTGATCACGGATGAGTGAGGGTGGGAGGAGGCAGCTATGGGGGCCGTCGCTGGCAGCTGGGCAGGCCTGCACGGCCCTGGAGAAAAAACAATAAAAAAGACTGGTCAGTCGGGCCCTGGACCGTACAAGGGACCCGGGGTGCGGGACAGGGGCCCGGGGCAGAGGGCTGCAGGCCACCCTTCCAGAGTGGGAGGCCCCGGGGTGCCAGGCTTCCCTGCAGGGAAGGCACCTGGGCACAGGCTGGGGGAGCGGGGAAGAGGCCATGGGAAGTGGGGGGTGAGGGGTGAGGGGGTCCTACTTCCACAGCTGCCAGGTTGGGCTGTCTTGGGACCAGACTCCCATCCCTGGGTGGGCGGGGGCAAAAGAAGCTGTCAGGGCCCCTGTACCCAGGAAGACCCCCCCACCCGCCATGTGGGGGCTTCTAGAGTGTTCTGGATCTGGCTTCCTTTGGGGATTCGTTCCCAGAAATCTGGGCCACCCCCCTCTGGAAGAGCTGGGAAGCGCCAAGCCACCACCGTTGGCCCTATCAGGACGGGCTGTGTGTTCAGGCCTCGAACACCTCAGTCTACCTCTGAGCACCTGGGCACCAGTTAGCCTGAGGCCTGGCGGACGGCCAGCTGGTGTCTCTCTCCAGCCCAGCGTCCTCTTTAGCAACTTGAGCAGGAAGCACACGGCACACAAGCCCCCAGGCCTTTCGAGAGGCTTTGAACGCTCCCCCCACCCCAGGAAAACCCGGGCACTGCCCACCACCCCTCTTAACACAGCCCTGGCTGGGACGTCTCCGCTCCGCCCTGCCCCCCGCCCCCCAGTCTAACAGCCACGACGCAGGGCCAGGAGCTTGGCTTGCCTCCGCCCAGCCCCACAGCTCGCAGGCTCCCCAGCAAGGCCTGCGTTTGATTTGGCCGTTTATCTTAAATGGCTAAGAGACCACCAGGGCAAAAGTCTGTGTGAAGCCCTTGCCAAAACCACAAGTGAAGAAGCCCGAATTCCCCGGGTAAATAATTGAGCAGGGAAGCATCAGGGAGACAAAAAGAAAACATCAACGAGATGAGGGGCAGCTGGGCCCCGGGCCAGCTCTGCCAAGGAGGCCACCCGAGGCCGCTCACCACCCCGCACGGATCTGCAGGGCAGAGGTCTGCCCGCTTTGTGGCCCCCACAAGGGATTCCCCCATCCAGGAGAACCACGGGACCCTGCAAGCCCACTTCGAGCCAGGATCCTGTCAGTCCTCATCCTGAGTGAGCTTCCCAACACGTCCACGGGGCAGGGCTTGGGAGACCCACTGCGCAGACCAGGAAGCCGGTGACGTGACCACAGAAAACTGTAGACGCCAGCAGCCAGCCCCGCCAAACCCTGGCCGCCTGGCTCCGGGAACCAGAACTCTTTAGCTACAGCACCTGCCTCTACAAAACGTGTGCTATCCAGGGCTGGGGGCCTCAGGACCCCTGAGAAGCCCTGCAAATGTCCTGCCAAGAAGCCAAAGCCACGTGGGCTCCCCTGGGCCAATGAGGACCTCGGATGAGGCTAAGCTCAGGACCCGGGGCGTTGCTGAGCCCGGGACGGTCCCAGGAGGGCACGGCCAATGACCCCACACAGTTCCAGCCACACATTCGGTGCAAGCCCCCAAGTAAAGTAGGCACCTAAAGCCAGCGTCACCTGCCTCCTCCCAGAAGCCTGCCCTGGCCAGTCCCTGCCTAAACCCCCACCCCAGCACTGGACACTGCACATTCGGCCCTGTCCTCATCAGTCTGGCTTCGCCCCACGGAAGGCTCCCGACACGGCTTTGTGCAGAGCACCTACCACAGCAGGCAGTTCACCACCAATACGTCACTCAGCAGGGAAAACTGTCCCCGTCCCAGAGGGGGTGCTGGAGCTCCGGGAAATCTGGGACTTGAACCCAGTTGCATCTCCAAAGGCCGGATATGTCCCGCCAGCCCTCAGGCTGCAGCTGGGGTGGAGAGACCGGGGTGCCCTGGGATGCTGAGAAGAAGGGCCGCGTGGAGCAGAGGGAAGCTGGAGGGTCCCTGGGCTCAGTAAGGCCACGGGAGGCTGAAAAAGAGCAAACCCAGGCCTCCAGGCTCTGGGTGAAGCGGTGACACAGCCACCACCATTTACCATGGCTAAGAAAGAGTGACAGGAGTGTCCGGGGCCGGATGACTGTCTTCCCAAGCGGTGACGGAGCAGGACCTGGGTCTCCAAGGTTGCGAGGAAGGGTCAAAGGGCAGGTCCAGCCACAAACCTCTCCTTCTGGAAGGGCCAGGCTTAGGCCAGGGCCTGTAAAGGCAAAGTCGTCCCCCAACTCAGGTGGCAGTGGGGGCCATGCTGCCCCCTGGAGGGGCTTCCAAAAGCCTCCTTAAGAATTCCAACCTGAGGACCACCTGCTCTAGGGGCTGGCTCAGCGGAGGCAGGGAGAGGACAGCAAGAGCGAGTGGCTTCTAACCCTAAGCTGCCCACAGAGGACACTCCAGGTGCTCTCCGAGGACCTCCAACCTGGGGCGATCCCCCTCACCCGGAGCAACTTAAACCTGGAGCTCAGTCCAAAGGTGGATACTCCAGAAAACCTCTTCTGAAGCTAAAACAAAAGCAGAAGGTGACCCCGAAAGCCACCCGTTGTGTGATAGTCAATGTCCACAGTAGGCAAATCCATAGAGACAGAACGTAGACAAGAGGTTGCCAGTGGCTGGGGGCAGGGGCATGAAGGCTGGTGGGAACGGGGTTTCCGCTGGGGGTGATGAACGGTTCTGGAATTAGTGGTGGTGATGGTCGCACAACGCCGCGAATATACTCAAAATCACCAACTGCACACCTTAGAATCGTTCAACTGGCAAAGCCCAAGGCGAGGAGTGTCTCTGGCCTCAGCAGGCCTCCCAGGCCGCCTCCCAGGCCACCTCCCAGCCCTCACCGGTCCTCAAGGAAGAAGTGTGTGCATTCAGAAGTGCAGACAGGAAATCGAGAATGCACCTGACAGAGCACTTGAGGCAACACGCTGGCAACACAGAGGAAGCCCGGAGCTCAGAAGCAGCCTGGGAGCAGAGGGAGCAGAGGCGTGGGTCCAATCCCCTCTGCCATTTCCTGGCCACGTGACCTGGGGCGAGTCACCTTCTCGGGGCCCTGCCTCTAAAGGAAGGTCAGGGCAAGCCTGGCCAGAGCCTGGCTTCTAGCGAACACTCACTGGATAAACGGCTACTATGGTCCATTTATTTTCCACTCTGGAACTTTTCCTGCTCCCTGTGGGTCTTCCCACAGCCTGGCGGGGAATGCCTGCCGGGTGCTCTCCTGGCTCTGGAAAGCACCCGCAGAGCCCTGCAAGACACTCTTTTACAAACGATTCTAGGTGGGTTCCCCCTCTGGGATTGGAACAGCACCGAGGTATGTGGCACAGGGACACCAAGACGCCATGTCAGCTTTATTCAGGATCCAGGTGGCTTAAAAACAAAGCCCTGGCTGGCTCCATTCCTTGTCATGGAAGTTCACTTTCATTAGGGAAAGAAAAAAAACAAAACAAAACAACGAATACACGTATCATAGTATTTAGGGGCCAGCGACCCCCACCCTCACAAATGAAGAAATGGAGGCTCACAGAGGTTAGAATGTTGCTCTAGAGGCCCCAAAAGGTCCAAAAATAAGATCCCTAAAAACGTTTCTTAGGCTCCAAATCAGGATGTAAGGCAGTTTGCAAGGCATCCTTTCCGTGGGGGTCTGGAACCTGCCGCGCTCTCTCCTAGAGGGGCCCTGCAGATAGATGTTCCTGCTTGGTACTCACACATGCGCACTACCCCGCGAGCACGCCCACACCCACCGGCATGTAGACACAAAAAAACGCGCCCGGAAAAGCCCGAGCCTGGTCGTGAGGGGAGCGAGCACCTTTCCCAGTGCTGAATCCTCGGGCGCCCCTCCCACGCGGAGGGTTCCAGATTCCCAGCCAGCGCCAGGCGCTCGGGAAGACGCGGTGCAGGAGACGTGTATTTTTCTCCCTACTGGTGCTTTTCAATTGATACATTTTTTAAGCCAAGAACTCCTACTGATAGCGCAAAAATGAGTCATAGATCAAGGAGGGAGACAGACAGGGAGCCAGCGCTGGTGAGTGAGGGCCACTAGCAAGGAAACCTGACAATCCCCGCGCCCCCTCCCCCCCATGCCAAGACATTAATTCTCACAAGTCGGAGAAAATTACTATGCATGAATGCAAAAAGCATGATCAGGAGTAATTAACATGGCTTCATATGCAAATTTTATTAATGCAGAAGTACAAAGTCATTATGCAAATGAAACTTACGTCAACTCTCTTGACAAATATTCATCTCTGAGGCTCAAGTTTCTCCCTTTTTATTTATTTATTTAATTCCCCCCCCCCCCTTTTTTTTTTTCGGGGTTTTTTTTTTTTTTTTAAGAGGGGGTGCGGGGGTAGTGCTGGTGACCGCTTCAGCAGCAGCAAGCCATGAGGGCTGTTTGACAAGTTTGCAAAGTTGTTTTTCAACCAGAGAAATTTATTCTTGCATTGTTGATTTTTTTTTTTGTACAAGACAGCTCATAGGAGAAGAGGAAAAAATAAAAAAAAATAAAAAATTAAAAAAATTAAAAAAAAAAAAAAAAAAAAAGCTCTGGGCAGCAGGCAGCCAATCAAAACGCCAGAGCCTGTAATGAGGGCGATTGATGGCTGTTTGGCTTTTACTGCAGGGTAATGAACTAGAATCCAGTCTGAGGAGGGGGGAAAATATGAATATTCATGAGACCGTGCTCCTGCCTTTGATGATTAAAGAAATTTTTAATATTCAAATAAGCGCTTGCCAAGTGATTAACAAAGAACATGCACGCAGAAATATGGAAATGTGAGCCGGGAAAGATTTGAGAGGCGAAGAGACTGCTGGAAAGGCAGCCCCAAATTTCATAAACAAGATCGGCAGATAACCCAACTCGCACGCGGGCAAATAAAAACATTTCTTTCGGATCGCTTAAATATTTTGCCAGCTACTTTGTCTTAAGGATGATCAAAATGCTATGTATGGGGGGGGCGCGCGGGGAGAGAGACCGAGGAACCGAGGAACCGAGTAAAGTCAAACGCACTGCTCGCATGTAAGAAACATCCCAATTCTAGCCCCCCTCCCCCCAACACCGACGGGAAATCAGGACTCTTTTTCCGGTTTGCTAGACAGAGAGGATGGAGGGAAGCCAGCTCGCGCTTGAAAACCCAATGCTTGAGGTTCAGGCCTGACTGTTTTGGGGCACCCACCGCCGACAGTGATGGGGCCTGGGTTGGCACATCAGGACGGGTGGTCATGAGTTGCTTCTAGGCTGGCCCAAAGGCCTGAGAGGGTGGATGGTGAGAGCTAGAGAGCTGAGGGGCTCCCCTGAAATCGGACCCTGGTCAAAACACATAAACAAGGTGGTCACAGGGAATAAACGGGGGCATGTCTTGGGAAGTTGCAAGGACTCAGCCTTCCCACGGGGCCTGGCCTGGGCATCCTCAGAGGCACCGAGGGAAGAGCCCCACCGATGGCGTGCAGGCTTCATTAGCTGTGCGCTAGGGCCGCTGGCTCATATTTTAACAGCTCCGCCATGGGTTCACATTGAAGCACATAATAACAGTATTAGCTGGTAAAATGATCCTGCAGTTAAAATACATCTAATTAGCAGCCGATGACATCCATTTTGGCAATTTCCTATTTGAAAGAAGTGGAGCACCACCTTAAATGAGACAGGCAATGGCTACTCACCCCACAAGACCCAGCCTTCCCACCATTTGTCTCTCTCAGCTCTCTTTT
>NW_024412396.1:70913055-70934876 GCF_014898765.1 Herpailurus yagouaroundi
GGGGGCACTCAGAAAATAAATTCCCTCACTCCACAGGTATCATTTAATGTCTTTTTCTTCATTTTTAACCACCAAGGGCTGGTAACCAGCAAACGCTAGAACTTGCTTTTTCATTTCGTTATAAAATACATCATCATCATCATCATCATCATCATCATCATCATGAACAACAAAGCAGAAAGGGAATCCAAGCATTTACGTGAACGCCATGTAAGTCACCATGAAAACCCACAAATGTCAGGACAGGTCCCCAAGTCAGGCCAAGAGAGCAGGCTGTGTGTGCAGCCCGGCTCAGCTCAGTGCACCAGAGCATTTGGAGGATCGAGAAATTCTCTGCGTGGAGCTGAGGCCACCAAGTCCCCACCTCCCACTTTTGGATCCTCCTTCTAAGTCAGGCCAAGTCTGAGTGCCCATCACGGGTCTCTGGTCCTTGCTGCAACGGCTTTGAGTTCGGGGGTGCACGTGTTAGCGTCCTTTATAAGACAAGCAACAGAAAGGGGAAATGAGGCCTCACAGGGTTTGCACAGCTGTGTTTAAAGACCTCCTTCAGGGCCATCACATGGGGGCCACAAAAACAAAGCTCCAATGGGAGCTGGGCCTTTACTCTGGCTTCCTGCTAAAAACGGCAGCCCTTTCACATGGCTGGGAGGGTGGGGATTCCTTCCCATGCAGGTGAGAGGGCCTGCCTGGTTTCCCGACGGCCTAGAGAGGGCTACTGCGGGTGCCAGGCAGCGGGGAGCAGTGGGCTTGCCAAGGGCCTCCAAGAACATCTCTGGGCTTGAGGCCAGTCCAAGTGCCATTTCCCCAGTGACCTTCCAGAGACCCCTACATGCCCGCATGGCCCTCGTGGACATCAGGGCGCCGAGAAGGCTGGGCCACCGAGCGGAAGCAAGAAGCAAATCCCTTCCAGCACCCCGAGACAGGCCACCTTCCGCCTCACACCTCCCCCTTCGCGCACTTCTGAGATCTGTCACAGTGAATCACCGCTTCAACTATTTTCGCTCCCCAGCATGCTGAACATTTAATGCATCCCCGAAAAGGGAGAGGCAAGGCAAAGCAATGACCGTGCCCTTCGACAACACTTCCACCAAGGTTTGGAAAGGGAAGGTCGTCCCCGGCCACTGCATCCTGCAGTCAGAAGCAGGCACACACGCCCACCCCATCGCCGGGTCCAAAAGCACCTGTTTCAATGGCCACCGACCCCAATTTCCTCAAGATGCAAGAAGCCGAAACACTCTGGGGCAACGCCCTGGGCCAAGGATCTGTAAGGGTTACATCACAAATTTCAAAACCTTCTATGGCCCTTCCAAAAGGCCCGGTAAAGTAGCACAGGAAATGTCAGGTGCTACTCGGGAGGAAGGATGTGTCTGAATCATATTCTGCCAACTCTTCAGGGTAAACTGACCAAGTGCTCGGGACTGACCACTCCACCCCCAAGTGGACAGCTGCCAGGAAAAACGTACAGCTTCAACTCTTCTGCTCATCATTCAGGGAAATCCCTAGAGCCCTCTCAGCTGCTGGAATGCAAATAAACCGCCATCATTTGTCCTCTGGCCGGGATGCTGAGGCCTCTGAACCACGGCTTTGAGACGCACACAGAAAAACAGACAGGAGTCCTCTCGGGTGACCTCAGCAGTCAGGGTCCACCAGATCGGGGCCCACGCTCCTGGAATGGGCAGGCCTGGGCACAACAGAAGGTGAAACCAGATGTTTCACCCGTTAGAAAAATGTGCATATGCACATCTAGTAGACAGAGATGATACATATATGCATATACACACATACATGCATATATCAGCAACGTAGGCCACGTTCAAATGTCTCCATGCATACCGGGGAATCCACAGAGGCCAAGGACAAAGAGGAGTTGACAGATTCTCTGAATCTCACCATTAAAAACAGCTGGTCAATACCCAGCAGAGAAATTTGCCCCTTTTCCCCAGATTCAGACTTTCTGATCAGAGGCTGGATAGCTGCTTCAGTCTTCCAGTTTCTGCCCTGGACTGCGATTTACCCAAGATCCTTCAGTAATGTCCTATTACGTTACACTAGGAGCCATTAACAGTACATCACGCACACCTTCCCAAAGCACTCCTGGAGACAAAGCGCATCCTATGAACTGAAGTAAAAAGCTGGATAAGTCATCTGGATTCCAAACATCTAGAATTTGGGACTTGGGGTCAGGATCCCATGCCCCTTTCCCAGATGGGCACTTTGTGGCCAGACTCCAATGATAGCCTTGGCCAGGCATCTCTTAGGCATGTCCCTCCCCATGAACACTCCCCGTGGAGTGCATTAGTTTAGAGTTGGTGGGGGGACAGGGAGGGACCTCAGTCAAGACAGAAGCCACATGTCACAGGAGGGAAATACACCATGAGATGACTCTTCAAGATTTGGTGCCTACAGTGAGTTTTAAACTAAGGACACTCTCCCCGCCCCCCGCCCCCCCCCCCCCATCAGCATCCACTGTGCCTGACATCTGAGGAATGACCTGGAAACACTGAATCCTGACACTTGTTAAAAAGCTGGTCCTCTACAGAACATGTTTAAAAACTGGTGAGTTCAAAAAGTTGTTGCGGTTTGCAGGCCCCACAAACTCCCAACACTGGCTTTGGCTCAGCCCCCACGCGCAGAGAACACGATGTAGTAAATAGAAGGGGGAGGTCTGAACTCTGAGCATCCCACAGAATCGAGAATGCAAACAACTCAGCACAGCCAATAAAAAAGCACATCAAGAAAACAGAGTGCCCAGAAAGGAGGTTACTGCAAGTACTCCAAGCCAGAGGCAGCCAGGAAAAGGGACAGCAGTCCCAGGTACAGACGGAGTCGTGGATTTGAGGAATGTTGAGAGCATCATCAACCTTTATTAAGACTGGCCTCTAAAATCCCTACCTGCACAGTAAGGGAATGTGCAACCATGAGGGCCAGCAGGGTTTCTTGTTTTAGAGGGAAAGAAATTGAACTTGGTGAGTAGGTGGGGAAGGAAGGAAGGAAGGAAGGAAGGAAGGAAGGAAGGAAGGAGAAGAAGGAGGAGGAGGAGGAAGAAGGGAAGGATGAAAAAAGAAAGGAAAATAGGAGGAAAGAAAGAACAAATTGTAGAAAAGGAGTCACTGCTATAGTTTAAATGCATTTGTTGGTTTCACTTACATGTGTGAGAATTACGTGCAACCATCTCTACCATCAATAAAAAAATCCAGCTCTCCCCTGCCTTTCGCTGTTGACAGAGTCTTTTGTTTTTCTCTTTTTCATTCTTCTTACCTCCTACTAATGGACATAGAGAATACTGAGGCGCGCTGCTTTGCATCCCGTAAGAACAAAATCTTTCTGTGGCCTCTTTATGTTTCCAAGCCAAGTCTGAAATGTCACTGCCTAAAACATTGAGCAGGCCTGTAATTACTTTCAACAAAGTAGCTCCTTTAAACGGAGTTTTCTGCATGTAGACGGCATGTAATATACATATTGTGAGCCTTCCTTTCAGCATGGGTAGCATTTGACGGCTACAATCACAAATTTTCTTCTAAGGGAGCAGGCTGACAGCCACCTTCTTCCTTGTTTTTTGACGTGAAATCCATTTTCTTCTCCTGACACACTGACGGTGATATGCAGTGTGTGCACAACAAAATTTGTAAAAATTAACACTTCGCGGGATTAATTGAATAAAGATTGTTAGCACATTAACACGGGGAACGCTGCTCCTTAGGCTTCAATCTAGCCACGCTCCCCGAGCCACTGCCAGTGTAACAGAGGTTTACAAGCAGCTGAGGTTTATGCCGCTATTTAATGTAATTAAAGAAACCGGTAGCACAGTCCTCCATGGAAATATCATTTCTATTGCAGGGTATTCCCATTAGAAATTGGGGGAAATCATAGCACGCGGACTTTGATTTTGTTGTAATTTTTTTTTTTTTTCCCTTGGCTGTCTTTGAAACGGAGCCGATGTGCTGGGGCCTCAGACAGAACCCACTGCAGAAACCCAGCAAAGATTCCCGGATAAGACAAGCCTGGGGTAGGAGCGTTCAGCGTTTGTTTTTTTTTTTTTTTTTTTTTTTAATGGTTTTTGAAACTGCTCAAAAAAAAAAAAATGTTTTGTTTTTTTTTTAATCTGTTGCCTCGGCTGCAATTCTCTGCCCAGCAAACAGCATATCATGACAATGACTTTTCAGATTACGCCCCCCCCCCGCCCGGCCCCCCCTGCAAAGGACAGGGTGGATAAAGATGCAGAAAAAGGGAGGGGTCTCCCTGGCCACTCTTCTATATAAACAATGATAGCTCCAGACCCGGATCAGGACTAGAATCTAACGGTAACCTCAGAGGAAGAGCACAGAGCAGGCACTGCTCAAGAAGGCCTCAGAAACAAAACACACACAACCAACCAGAAAAAAAGAAAAACAGAATCTTTACACCACATCATCCACAATGGCAGAGAAAATGAAGTCTTGGGGCTGAAGGGAAGGGAGCCTGACTCAGCTCTCCAGGCCCTAAGCATCCTCTCCTATCTGAAGGCTGCCTCCTGCCCTTGGAGCCGCCAAGTGCAGACGAACGTGAGACCTGTCTCTAAACCTGCACCTGCTCCGCGCGTGTCCCTGTGCCACGGGGGTGACTGCATGGGATTTTTTTTTTCTTCCCCAAGTGCATTTTAATGCTCTTATGCTACATCCTAGTTTCTTGGGGGGAGAAAAAAAACATCAGTGTCACTAAAAAAACGTCACTCTGTTTTGCAAAATCCAGCAGCTTCCTTGGCAGCAAGAAAGGCTGGCTGGCATTATCCCCTCATTTGACAAAACTACTATTTCTGGGCATGTGCTCAAAAACAGGTAGGAAGCAAATGCTGAGAAATAAGGAAGTAAAAACAGGCAACAGATTTTTCACTACCAAGAATGCCAAGCGTAAACACGATTTATTTAGCTGTGTTTAACGTGCCTGTCCTCTATGCAACTAGGAGCCCACTTGGGTTGAAGGAAGGGTGGGGAGGAGGGGACAGGAAGAGGGAGCAGGGGACAACGGGGACAGAGAGAGGAGGCAGGCGGTTCTGTACGAGGACTTCCTCAACAGTTCGGTTCAGTTTTAGGAGAACAAGATTCTTCTGCCCCGAAATACGCGCATGTGTCAAAAGAAGGCAACACTAATATGCCAGTTAATTAACGAGCCGCCACTAACAAAGATACAAGACCCAGCTCCTGCAAACAATATTTACAGGCGTCGTGCGATCTTCTTGCCCACTTCCCTGGTCTTTCTGCAAAGCCTTGGTCTGGGGGCTGGGACAGGCGCTGAGGCCCCTCAAGCTGGTGGGAGGGGGTTCTGAGCTTCGAAGTCCAGACACAGGGGAGAGGGGGTAAGTATCGCTGCCCTCCCTGCCCATCCTCACAGGGCCACGTGGAACTGAGCGAGATCTGTATTCAATTAAGGAGCACCAGACAGCTTCTGGCTCCTCGCCTGCACCAAAGCAGGCTACGGGTATCTGCTGTGCCCCCCACCCTACCCTGGCTCTAATGCTAGGGAACAAGGGCTCTATCAAGTCCCCGGTGGAGAAGGCAGAGTGCCACGCTGCCCCCCCCCCCCCCGCCAACCCCCGAACTCAAGCCTGAGGTTTGAGTCCTGCCGGGGTGAACCAACAAAATACATAAAGCAAGCATCTGTATTTTCTAACTGGTGAGACTAAACCAGAGGTTTTGGGCCCTGCCAGAGGTCCTTCCTTTTAAAAATCTAATTCAGGTTCCACTCAGCATTGGCTGGAAAAAAGGAACCAAGCCTCATCAAAAGATAAACAACAACCCAAAAGTAAGATGGAGACCCAAAAGGACAGTCAGGGCTCCCCGTTTCCCCAGTGAAGGTGCCATTTCAGAACAGCCAGCTGTGTGCTCTGGGAGCATAAATGCCTATTTTTGTTAGCTTTGAGAGGTGGTGGCCAAAAAAAAAAAAAAAAAAAAAAAAGGAGAATTTCCTCACCAGTCTGCACGGACTTCCTTCCTCCTCTGCACCTAACAAGACTGTGCACTTAAATGCTGCCTGCTGTATGCATTCCTCTGCACCCCCAAGTCTACACCCCCTCTGCCCAACCCCTGTCCTTCTGGGGCCACACTCCAAACGTCAGTAAAGATACCTCTTCTGGTATATTCAGGTCAAGAGTAACAGCTAACCCCACTCCGTGTTAAGATTCTGAATCACGTGACAGTCCCCAACAGGAACAAAGAGCTGGGGTGGCATGTCAGTCCCCCAAAATGAATGGGAGTCGGGGAGAAGTATTTCCTACTGGTATTAGGTTACTAAATTGAAAATTCAAGCCCTCCCCCTTAGACTCCCCCCTAAATCCCCTAATTCTTCCTCCTTGCATTGAAAATGACATGCTACACAAGTAGCTATTTGATTCCTTTCCCTTTTGCAAATTAGTCACCCTGCCCCCGTGGACTGAACAACATTAGAGTCTATACTTTCGGGATGTCTCTGAAATCAGCAATTACTTCACTCTCGCGGAATGGTTTGTTTTCGTATCTGGATACGGTGGCAGAAACATAATCAATTGGAGATCCCCATTTTATAGGTGAAGAAACTAAGACACGAACTGATCTGCCCGGGGCTGTTTAGGAACAAACACATCTGAGACTGTGTGAACATCCTGATTCCGGTGCTTCCACGAGTTCAGTGGCCCCTAACACTCCAGTGGCAACAAAAAGGGATCGAAAGGCTAACCGGGGCTCAGGTGCGCTGCTCCAGGAGGCCACGCTTCTAGAAAATCCTACACAGAAATCTCAATTTCTCAAATAAAACTGAAGATGTTTAACTGCATCTCCAAAGGAGGCCTCTGCGGGATCCCTCTAGATAACAATTCCATTGGTATTTCAACAGCATCAGGGCTGACAAAACCCCCCATTCCCAAGCAAATGTCCCACACGTGGCTCCTGAATAAAGCAGGGCAAATCACCTGCACCTCGCAGACCGGGCTAGTGGCTTAGAGACCACAACACAAAGCAGCCCACCCCGTCATTCAGACACAAACTGGTGTGTGCCCTCAGAAGGCACGAGGGCACCCAGGCAGGGCTACAGAATCCTCTCTTCCAGGAGGATTCTAGACCAGAGAACTTCCGCTGCCCTGCCCCAAGGCTTAACCTAAAACTAGAGGGAGAAATCACCCATAATTTTTATCACTGTGGAGTCGTCAAAATAAAGAAGACAGAGATAAGCTGGCTTCCTCCTCCTCCTCCTCCTCCTCCTCCTCCTCCTCCGTGTAATAGCCATTAAGTCAGCCAACCACACAGTTACCTGCCTTTCAAGCCCAACAGGAACAATTCCCCCCACAGGCACCTTGTTTCCAAAAATCCTAAAATGTATCACATCCCTCTAAAGGGACTGCAGAGACCTAGGATGGGGCCCCTCAAACACACACACATAATTAGTGTTTCATCTTTCTTTCTGTAAAGGAATCCGGTAACATAAATATTAATCAAACACGAGAATCTGCCTTTCCAGGCTGGGACCATTACGAGTGCCGGATTGTGATCTTTACAGATATTTACAGATATTCAAAGGCAGATTCTATCTTGTTGGAACTGTTATAAATGGACGTCTGAGAAATCACCGAGCAAGTTCAGGCAGATATGAAAACCTTCCTGTCCAGGACTGCCAGCAGCTTTGAGTTCCCAAGTGTTGAATTTGTTACCTTTTCTGTAGGCCTTTCAAAAAAATAAATTGACAAATGCCTTCAGATTCCTCCCGAAGAAAAGCAAGCTGCTCAAAGTTCGGGATAGCTAAATCTGAGATTTAAGACTGACTCTTACTCTAAATGCCATGAAGGCATTGTTTACAAAATAGTTTAGCCTTTGATAGCACAGAAAGTGCGATATTCTGTTATGATTTGGGTCAGCCCAAATCATAAATAAATATGTATATACATATTTTTAAAAATTACCTCGACTCCTGTTACAGCAAATGTATTCCGTTTGGTTCAGACCTATTTCTGAATAATGGAAAATAGAGACGTGGTTCCAACTGTAGCCTAGAAAAGCTGTCACAGTGAAGGTAAACTTTTAATCTTCTATAGGCAAACAGCATACATTTTTATTTCTGGAGTAACAGCTTTGGGAAAATGTTTGAACATTTTCTTAAGAGCTTTGTGGTAAATACATTGGGCGTCCAACCACTGCTTTTCTGGGTCTTTAAGGGTCTGTTGGAGTGCTTTAAACAATTGGAGGCCAATTTTTAAGAAGCAAAAATAAAGAGAGACTCCTAGCAAGGTGACCATTTGCATACAAATTCTCTTTCGGGGGGGTGCTTATTGTAAGAGAAGTCGGGCTGGAGGAAGGACTGACATTAATTCCCTGTAATTCCACGAGGCTTTGTGCCCTACTCTACTAGAGGGTTCCATTCCCACACAATTGGGAAAACACTTTTGTTCTTGAGTGTTTTAAAATCCCAGCCCCCAGGAATTCCCTCTAGAAAAGCAGGCTCTCCCTCCTCCCCCCACCGGGGGATGGGGGGTGTGGAAAGCTACAAAGAAAACCACTTTGGGACGGGACTGTTTGCCCTGGATGGACACAAACGCACAAAGGAACTCTTTGAGGCTCCCTGCAAACGGGCCTCACCTGGATCCGGGGAACTGCCGGGCTCTGTCGGGCCAAGGTGGGCTGATGCCGGGCTCGGTCGGGCGCGACCCTTTCAGAGCGCTGGCGGCGGGCGGAGAAGGGATCCCGGGGCGCCCCCAGGACCCAAGACAAATGCCCGGGAACAAACGCCACCCCAGAGAGGAGCCCCGCCCCTCGCGCGCTGGTTTTGAGGCTGGGGCCACTGGCGGGAGTTTTCAGGGGTCCTGAAATGCAATTCCCCACGCCCGGGAAGGTCACTAGTCAGGGCGCGCGCCTGGGGGTCCGGGAGGGGAAGGAGGGTGGAGGAGGGGCGGGCCCGAGCGCACAAAGGGGCCCCGGGCCGGCGGGCTCCCCGCCCTTGACCTTGGGTCTCCGCCTCCATCCATCTCCGCCCGCTGCCAAGGAAGGGGGCTGGCCCGGGGCCAAGGGCGAGCTCGCAGGGCTGCTGCCGGGCGGGGGCCGACAAGGGGCCGCCGGGGGCGGGGGGAAGGGGCTCGGAAAAAAGGGCTGCAGAGTGATCCGAGGAAACCTGCATTCCAACTCCCCCGGCTCCCTCTGGAGCCAGGTCCCGGGGAGGCTCCGATTCACTGCACGCCTCCCACCCCCCCCCCAAAGCAAAAGTTGCTGGAATGCACCGAGGAAGCCCCCTCCCCTGGGCTAACCCTACGACTCGCCCACTCCCCGCCCCCCTCGGACCCGGGCCGAGAGGGGGAGGGGAGCTGTCACGGGAGGAAGAAAGAAGCGCGCCTTCCCGGCGAGGCCAGACGCGGGCAGGGTCAGCTGCGCCTCCGCCCGCCCCTCGCCGCCCCGCTCGGGCAGCTGGCCCATTAAGCCCCCGAATTATGCATGGACCTGGAGCCCCCTCGGCCCTCCCGCCCCAAGAAGACACAATCAACGTGCGCGGCGGGCCAGGGCCGGGAGAGCAGAAGAGACGTGGCTGATGGTCGCCTAACCGCGCGCCCCGGGGCGCAGGCTGGAGAGGCCGCGGGCGAATCTGCGAAGCCGGCTGCCCGGAGGGGACCAGGCGTGCCCAAAGGCCCGGGAGCGGCGCCTCAGAGCCCCCCGCGGGACCGCAGCCGGCCGGATGGGGGGTGGGCACCGACCGCGGAGAAGGCCCCCGGTGCAATCACGGCGTTGCCAGTGTCCGACCGTTTACGCGCGGGGTCCGCCTGAGCTGTGCACCACCCGCCTCGGGTGTGCCCGGGCTTGGAAGTGAGAGGAGGGGAGACTTACGGACCCCAACCCTGGAGCCCCCCCAGGGGCGGGGCCTGAAGTCCCCGACGGGCCTGTCAGGAATTCTGCCCCTGCCCCCTCCCACGTGGAAGGGAATGATTTGCTAGGGGCGGCACCGTCAGGGACGGAGGCCAGGAGGCCAGGAGTGGGGAGGGTCGCTGGAGATCCCAAGAGGGGGCAAGATGAGTCTTGAAAGTTGCAACCGTCGGGGCACACGGGACATTACATTGGTGGGGAGGCAGGTGGCGCCTGGTTTCATGGGAGCAGAAGTTCAGTCTCAGGGTTGGTTGGATTCTGATGTCCAACTCCCCACCGCTCCCCATAGTCTTAGAAGGCGCCCCCCCACCAGGGACCCCCAGCACTAGGCAGCCCCGAGGGTCTCGCGTCTTCCACTAAATGCCATTTTCCGTGTCCCGAATGGCTGTGCTGTGGGAAAGCAAGTCCCGGACATCGGAGTGTGGAACCTGTTTGCTATCTTGGGCCCTGTTTGTTTCTGGAAATGAGTTCCCTCTCGCTTTTCCTTCCCCTCAAAAGCAAAAGCCAGGTCAGGAAAATTATATACTTCTTTTTCCCAGCGAATAAAGGCGCCTCCTTTGCAGGGAAAGTTTTACAAGCCAATGATGTCAATGATGCAAGGAGAAGACCACACTGTTTAGGTTTCTTAATTGGCTGGCTTTGAACTCTCGGTGGGAGGGGGAAGGAATCCACTCTGGCTCCCTTGGAGAACTTAGTTTTGTGGGGTCTACCAACCTCAATCAAACGTTTTAGCCAGTTGCTGGGGTGGGAAGGGGTCATCAAAGCTTTGTCCTGTTTCTCCATAAGGGAAACAAAGAACCCTAGATGGCTAGAGAGGAAGCCCAGGACAGACAGTCCCTGGCCACCACCCCCCCCCCCAAGGGAGGACCCCTAGAACCCAGCTGGGGGACTACATTCTCCAGATGCCATGCTCTGCCCGGAAAAGTCTTTAAAACAAAGCCAGTGAGTGCTTTCTCTATGACTTTCAAGGATTCCTTTGGTACCTGAAGTCAGAAAAGCTGAATTGTGCTTTCTGGACACTGCAGGGTTGGACAGATGTCCTCACTGGAGCTTCCTCACAATCCAGGCACGGGGGCTAACAAGGGGCAGGGCTTTGTTCATGGGGGTTCATCATGGGTGGGCACTGACCCACACACCTGTTTGTACCTTTGAGTCTGGATTTATCTGCCTGCATCTAAGGCTGTGTCCACACTTGCAACCAGAAGGTTATGGAAGGTGTGCGGGTACTCAGCCCCGGGGCGATCAACAGCCCTGATCAAATGTTGCCTTGGCTTAGAAAACTAGGTGGCTGTCCTGAGCTGAGAGGTTCACCCTGCCTTCGGCATTGCATCTGAACAGCTGTCTTCTCTCCACAGCAGGAATGGGGGGTTCTGACTTCTCACCTCCAACAAAAGGCCATTTTCTTCATATCCTTCTACCCAAAGGAGCCTGGGGTCCCAGTTTTCATGCAGTTGGGACCAGCAGCAAGCACTCTCCCAACCTAACTCTCATCAAGTGATTACTCGTTCTTCTGTCACACATTCATCCCCCCACCCCCACCCCAGCACAGAATCATCCTTCCTAAGCCATCCCCTCTCCAGATCAAAACCAGCAGACCACCAGGAGGGCCCTAAGGAAACCCACTTAAAAACAAAATACAAACAGGGGCGCCTGGGTGGCTCAGTTGGTTAAGCGTCCGACTTCAGCTCAGGTCATGATCTCACGGTTCGTGAGTTCGAGCCCCATGTCAGGCTCTGTGCTGACAGCTCAGAGCCTGGAGCCTGCTTTGGATTCCGTCTCTCTCGCTGTCTCTCTGTGCCCCTCCCCTGCTCACACTCTGTCTCTCTCTCTCTCAAAACTGAATAAACTTAAAAAAAAATTGTTTAAAAAAAATTTTAAAAACAAAATACAAATGAAACCTAGGGGTACCCGGGTGGCTGAGTAGGTTAAGCGGCCAATTTCAGCTCAGGTCATGATTTCATGGCTCATGAGTTTGGCCCCGCATCAGGCTCTGCTTGGAACCTGCTTGGGATTCCCTCTCTTCCTCTCACTGCCCCTTAGCCATTCTCATGCACACACGTGTTCTCTCTCCCAAAACAAATAAATAAAAATGAAAAAAATAAAAGAAGGGGGCGCCTGGGTGGCTCTGTCGGTTGGGTGTCTGACTTCGGCTCAGGTCATGATCTCGCGGTTTGTGAGCTGGAGCCCCACGTCCGGCTCTAGGGCTGATGGCTCAGAGTCCGGAGCCTCTTTGGATTCTGTTTCTCCCCTCTCTTTGTTCCTCCCCCACTCACGCTCTGTCTCTGTCTCTCTCTCAAAAATAAACAAACATTCAAACTAAAAAATAATTACATAAAATAAAACCTAGAAGCCTTGCCCTCTCCAGAAAGGCCTCCAGTTCCCTGGGTCCAGCTCAGAGCCTCCAAGTCCTGGTCACCAGAAGCCAGGAGCTCCTTCTTGGGCTTAATTTGGGCAAGGCCGACACCCCTACACCCTTAGGTCAACCGGTCACCACCTAGGAACGCCTGGGTCACGGCTGGCTTCAGATTTTGTGGGGCCTGAGGTTTATACCATTCGGGAGGGAGGTCCTTTTAACAACAACAACGAAAAAAAACATCAAACCACACCCACAACATCAGGGTCAGGGCCTGGAAGACATACACGAGTGGTCCCGAGCCCACACTCGGTCACCCTCTCCGTGAAGGCAGCACATCCTCCCGGAAGGCTCTCTGCAGCTTTGAGCAGCACTAGTTCTCATTTCGGCCACCAGTGTCTTCAAAGAAAGTTACTTCCTAAGCCCAAAGGAGGAAAGCCTTTCGGGCCGCTGGGTGGGAGGGTGTAGGTAGGAAGCCTCCCCTCCCCCACACGTGCGGGGGTTGGGGGGGGGGCCTGCAGCTGTTGGAAACCACTGGTAGCTCCTTCTCCTATTTCGGCTCAGGAAGCTCAGGCCCAAAGAGGGGGAGGGTCCGCTCAAGGTCACAGCGCCCGTCAGCCGCAGGGCACGGACACGTACGTACCCCGGGTCTCTGGCCCAAGCCCACTCCGCCTGCCACTCCCCACCCGCATTCAGTAGGCCCGGCTCAGCCCCTAACGGGCGGCTTTGCACAGCGGTCGGCACAAAACCCGCCGACGTGCACAGGACCGGGGTGGGGGCAGGTCCACCATCCCGACTTCTTCAGCTCCCACGAGACCCCAGGTCTCGTCGCGGAGCTTGCCCCTCCGGGTGGAGATCACTCGTCGTCTGGCTGGCAGCAGAAGCGGCCTGGGCCAGCCGCAGTTACAGACCCTCGTGGTCCCCTGGGCTCCCTGTGAGGAGGTCACTGGCCAGGGAGTCGGGAGCCCGGCGCCCAGGCTCGACTCTGCCGCTGCCTCGAGAAGGGTTTATGCAAAAGCCTCTTAACCCCTCTAGAACTCGGTCTCCTCATCTACAAAACGAAAGTAGTAACTGATTTATCACCTCTCATGGGACAGAGACAGTGGATGGGAACAGAGGACGAACCACGGGAAGCACAGCGGCGCCACAGGAAGAGCATGACTGCCTGAGTTCACACCCTCGGCCCCTTCTCACCAGCTGTGTGACCCTGGGCAAATTACTCAACGTCTCTGTGCTTCAGTTTCCTCTTTGGTATTGTGGGCTTCATACCAGCACCCTAGCTCCTGGAGGTGTGAGGAGGTTTAAATCAGTCAATAGTTGCCAAGCCCTTCAAACAGTGAGTGGTCCACCGTAAGTTCTTGTAAGTACGCGTTAAATTCAAAACCCAAATATGAAAATGCGGTCTTTTTGTTTCTTCAGGGAAAAGACGAACCCGAGGGCACAGGGGTGACAGCGGGACTGCCCTAGTTATAGTTTACTGACAGAGCCCCCTCCTAACAGTTTCTACAGCTAATGGTTATGCATCAGTCAGGAATGAAAATTGGCCAAAAAAAAAAAAAGGCTAGCTGTCAAGGGCCTAATAAAAAACTTACGCCAACTGCTAACTATTTACTGTCAAATGAAAAACCCAGTAATAATAATAATAATAACTGAGGCTGAGGGTTCCCCACCTGAGAGCCAGCGCCTTCCCTCGCTCCCTTCCTTAACTTCCTCTCCTCTTCCTGAATGGCTCTGCAAGCTTGGAAATCACAGATAATAAGGGCCCCAAACCTAAAGGAAACCTGAGGAAAAAAACCAAAATGACCCTGTAGCTAATTAGGATTTTTTGTCTGTCTTTATTTATTTATTTACTTACTTACTTACTTACTTACTTATTTATTTATTGTTAATGTTTATTTACTTTTGCAAGAGCGAGAGAGAGAGAGAGAGAGAGAGAGAGACAGAGCAGGAGCGGGGGAGGCGCAGAGAGAGAGGGAGACAGAATCCGAAGCAGGCTCCAGGCTCTGAGCTGTCAGCACAGAGCCCAACGCGGGGCTCGAACCCACAAACCGCGAGATCATGACCTGAGCCGAAGTCGGACGCTCGACCGACTGAGCCACCCAGGCGTCCCTTGTCTTCTTTTTAATTCGATACAATTTTCAACTACAATTCAGTGCAACGGTCATGTTTACAGCTGCTGACACTCTGCAGCCGTTGGTACCATTTACCTTCAGTCTCTGGCCCCCCGTTTACAAGTAAGGAAACTGGGTCTCTGCAAGGGAAAAGGGCTTGCCTCCAGTCACAACGGCTTGGTGTGGCAAGAAGGCACCTGACTCCAGATAACTGGGGTCTGGGCTCAGCCCTGCCAGTAACCAGTTCCAGGTAAGAATGGGAGGGTCAGCAAGGAGACCCTTCCAGCTCAGGCCAAGAGGCCACAATCCCCACACGGATCCCTCCAGTGGTTCTCCATTATTAATAACAGCTAACAACTCCACAAGGACCTAGTGCGTGCATACGTGGTCTAAATCAAACCTTGCAACAAGCCTGAAAGATATCTCCATGCTACAGGAAATGGGGACTTGGAGAGGTGAAAAACTGGTTGAAGGTCATTCAACAAGTCACTGGCAAACCCCAAATCCCAGCCCAGATCCACCCATCTGCATTCATATCTTCTTGCCTTCTTCCCCACTGCCCACCTCTCCAAAACCTTCACCACGAAGTACAGACAACAGTATGATGTTACCACAGACCGTGGGTCAAGACCTCTGGGGCCTGAAGGCCCTGGGCCATATCCGCAAGTGTCATACCCTGGGATGCTCTTCGAAGACCTTGGACAGGGTCTAGAGGTAGCGCCTGCCCCCACAGGTCTCGCCAGCCAGGCAGCGTTGGACTACGCTTCCCTAGAAACCTCCATTCCCTGGGCTACCTGAGGTAGCCAGGCAGAGTCGAGTCTGACTCCACTTTGCCGTGTGACCTTGGGCAAGCCCCTTAGCCCCTCCAAGCATTAGCTCAAAGTGGGGTTAGAAATACCTATTTCAAAGCGGGGTTAGAGGTATCTGTTTTAAGGCTGGTATCTATTTCAAGACGACATAAGCCAAGAAAAGCACCTAGCACGATGTGGGTTACCAGGTAGGCCCCCTCTTTCTTCCCCATCGGCCACCAGTCCTGCCCAAGTTCTGGTATCAGCCCTACTATGCCTAGCCCCAGGGCCATGTCTCTCAGGCAGCACCCTCCACTATTCCTTGGTGCAGACAGAACTAATAATTAGCTGTCACAATTTAATAATACAAAAATATAATCCATGCTACAACACACACGGATTTAACTAATCTTAATTTGGAGGCAAAATAACAACTCTAAATATATCAAGCGCAAGTTTTTAAAGACACCCTGCAAGTGGGGTTTATCTCCATTTTCCAGCACAAGCAAGTTATTTAGTTTCTTCCACTGGCCAAGCTAATATTCTCCTTTTCACATTTATCTCTTTTTTTTTTTTTTTTTTTTTTTTTTTTTAAAGTCTGAAGTGCACATTTGCAGAGCGGCATGTAAATCCTCTGGCTGATCAGAAGCCCTTTTCTGCAACACATTTTGACTAGTGATGGGTCACTGGGACCCCAAACCAAGCCCCCTGCCTGTGTCCCCCCTGCTACGAGGACCCCCTCCCACCCCCCCTCTCCTGCCTCCAGGCGCATCCCTGTCCCTTCTTAGGTTCTAGATGAAGATGTGCAGAGCGAGTGGGGCCATCGCAGCAGGGAACTGCCTGCTCCTTCCAGCCCAGGGGGATCTGCCACCTCCTGTCACCCGCTGCCTGCCTCCTGCATTTCTCCAGAAATCTGACATTTGGGGTTTGGGGAAAGGACGGGGAAAAAAGGCAAAAGGCAAACCTATGACTGACAGCTGATGGCTCATTCCTCCGGTTACAGCTCCATTTGGTTATGGAAGGGGTGATAACACGTAAAAACGAATTACCTGTGATCAAGAGCCTTCCCTCCAGTGGCTATAAAATGGGGATTTCTTTTTTTTTTAATTTTTTTTTTTAACATTTATTTATTTTTGAGATAGAGAGAGACAGAGCATGAATGGGGGGAGGGCCAGAGAGAGAGGGAGACACAGAATCTGAAGCAGGCTCCAGGCTCTGAGCTGTCGGCACAGAGCCTGATGCGGGGCTCGAACTCACGGACCGCGAGATCGTGACCTGAGCGAAGTCGGACGCTCAACCGACTGAGCCACCCAGGCGCCCCTAAAATGGGGATTTCTAAGGAGGAATCGGTGTAAATGGCTGAGAGAGATACCCCAGGTGAGTTTTTAAGATTCTCACTGGGGAGCAAACACCTCGTGCTTTCAAACAGGGTCCACGCTTTTTCAGAAAGCTTTTTAGAAGCTTCCGCCTGTCAGGCATCTGGCTGCAGGGGGACCCTGCATTAGGTGGGTGCCCTATAGGCCTCCGTCCATCCCTGGCATGGGACTGAAAAGTAGGTACAGGGGAGGAACCCGAGGCCCAGAAAAGTGAGGCGGCCTGCCTGGGTGGGGTCTGGAATCGCACCCCTCCCGACCGCCACCAAAGCCCATGCTGCCCACGGTCCTCCCCAGGGTGACCCACTATCCGCGCGGTCCCCACATGACAGTAACGTGACCAAAGATGGCTGGGGGAAGGGGGACACACAACAGCTGTGCGGACTCGGTTTCCCACGGCGGAATTCTCCGAGCCCAATGGAAGTTTCTCTCCAATTCCTGGAAGGCCTACTTTAGCACCACTAACAGCACGGAACGATGGAGCTGGGGTAACAGCACCAGCAAGGGAGGAGGAGGAGGGGGAGGAGGAGGAGGAGGAGGGGGGAGGAGGAGGAGGGCGAAAGGCCGCAGCACGTGGGCCGGGTGCCAGGCACACATCATCCGCGCCCCACAGTTACTGTTGGGTGAGGAAACTGCAGCTTGGAAGGTCAGGTCACCCGGCCAAGGCTGGCAGGCAGCACGTGGCCTCCCTGGTGCAGGCTGAGAGCCCCAAGCACCCCAAGCCCCCTTCTCCCCACCCGTCCTCAAGTCACCCGTCCCAGATAACGGTTCAGAGACTCCCGCTCTTTGCAAACCACGGAACCCACCTCCTCTCCCCCTCCCCCCACCCCAGGATCTGCTACCCTCACCTCCCAGCTCCATCAGAACCCTCCGCACAGGTGGGAGAATGTAGTGGGAAGGGGACTTAGGAAATGTGAAGAACTCCTACAGAGGCAGACGCCTGCCCTGAGTCGGGTCTCCAGGCCGAAGCCCCCACCTCTGTCCAAGCGCCCCCCCCCTGCCCCCGCCGGTCTGTCCCCAGATGGGCCTCAGACACAGGCACCATGGACCTCCCCTGGCCGCAGCACACGGCCAAGGTGCAGGGCCCAGGGCCGTAACTGCACACATCAAGAGTGAGATTGCTACCTACTCATACTCTGCCATGTCCCCCAAGGGGGACAGAGAAGCAGCCCAGAAGGCCATGCTCCCACCCCCTGGGGGTTCTGTCACCCCTTGGCCAGGTGGGGAGGCTCCGGGCAGGGGAAGAGCAACAGCTGCTTGTTTAGTAAATGAACAAACGAACGAATGAATGAATGAATGAATGAACGAAGAATGAACGCCCTCCAGGATACAAAGTCCAGAAAGTTCCTCCTGCCACTCTCCTACTTCTCTGTCATTAAAAAAAAGAAAAGAAATAATTAACTACTCCTTTTATGCCCATCTCCAAACTGCAGTGTCCCAAGGAAAGGGCTGATCCAGAGTCCTACCGGGGTGCAATGACTGACCGAATTTCAACCCCCATCTCACCCTGGGGGGGGGGGGGGCGGGCCGTGAGGGTGGAAGGGAGCCCACATATTTACAGGCCAGCCCCGCCCCTCCATCTCGGGATCCCCGCCTCTGGAAGCATGGAGGGCTAGAACCCTTCTGGACAACACACAGACTGTTGGTTCCAGGAAAGAAAAGGCACTCGGGGTCACCATGAGCACCTCACTCGCGACAGCCAAGCCAGAGACCAACACCCAAGAAGTTAACAGCCACCGGCTCACCGGCAACCGGTCTTGGGAAGCACAGCAGGGCACAGACGGGCTGCTCGAGCGCATCCCTCCCCAGCACAGACGGGAAGCAGGAACAGGGGAGGCCTGGGCGAGGCCAGCGGTGCCACGGGCCTGGGCAGCAGCTGTGCGGATTTCCGGAAGCCCGGGCGGAGAAGCGCCTGTGATTCCTAGTCCCCCTCTTAAAATATAAAGACTCAATTATCTTTGAGCAGCTTGCTTTACACATGAATTGACACATTTATTTTACAATAAATAACTGAAAGTTATCTGTGTTTCCTTTACTGTTAATCTACACAGAGAAATAATAAACAGGGCTTGTCTACAGAAATGCAAGTAATGCAAGTCCTCAGAATTCAATTAAGCTAAAATAATTAATGCTCCCACCATATTAAATTCCTTTACACATTGGAGCCACTGAAGTTTTATTCTTTAATCTTTTCCTTTTTATTAAATGAAGAAGAAGAAGAAGGTGGAGGAGGAGGAGGAGGAGGAGGAGGAAGAGGGGAAGAAGAAGAGGAAGGAGAAAAAGAAAAGTTGGTGCCCAAGTGGGGAGGGGAAAAAGGGAAAAGGAGACTGGAAAGAAAGCTTGATGTCTTTAGACATCGTGGTTGTCTTCAGCTGACACAGCATGGAGACTGTTTTGTGCCTTTGATTAGAATAACATTTTAAATGCTTTGAACAAACATATCTCTTTAGACTTCTAAGGGATTATTTTACATATTTCTTCGAGAATGAAGAAATCCATTCGTCCTGTTGCTGAACAGAAAAGGCCAAGAATATCTTTCGTCACACATAAAGTAAAAATACTGTGGGCTGCTGCAGTATTAGAACCCGAGAAAAGGGGCGCGGGGAGGGGTGGGGGGATGAGGACAAAGCTGCCTTGCAGATTAACTTTTGCCTTTTATGAAATCGCATTCAGTGGCTTTCTTAAACAAACCTGCCCACAGTGATCGGCAGGCTCTCGCTGGGAAATACCTTCAACGTAAAACGAGGATTCGGATGGTTTTTGGTGAAAGCAAAATGCCTTTCCATCCATTGAAACAGTAGTAGGGACCAGAGTCTCATGGGCAGAAGCACCCCCCCCCCCCCCCATGCCAGAAAGGTCTGTGGACACTGACGCCAGGTGTTTATTCTACTGGAGAAAACTACGCCCCCAGTGTCAAAGAAAAGAAAGCCACGGGAACACCAACAACACCAACCTAAGGGACCCAGCACCTTTCTCGACCGGAGGTTCCAACCCTAACGAAGGCAGCATCGCTAAGCTCCAGGCATTCTGAGAAACCGGGGTTTACGTGACCATGGCCCTGAGCGTGTTTGGACATTCTCCTCAGAGCCCTTGGCAACTTGACAAGGTGAGAGGGGTCACTCCAGGACCCCCACCAGAAGGCAAAGCCCACAGGCCAGTAGGATTTGACGGGGTCTCCCCAGCACCCGGCATGTGCCAGTGGGAGTCTGCACACAACCACAGTCTCTTCCCAAGAGAGAGCTCATTCATCCCATTTTACAGATGGGCACATTGAGGCCCAACCTCTCCAAGCTGCCAGGTGGCTTGCTTGCTGCATCACCCTGACTGCCTCCTGGGTGATGGAGCCCTCTGCTCCAGCAGGCCCACCCTCCGAGGAGGAGCACCCAGAGCCTTGGTCCCTCCAGCACCTCCGCTAGCTGCCATGCCGAAAACTCAGCCGGCACCTACTCGCACACTGAGGCACCAGAGGGGACCCCGATGGGAAAGTTCCGCTAGCGAATCATTTATGGAGCCCCTTGCTCATTCAGTCCTCACCCCAGGCCCACCGGTATTTTCACCCACTGTTAACAGATGAGGAAACTGAGTCCTAGACTCACGAAGCAGCTCGTCCAATGTCAACCGGCAGGATTTGAACCCTCATCTGCAGGCACCCTGATGCCATCTTTCTGTAGGTTCTAGGGAACACGGGCAACCAAGGCCCTCTTTCTCCGCTAGGCCTCCCAGGCTCAGAAGTACGAACCAGAAGCTTGCACGGAGCGTGGGCTCCCCGGACGAGGCTCTGGTGTGCCACAGCCATGGCCCGACGGGTGCCAATTCACTGTGGCGAGCAGACCCAGCTGGAGGACGCAACCTGACACCTGTCCAGGTGGTCAGCTGAGTGGGCATGCCAAAGGGGAGGGGCGCGGTGCTCCAACAAGTCCCCACAGGCCCTTCCTTAGACCTCCTGGAAGGATCAGGCAACATCAGAAGGGGCCTCTGAGATCACCTCTTTTTACAGATGGGCATCTGAGGCCAGAGAGAGGAAGAGGAGGAAACGAGGGCTCCTGTTCCAAAGTGCCTGCCAGGCCCTCCCCTCAGGCCACACCTCATTCCACCTCACAACAACCCTACGGAGATAGGTCTCATTAGCTCCATTTCATAGATGGAAAAACTGATTTGTCCAAGTCGTGAACACAGACGCCAACCCAAGACTATCTGGCTGCACAGCCAGAGACTGAGCCAAGAACACCAGCAAAGCGAGGGCCAGTTAGCCTTCCGAATTTCCATTCCGTACTCCCGGCCACCTATGGACTAGGCCCCACAACACAGTCTCACTGCCAAAAGCAAAGCCACCAGCGGCCAGCTGTGCCTCTCTAAGGCCCAGGCCTGTCTCGTCCTGAGGGTCACCCAGATGGTGGCCCCTCAGAAAGGGCCAGCCCTGGCTGGTGGTCCTATCCCCGTAGGCCCCAGATCCTCCCAGTACCGACCCCCGGCACAGCGAGGGGGGAGGCAGGCGTGGGACCCGGGAGGTGGCTGCAGCGGTGCCCTGGCCGGTGCAACGCTCCATACCTGCAATGTTCTCCTGCTTGGGGCAGATGCCTTTCGTGGGCGAGACCAGGTGGTCATCTTCGTCGGGGGTGACCTGGATCCCGATCTCCACCGGCTCGGACACTTTCCTGAGCTCGGAGCGCGAAGAGGGTGGCGGGCTGCCCTTGTCCAGGCCTTTGTCATAGCAAGCACCCAGGCTGCCGCCACACTGTTTCTTCTTGTGCTCTATAAAAACCAGGATGTCCCCCAGGGGGAAGTTCATCTGACACTGTCCACAGGTGAGCAGGTCAGGGTCGGGGCCACCCACCATCAGCCCCAGGCTGCTGGGCTCCTCTATTTCCAGACCCTCGTCTTCCTCGAGGATGGCGGCCTCCACATGGTCAGCCTCTGCTGGAAGAGAGAGAGGAGAGGGGGGTAGAGAAGACAGAGATGGGCTTAGGCAATCACAGGCACCCCTCGGCCATCCCAACCCTTCCCCACCAAGAGGGGGCCCCTCCGCTGCAGGGTACTAGAGGTCACCAAGTCTGCGCATGACCCCTGGAAGCCACAGATGGGCAAACTGAGGCCCCAGGAGCAACTCTGCAGCTCCCGTTTGTTGCTTCACTTACTGCTGAACTGACTGCTTTGTAGTTTATTTGCTGTCGATTTCCCCCCCGCCCGGGACCCCCCCCTACGACATAGCATGTAAACACATACACGTGCGCGTGCACAGAACACCCATCCCGCTTTCACAAGAGGCTCAGTGTCACGAGCCCAGTGCTTCAAGCTAGAGACGAGTCTCTCCCGCTTTACATCCTCTGAGAATCACCCAGGGAGCTCCGAAC